>NW_027507748.1:306326588-306979088 GCF_037356315.1 Lithobates pipiens | reverse complement strand
GACCGAGCACACCAAAGCCAGGTCCAAGGAGTTCCCTAGCTTGGCAGTTCTTCAGAAAAATGTGCTGACAAGACATGAGTGGTTTGCACGCTGTGCAATCAGAGCCTTAAGCGAGGCATAAACGTTCTCAACCTGAGCACAACCTGCATGACCAGGCATCTAAGTGCAAAGCACAAGCTGCAGTGGAGTAGACACCTCAAAAACCAAGAAAGGTCTCTGGCTCCTCCTGCTTCCTCTTCTGCTACATTCTCGGCCTCTTCATCCACCTCCTGTAGTGACAGTGGCACCTGCCAACCAGCAAACAGAGGCTCTGCCAGCAACACTACCACCTGGGTCACCAACCATCTCCACAATGTCCCATGGAAGCGTTCAGCTCTCTCCCTCCCAAACACTGAAGCGGAAGAGGAAGTACCCCCCTACCCACCCACAATCCCTGGCCCTGAATGCCAGCATTTTAAAATTCCTAGCCTTTGAAATGCTGTCATTCCGTCTGGTGGAGACGCAGAGTTTTAAAAGCCTGATTGCATTGGCTGTCCCACAGTACGTCATGCCCAGCCGCCACTACTTTTCCAGGCAAGCCATCTTTTCCCTGCACAACCAAGTGGGGGACACACAGAACGCCATCTGTGGCAAGGTCCACCTAACTACGGATACATGGACCAGTAAGCACCGTCAGGGAAGTTATATCTCCCGAGCAGAACACTGGGTAAATACAGTGGCGGCTGGGCCTGAGGCAGATAGCAGTTTGGCTCATGTCCTTCCACCGAGGATTGCAGGGTGCTTCAGTTTGCCTCCTGTTGCTAACTCCTCCGCTTCCTCATCCTCTACCCCCTCCTCATCCGGTCAGCGTAACACCTTCACCACCAACTTCAGCACTGCCAGGGGTAAACGACAGCAAGCGGTTTTAAAACTTTCCTGTTTGAGTGTGGAAAAAAACCCCACACCATGCAGGTGGTGTGGAGGGACATGGAACAGACCAATGAGTGGTTGGTGGCAGTGAGCCTCAAGCCTGGCCTGGTGGTGTGCAATAATGGGCGAAATCTTGTAGCAGCTCTGGGCCTATCCGGTTTGACGCACATCCCTTGCCTCGTGCATTTGCTAAACTTGGTGGTCCAGAGGTGCCTTAAAAATTACGCCCATATGGCAGAGCTGCTGCAGAAAATGCGCGCCGTCTGTGCGCACTTTCGACGTTTTCACCATGCTGCTCGCCTGTCAGCGCTGCAGTGTAACTTCAGCCTTCCCGCTCATATGTGACGTGCCCAGTTTCAGCTGCAGCATGCACACGTGAGTCGCTCTGCGGAACAGCACCACTTTACCACCAATAACTGGGCCTCCATGAGAGACCTGTGTGCCTTGTTGCACTGTTTTGAGTACTCCACCAACATGGCCAGTGCCGATGACGCAGTTCTCAGCATTACTATCCCAGTTCTATGCCTCCTTGAAAAAACGCTTCGGGAGATGGACGAGGATGTGGCACAGGAAGAGGAGGAAGAGGGATCATTTCAAAGGCTTTCAGGGCAGTCATTCACAAGTGGCTCCGAGGGTGGGTTCCTGCACCAACAAACACCAGGTATACAATTGTCCAACAAGGGCACAGGATGAGGAGGAGGAGATGGAGGAGCAACTATGTTCACAGCAGAGTGGCACCCAGACCAGCTCATGGCCATCACTGGTGCATGGCTTGGGGGATACAGAGGACAGACGATACACCTCCTACAGAGGACAGCTTTTCGTTGCCTCTTACTGGGTGGCCACGCTGCTGGATCCCCGTTACAAGGACAAAGTACCATCCTTAATTCCCTCACTGGAGTGTGATCGTAAGATGCGCGAGTAAAAGCACACACTGGTAGACGCTCTGCTGGTGGCATTCCCACCTGACAGCGGGGGCACAGGGGAAGCACAAGGCGAAGGCAGAGGAGGAGGAGGAATAGGTCTCCAACGCAGCCGGGGCCCCGCCAGCACCTCAGAAGGCAGGGTTAGCATGGCCGAAATGTGGAAAAGCTTTGTCAGCATGCCACAAGAACCAGCACCACCAGCTGATATGGAACGTGTTAGCAGGAGGCAGCATTTCACCAACATGGTGGAGCAGTATGTGTGCACACGCTTACACGTACTGAATGACAGGTCTGCCCCCTTCAACTTCTGGGTCTCCAAATTGGGCACATGGCCTGAGCTTGCCCTTTACAACTTGGAGGTTCGGCCTGCCCTGCAGCCAGTGTATTATCTGAATGTGTATTTGGCACGGCAGGGGGCTTCATCACAGACCAGCGCAGCCGCCTGTCCAGAGCCAATGTGGACAAGCTCACGTTCATTAAAATGAACCAGGCATGGATCCCACAGGACTTGTTTGTACCTTGCAGAATAGACATGTATACTGGCCTTACCCAGCCATTGTTGTATTTTTAATCTTTCTCACTCTTTTGGGGTGTACCCTAATTAGAAAAAAATATAATAATGTAAAAACAAAAACCAGTGTTGGGGTCAGTAAAATTCCATTCTCTTACTGATCAGTCAACTCCGGTCATGTTAATTAGAAGACAGATTTATTACAGATCTACCAGTACAAACGGGTAATAGAACCCTTCCAGCAAGGAGTTCCACAGCACAATCACACCAGGAAATATGTAGAGTTAATTTATAGCGGTATTTGGCAACCTGCCATTGGCTAAAGCACACTGGTGACTCATGGGGCATTGTCTGTTTTATTGCCAAATCCAGAGTGCCTTTACAAGGTTTCCTAATATGGTAACATCTGCTAGTTCTTTAAGTATTGTTTTAGGCGTTGGAACTTAAGAATGTTGCATGGAACAATAAGCCAGCGCCCTTTTAGCCACAAAAAGTACATATAAGGAACAAGGCAAATGTCGATATCACCTGCAATTCTTTGCATATTTCTTATAAGTTGGCTACCTCGTCCTCCTCCACTGCCGCTTCCACCTATACCGCCACATCCACCACCATCTCAACCTCCTACTCCATATGGACCTCGTCCTCCTAGGTCAAGATTATTTTTCTTCTTTTTTTTTTTTATTTCAAAGTATTTTATATCACAACAAGAACAGTACATTTGAAAGTGTCTTTCAGAATATTGATTCAGTCAAAACATAGAAAGGTTACAGGCAGCGCAACAAGATGAATCGAGTGCAACACGTCAGATATAAAATGTAAAATCATTTTAGAAAGACATGGTAGTGTTAGAGTGAAGGGTTGGTATTCCTTTTAATGGTCAGAGGTGCACCTCCTCCCTGGACAACCCCAATGGGAGCTAGCTGTGCCCGAGAGGAGGAACTTAACCACCGACCCCTAGGTGTGAATGTAAGGAGAGGGACGGAAATGACCACGTGTCTTTCCCTAAGATAGGAATCCGTGACTAGGCATCAGTGTTTGTCATCTGCAAACAGGCCACATTTGTGAACCTGAGAGCCACATTGAACGCCTTGTATGTTGGGGTCCTGGTGAATGGAGATGGCGAGTGTCTCAATTGCTATTGCAAAGATTAGCGGAGATAAATTACAGCCTTGTCTGGTGCCTTTGACTATATGTATTGGTTTGGAGTAGTGGCCTTGAAGCCTAATATAAGCTTTAGGATTTGAATAAAGAGCTCGGATCAGGCCCATAAACTTGTTGTCAAAGCCCCAACGTTCAAGGATTGTAAAGATGTATGGCCAGGAGACCGAAACAAAGGCCTTTTGAAGGTCCAGTGATAAAAGCATGCCTAATTGTTTTGGACCTCCTGGCCAGTTTGGAGAATGGAGACATGTTTACGACTCTTCTGATATGATCAGGGCCCTGTCTGCCTGGGATGAACCCCACTTGATCCCTATGAACCTATCGGTTAATGAAGTAAGCTAGACGATTTGCAAGGAGTTTGGTAAGGATTTTTAAGTCGCTATTGATGAGGGAGTTGGGCCTATAATTACTGACTTCTTCCGGGTTTTTATCCGGTTTTGGTATTACTGCAATGTAGGCGGTGTTTAGGTGAGGATCAAGTGGAGTTCCCTGTGTCTTTGTGTTAAAAAAAATTGTCAAATGTGTAGTCAGGGTGGTGGTAAATGTCTTGTAATGGGGGTTAGGGAGACAATCGGGGCGTGGCGCAGAACCTGATTTGAGGTTCTTAATGAATTCCTGTACCTCTAATTCTGAGAAGGGGGTCCTCCGTCATATATTTTTTATTTTATTTTATTTCCTTATCCACATTTGTTTGCAGAGCACTTTCCATGCTCTTAACAACATTTTGCTGCCATTTGCAGCCCACAAGCTCTTTCCATTACTTTTTTAGAGCCATTTTAGTCCTCAAAAGTTTGGGTCCCCATTGACTTCAATGGGGTTCGGGGTCAAGCTCGGGTTCCGAACTCGAACATTTTTTGCGAAGTTAGGCCAAACCCGTCGAACCCAAACATCCAGGTGTCTGCTCAACCCTAATCACAACAGACCGGCGTCACATGTGGTACAGTGTTAGGGGAGACGGGTAAAGATTGTTTGCAGCAGCGCTGTGGACTGGATGTGTAGTGCCCACAGCACTGCTCAGTGCCCATTCCAGACACATTCTGACTCTGCCAGCCATGCCCTGCCAGCCATGCTCATGCTACTACAGTGCCTCAAAGTGTAATTGGGTAGTCAAATTAGACTTGCAATTTATGCCCCTATAACGCCTGCTGGTGCTCCCTGCATGTTGGGCCTCTGTATGTGGCTGTTTAAAAGTCTCACACGTGGTATCCCCATACTTGGGAGGAGTAGCAGAATGTATTTTGGGGTGTAATTTATGGTTTGCATATGCTGTGTGTGAGAGAACCTGATATGACAACTGTGTGGAAATAAAAAGAAAAGAACTTTATTTTGCAAAGAATGGCTGGAATAAAATTACAACTTGAAAAACCTCACCATGCCTCTTACTAAATACCTTGGAATGTCTACTTTCCAAAAAGAGGTCATTTGGGGGATATTTGTACTTTCCTGGCATGTTAGGGTCTCAAGAAATGAGTGTGATCAATTTTCAGAGATTAGCACCATTGCTTGTGGAGACTATAACTTTCTCACGGATCAAATAATATACACCAATTTAGTTTTTTTTACCAAAGCTATATAGCAGTATACATTTTGGCCAACATTTATGAAGAAAAATTATGAATTTTGCTAAATTTCAACAGAAACAAAGCCCTTCTTTTTTTTTTTTTTTTTTTTTTACATTTAATTTAATTTTCTGTCTTTTTTTCTTTCTTTTTATAGTGCAAAAAATAAAATACCAACGGTGATTAAATACCACCTAAAAGCTTTCATATGGGTACAGTGTTGCATGACTAAGTAATTGTCATTCAAAGTGAGAGCACTGAAAGCTGAAAATTCTTCTGGTTAAGAAGACAGTTTAAATGCCCAGTGGTTAAATTATATACAAAATTCTGCAGAAATCTCATTATGTGCTGGTGGTAAATTATGCTAACCAATGCAAAAAAAGCTCCAGTTTAAAATGTAATTGATCATTCTGTAATTGGGGATAACTTTCCTCTCTGTGCTGTAAATGTTACATTATCCAGACTGCAAAGAGAAATCTTGAATTTAAAATGTAGTTTTGTTTGTCATTAAAATTGACAACACTCAGCAATGCGAATTCCCTTTGCCCTTCTATACTGTAAATATGTAACTTTATCTAGACCAGTGTTTTTTCAACCTTTATTCAGTTATGGAACCCCATTCTAAAATGTAAACTATTCTAATAAATCTTACATAGTGCAGCAACTTCCACACATGTAGGACACCCAACACTGGAGGTGATTTTTATTTTTCTTCCAAAGCAAATACCGTATATACTCGAGTATAAGCCGAGATTTTCAGCCTCTTTTTTGAGGCTGAAAGTGCCCCCCTCGGCTTATACTCGAGTCATCGCTGTCTGTCTGCCCGATCAGCGTGTCGAGCAGACAGACAGCGGCCATTCTAGGATTCAAAGGCCGCGCCTCCGTCGGTGATAGGCGGAACACTGAATTTCCCAGCAGTCTGTGTTCCGCCTATCACGGACATCCTCTCATCCTCGTCCGTAGTATGAGGATGAGCGGACGTCCATGATAGGCGGACCACTGACTGCTGGGAAATTGAGTGTTCCGCCTATCACGGACATCCGATAGGCGGAACACTCAATTTCCCAGCAGTCAGTGGGAAATTGAGTTCCGCCTATCACCGACGGAGGCGCGGCTTTTGAATCCTAGAATGGCCGCCGACGAAGAGCTGAAGGACGGAGGCTCGGCTCGGGACGGAGGCTCGGCTCGGGACGGAGGCTCGGCTCGGGACGGAGGCTCGGCTCGGGACGGGAGGCTCGGCTCGGGACGGAGGCTCGGCTCGGGACGGAGGCTCGGCTCGGGACGGGACGCAGGCTGGCTGCACGGACACACACACACACACACACACACACACACACACACACACACACACACACACCACACACACACACACACACACACACACACACACACACACGGATGGACCCACAGGGATGGATGGACACACAGGGATGGGACAGGCATGTCTCACCCTCGGCTTATACACGAGTCAATAATTTTTTCCAGTTTTTTGGGGGTAAATTGGGGGCCTCGGCTTATATTCGGGTCGGCCTATACTCGAGTATATACGGTACACTTTTGCACACTGGTACTGCCTAGTATTCCAGTGTTTCTCTTCGCCCTCGATTTTTCTTAATATCAGTCCGCTAATGTGACCCCAGTGGCAGAAGGAGATGGGCAGAGGAGGGTCAAACGAGGATGCTGTGGAGGCGACTGACAGCCTCATTATCAACTGATGACATCACTGGATGCCAGTGTCTAGAAAGTCATAATGGTGCATAAGGCAAACCTGTGGCTTTGTGTGAATGCAGGCTTCATCCACCTGCTGGCTTGTATACAATTTTTTGATACAATTTTTAGGTATTTTGCCAAGGCACTCCTGAAAAATCCTCAATGCACCCTGGTTAAAAAGGGCTGATCTACAACTTTTTACTACATCATATCCTTTGTGCCAGTACCCTCAAGCCTTTACCTGAAATCCTCTGCTCTAAAACCAATCATATTTCTAGACAAATGGAGGTTCCTCCAACTACAACGCTTCCTTCAAACTCTCCCTCAGCCGTTGAGAGGATTACAAGACCTAAATGGCATTTTAAGTTTTCAGTCCAAAGGACCCACCTCTACACTGCATCTCGACCTTCTACAAAGCCCTCCTCCAACTCAAGAACGATGCGCTTCAGTCTTACCTGGCTAAATGGGAATCGGATCTGAAATCTCGCCTCACGAAAAACCAGAAGATAAAGTCCTACAGTTGACTCACATCACATCTCTCGCTTCAAAAATGTCTGAAAGCAAATAATTACTCACCAGATGGCACTGTACCCCATCAAAACCATATCCGATGTTCCCCGCCATTTCCCTGTTATGCTGGAGGAATTGTGGGAACAAAGCAACTCACAACCATATTTGGTGGACGTGCCCAATTCGCCCTTTCTGGTCCAACGTTATCCAACTTATACAGCAGATCTCAGACGTCAGTCTTCCCAATGACCCTTGGATCATCCTTTTCCATGCTACCAAGGAACCCATCGGAATCTATAAATGCTCACTCGTACCTGCTAAACACGGCCAAAGCTTTAATAACCACCCTTTGGGGCCAACCCAAGATTCCATCAATGAAAAATTGGTTACAAAAAATATCAAATGTGCACCTCATGGAAAACCTCACCCATCGCAATAAGAATACCTCCCAGTGACGCACTTTAACCTGGACCCCATGGATAGAATTCACAACCACCCCTTACTATAAATAGCTCATAATACAAACCCATTGAGACTGAGACCACTTTCCCAAAAATGTTCTCATTGCTCCCTCCACCTGAAGGTTGGATCTCTTGAGGTCTACGCTTGACTCTATTCTTATAAGACCCTAAAGGATTAGTCATATTCACTTTCAATATGTTGCCATGCATGCCGACCCCCCCCCCCCCCCCCCCCCCCCCCCTCATTTTTTGCTTCCCCACTTTTTCTCATTTCTTTTTTTTTCTATCTGATAAACTCTGTGCATTTTGTCTGCCTTGAATATTTGAATAGAAGCATACCTTTTACCTGACCAAACCTCATAAGTACTGGTGACGATCCTCACAAGCATAGAACTCATTACTTTTTGCATTTGGTCTCTGGATGTTATAAATTGTTCAGGTAACTATTACACTTGTAAAATTGCATAGTCTGTTTAATGTCTATATTTTACCTTTTAATGTTCCAATAAACATTTATTAAACAAAAAAAGAAAAGGGCTGATCTGGAACATCCATGTCCTGTCTCCCCACACCTTACTGACTAATCGGGAGGTGGAGCCAGGCACTAACTTTTCTAATTGAAGTTAATATTTTCATATTTGCACTGGCAGATAACTGAGGCCTAGGATGGCTGCTGTTACGATTACAGCCTTTCAGTGAGGGCCTTTTGTGTCTTCTGAGGTATTGTTTTAAGTTTGTAAACTTTAACCCATTCCCGCTGAGCGTACGCAGATGTGCGTACTTGGCTTTTGGGGGTTATACCGGGATGATGCTACCGGTTTTTAGAGGCGGCGATCGGCTTTCCAGGTATAAAAACCAATACGGCTAAAAAGCACACACCCCGGTGCTCTTACTGGGCCTCCCATCCAACCGGGAGTTCTGATCTGCGTCGCACCACTTCCCGGCGCCTAGAGACGGACTGGAACAAAGCAGTTTCCGGCTTCGTTCCAGGCGCCTGAATGTGAAACACTGAAGTGATGGTTTAAAAATACAGTATTCAGATTCACTGTTCTTCGGCGATCTTAATTCTTTGAAGTGCAAAGGAGGGTTTGGAGGTCTTTTAGACCCCCGATCCCTCCATAAAGAGTACCTGTCACTGCCTAGAATTGTCACAAGGAATGTAAACATCAAAAAAAATCAATTTTTTTTTTAAACACAATTTAAATATATAAAATAAATATGAAATTATTATTTTTAAAGTGTCCCCATGAGCTCACGCAACAAAAAGCGCATACAAAAGTCGTGCCCGCATATGTAAACGGTGCTCAAATTACACGTGAGGTATCGCCGCGATTGTCAGAGCGAGAGCAATAATTCTAGCACTAAACCTACTCTAACCTGATAACCGTAAACCATAAATTGATCAACTTGAGTACAACTAGCATGGCACGTTTTACCTGCAATTATCTGAGAATCACTGTCTCCCCAATCCCCCCTCCACTCGCCCAGAGAAGAAACTCCCATCATTGGCAATAGATATTTATCAGTGTACAGGATGGCGACAGAGCAACGTCTTGCTGCATGTGGTTGCAGTTGGAGCAATTCCATAGGAGCATAAAGCCTTTTATAGCAATTCTGCCACAGGCATTTTGCCACTAACAGCAGAGTCACCATGTCCCATCAGCCTTAGCCCCAGGCGGATAAAATGTGTAGATTGTTGTTTTTACTGCCTCAAAGTATAACTCGTAAAAGTAAAACGTTATTTACAAGCTTCTGTCTAACGTTGCTATTTATTTTTTTATTTTTTTTCAACAGGTAATCTTATTGTTGAAAATAAGCCAACTACGGGATATTCACCTAATGTAGTGGTTGGCCAAAATCCCCAAGGAACAAACCATGTAAATAAAGCCCCTGCACAAATTAACCTAGCACAACTCCGTCTCCAGCATATGCAGCAGCAGGTGTATGCTCAAAAACACCAGCAGCTTCAGCAAATGAGAATGGTCCAGCCACCTGCACCACATCAAAGGCCATCTGGCCCTCAAGTTATGCATCAGCAGGCAAGTAGAATGGCATGGTTATGACTCGCATGTTTGAAAAACAGAAACGCTGTTATTTTAGTAGTCCTTTTGTGGTCTTTTGTATTTATCTTGAATGAAAAATATAGTACAGCTAATGGAGTAAAGTAGACATCAAAGTTATAACACATTTCCATACTTAAGTATCCTTTCATGCGGCTATTGAATCCTCTAAAGTACTGTACTTCATAATTGACTTTTTTTTTTTTTTTTGGAATTATTTATCTGTGCTGAAATTGCCAACAGTTTTCCTCTACCTATTAAAGCCAAAAGTCACTCTAGAGAAAAGGGTTTACTGTAAAA
Source organism: Lithobates pipiens (assembly GCF_037356315.1). NCBI lineage: Eukaryota > Metazoa > Chordata > Amphibia > Anura > Ranidae > Lithobates > Lithobates pipiens. The sequence continues at coordinate 306,968,978 of NW_027507748.1, read as the reverse complement.
CATAGTTTATGGGTTGATATTCCTTTATTAAAGTCAAATATTGCATCTCGCAGCTCAGTTTAAAAAAAAAAAAAAACATTTGGATGTATTTCAAGAGCCTCTGCTTCTTATCTCATAGTTTCCTGAGTTTATTGCCTTTGCTACTGTTTGGTTGTCCATAGAATTCACATCTTGGCATCAGCCCTTTGTATGTAGGTCGCTTGTTGCAAGGAAATGGTTCCATTATGTATAAAAAATGCGCTAGTCATTTGTGCTCCTCAAATACAAAGTTTATTGTAGACTCATGAGTCCGAGAAGAAATGCCTTGCATGCTAAAGTACCAACAGCTAGTTGATATTAATCTCCATAAAGCAAGCTTCATAAAGTAGGGTCACATCACTGTGGAATACCAAAGTCCAAGGCTTACAATGCTACCATTTCCTGTCCAAGTCTGAATGTCAATATACATGGGTGTACTGAGTGCTAATACAAAAACAAATTGTGGTACAACTTCAGAAAAGTATAACTGGGCTGGATTAAATAGCCAGTCCTATAACTGCTATTTCAGTTTTTGGTAGTTGCTGGAATGTTCATCTGACACTTTTTTTTTTTTTTTTTTTTTTTAAACATGATTCAGGGACTCTTTTGGTGAGAGATCTGTATAGGATGAGGAACTGCTTGGCTTCCTCCGCCTGCATGCAATTTGTCTTACCTGAGCCTTCTCTCTATCCAGCGCTGTCCTGTTTACAGCATCTTTCTTTTCATACATCAGGGGACACAGAGCCATAGTAGTTACTATGTGGGTTATAGGCCACCTATCCTAAGAAACAAGGTTTTGCCTGTGAATGCTTCTATTTTTAGAGAGCTGGACCCCGGGATCCAGTACTTTTTGGTAGTAACGCCATAAAGTTTTACTGGCGGGGTGCTGTTACAGGTCCAGGATTGTGTGTTTCCTCAAGGATCCCCAGCTTCTGAAGGTTTAATGGAACCCACTGTGAAGGGTGAAGATTGGGTCTGTTGGTTTACCACAGAAAACCCTGTGGTGGAAAAGGTAATTTTCTAAGAAATATTTTTAATTTTCTTATGAATGCCTCATTTAAAACTAATGTCATGCCTATGTGTCAACACTGAGGGCTGTATTGAGCACTCACCGCCTGGAAGTTGCGCTGTGTCAGGAGCTGAATACTTCCTCCTCCAGCCGAGCAGCAGATCCTCCGGTAAGCCGGGGGGGGGGGGGGTGTAGTCTCCCTGCCTATTGCCCCCCCCCCCCCCCCCATGCAGGTATAGGATTCGTTTTGAAAAAAAGGGGGTGCGATCTGTGTCTTCTAGCCCCCTCCCCCCACCAAGCCTTTCTTTTTTAAATAGGGGGTGGGGCCACAGGCAACGCGGGGGTGGGGCTCAATGCCGTCTGCATTCTCCGATGCCAGGTGCACGTGGAGGCAAGTTTTTAAAAGCCCACTATGTGCTGTTGCAGCCTGTGGAGGGACACGAGCAAGGAGGTGGCCATTATCGGATTTGGTGACGCAGGCATTTCCTTTGGCTGGACTATAGCCCTAGCAATGTATGCATTCCTTCTGGTAGTGCCTCTGCTTTGTGAATCAGGCTATGAGTGGAAGGGGGACAATGAACACCTCCAAAGGGTTCTAAAGGATTGATTGTTTTACGACAACCTAAATCAATTTCCACCAAAATATTATACTCCTCAGAGTGATGCGGCCGGTCAGAGTGAGGCGTCAGGGTGGCTGGTGTTGCATCAGCGCTGGACACTTCAGCCCCTATATTTATTACTCAGGAGGTTTTTTCTATTACCATTTTAAGTTTGGAACAGAAGTTTGATGCTATGGTCGCTTTCCATAGTTTGTCCAAGTGTAGCAGATTCCTATCCAGTACTCAGGACCCTCATACTGAGGAGCAAGGGGCAGGGGATCAGGAAGTTCTTCCAAAGGATCAGGAAGAAGCTGATATCTCTTCTTTCCAGGATCTTAATATGGAGGGAGCAGTCTCAAAAGAGAGAATGCTGGTCCTTACTAAGTTGGTTCGCTCAACTTTTTTGCTGCCTGTAGGGCAGTCTATTGATGAGCACACCTCTGGTTTGGGATCACTAAAGCCTTCCCAAACTAGGAATGCCTTTCCTATCCATTCATGGCTAAAAAAGCTGATGTATTCTGAATGAGAACACCCAGATAAGCAGTTTTTTTCCTCCAAAAAAGTTTTCCATACTTCCTCCAATGGAGGAGGAATTCTATAAGAAATGGGGAGGTTCCAGCAAGCAATGCGGCGATATCCTTGGTAAATAAAAACCTTACTTGTCCTGTAGACAATGCGCTAATGTTGAAGGATCCAACAGATTAAAAGTTGGAATTTTTTTAACCACTTAAGCCCCGGACCATTTTGCAGCTAAAGGACCAAGCTTTAACTGACAATTGCGCGTTTGTGCGACGTGGCTCCCAAACAAAATTGGCGTCCTTTTTTTTTTCTTTTTTTTCCCCCAAATAGAGCTTTCTTTTGGTGGTATTTGATCACCTCTGTTTATTTTTTGCGCTATAAACAAAACTAGAGCGAAAATTTGGAAAAAAATTCAATAGTTTTTACTTTTTGCTATAATATCCCCCAAAATATATAAAAACATTTTTTCCCCTCTGTTTAGGCCGTTACGTATTCTACATATGTTTGGTAAAAATATCGCAATAAGTGATTGGGTTGCGCAAAAGTTATATCGTCTACAAAATAGGGGATCGTTTTATGTCCCTTTTTTTTTTATTATTATTGTGACTGCGACATGGCGGACACGTCGGACAATTTTGACACATTTTTGGAACCATTGGCATTAATACAGCGATCAGTGCAATTAAAAATGCACCAATTACTGTAAAAAATTCACTGGCAGTGAAGGGGTTAACCACTAGGGGGCAGTGTAGGAGTTGAGTGCAAGTTTTGTAGGGGCCGTGGCTTGGTGTGTGAGGCCACTAATCGTCTTTCCCTATGACAGGGAACAGACTATCAGTGACAGGCTCACCAGGAAGCACGAGGAAAGGTTTGTTTACACTTACCTCTCCCCATTCTTCAGCTCGGTGACCCGATTGCAGCACGTGACCCACGGCTGGGCACTTAAAAAGCAACATGCCTGTATGTGCTTGTGCCCAGCCGTGCCATTTTGCCGACTTATATCGGCGTGAGGCGGTCCTTAAGTGATTAAAAACAACATTGCTCTTGCAAGTTCAGTGGTGCAGCTGGCTTTTGCGGCGATTGGAGTATCTCAGTCCCTAAAGGACAAGCTTGTGGAGATACTTAAGACTATTCCTGATCAGAAGCACTCTTTTATGGTGGATGCTATGAAATATTCTATTATTCAAGCCTCACGGCTTATGCTAGGACTGGTACATACGTGCAGAGTCCTATGGTTGAAAAATTGGTCAGCCGTAGCACCATGTAAAAAGCTCTTGGCCAGTTTCCCATTTCATGGTGAACGGTTGTTTGGAGACGATTTAGATATATCCAAAGGGTTTCTAATGGGAAAAGTTATTTTACCAGTGAAGAAGTTTAAGCATTTTTCCTTTTTAAACGTGCACCTTCACCAATGCCAGATGCATCTGCCTCCAGACAGTCTCGACGGCCGATACTGTCACACTCAAGAGGAAGACCTCGGGCAGTCCCAGGGCCAAGAGGACCTGAGGCAGGAAGCCCGCAAAGCAAAAGACTAAAGCCCCCCCTTATGAAGGGGCGCCCCTGCTTGCTCGGGTGGGGGGGAGGCTTCTACAATTTTCAGAGATCTGGCAGGAAACATTGTCAAAACAGATGGGTGGCTTCCTCAATTTCTCTAGGTTACGAACTAAAGTTACGAGAATTCCCGTCTCTCCATTTTTTTTTTTTTTATTAAAATGTTCCCAGAGATAAAGGAAAAAGGTGTTTTTAGCTCTGGATCATCTCTTGTCCCAGAAGGTGATATCCGAGGTTCCCACAGAAGACCAGTAATATTGGAAAGAACACACTGCTGACAAGAGCAAGAAGGGTGCTGCTCACCCCTATAAATCAGAAAAATAAAACAAATTCCCCCACCAACGGGATTTTTAGGCAGCAATAAACAATAAGCGTAGCATAATATAAAAAAAGATTATTTTATTGTATGGTAAAAACATGAGCTTCACCCAGGCATTTAAAACAAAAAATAGATAGAACCAAGCTTGTATATACAAAAATTACAATGACATCAATGGGCATACACTAAGCAGACCTAACTATAAATATACTGTATAAAATTAGTAACAGCAAAAATAAATTTTTTATAGTTCTAACGCGTTTCAACCACTAGGGTCTTCTTCAGAGATAGTCTGTTGATAGAGAGACAAGATAAAACTTAATAAATCTATCGAATAGTATTAGTATTAAACATATTCTAAATTTGTTAGTGTAGTTACCCAGTATAGTATTGCCGAGAGGTTCATGTAAATTATAGTGCTTAATGGTGGAGTTTACCCAGGTTCATGCTTAGACGTCCCTCACAAATTAAAGAAGGTACATGGTCCATACATCTCGCCACAGAATCCAGCAGTGGGGTGAGGGTCGGAAGCCCAGAGGCGCGGCTCACGAGCGGTCACACGACAAAAACCCTATGCCCCACAAAGATTGTAGGAAGTAGGTGCAAACGTAGGCAGCCTGCCTGTATGGTAAGCCACGCCTGTGATGGAAATCCCAACATAATCGGAATTAGACATATATATTTTTATTTATATTTTTTATATATTTTATATATAGGCCCACATGTGTGGTATGAAGATATCATGTACACAGAAGACCAGGGTTTTATTCAAACCTCTTCACGGTTACAATACCAAACGGGGAGGTAAGGCCCACCCTAGATCTCAAGGATCTGAATTCACACTTGAATATCTTTCTTTCGCATGGAGTCAATCCGATCGGTTGTCTCTATTCTACAAGGAGGGGAATTTTTGGCATCAATATCAAAGATGCATATCTCCATGTGCCAATATTTCCTGCTCATCAGAAGTTTCTACGCTTCAAGGTAGAAAATCTGCATTTTCGGTTTGTGGCTCTGCCGTTTAGTCTAGCCACCGCACTGCGTGTGTTCACAAAGATCCTGGCGCCTCCTTTAGCCGTGTTAAGGGCTCAGGGTATAACAATTCTAGCCTATCTAGATGATCTGCTTTTAGATCAGTCACCGGTTTAAACCAAAGTTTAATCTCAGCTGTAAACTACCTGGAATTCCTAGGCTGGATTTTCAACCTAGAAAATTCCTCCTTAAAACCGTCAAGGAGATTACGGTACTTGGGGCTGATCATAGATGCCGTTCAAAAGAAGGTATTCTTACCCCTGGCAGGACTCTGCTCCATAAAGGAACTGATTCGAATTGTTAAAACAGAGAAATCCTTCCATTCAGATGTGCATGAAATTGTTAGGAAAGATGGTGGCCGCCTCCAAGGCCGTTCCTTATGCGCAGTTTCATTCAAGACTGCTGCAAAACACCATTCTGTCGGCCTGGAACAAAGTCCAGGCTTTGGACTTTCCAATGCACTTATCCCCCCGAGGTGCAGCAGAGCCTCAATTGGTTGATATCCAGCAACCTTCAACAGGGGAAATCCTTTCTACCAGTATACTGGAAAGTTGTAACAATGGATGCCAGCCTTCTAGGCTGGGTAGCAGTCCTGGAAGAAGCATCTGTCCAGGGAAAGTGGTCCAAGTCAGAAAGGACCTTGCCCATCAGTATTCTAGAGATTCGGGCACTACGTCTGGCCCTAGAGGCCTGGACAGACTACGAAATTGTCCTGTTGGGATTTAATCCAGCAATGCGATGGCTGTGGCCTACATCAATCACAAAGGGGGCACGAGAAGTCGTACAGCCCAAAAAGAGGTCAATCATGTTCTAGCTTGGGCAGAATTCAACATTCCTTGCCTATCAGATTTTCATTCCGGGGATAGAAAATTGGCAGACAGACTACTTGAGTCCCCATCAATTGTTTCCTGGAGAACGGTCCCTTCACCCCGACATCTTTCTGTCACTATGTCAAAAATGGGGTGTTCCAGACATAGATCTGTTAGTGTCCAGATGCAACAACAAGGTTGACAACTTTGTGTCGAGGACGAGGGATCCGCTGGCATGCGGAACAGACTCCTTGGTCTTTCCATGGTAACCGTTTTCACTAATCTATGCTTTTTCCCTGCTTCTGTGCCGCCTTCGCAGGATCAAGCAGGAACGGAAGGAGGTGATTCTGGTGGCTCCAGCATGGCCCAGAAGATCTTGGTTTGCCGAGATCATAAAGATTGCACAAGGTCCGTCCATCCTACCTTATAAGCGCTATATTTAACGGTTTGGGTATTGAAACCCACGACCGTGGGTTGTCTCATTCAGTAGTGTCTACTTTGGTTAATGCTAGGAAGCCGGCCTCCAGAGTCATATACTATAGTCTGGAAGGCATGTCTCCTGGTGTGGATCCAGGGAATGTCCTAGGTAGGATCCTTGAATTCCTGCAAATGGGATTGGAAATGAAGCTGGCCTTGAGTACTATCAAGGGCCAGGTCTCGGCCTTATCAGTATTCTTTTGACGGCTTCTTGCTTCTCACTGTCTGGTACGTAGGTTTATTCAGGGGGTAATGCAAATGAATCCTCCCGTGAGGGTGCCCCTGAATCCTTGGGATTTGAATTTAGTCTTGTCAGCTTTACAGAAACAGCCTTTACGGGATATTCCCTTGGTTCTTTTGACGAGAAAAATAATCTTTTTGGTTGCCATCCACTGTCCGAAGGGTATCTGAATTGGCTCTGTCTTGTAAAGAGCCATATTTGATTATGCTTAAGGGATAAGGTAGTATTACAGGCTCATTCTGAATTCCTACCAAAGGTAGCGACAGGTTTTCATTTAAACTAGGATATTCTGCCTTCCTTTTTTCCCAGAGCCTCGATCTAGGTAAGAGAAGTCACTACATTCCCTTGATGTAGTAAGAGCGCTCAAGGTCTATTTAAAGGAGACTGCTCAGTTTTGCAAAACATAGGTTTTGTACTGCCAGAAGGTCCAAAAAGAGGACAGGCAGCATCAAAATCTACTATTTTTCCAAATGGATTTGTCAAGTGATTGTTCAAGCTTATGGTCTAAAGAAGAAAATTCCTCCTTTTCACGTTAAAGCGCACTCCACCAGAACGTTGTCTTCAGTCCATACATTTACCTTATTCTATCAAATCTATGTAGAAGGTCATGAGGATATTGCCTTTGGGCGTAGTGTACTGCAGGCTGCAGTACGAGTTCTCTAGTCTCAATGCCCTACCTTTTTTGTTGTCTCACTCCCTTCAGTTGCCATTGCTATGGAACATCCCACATAGTAACTACTATGGCTTGTGTCACCTGTTGTATGAAAGAAAACAGGATTTTTAAAACACCTTACCTGTAAAATACTTTTCTTTGAAGTTCATCTGGGGACACAGAGGTCCCTCCCTTCTTTGGTACACACATATATTGCTTGGTTACAAAACTGAGGAACTCAAGTGTCCATCACCTGAAGGTGGCCTATAAGCCGCATAGTAACTACTATGGCACTGTCCCCAGATGTACTTCAAAGATAAGGATTTTACAGGCAAGTTTTTAAAAATCCTGTTTTAGGTTTTGACGGCAGCAGGAACTATTGGCTCCTGCTGCCAATCAAATCTTTTGAGTAGGGTGTGGAGTATGGGGCTGCGCTGTGCATCTCTATGGACCTGCACAACCTGGCTTAGAAGCATACTACCTGTATGAGTGCCCTCATAACAAATATGGCAAATATAAAGAAACCCTTTATTTTTCTCTGCTTTCTTGGGAGAGCATCTGTAGTGAGTCTCTCATGTAATTATGATGGTCAGGGTTATCTGACTTTACTGTTATATAGCGTGGACTTTATAAAGAATTATCAAATCCAGTGTTTATAAATTACTCTACCTGAAAATTTTGCAGCCCCCAAGGTTGATCAGCATGCAAGCAATGCAGAGGAATAACATGAATTGCGTACCTTTCCAAGCTCATCAGATGAGAATGGCACAAAATGCTGCTCAAAATGCTAACCGAATGCCAGGTGTACCTCGCCACAATGGACCTCAGTACTCAATGATGCAACCTCATCTCCAAAGACAGGTAAACAAAGGAATTATAGACCCATTATTTTTATCGCTCAATTTTTTTTTACATGTGTTGGACTCTTGGTGAGAGATCACTAGTTTACATAGATAGATGTGGGCAGTTTGATAGTCAATTATTAGTAACCCTTTTACTGGAGCTAGTTTTTAAAACGCAAGATTTTTTGTGAAAACTTTGCTCACCCTTGGTCTCCATCACTGAGATTACTACATGCAAAAACAATGGTCTATTTTATATCACATGGGTGCAGGAATCCTTGGTTTCTTATGATGAATGCCACTACCTTTCATGCATGTACTAACCTTTGTTCAGCACAATCTTACTACTCCATACACCAAAAACATGTTTAATGTGTTTCCACTTTTGCAGTAAAATATTGGAATCCCCACTATGTTTTTGCTCAAATTCACTCAGCATACCTAAAACGTTAATAAAATAAAACCTTTTTCACGTTTGTTTGGAATAGATGTGTATATATAAAATGCTATGTGTAGCAATAAGTGTTAATTATGTCAACTAAAATGGCAAAACATTTTAGTCAACTAAATGAGTACTATTTTAGTCAACTAAAATACTACTAAAATGGCATTTAAGTCAGAAGAGTAAATGGGAGTAAAACTAAAATGGCATTTTAGTCAAGACTAAAACTAAATTGAAATTTGACTTCAAAATTAACACTGGTCTGTAGTGCATGTTCATACTGCAGTAAATTAAAAAATAACATGAGATTTTTCACCCCATCAGTATAGAATGAGGTTGGAAATTTGTAGAGAAATGTTAACTAATGCTTTAATTACACCCATTAGATTTTAGACTAAAATGTACTGGAGATTTAGTCGACTAAATACGACTAAATCAATTGCAGAAGACTAAAATGGGGCTAAAACTAAAATGCCATTTTTAGTCCTAAGACTAAAACTAAATTTGCTGCCAAAATTAACACTGATAGCAATGGTGCCTCTACTGTGTCTCAGCCAATCAGGAGGGAGAGTCTCGGATAGCCGAGGGACTAGTGGAAATCGCTGGGGAGGCTGCTACACACAAGGCTTTTTATCCTAATGAATAGAATGCATTAAGATTAAGAACCTTTTGCCTTTACAGCTCTTACACCCTTCTGCCTCCTTTATAACCTTACTCCAAGCTGCAAATCCTCACTTTTTTTTTTTTTTTGCTGTTGTCTGGAGGTCGTGGACCTCTTTTTCTGTGAAGAAATCAGCTTCACTAGTTTGTGTTTTTTAGTTTTTCTTTTTTTTTTTTTTTTTTTTTTTTCCCTTAAAACTCTTCATCCAACTCTGCGTCTTCTAGAAGTAACGTTCCGGATCAATGCAACCTCTGTTAAACCTTGGGAGCCATACACAGAATCCACAAAATGGGGACAGCTTGTAATGTAGAGTTGGCCTCAGGGTATTTTAAAGGGCCAGGGCCATGGTCAATCACTTTGGAACCCAGTCCCTGAAGACCCCTTGTGGGGGAATGCCCACTGTAACAGGCAAAGCCTAGATTTTATATGCAGCCCTGCATCCTTGACAGGTAAGTCTGACATTTACAGTATAAATGAGGCTAGGTTTGGATTATGTTCACATTACAGTGCAAACGCTTCATACTTGGCACTACAATTCAACCGCTCATTGCTCAGTCTCAGATGGAAGTCCAGGTATTTGTTGCATCACACCACTGGTGACACACTTAACACCACTTCCTCCTAAAACCTTTCTAAATTATTCAAGCACTTTCCACTGTTTTGCAACGAGGATTTGTTGCAGAACGGGTCTACAAACGGGTTATTGCATATCAGACACTTTACTCATCTCCCGCACACTACTCCATGAGTACCCCACAGGGAATTATCCTCATTTGTAGGTATGGCAGAGACCAGGCTAAATGGAGGCAATTTAAAATCACAGGTGGATATTCACACTACTGAAGTCTGCTCAACTTCATAGTGACTGTGTCTCTCACTGGAGAAAGAACCATTTCTAAGATCGGCCTCCAAATCAAATTTTAGCTATTTCAGGCATACAGCAAGCATCCCACTTGACAAAGCCGAATTTTCGCCATCTGTCACAATTTCTTGGGTAAATTATTGACCTAATATAGGCATCTTTGTTCAAGGCTCAGAAACACCCTCTTCTACTCCAGTTGGAACCAGACTCTAAAAAAGCTGGTCCTAGAGGATGCAGAATCAGAAGGGAATGAAGAGAACATTGAGGCATTATTGAAAGAAGCTTCAGAAGCACTATATTGAACAGGAGCTTCACACAACATGCTTGCTAACATTAAAAAAGCTCATTGCCTCTGTCTGCAAAATCTTTGGCATTGTGCTAATTGACTCTTCTCCATCTCTGCCTTAACCCTTTTTGGGGAAAAGCCTACAAAACTTGCAAAACATCCGTGAACAGAATGTGCAGTTTGAAATGATTTTTACTACCTCAAATCTTTGCTGAACTCTATCCAGTGGAAAAAGAGTTTGCATAGAAATGGACTGTTCTTGTAGTTGATCGTGCCATATCTGCCTTAAACAAGCATCTTCAGTAAGGATGAGCTCTGACGTGTTCGCACACCCCGGGAAGCCAGCGCTGTGCTAATCGCAGGCAGTGAGACATTTCCCAATCTCTGCAGCCTCACACAGGGACAATGTCTCACTGCCTGCGTCAACTTCCTGGCGGGCTCTGCATGTGGGGTGTGCAAACACGCTGCAGCGTGTAGTAAAGATGTTCTTTTTTTTTTTTCAAAGATTCTGCTGATAGAAAATTTGAGAAGCTCTTAAAAGTTCTCTAACCTGGCAGGCCCACCTCTGCAACCTGCTCTCACTGCTGATTTCTGTATGTCAAACTGCAGCCAACTAGACTAGGACAATAAATAACTAGCATGACAATGTTTTCCAGGATTATGCTTTTACAGAGCAATTACAACAGTTCCCTTCTGTTTTTTTTTATTTTTTTGTTTTTTTCTGTAGATGCAACATTTTTAGACACATGTCCTGAATGCCTAAAATCTTCCTTAATTTGTGCAGAATCTTTTTTGTCTAATGACTTGAAAAACATAAGCTGTTGGTAAAAGGCACCTAAAAATGTATGCCCTTCCAAAGATGTCCATTAAGGCACCTGACCAATTCATCAAAGTCACATGTGGGAGGGTTTTATTTCCTCGTGAGACAGTCCAAAATTCACCCTTCTCAAGAGCCCGTAGCTCATCTAAACTCAGAACACCTTCACACTAATCATGCTTCAACTTCAAAACTGAAGTTCCTTCCTTTCGGCACAGAGTTGGCCCAGAAAGACCACCAAGCCTTCTTCAAAGACCTGCTCAAATTGAAGCAGTACCCTTGCTTCCAAATGTGGGGGATGTCTGTTTGCTTCCTTCTGGAACATAAACATCCCAGACCTATGGGTTCAAGCGGTGGTTTCAAAGGAGCATAATGTAAGAGTTCAAAACTACCATCTCACTGCTTTCTTTCATATTTACTAAAAACTGCCCAGAGGCAGTCATTTGCAGAATGCCCTAAACCGCCGCTTGTCCCAGGGAGTTGTATCAATACCACCACTGGTTCAGTGGATTTCATTCAAACCTGTTTATGGTACCAAAACCCAACGCGGTATTAGTTCTGTCTTGGTTTAAAATCACTCAACAAATTTCTAAATTTGACATGTAATTCGCAAGGTTGGCAATTGCCTCTTTGAGACGAGGGGAATTCATGGCATCTGTGGACATCCAAGATGCATCCGTGTTCCCATTTACCCACCTCATCAGCGCTTTCTGCATTTTTCATTGCCAAGACAACCACTTCCAAGTTGTTGAATTTCCCTTTGACCTATTTTCTGACTCCAGAGTGTGCACAAAGATCTTGGCACCTGTGCTTGCTCAGGGCATTCAAGGGACAAGCTATCATCACTACCATCTCCCTTGCAACTCTCAGCATATGTCCGAAAGGCAATTCAGATGTTCCAGGCCTTTGGCCAAGTGATCAATTTCAAGAAACCTGTTCTGCTGCCTTCTCTGTGCCTAGAATACTAGGTCTGATCTTTAATAAATCCCAAGAAAGTCTATCTTCAGAAGAGCGTTTTCTCTTCAGAGTGCACGCTGACCAGCGGAGATGCGAGAGAAATCCCTCAATTAAATTTTCTATGAGTGTTCTGGTTCTAATGGTCACCTTCATAGTAGAGCTGCACGATTCTGGCCAAAATGAGAATCACAATTTTTTTTTTTGCTTAGAATAAAAAGATCACGATTCTCGCAATGTAAAATCTTTCACATTATACAAAAAAAGGACTTTGTTTTTTTTTGGGGTTTTATTCATTAAAGTATTTAAAAAAAAAAATTGCATTTGAAAGACCGCTGTGCAAATAGTGACATAAAATATTGCAACAACCGCCATTTTTATTCTCTAGGGTGTCTACTAAAAAAAAAAAATGTAATGTTCGGGGGTTCTAAGTAATTTTCTAGCAAAAAAAATTATTTTAACTTAAAACCAACAAATGTCAGAGAAAGGTTTCGTGGTTAAACATTTTTCACTTACACACCAAGTCTATTCCATTGACAAATTGTTAGAATGTTTATACTTAAGTTCAGCTGATAAGGAATGTGTTGCTTCTTGGCAGACTGCCTGTTGTTTTCCTTCCTTTCTTTTGATGGCTGTGGCTTCGGAAGAGTAGAGAGAATTCTTTGCATAGAAAGAATCTGGTAACACTTTAGTCAAGATCGCAAGAACGATTCTTGACAATCGTGCAGCTCTACTTCATGGCAGTACCTTCATCAAATCCCACTCATGCACTCCAACTAAATGTTTTGTCAGCATGAAAAAAAGCTATCTCTCTCCCTGGATTACCCATACGCCTATCCAGCCAAGCAAGAATTCTCTTGTCCTGGTGGATCACCACTAAAGCTTGAACAGTGGGAAAAATCTTTCAGTTCTAACTACAGACACAAGTCTGGGACGGAGTCTTCCAATCCTTGGCAGTCAGAACATGGCCAAGAGGAAACTTATCTCTCTATCAATGTCTTGGAGCTCAAATCAGTCAGGTTGCCCCTGTAGCACCTGACTCCCATTCTAAAGAGACACTCAATTTGGATACTGTCAGAGAAAATGGCACAACAGCAACTTGTATCAAGGAGCAATCAGATTCTCGCATAAACAGAAACTCGCTGTCCACATCCTATGAGTGGACAACTGGCAGGTGGGTTTCCTTGGCTGCAATTGCTTAGACCAAGAACAATAGTCTCTTCATCCAGATATGTGCAGTCTAATATTCCAAAAATGAGGAATTTTGAATGTGGACATCCTAGCCTCCAAAATACATCAAACTACCTCAATTTGTCACCAGTACCAGGGATCCTCTAGATGTGGCCTTGGATGCTCTTCTTATCCACAGGTCTCAATTCAGACTAATTTATGCCTTCCCTCCACTGTTAATTATGCCGCCTCTGCTCTACAGAAGGTAGACATACAGAGATAGGTAGAGGTAAATGTTAATTCTACTTGCACCAAACTGGCCCAGAAGAACCTGATACACCGATTTTACTTAGACTTCTAGCAGATGATCCCTATCCTCTTCCCAACAGGCCAGATTTGCTAGCTCAAGGCTATCTCTTCCACCATGTTTAAGTCCATGTCTTTAACCACATGGCTGTTGAAACCCAAGTTATCAAGAATAGAGGAATTCCAGAGTGTGTAATTAATAGCCTACTGAAAACAAAAGCCACATCCAGGAATATCTGTTGTATCTAGCTCTTAGCACCCTAAAAGGGGTAGGTATTGGCCTTGTGCTTTCATAAATGCCTCTACATTTTTTATAATTCATTTTTGGTAGCATTCACGTCTGTCAGACATTTCTGCTTGCCTCCCATTCCTGCAAATAACTTTTCCTCATACTTTACAACAGCAAGATTGTTTTATGCGCCCAACTTTCTTCCAAAGGTGGTTTTAGTGTTCCATCCCAATGAGGACATTGTCCTGCCATCCTTGTTCCCAGCTTTTAATTATCCAAAGAATTATTTCTATATTGCCTTGGTGTAGTCAGCCATTAGTATGTACCTAAAAGCTACTGCTTTTTATTAGAATAACTCCTTCCCTGTTTATTTTCTTTGGAAACTTGCAAGAGGCACCCTGCTGAAAAATCCATATTGCGCTCTGGATCAGTAACTTGGTTACAAGAGCTTATGTCCTTAAAAACTTTCTCATGCACTGTTGTGCGCCCACGCCACCAGATCTGTAGACGTGTCCTGAGCTTTTAAGCGCCAGGCCTCTGTTGCCTAACTGTGTAAGGCTGCCACCTGGTTATTCATACCTTTTTCATTTTTACCAGGTGGATGTCCACTCTTCTCCGGATGCAGTTTTTGGCCTCAGGGTTCTTCTGCACCCTGAACTTGCGTCTTTGACTCGTGGTGTGTTTTTGAGGCCTTTGACGGTTCTGTTAGCCTTGTTGTATTTGATCGCTTTGTTTCAGAACATTCTATGAATATTATACCAGTCCTGTATGATTTAAATAAGAGGAAAGTTGACTTGCCCGTAAATTCAATTTTTTGGGGGTTCAGGATGACAACCATCCCAATTGTGCTCCCCCTTTTGTTTTTCTCAGCACTGCTTGCTTCAAAACTGAGGATTGGTGGAATACAGTAGGGTTATAGGGGAGGTGTCATGGGGGGAGGAGGGGGGGGGGTATCATGTCCTTCAAGGCTTCCCAGTGTCCAATCCCCTCAAGGTACGTGCCTATAACCCACAATGTATGAATACATAGTTCCTTTACTGTGTTCTCTGATAAGGTAAGCCCAAAATGATTTTTTGATTATTTTGTAGCTCAACAGATTGTTCGCTTGCTGTGTTGGTTAAAATGGTTGAAAATCATGCAGTGCGGGTAGACTGGACAAACTGTTTTACCTGAAATTGTTTGGCACAAAATGAGCACAATATTTAAAGGTTTATCCACCATTCACTTGCGGTCATTTCAATATCACTAAAAATGTATTTGAGCTATCCCAAACGTTGCCTGCATTTTACTACTCGTTAAGGCACTGTCATAGTTAACTGTTGTAATGGTTAACACTTGACAACTGATTTATTCCAAATATTTTCCAATTTATAACTAAGACTATTTATAGAAGTAAATTTGCTTAGAAAAGGAAGACTTTGAAAACCTGAGAGAAATTATATTCTGATCTCATTGGATGCTTAAAAGTAATAAAAGTATAATGCATTAATTGCTGTGATTTGTGTACTTAGTAATACCAATACATGCACAAGCCTTTCCCATAACTGTTTGTTTTTTTTGGTCTTTTCCTCCAGCAACATTCAAACCCTGGGCATGCAGGTCCATTTCCAGTTGTCTCGATCCATAATAATACAATCAATCCAACTAGCCCTACTACAGCATCCATGGCAAGTGCAAATAGAGGCCCAACCAGCCCATCTGTTACATCAATAGAATTAATTCCATCTGTTACAAATCCAGAGAATCTTCCCTCTTTACCAGATATACCACCCATACAGGTCAGTACACTTGTTTAAAATATCATCTACATATCATCAGTTGTCTCAAAGTCCTTATCACTTTATATTCTTTGCCATTTATGAACCAGATAGAATTTCTACAAATTACAGCTAGAAATCGGGCAATCCCATCCCGCACACACTCTAGTGGCATTCAAATTGACCATTTGCTGTTTTTTTCCCCCTTATTTGCGCGTATTTCTACTTTTTGTCATTTTATCACCATTTTCAGTGATTGTTCCATATTTGGTACACTACTAGAGTAAATGCAGTGTGTCTGTCTCACACATGCACACTTAAAACAACGCACACGTTAAGTGTTTTCTTGCACACTTGCTAAAAGTGGGTTTTGACAGTTAATTCTTGGTTGATTTTTAGTTGGAAGGTTTGCTGTAGGGTATGCTATTTTGGTTGAAGAGACTTCAAGAAATGATTAGTGGGCAATTAAGAGACAAGTGTCTACAGGGTTTCACTAACGTGGTTGATTTATCGCCATGCTGTTGGAGTGGTATATTTTTGGTATTGGTGGCTATGTTAGATTGTTTGCAGCTTAAGTATTTAAAAACCGGTTATTGATGATCCAGTATTTTAATTGGTGTGGTTGTATCTTTATCAGTTGTGAAATTTTATGTAATTTGCCAATAAGGGTATTCTATTTCCAATTTCTAGGATTTTTAATACTACTATTGATTTATCTTCGTGTTTTACTTTGAAAAACTGTTATTTCCGTATAACTTTTTCTATTCTTTAAACTTTAAATAGTTTGACCCACACTGAGTCAAACAATTTTCTTCACTAAGTGATGCAGTATGTCTAAGCACTGTATATGTACTGTATGTGAATTCAGCTACATACAGTACTGGGTTCTGGCTGTGAGACTTCTTGTCTCACAACCAGAACAAAACCGTGTCAGGCTGGGTAGTGTCCAGCCATTCATAGATGGATTTCTTCTGGATGTTCCAGTTAGCACTGGGCATAAAAGCATAATCCAGAAGTGCAAAGAACATCATTTCCCCATAAACCGGCCACAACCGGATGCTCCGCAAGATTTCTGACACAGGAGTGAAAAGGATTATCAGAAGAGTTGTGAAAGAGCCAAGAACCACTTATGGAGAGCATCAGAAAGACCTGGAATTAGCAGGTACAATTGTTTAAAAGAAAACAAGTAATGCACTCAACTGCCATGGCCTGTATGCACGCTCACCAAGTAAGACTCAATTGCTGAAGAAAAAGCATGTTGAAGCTCGTTTTAAAACTTGCTGCACAGTATTTTGACAAGCCTGTGAAATACTGGGAGAATATAGTCTGATCAGATGAGACTAAAATTGAACTGTCTGGATGCTATAATACACACCATGTTTGGGGGTCCAAAGGCACTGCCCAGTTGGGCTGTTTTTCAGCATACTCTACTTGCAAACTTCATATCATTGAGGGGAGGATGATTGTAAAGATGTACCAAGACATTCTTGAAAAAATCTGATGCCATCTACCATGAAGATGAAACAAGGGTAGACATTTCAGCAAGACTGTGATCCCAAACACACAGCCAAGGAAACGCTCAATTGGTTTTAAAATGATCATACAGCTGCTAGAATGACCCAATCACCTGACTTAAATCCAATAGAAAATCTGTGAAAAGAGCTAAAGATCAGAGTTCACAGAAGATTCCCATGAAACCTTCAAGATTTAAAGACTAGAAGAATGGGCCAAAATTGCACCTGAGCAATGTGTGCAAGCGTTTTCTCCGTACAGGAGGCATAATGAAGCTATCAATACCAACAAAGGATTTTGTACGACGTATTCAATAAGTTTCAGTTAGCATGTTCAATACTTTTTCACTGCGTCATTCTTTTTTATTACACATAGATTAATTTCTGAACTTATTTGTTTTGGTCTTTGTATGTGTGGATAGCATGGGTTGTTAGACACGTAGTGAAAATTTAATGTCAATCGCATCTATAAGAAATATATTTACCTAGAAAAATGGGAACGTGCTTAATACTTATTTTACCCGCTGTATCTGTTATCAAAAACCATTAGTGTGTAAACCACAAAAAATCCCAAAAATGGTACCCTGTGGGATACAGGCAGTCCCCGGGTTACAAACAAGATGGGGGTCTATAGGTATGTTCTTAAGTTGAATCTCTCTAAGTCGGAACAGGTACATTTTTTTTTTTTTTTTTTTATTTTTTTAAGTGTAGCTCCAGCCAAAAATAAATTTTTAAAGCTTTTTGGATAACAAGGGAAAGGTTAACACCCCTGTAACATTTGTTTTGCTATCTGTGCCCCTGTTCAGAAGATTTCACCTAATTTTTCTGTCCCAATGACAATTGAATTTTGAAAATTTTGGGTTGTTGTGGAAACAGGCCTTGGTGATAAAGCATCCCATAATAACTTACAGGAGTGAATATCCCTTCCTAGGGAAAGATTTCCCCTTCGCTTCCTGTTGTCTCCCTCTGTTTTGTAAGTAGGAATCATTTGTAAGTCGGATGTTTGTAACTAGGAGACCGCCTGTAATAGCATGATTTGCTGTTATGCATTGCATTAATATTTTGTTTGTCTAATTTTATGAGCTGCGCCTGTATTTAGATGTTAAGTTATACTTTAAGTGAGCTATTCTGAAGGCTTACTTATTACAAGCTTAATTTTGGCTCCCCTGCTCAGCTTTACCTTTTTTGTGTAAGGGTACCTTTAGGACTTGGGAGTTGGTGGCTGTAAAGGCTAAAGATATTTTTCTCTGCATGAAGTTAAAAACTCTTCCAAGATTAACCCCCTAATCCCACCCCCCTTTTTTCAATACTTACCTGAGCCCAAATGAGATCCAGCACTGTGCCCGAAAGCAGCACCGCTGTTCTCTTCTTACTGGTCATGGAGGCAGCAGTTGTTAAAATCCGGGGAGGAGGAAGTTTGGGTTGGGGCTGAGCCATTTCAGATGTGTATAAACACTCACACTTCTGCCCCCCATAGCGAGTTGAGAATTGAAGAAAGCCTTAAAATAAGAGTTGGCAAGCTGCAATGTGTTTTTTCTTTGGGTTTAATACTGCTTTAATCGTACATAAAAGAACACAGGTCACTTCCTATTTGACTGCTTGGATTATGCTGCCACATTCAGTTGAATGGATACTGGCCTTGAAAAGGCATGAATTCCCTGTCTACTCATAACCCATCCCTGCTCACCTATGGCTTGTGTTTTAACAGAGATGTTTATTGGAGATCAAATCAGCATTACAATATATCAGCATAGACATTTTTACACTAACAGATCAAAAAACAAAGAAGGAAAGAAAACAAGAGAAACATACTTAGCAGGTTCCGCGTAACACGGGTGCCCAGCCAAGGCTAACAATAATGCAATATAGTTGGCAGGAGGCAATCCTAACTTCTACCTGGAATTCATGCATATCAGCAGGCAGCCTCACTCCCCCACTCGCGTAAAATGTATTGAGGGTGAAACATGTCAAGAAAAAAAAGGGGGCGGAGGGGCAGGGAAGGGGAGCCACCGCCACCCTGGGTGACTGGGGCTGTTGCTCTGTGCCGGTTCAATGGAGACCATCCTAACCGCTGGAGTCTATCCAACTCGACCAGATCTTGTCGAACTTTGCTGGACATGGTCTGCTCTGATAAGTTTATATAAGGGGAGGACCGTGTTGACTGAAAGACGCCAGGCTTTTCTCGTGGGCGGCTCCGACGACTTCCATTTAAGGAGGATTTCCCACCTTGCATAGAACAGGGAGAATGTCAGACAAAGCTTAGTAACAGTTCCCCGCCACCTTTTCCAGATGGCTGAGGAGGCTGGTCAAGGGGTCTAAGGGCATGTGGGTCACACAGACTTCAGTTAAAGTATCCACTACAGACCTCCAGTACGGTTGAGTTTGGGGCACGACCATACCATATGCCAGAAGGAACCTGGCTCCTGAGCATGCCTAGGATGTACCGAATCACGTTGGGGGTAGATTCGGGCTAGGCGCAGTGGGATGTAGTAGGCTCTATGGAGGAATTTTAGCTGTATGAATCTGTCCCTAGCCGCTATCATCGAGGGAATGTAAGTGGAGACAGTCTTCCCACTCTTCCTCATCCAAAGATGGGATATCCTTCCATTTCTCCCAAGGACCGGGTCGGCTTGGTGTCGTATGCCATCGTCGGGTATAAATACAGGGAGGAGAGGGGCCTCCCCATAGCACTGGAGGTAAGGAGACGCTCTACGGGATCTGACTCCAAAGTTAAGGTCACCGGGAATTGGGCTCTAAATGCATGTTTCAACTGCCAATAGTGGAACTCCCAAGATCTGGGAATTGAGTAAAGAGACCTAAGTTCATTGAAAGGCAGCAAGCTCCCGTCTCTAGTAATGTGCTTCATGGTTGTAATCCCTTTCTGTGCCCACACAAGGGGTCTGGCAAAGTAAAGTGGAGAAGCATTGGGTTCCCCCATAGGAGCATGTGGGGAGAAACGTGTTTGGGCTTCTTGTATATTACCCTGGCATCCTGCCATATCCTCACCATGGTCTGCATAGGGGCTGTAATGGACAGGCAGGCCCTTCTACCTCTAAAGACTAGATTACTAAGGGCAGCATAAGATCCTACTATGGCCTCCTCCAGGGTGACTGCTGGGTTTAGCCTAGGCTGGGAAAACCACCACCTCACTGTAACAAGTAGGGCAAACCAATAGTAAAGTAGAAAGATGGGTAGCGCCACTCCACCGCTTGAAAGGGGGGGTACAGTATGCGCTTCGCTACACATGGGGGCCTCCCAGCCCAGACAGCCTAAAAAAACTTAGGGAGATGGGCTGGTGTGTTTCTGAAGAAGTAAAGAAATTTAGGCAGAAATCAAAAATACGATTATCAGATTGACCCTGCCAACCGGTGTAAGGGGGGCGGGGGGCTCGTCAGGCGGTGCACTTAGCAACAACTTGTGTCATTAGGGGTTGCAGATTC
This sequence comes from Lithobates pipiens, assembly GCF_037356315.1. NCBI lineage: Eukaryota > Metazoa > Chordata > Amphibia > Anura > Ranidae > Lithobates > Lithobates pipiens. Next base: position 306,948,475 of record NW_027507748.1, on the reverse strand, counting down.
TGTTTCGCATAGTCTTCTATCTCGTTAATGACCTTAATCCCTAGATATTGTGTTCAACCCACTGGAGGTGCGTCTGGGTATATAGCCTAGAGGACGAGGGGTGAAGGGGGAAAAGCACAGATTTGTCCCAATTAATTCTTATACCTGAAAATTCGCTAAATTAAAGATAGAAAGAGCTCTATGGAGGGATGTGGATGTGTCAGCCAGGTACAGAAGGGTATCATCCGCGTAGAGGGAGATTTTCTCCTCAATGGTTCCCACTTGGATGCCCCTAACCCACCTATCTGATCAAAGCGGCCAGGGGCTCCACCGCCATTGCAAAAAGCTCCTGGGACAGACGACAGCCCACGGTTGAGGGGAAATGAGTCTGACAGGCAGGCGTTGGTATACATCCTGGCTTGGGGACTGGCGTATAGCATCTTGATCCATAGCTGGAACTTGGGGCCAAAGCCAAACTTAAAAAGGACTGCCCATAGATATCTCCACTCAACAGTCAAAGGCCTTTTCCATGTCCAGGGAGCCCGCCGCAGCCTCGTCCCCCTCCCCTGCCCCAGCTGTGTGTGTAAATAGCTTTCTAATGTTAATATCGGTGCCTCTGCCTGGCATAAAACCCATTTGGTCTGGATGGACCAAGGCCATGATTACCGTATTAAGCCTGTTGGCAAGGATTTTGGCCAACATTTTCGAGTCAATGTTTGAGTGAAATAGGGCGGTATGACAAGCAGAGGGAGGGGTCCTTTCCTGGTTTTGGAATCACTGCAATGACCACCTCACCCAAAGAGCTCGGAAGGGACTGCAGTTCAGCGGCCCCTGCCATCATTGCATGGAGCCTAGCAGTCAGGACTTCTGTATATTGCCTGTAGAATTCTATGGGTATTCAATCAGGGCCTGGGGTTTTACGAGGCTGCATGGATTTGAGTGCCTTAAGTATCTCACTCGTTATGGGCTTGTCCAGTTCCCCTCTGTGTGTCTGTGAGGGCGGGAATATCAACATCCTCAAGGTAAGTACAGAGTTCGTCCCTATTGTAGGTCACCCTAGAATAGTAGCGCGTCTTGTAATATGCAACAAAGGAGTCGTTAATTTCCTCCGGAGTGTACCGGAGATCACCCCCAGGTCCCAAAATGTGGGGAATAGTAGGCCCTCCTGATTGTTCCCTAGAAAGCCAAGCCAGCAATTTACCCAACCTCTCCCCCTGCTCGAAAATACGTTGGGACTGAGTGAGGAGTTTCTTTTGAGTGAGCGTGTTGGGTGGGAAAGAACCTCCCTGGTGAGGGACTGTAAAGGAATGTAGTGTTGGGGATCTCTAGAGCCTGCATACAGAGTGTCCTGCGCGGCTGCTGCAGATTCCGCCTTAGTCAAGGCAGACCTCCTTAACTTCCTAACCCTGGCTATAATAGGCTGATATTGACCCCTCGAATGCCTTGAAGGCATCCCACACAATCGTAGGGTCAGCCAACCCTGAGTTGGACCCCCAGTACCCCTCCATCTCCCCTCTAAATCTTACGTCCACATCCAGGTCCGATATCCAGAACCTAGAGAGCCTCAAAAGTTTGTGGGGGAACCTGGGCCATCTACTAGCACGAGGAGGGGTACGTGATCTGATATTCCTCTAGGAAGTACCTTGATTTCTTTAATCCTGGGTAGAACAGACCGTTCTGCAAAGATCAGGTCAATACGGGAAATGGTTTTGTGTGTTGCTGAATGACACGCATAGACTCTGGATTGAGGATGTCGCCACCTCCAGACGTCTATCAATCCATAGGTGTCAGCCCATGTCTGGAGTCCAGAGTAGTGAGAGGTGAAAACCATATCGGGGGGGGGGGGGGGCACAAACAAGAACAATTGCCTGTCCTGGGAAGATCGGGCTTCCCTTCAGCCAGACAAGTATAACCCTTGGACATTGTCATCTGGGGGAAGAGAAGAAGGGCAGGGGAGGTAAGATCAATCAATCTGGGGCCTCCAGCATGCTTGAAAATGCAAGTCGGGGGGAGGCAGCAAAGTCATGGGCCCAGGCAGGATTACTGACTGTCAGGGTGCCCTCCTCCCAGTGCAGATGAAGAGCAAAAAAAAAAAAGTACTCCACAGTGCAGGGTGTCTGCGCTGGGGCGGCAGGGAGTCCATCCAGATTGAGGCATCTCGTTGCAATTGAAAGAAACTGACAGATTCCCCGTCCTGGACTCGGAGGCGCACTGGAAAGAGGATGCTGTTGCGAATGCCGCTTGCTCTCATCGCTACCTTCACTGCATCGAACGCCTTCACTGCATCGAACGCCTTCCTCGGTTTCTGTGTTTCGACTGAGTAATCGTGAAATATCAGTTTGGCATTATCAAGCCGCAGGTCGCCTTGTGCTCTGGAGGCGCGGAGAACTTCACCCCGGTCACAAAAGTTTAACATTCTGAGACTAAATGTTCTAGGGGGTCCCCCGGGAGGGCCCGGCTTGGCAGTACACGGTGAGCTCTCTCCACTGTATGAGGAGAAAAGCGGGCAGTGGGGAGAACATTCCGAAGCATGCCCTCAACAAATCCGGTCGGGTCCTCCCCCCCCGAACCCTCCAGGAAGCAGATGATGCGGAGGATGTTTCTCCTGTTTCTGTTTTCGGCATCTTCCGCACGGTACTCAAGTGCCTTGACCCTGGTCTGGAGGGTGCGGAGGGCAGCCGAGTATTCCACCACTTCATCCTCCATGAGGCCAATCCTCTGTTCTGTATCCGTGACCCTGGAGCGCAGCTTATCCAGGTCCTGGCGCATGAGGCCTAAGTCCATTTACACCGCTTTTATCTTGGCGGTGAGGGTCGCTTGGCATGTTGCTATGTCCGCCATCACTTCCGCCAACCATGGTGGCCTGGAATCGGGTTCCTCCATGAGAAGGGTCTGCGTTACCATGTGCAGGCTGCGGCCGGAGTGTGGTTGGGTGCCTATGGTGGGGGACGTCTGCAGGATATCACCATGCAAGGGGAATCTGAGCCGTTTTCCTCTACCGGACTGCGTGCGGGATGATCTGCGCCTCATCCAGGTGCTTACCGAAGGTGAGTCAGAGCTTTAGTCCCGGTGGAAGAGGGTAAATGTAAGGCCAGCGGAGCTCATGGAAGATGCGACCGATCACGTCGCCATCTTGGGCACGCCCCTCCAGGGCTAGTGTTTTAACGTATGTTCAGTGTACCTACAGATGTCTTTCTGAAGTCTTAGTGGGCTTTAGTCCCCTATTATAATGGCCTTTTCTGAACAACCCTACTAAGGTAGGAAAAGGCTTCTTCTGGATTGGTCAATTATGGCCAGAATGCCAAGAGACTGAACCCCGCAGACAAAAGAAGGGGTGGTTGGTGCTGGCAGCTTTTTTCGTGTGTTCAGGTTGCATTATAGGACCAGGGCAGTCATACCGCTGGGAGTGGATTTGAGTCCCTGAAGGTCCTGCAGGCTGATCCCACTATAAGGGGTTAAGATTAGGACCTCTGGCCCTAGAGTCCCTTGATTCTGGCCTACATGTGGAAGCTGGCAAAGGCGGCAAGACCAGGCCATCTTTGCAATGGCAGACAACACAGATGCCAGATACCTGGAGATAATCCTTTCAATGAATTGAAGGGCTTTGATGATGAATGCTAGCCTATTGGACTAGGGAGATGTTTAGTTCAAGGAACGTGATTATCAGGAGTGGAAGCTGCCAGTCAGACATGCTGGAACTTCGGAACGTTCGGTTGGCTACCATACCTTTTTGGGATCTTCTCATCAGAGCATGCCGGACACTGTCATGGTTGTGACATGCATCAACTTCAAGGAGGGACAAAGTAAAAATTTTTGCTTTCAATTATACGTTAAATCAGAGTCCCCAAAAGCCAAAAGTTTGATTTTTGCATAATCTGAGCTGTGACAGGTTCTGTTTTAAGATCTGTGAAAAGGCTGGAGTTTTCTTTTTAAAGGAGAAGTAAATGTGCATAACCCGAGATGACTACATATCACAATGCAGTTCACTCAAGGACCTACTGTAAATCCTACATGAGTGCACTTTTAGTTTTTTTATGTGCATTTTAGATTTATAAAGCTGGTATTCTAGAAGATATAAAGTAACAAAAATGAGCTCCTCTGAGTGCATTAACAATTATTCCAAACAGTAGCTAATGGCTTTCTTTCAATGCTGTTTAGGAATGCATTAATACTGACTGCCCATCCTGTTTGACAATGTGATGCCTTTCTTAACATTATGTCCACTGATGCAAACTTAGAGAAATGCATTAAAGCTCAGTCTGTGGCATACATGATGCATTATGCTGTCTATCATATCTGTGGTGTAACTTTCTGATTTTAGCAGTATTTTTCTTTGGCATGTTTGATTTGAACTAACCCAGTATGAGATTGCCTAATACTGGCAGTATAGTTGTAAATATACATATTTATCCAAAGAATATCAGGAACACGAATGTAGTACTGATACAAGCACTCAAAATGGGAAGAGAAAATTGTCAATGCACTATAGCTGCTGTTATAAAAATCGGCGTAAAAAAATGCAAAGATAAAATTCCCTTGGCATTAACAGCGCTTAAAATACATCTGACCACAGACGTTTAAAGTGCGAAAAGTGCCAGATATGACAAGCATGCACCACACAATTATATAAAATATATATTGTATAATAAAGTCCCTGAGGGCCGGTTCACACTGCGGGCGATGCGAGGCGACACCGACTTGCCTCGCCGCGACCTCAGCGGCGATTTGCAAATGACTTCTGTATAGAAGTCAATGCAAGTCGCCCCGAAGTAGTACAGGAACCTTTTTTCTGAGTCGGAGCGACTCGAGTCGCTCCTCTCAGAACGGTTCCATTGTACAGAATGGGGGCGACTTGTCAGATTGCGGCGAGGCAAGTCGTGTCGCCTCGCATCGCCCGCAGTGTGAACCGGCCCTGAGGACTCCAGTCCATGCCAGTGACATATGCAGTACTCTTTGGGGATTTTTAAAGCGTTAACCCATTTGGGGTAAGTGCATTACTAAAGGGGATCACTTCGAGCACAAGGTTTCTTCTTGTGGTGATGGTGTATAGCCTGTGAAGTAATCCTACATTTCTGAGTAATCACGGAGCACTATATTCACATTATGGACTCCTTTATTGGGACTTTAAAGTGGTTGTAAACCCTTACAAACCACTTTGACCTACAGGAAAGCCTAAATTAAGGCTTACCTTTAGGTCCAAGAAATATCTCCTAAACCTATACGGTTTAGGAGATATTTACCCGAAGACAGCCACCGCTGTCTACGGCGCATGCTCTGTAGACAACGGCGCGCAGGCACACTGGGCAGGTCGCAGATCGCGGCGATATGCCACTCGTGTCGGCTCCCGCGCGCATGCCCGGGAGTGACGTCATCGCGTCTACGGCGAATCACAGCGCCGGAGCAGCGAGACACGGAAGTCGCTCCGGGATACATGGCAGCGGCGAAGAGGAAGACGGAGGACCGCTTCGGGGGCTTCGTTCTCAGGTAACTTATTCATAATGAGCTAATATGCTATGCATACTAGCTCATTATGCCTTACAGGGTGTGTTTTTTATTTTGCCTTCCTCTTTAATATATTGTATAAAATATATGTTAGATAATATATTATGTGGTGCATGTTTGGCACTTTTCACACTTTAAACGTCTGTGGTCAGATGTATTTTAAGCGCTGTTAATGCCAGGGTATGTTGTTTATATTTTATATCTGCATTTTTTAGATACATATTGTTTAATAGCATCTTCAGCGAGGTATGTGATTCTAGTGCTGTAAATCAGCTGTATTCGTGTATATTGTAACCAGTTTACCACTGATTACCAGTGGTGGTAGTAGTGAATGTGTATCCTATATCAGGATATTTTTGTACATATAGGCAATAGGCTAAATACTGGAGCAGATATCCAGATTTTTCTGTTTTCTTTACACTTTTTAGATGAGACACTGTACCATTTTTATGTAATATCCTTTAGAATATGTCATGTGAGGGTCTGTTGGAACTGTCAATTTAAGTTGTATTCAGGCAGGCAGGTCCTTGTACTTCAGAGTTGCTGATAGAGCTGTTAAGATATTCTGTAATGTGTGGTCAGTTTTATGCTAGGACCTTAGCTGTTGCTTCAAGTGCTGGTGTGTAAAATGTCTTGGTTTGATTTAAACTGTGTTTTCTTAAAGATTGTTGTTTTCTGAATGTTTGATTTTCTAATGGTCAAAAATATTTGTGTTTTGGCCACATTTGAAAAAGCAATGTGGAAAAACTAACACTGAATGTGGTTTTAATTTGGGAAAATCATACATACTGTATTGTAACCTCCTAAATATATCTGGGATTACTTTCAAATAGTAGGTCTGAATGAACTTTTTTATGGGCCTTTGAACTAATGACCCAATGATGGCAAGAAGAGAATTATCGTATGAAAATGCATACAAACTTCTACTTTTTTTTTTTTTTTTTTTTTTTTTTCCCCTGTCTACTCTTAAAGAGGAAGTAAACTCTCCCATTCTGATGCTGCTTTTCATTTAGTCCATTATATTAAGTAATTCTCAAACTATAGCCAGTGTAATCTAGCCCAAGTCGCATATTACTTTTTAAAGAAACTTAAAAAAAAATAATAATAAATCTTGTTTCCAGGGGCAAGGCAGCACCATCTTAGGTATTGTTTTCTGAGTCCACAGTAGAGTGCATTTTCGCCCTTACATGGAGCACTTCCTGTACTGTTAACCAAGCTTTCTATGGCAACCCTGCTTCCCTGTTCATAGCCGACTTGTTTTGTTTCATAGTATTTACTTGTGCTGATTATCTAGTGTTTGCCTGTGTCAGTCTTATCAGCTTCAGATGATAAGGCTACAATATGCAGTCCAGTGCCCAGGTTTACACTCCATGTGATATCACTGGGGTGTAGGAGGAAGCTCTGAATGATTCTGCAGTCTCGTGGAATTTGAGTGTTGTGCTGCAGCAAGGAGTCCTAATAGACGAGCACACAGTGTGCCTTAAATCAGGGGACCTGTGAGCATGCTCCAGTGTCATCATTCTAAAGAGCAAAACGGATAACAATACTAAGCAAGTAAGGAGATATATACAAGCAGTGTTTATTAGGGTGTTTATGCTGATTTACATGGGATAAAGTTGTGATGGAGAGTTTACAACCACTTTAATTTTTTCAACTTTCCATCTATTAAATCTTCTGCCCTTGTTTTCATTTTGGATAGTAAAACTTTTTTTTTTTCTGCAGGTAAATACCTTATACCGCCAACTTCCTTCTGGTCTAGTAAAAAGCCTAGGCTTATGGCATCATACACTGAGTGCTCTCTCTCCCCCCTTCCTGGCAGAGAGTTTGCCAGGAAGGGAGGTGGATGAGTTATGAGGGCCAATGAGAGCTGCAGAGCTAGGAGTGTGCCTCTGTGTGTAAATCCAGGAAGTGAACAGGCAGCAGCTTCAGCTACCCACAGTTAAAATGGATGCAGCCAGACTTGGTGGAAAGCCATTTCTGCAGCATATTTGGCAATTACAGAATCATAGTACTAATAAAATATGCAAAGTGGTTGGAGGGAAGCTTCAGAGTGGCAAAGATGTTTTTATTACAAATTATGTGAGCAGACTGCAGTTCCTCTTTAATGTTGGTTGTTCCTTCTCTTGTAGCTGGAAGATGCTGGATCAAATAATTTAGACAATATATTAAGCAGGTACATTTCAATTGGGCATTCACTTCCGCAGCCAACAAGCACCATGAACCCTTCACCCGGACCATCTGCAATGTCGCCTGGTTCAACAGGTAAATTTATTATCGATTTATTTCCTGCACTGCCCCTTTTTCTTTCACTGGCAGTAATTATACTGTTCCTTCGTAGCAGCCATAAACCTTAGTCCTCTTCTGCCCATCCTGGATTATGAAACTTGTAGAGTGACTCGGTAGAATGCAGAATTGCAGAAATTACTTTTTTGTTGCTATTTACAAAGCACAAACACTTTGCTAGTTTTGTTCTCTACAACTGAACTCTTCTAGCTTTTTAATCTCTAAATTTCTCACTTTACTTGGTCATATGATCTTAGATGTGCGGCTCTTTAAAAGGAAATATATACATGAAATGGCATTCCTGATGGTAGTCTTTGCAAATATTGTGTGTTTTTTTTTTTTTTTTTTTTTTTTTTTTCTGCAAGGTAGTTGACTGTGTTCAATTTACCTGCTTTCTTCATTAATTGAGGAAATCTCATCTTTCATTTGAAGATTTTTTTTTTTTAATTTTCTGAGTATTGACTTTGCTATAGTTATGGCTATGGCTACACATTTGTAAAATTTCCTTCTGTTTGTTAGACCTTTTTTGCTGAATGACTACTTTGAATACTGAAATAACTTTATCAATACATGTGAGATCGACTAGACATGGAAGGCAGGATCTTTGTGCTATATTACCAAGCAGAAAGTACAGCCTGTATTTGTAATCAGAAAATACTGCTTCTCCAAAGCATTATACGCTTGGAGAATATTTTCCTTCTACGTATCATTTTTAGGGATTTTGGTTCTTCTACTTTACCATAAATATCAAATGGGGTGATGGCAATCCCTGGTTACTGAAGGTACTGATAGGCAGGCAACTGATCATGATCATTCCTTATGTGTAATTGCATTTCTTCTCAGCAGTCAGGTACAGTCACAGCTATCCCATTACTCGAATCGGGCAGACCATTCAAACATTTCACACTTTAGGCACCTATCAATCAGTTCCATTTGCCTTGGTATAATGTTCTTTCATGGTGTGATTGGAATGTCCAAGCTTTTGCATGATGCAGAAACAGAATTTAGTTAAACTAAGCTTAACTTGTCAAAATCTGCGAGCAAGCAGCTCTTTACTGCAGAAGAGACATGCTATGTCTCTTTTGTAGTAACGCACTCTTGCCTGCCTGCTCGCAGGCTTCCATTGCATGAAGCTCAGTGTGCATTCCACGCAAAGTCACGTGCTATAATGACTGACTCCCATGCACATGCGCGCAGGCTAATGTCAGCCCACATTGCCAGGTCAATAGGCCAAAAACCAGGCCACCCAAAGGTAGCAAAGAGAGAAGACAGCTGCCAGTGTGTTATGTCACTGCTGCAGTGAGTAAGGATTTTTAGAAGTTCCGCTTTAAAAAAACAAGACAACTTTATTTTATCTGTGGAAAGCATTCAATAAACAGCCACTGTCTTCATTTCACATTAAATTAGCACAATAGTAGCTACTTCAGCCCTGGAAGGATTTGCCCCCTTAATGACCAGGCCATTTTTTGCGATACCGCACTGGGTCGCTTTAACTGACAATTGTGCAGTCGTGCGACGCTGTACCCAAACACAATTGATGTCATTTATTTCCCCATAAATAGAGCTTTCTTTTGGTGGTATTTGATCACCTCCTGTGGTTTTTATTTTTTGCACTATATACAAATAAGCATCAATTTTGAAGGAAAAAACTATTTTTTTTTTGTTTTGCTATATCCCCCCAAAAAATATTGAAAAAAATTTCTTCCTCACTTTGGGCTGATGTTTCCTACATATTTTAGTTTAAAAAAAATTGCAATGAGCATATATTGATTGGTTTGTGCAAAAGTTAGCGTCTACAAACTAAAAGATATATTTATGGCATATTTTTATTAGTAATGGCGGCGATCGTAAGTTTCTAACTGGGGGGATGTGACTGCCTAAAGTAGGAGCCAGATCGCTGTTCCTATCTTGTAGGAACAGATGATCTGGGTCTCCTCTCCCGACACATCCCTGTTCTGGCTCTCGTTCCCGCAATCACGTGTGCCAGGCAGACATTGTGGCCACGTGCATCAGGTCCCCCGCCTGCTATAGCTATTTAAAGGCCCGATGTACAGCTACAGCGATTTGTGCAGGAGAGTTGACTTGCCGCTGTAGAATGGCGGCTGGTCAGCTAGTGGTTAAAGGCTAAAGTCCGCTTTCTGAGCATGTTGCACCTATATTTAAGTTTGTCGTGTAACATATTCAGCACATCCCCTCGATCCCCCTGCTCACAATTTGAAAACAGTATGATCGTGCTGAGCTCTTCCCCCACAGATGCATCATTCTTTTACCGATTTCTGTGAATAAATAGACTGCAAATACCAACAACCATTGCAGCTGATGGCTTTGTAGGTTTCATTGAGCTACAAGGGTATAGGTGAGCTGTCTTGTAGTTCAATGATGTTTCTGCTCTCAAGTAACTACCTGCCCATATCGGAGGTATGGGCAGACAGCCACCCTGAGAGTCTGCAAGAGCCTGCCATTGCACCTGCAGTCTGCTGATTGCAGATGCAATGCTCTGCAGCTTCCTTGGGAAAATCATATTTCCTTTCTTTCCCCCCCCCCCCCCCCCCAAAGGTTAACTTATGTTTGAAGGCCTGGATGTGAACAATCTGTCTCCCTCTCCTTCTCCCTAAGGCTTAGTTCATAATGGCAGAGAAGGAGCGGTAAAAACAGGCAGTTGATCTACATCTTTACCACCCCCTGACCGTGCGCCTCCAAATTGTACACAGTGAGGCAATTATATCTCAGCATGCTCGCCAATTGATGTTTATGGGCCACACTGCAACCGCATACCAAACGTGGCTCAAGTGGATGCTACTCAGTAGTTCAATGTAAAATCTCCATTTAGAAAGAAACAAAATCCCACTGGAGGTCCAAAGACGTGCAGGAGGCAGCAGTATCGCCTCCTTAACCAGATGTCTACACACATTTTCAGGAAATGGTAAAGTGCTGCCCAAGTGAAATAGATCTATTAATGGCAACAAGTCGACAGGAGAAACTTGGCTGAAGGTATTGTGCTCCACCAGGTAAAAGAGTCCAGAATCTGGTTTATAGGATTGTGCAGTTCTGCTGTCAGGACATGAAAGCAATGTACCAATACCGCAGTCCATTTTCCCCACAACTGTCAAAATTCACATGTTAAACCACTGAAACCACTTCTGATTGGAGTAAACCTGGCCCAAGCAGTGCAGCGAGAACAGTTAAGGCTCCAGAGGATACCTAGGCTTCTCCTAAAAGGGTACTCTACTGATCACGTACTAACCAATGCATGGTTTCAGAGAACTTTATATAAATTGCTTTAAGTGCATGTCTTGATATGTTCTTGGTTAGGGCTTTTTATCTTTGTCCTTTAGTAAAATTCCTGTATTTTGACATGTGCTGCTAAATGTGTATAATTAGATTGTGTGTAATCTCTCAAATATGGAGTATTGTGATCATTACACTTGTACAGTGTCTTATCTCGTCGATCTAGAGTCCAATTCTAAAATGAACATGAGTGTGCCTCCCTTGTTAAGTCCTTTTGGGCCACCTTTTTAAAATTTTCTTGCATAATGTCTGCAGTTTTATCTTTTAATCCCACCAGAAAGCACTTTTTCCATAACATTCTGTCATATGGCTAAAGTGCTTGCTCCCAAGATCTTATTGCAGGACCATCATTTCTATGGCGTGCACTACTGATCTGAACTACAGGCAGACTTGTAGATACACAATGTGCATGTTCATTCAGCCATAGTAGCCCCAGAATTGTACCTAATCTTCACTGTGGCACAGCAAAGCATAACTGGAAGTGTAGTATCATTCTGCCAATGCCACCACAAAGGACATTGCAATGGTTGTTGGCAGGCACAACAACTGGAATCTGCCGACCATAACCATGGAAATATGCAATGCTGAATGTTCCAAAAAAGATGATAAAAATGAATGTAAAAACACATGGCAAACCTTTTTGTATTTTAATCAGGTCTACAATATAGATTGTGTTTTTTTTTTTTTTTTTGACAAATGTTTAGCTCTACATTTAAATGAAAGGAAATAGTTTCTGCTTTTTTTGTATCGTTACATAAACAAGAGCCGCATGCTATAACAGGTGTGGTATCTATCTTTTTTAGGTTTATCTAATTCACATACACCAGTGAGGCCACCCAGTACATCAAGCACTGGTAGTAGGGGAAGGTGAGTGTGCATATTTCTCATCCTAGTCCCTAACCTTTCTATAATCCATACAAAAGGCAGTAATGTGAAGATGAACTGAAACCCTGCACAAGGCCTGAGGCTGCAATATGGTGGTATAAAAAAAGAGAAGGAAGCTGAATGTTCTGCTATTCTTAAATTGAACATCCTGATGCAGTTGACTTCTGGAATCTGCAGGCTATTCTTGTATTTTTGTCATTTGGGTCACCCCAATGTGATTTAGAAGAAACGCTTACATTGCAATGGTGCATTAAAAGGCTGCAGGTCCCAGAAATTGATCCGAAATGTTCACCGTATTAATGTCATGTAACCTAGCAGAATTTCTTATTTTCTGAAGCCGGAGATGTGTTTTCTCTGGGCCTTTGTGCATTAGGGATGCAATTACTTGCTGAACAATCGCTGCTATTTCTTGTTGTACTTTATGATTTCATTACTGTATGGGAGCACCATAGTTTTTTTTTTTTTTTTGAGGGGGGGGGGGGGGGGTCTTCAATTTCTAAAAGTTTATTTGGCTTTTTTGGTTGGTTTAGATGCACAGAACACAGTTCTTTAGCCGGTTCCCAACCAGCGCACGCCGATGTACGTATGCAGAATGGCACGGGCAGGCATATTGGCGTACAGGTACGTCCAATCTTTAATGCCGCCCTGCCATAGCAAGCCGGTCGGGACCCCTGTGAGTCCGGTCGGGGGTCCCGCGGACTCGATCGCCGCAGGCATACCCGCGATCGTCTCACGGGGCGGCTGAATGAGGAAATGCCGTTGTAAACAGCATTTCCCCGTTCTGCCTAGCAACTAGTGACGCTGATCTCTGCTCCATGTGATTGGAGCAGGGATCAGTGTTCACTAAATTAAAGCCCAGCCCCCAACAGTTAGTAACACACCCCTAGGAACACTTAACCCCTACACTGCCACTCACTGGTTAACCCCTTCACTGCCAAGTGTCATTTACACAGGAATCACTGCATTTATATAGCAGTGATTGCTGTATAAATGACAATGGTCACAAAAATGTGTCAAATATCCGATGTGTCCGCCATAATGTCACAGTCACAATAACAATCGCTGATCGCTGCCATTACTAGTTAAAAAAATATATATATATATATATATATATATATATATATATATATATATATATATGTGCCATAAAACTATCCCCTATTTTGTAAATGCTATAACTTTTGCGCAAACCATTCAATCGCTTATTGTGATTTTTTTTTTTTTTTTTTTTTTTTTTACCACAAATATGTAGAAGAATACGTATCGGCCTAAACTGAGGGAAAAAAGGTTTTTATATATTTTTCGGGGATATTTATTATAACAAAAAGTAAAAAATGCTTTTTTTTTCAAAAGTGTCGCTCTATTTTTGTTTATAGCGCAAAAAATAAAAACCGCAGGGGTGATCAAATACCACCAAAAGAAAGCTCTATTTGTGGGAAAAAAATTTAAATTTTGTTTGGAAGTCGTCGCACGACTGCGCAATTGTCAGTTAAAGTAACGCAGTGCCGAATCGCAAAAAGTGGTCTGGTCTTTGACCAGCAAAATGGTCCGGGGCTGAAGTGGTTAACCCCTTCCCACCTCCCTCTCGACAAACCTTCAACTGGGTCTTTATCTTGGGGTGGCATTGGGGCGGCATGAACTTTCAATCATTTAATTGGCTTTCATAGTAATCACCTGATCGGCAGCCCAACAGCCAATCATAACCAGAGACAGGTAGCCATCTGTGACAGCTCGGTCATTCTGCTGAGAGCTTGCATTGAGTGATCTCTCAGCATGGAAGCCTCAGGACTCTGTGTGGTTTAAAAACCTAACTTCCACAAATACATTACGTATTTGGCAAGAAGTTAATGGTATGGTAAAGCTAGCACGGGAAGTGTTTCCATTGAAGGCTGCTATACAAACCTGCTCATTCGAAAATATAGCTTTGTTTTTTCCCCACTCGCATTATGGTCTATTGGAACCCAACCAGTTTGCTGTTTGCACGTATTGACAGCCTGGAGACAAGCCTTTGGTTTAGCTTTCTTGTCTCTTGTCACATTGCAGCTTTTAGAGGTAAGGTGTCAAACCATAACTTCAAGGCTGGTAGGCTATGTATCCCCTCACAACTAGTTACTTGACTTAGTCTTTTAGGCTAGTTGTTAGCACAGTTCTCTTTGGGGGTGCTTTCACACAGAGGCAACAGTAAAGGACCACTATTTTTAGCGGCACTTTACTGTCATTTTTAATGGTGCTATTCGGCCGCTATCGGGGTGCTTTCAACCCCCACTAGCGGCTGAAAAAGGGTTAAACCCGCCCTTAAAGCGCCAACGCAGAGATGCTGTTTGCAGGACTTTTTTTACCGTCCTGCAAGCGCACCGCTCCAGTGTGAAAGCACTCACTGGAGTGACGGGAGAAGCTCTTTAGCATTGTAGCCCCTGTAAAGCGGCTCAGTGTGAAAGCAGTCTAACTGTCTTTGTCACAAAAGTAATTTTGGGTATATTTTCCCTACCACCCAGCACTAGTGTTGAGAATTTTCAAATTTTTTTTTTTATTTCCAATTTTAAAGTGCGTTTCTAATAATGATAAAATGTATAGAAAATCCAATTTAAAGAATGGCTGATAATTGTAATAGGATTATAAGTTTATTTTTTTATTCAGAGATTTTGGTGCTATTGATATTGCTAAGATGTGAGTTTTGCAAATGTTGCTTTGTTGAACACTTTTATGTGGTTATGTAGCAGGTTGCTTTAGTAAGAACTCTTCAAATATGGTAATGTCAATATAGATTTTAAAGACTCTTATTGATTAAATTTACAGTTGCGGATCAAGTGGTAGAGCAGTTGATAGAAATGCTTTCAAATCAGATCCAGTCAAGGTGAAGCAAGAGCCCGGAACAGAAGGAGATGTGTGTAGTTTCTCAGGAACCGTTAAGCAAGAGAAGTCTGAAGATGGGAGAAGAAGTGCATGCATGGTAAGCATATGTATTAATGTAACATTTTCTTTAAAATTTTCTACATTGTGTGTGTCTGTATATATTTCTATTATGTGTTCCCTTCACTTATTTGAGTTAGATGGCTACGCAAGACTTTTGCAAAATACTATATTCAAATAATTGTACCTTTTTTTTCATTATTAAATGTCAGAATTTTAGAACCCTATAAATCCATAAGGCCTCACACACAGGAGTATGTATTTATGCTGCAATAATGCTGTTTTTTTTTTTCTGCCAGAACATGACACAAAAAATTCCTCTAATGTTCCCTGTGTACGCGTGTTTATGCCTCTGTGACATTAAGCTTAAATGCATTCTACTGGCTAGAATTTCAATTTATTCTGAACATTGGAATACATGTCTGCTCATGCATGTGTGGGTTTTTTATACCTCTAAACCCTGCTCTTTAAAGAGTTACTATACCCACAAAAGTAAAATCTGTATATGCAGCATAGCATGCTTGTTATACTCACTGTGGGAGTTGAGGGGTCAATCCTTTCTCTGCATTGTGTGAAAAGGCTGTTTTATCCTATATGCACAGATCCTTCCCTCCTGCACTATCTGGGAAAGGCCAGCTAAAACAGGCAGGGTAGCCAACCTGCTCATGCTTAGTTGTGTTTTTTTTTTTTATACTGGAGAGAACATTTGTTCTCAGAGCAAGCCAGGTCACATGATATTGACATCACACATGTGGGCATGTATACAGGCTGTAGTGGAAATCTCCCTGAAGTCTCAGCAATGGAGAAACTGTGCAGTTTATCATGTAACCGTGGTATACAGATCATCCAAAAAAGGTATATAGTGGCAGTATTTTAATGTAAAAAGATTGATAAGCTGGGGGGGGGGGGGCTGTGAACCATTTTCATATTCCTGGGTTTAGTAACATTTTAAACACAAATCTAAACACCTGATGTCCATGGCCACATAGGCTAGACAAGGGGGAGGGGCTGTATGCGACGGCGCGCGACAGGGCAACACACAGCTATTGAAATTAAAGCTGTGATGTTCCCGGCGCTCTACTGAACCAGACGGCGGAGGCGGCTCGCCTCTCTCTTTGCCGCATCACTGGCTGCACAGGGGACAACACACGGGCTGCCAAGGGGACAACACACGGGCTGCCAAGGGGACAACACACGGGCTGCCAAGGGGACAACACACGGGCTGCCAAGGGGACAACACACGGGCTGCCAAGGGGACAACACACGGGCTGCCAAGGGGACAACACACGGGCTGCCAAGGGGACAACACACGGGCTGCCAAGGGGACAACACACGGGCTGCCAAGGGGACAACACACGGGCTGCCAAGGGGACAACACACTGGCTGCACAGGGGACAACACACTTATCTCTTTTATCATGTCGCCAGTCTCAGACCACCTCCTGTACCAATGCCGCCAGTCTCTGACCATCTCCTGTATAAAAATATTTTTTAAAAACAGTCATTTTCGGTATCGGTTTCAGTTTTCGGCCTAGTGTATTTTTCATTTTCCGTATCGGTTTCGGCACCAGAAAACCCATTCGGTGCATCCCTACACAGAACTGCATTTAGAGGCTTAAAAAAAAAATGTACACCTGTGAAAGCAGCATTTTTTTTTTTTTATGCCATGTGCACAACGCCTGATGGTGACCTATATAACATTCCTAATGGTTAGAACTTAAAGGTGAACTTTGGTGCAGCACTGCAAAGGTTTAAATGCTTATTAAGTTTAAGCTGTTGAGGAAAAGACTGTAGTACTTACTGTCCACCTTATGCCGTGGCCACCAGCGCTTTTTTCTCTGCAACACTGCGGGTTGTGGGAAGGCACTCCATGTCATGTACGTTGAAGGGCTGTTAGGCCTGCATTGTATGTGACATCAGAGTATGACTGCTGGCTGGAGTACCTTAGAAAAAAGGCTTTGGCAGACAGGTCCCACAGAATGGAGAAAGGTTGCGTAAGTAATGAATATGGCAATTATTACAATCCTCTACCTCTAGACTTAATGTGTGTTTAAAACTTGTGTGGAAGGGCCCACTGCCAGGGCCATTTTTTATTGCTTGTACCTGTAGTTGGGCTTTAAAATCATTTTTACTTGTGGAGGAGTTCTAAAATTGTTACATTAGCACCTTTTTTTTTTTTTTTTTTTTTTTTTTTTTTTTCTTGTCTGCCTTGTAGTTTTGTGCAGCTTGTTTGCATGTTGAAATACTCCATGGAAATCAGAATTTCTTTTTCGTACATCGTGGGCCACAGTAGTAACTGTATGGGTTATATGGGACATTCAGGTGGTGGACACTGGCACACCCGAAACAGGAAGTTCAATTCCCCATATAACCCCTCCCCTTACCGGGAGTACCTCAGTTTTTTCGCCAGTGTCTTGGGGGGTTGGTCATGAGTAAAGATGTGCTGTGCTGAGCTCCGCTGGAATATTCCTCACTGGGGCAAGCCATGCAACCGGATCCATTCAAAGTGTCTTTTCCAGGCCGATTTATCTGAAGAAGCAAGATTTTGCCTGTAACACTTCTCTTTTTAGAGAGCTAGTCCCCGGGATCCAGTGTTTGTTTTGTTTTTTTCAGCCATGTTCCTGGTGGGGTGGTTTTTACAGGCCCAGGGCTGTGAATCTCCCAATTAAAAAAGGGGGCCACAGTCCCTGAGGGTTTTATAAACGGAGCCCACCGTGAGAGCTGAAGATTGTGTCTGTTACCGCAGAACCCTGCAGCTGTATAAGGTAAGGGAGATTTCTTGAGGGTTTTCTCCTTTAAAGTAAATGTTGCTATGTCTATAGTCACCACCGTGGGCTGTCAAGAGCATGTACCTGTTCAATGCTTGTCAGTCTCGCCTCTGTGTACAAGCTGCATGCTTCCTCCACCCCAGGCAAAGTCGTGGAAAAAGGGGTGTTTTCCCCTCCTAGGAATATCCCCCCACCTGGATAGCTTCCTCCAGGCAGTTGGAGCATGGCATCAGACGGCGGTATGCCATGCCGCTCCTGCCGCCATCACCAGGGTTTCCCATCGACAGCTCTCCTCCTTCCTCAGCCCTCCTCCATGCGGTCAGGATTGGAGCCCGCTTGCGCAGGAAAACGCTCTATTTTATAACAGATGAGGGAGGGGAGCGCGATGGGTGATTGGAGGAAGGGGGCGGGGCTTAGTTGCACACAGCCAGGAGGGACACAGAGCAGATGGGGGTGGCATGTGAGTGAAACAGGCATTCCCAAGCACATTTACTTTAAGCATCAGGCTGAGCTTAATAGGCGCCAGTTGCTGGACTATTGCTCAGCAATGGGTGCATTCTTTTGGTGGTACCTCTGAATTTGTGTTCGGCACCATGACCAGAGGAGGTGGTTCAAATGCCGCAAAGATTAAGGACCCTCCCTCTGCAACACCATGCTGTACCAAGGAGGCTGGTCAGTGCAGCCATCAGGGGCTGCAATTGCTTCCGACGCTTCAGCCCCTGTCTATATAACTGAGCAGGTTTTCTCCTCAGCTACGAGTGGGTTAGAGGAAAGATTAGTGGCTTTACTCACGTCTTCACAAAGTGGAAGAAAACGCATTAGGTCCCCTTCTTCCACCCAGGATCCTCAAACGGATCAACTGCGGGAGGGGGAAGATGAATACCCCTCAGGGGACTGTGAACAGGCTGATGATTCCTCTTCCGAGGAATGACGTGGGGAAGGACCACCTTCAGCTTCACATGCTGAGAATTTGCTGGTTCAATCTCTTACTGAAATGGTCCATGCCACATTTAAGCTACCCTTAACAGTCGCTTGAAGAGCCCACTTCCTGTTTGGGTTCGCCAAAACCCCCGCAAGCCTTGCGTGCCTTTCCTGTCCATTCATTACTAGAAAAGCTTATGTATTCTGAGTAGAATCGCCTAGATAAGCACTTTTTTCCTCCTAAGAAGGCTTTAACACTTTATTCTATGGAGGAAAAATTCACTAAGCTGTGTACTATACCAGAAACTGACGCTGCTATATCCTCTGAATAAAAGTTTGACTTGTCCAGTTGACAATGCGCAAATGCTTAGGGATCCAACTGATATAAAAAATTGTAATTCCTGGTAAACATTTTCTCCCTGACAGGTTCAGTGGCTCAACCTGCAGTGGCGGCAATTGGGGTATGTCAATCCTTGATAAAACACTTGAAACAGGTGCTCAAGGTGTTCCCTGAACAGCAGGCCCAGGAATTAGCTGAGCTGCCAGCATCCTTGTGCTTTGCAATTGACTCAGAGATTCTATTCTTCAAACCTCTCACCTTACACTTGGGTTGGTACATATGCATAGAATCTTATGGTTAAAAGGTTGGTCAGCCAAAGCGCCATGCAAGAAGCCTCACAGTGAAAAGCTGTTTGGGGAGGATTTGGACAAAAAATATCAATTGGGAAAGTACCCTTTTGCCAGTTAAGAGAGTACACATCCCTCATTTAAACAGGCTCTTTCTCCAGTGCCTGGGGCATCAGCCTCCAGGCAGTCGCAATGGCTTCCACCATCAGGTTCATGAGGTAAACTTCAGGGTCAACCCCAGGGACAAAAAAACCCCTGGGGGAGGAAGCCCGCAAGACGGAACGCTAAAGCCTCTGAGTGGGGGGAAGACTTCTGCATTTCTCAAAGGTCTGGCAGGAAGAATTTCGGGACACATGGGTGGTCTCCACAATAGCTCTGTTACAAACTAGAGTTCCGAGAGTTCGTCTCCTCGCTTCCTCAGGTCAAATATCCCCAAAGATCCGGAGAAGAAAGTCTTTCTAGACTGACTTTTGTCACAAAAGGTCATCAGGGTGGTTCCTGTGGAAGAGCAGGGGGGGGTCAGGGTTTGATTCAAACCTTTTCACAGTATCAAAACCAAATGGGGATGTCAAGCCTATTCTAGATCTCAAAGATCTAAATTGATTCCTGAAGATTTGCTCTTCGAATGGAATCAATACGATCTGTAGTCTCCAGCCTACAAGGGGGAGAGCTTCTGCCATCAATCGACATCAAGGATGCATACCTGCATGTACCTATTTTCCCCCGCTTACCAGGAGTATCTGCTCTTCGAAGTAGTACTTCATTTTAAGTTTGTAGCCTTGCCTTTCGGTCTATCTACTGCACCTCAGGTGTTTACAAAACTTCTGGCCCTTTCCCTGGCCAGAAGGACTCAAGGTGTAACAATGGCATACCTGGGCAACCTGCTCTTAATAGACCGGTAGTCCGCTTTGACCAAAACGTGGTTACCACAGTCGACTAACTGGAATACCTAGGTTGGGTCATCAACCTAGAGAAATCTTCTTTAAAGCCAGTAAGAAGATTAAAGTGCTTGGGTCTGGTTATAGATACAACCCGAAGGAGTTTTTACCCCAGGCAAAAATCTGTGCAATAAAGGAGCTGGTCCAAGGGGTCAGGGCAAAGAAGGGTCCTTCCATTCGCCTTTGTATGAGGTTGTTGGGGAAAGATGATGGCTTCATTCTAAGCAGTTCCCTGTGCAGTTTCATTCAAGACTGCTGCAAAACAATATCCTATCGGCCTGGAACAAGAAGATTCGGCACTAGACTTTCCAATGCGTTTGTCGCCAAAAGTGCGCCAGAGCCTCAGTTGGAGGATATCCAAGAATCTGCAGAAGGGGTAACCCTTCTAACCGGTTACCTGGAAGGTGGTAACAGATACCAGCCTTTCAGGTTGGGTAGCAGTCCTGGAAAAAGCATCTGTCCAAGAGAAATGGTCCAGACCTGAAAGGACCTTGCCCATCAACATTCTAGAAATTTGGGCGGTGTGTCTAGCCGTGGACATTCAGGTTGCAGAATTCTCCTGTCAGGGTTCAATCCGACAATGCCACAGCAGTAACTTGTATCAATCCACCAAGGGGCACCAGTAGACAGGCAGCCTAGGGAGAGGTAAACCATATCCTAACCTGGGCAGAAAAACGTCCCGTGCATTTCGGCAATCTTCATTCCATGGGTAGAGAACTGGCAAGCAGACTATTTAAGTCGCTAGCAGTTGTTCACGGGAGAATGGTCCCTTCACGTGACCTCTTGCTGGCTATATGCCAAAGATGGGGGATCCCGGATGTAGATCTGTTTGCATCCAGGTTCAACAACAAAGCCGACAACTTTGTGTCAAGAACTAGGGATCCACTCGCATGTGGAACAGATGCGTTGGTGACCCCGTGGGATCAATTCTCACTGATTTATGCATTCTCTTCTATTCTGCTGCTACCTCGACCACTTTGCAGGATCAAGCAAAAAAGAAAGTCGGTAGTTCTTGTGGCCCAGAAGATCTTGGTATGCAGAAATAGTAAAGATGGTGATATCGTCCCCATAAGCCCCCCTACCACCACGTCCAGACCTGCTATTGCAGGGGTCAGTGTTCCATCCAACTTTACAAACACTAAGTTTAATGGTTTGGCTATTGAAACCCACGTTCTAGGTAATCGTGGGCTTTCAGGTTCAGTGATACCTACCTTGATTAATGCAAGGAAGCCAGCTTCCAGAGTCATTTATTATAGAGTCTGGAAGGCATATGTTTCTTGGTTTGAATCCAGTGGTTGCCATCCTAGGAAGTATGCCATAGGTAGAATTATTGCTTTTCTGCAAATGGTGCTAGAAATGAAACTGGCTTTGAACGCTATCAAGGGCCAGGTCTTGGCCTTATCAGTATTGTTTCAGTGTCCGCTTGCTTCGCATTTTATGATTGGAGGCTTTATACAGGGGCTAACACTGCTTAATCCACCGGTTAGGGTACCCCTGAACCCTTGGGACTTGAATTTATTTCTGTTGGCATTACAGAAACAGCCTTTTGCACCAATACGACATGTTCCTTTGGTCCTTTTGACAAGGAAGCTAGTTTGGTAGCCATTTCTTCTGCAAGAACGGTATCAGAGTTGACGGCTTTTTTGTAAAGAGTTGTAAAGAGCCATAATTGTTCACAAGGATAGAGCAATATTGCGTCCTCATCCTAGCTTTCTGCCAAAGGTGGTTTCAGGTTTTCACCTAAACCAGGATATTTTTACCTTCATTTTTTCCAGAATCCTGTTCTAAGGAAGAAAAGTCACTGCACTCTTTGGATGTAGTGAGAGCAGTCAAGATGTATTTGAAGGTGACTGCTCAGATTCGAAAAACAGATGTTTTGTTCATGTTGTCTGGAAGGTCCTAGGAAAGGACAGGCAGCATCGAAATCTACTATTGCCAAATGGTTTTGAAGGTAAGAAGATTCCACTTTTTTCAGGTCAAAGCGCACTCCACCACGGCCGTTAGTGTTTCATGGGCAGTGCACCACCAAGCCTCCGTGGCTCAAATCTGCAAGGCCGCAACCTGGTGTTCAGTCCATATATTCACCAGATTCTATCAGGTGGATGCAAGAAGGCATGAGGATATCACCTTTAGGCGCAGTGTGCTGCAGGCAGCAGTATAGGTTCTCAGGTCTGATTGCACCCTACTTTGTGTTCCCTCCCCTCAGGTGGCATTGCTCTGGGACATCCCATACAGTTATTACTGTGGCTCTGTGTCCCGTGATGTACGATAAAGAAAATGGGATTTTTATAACAGCTTACCTGTAAAATCCTTACTAGCTGACAGGTCAGTCAGAGGGCAAGAACATTCCAGCCTGTGTGCAATGTAGTTTAGGCAATGAGGCTCTGCTGTCTGAGCAGGGCGGAGGCGCAGCATTAAACAGACTACAGTACATAAAGGATGCCGTGCCTAGGTACGGCTTCACTTTCGCCTAGCAGGTAAGCAAACTGACCACGCTAGGACATATCTGCCATCATGGCTAGCATGGTCAGTTTGGAACACGAACTCAGGGAACAGAATGACCAGGTATTTTTCAGCAACCTGCTCAATATAAGTTTTACAGGCAACACTCGCAAAGCAGTAGGCCTAGTTGAAAGCATATGGGTTTTTCATTTTAGGGGTTACAAATGCTTTAAGTATGACTTTGAGTTCTTGATTAGTCCAGGAGGTAGTGGAATGTTGACTGCTCTGTTTGGTTTAGTGGATTAAAGTATACCGTTTTATTTTTACTAGCTGAGTAGTCCAGAGAGCAGTCTGACTCCTCCACTCACTACCACCCTGCACCTTGAAAGTGATTTGGAAGCTTTGGCCAATCTAGAAAATCATGTAAAGACTGAACCGAACAGCACAAACCGAAGTTGTGGACAATCAACGCATGGTACCCTTGTCAATGGAAAGTCTCCAATTCGTAGCTCTATGCATCGATCACCACGAGGAGGCAGCGGAGGTGATGGTACGAACAAAGATGAAGATCCAAATGAAGATTGGTGTGCTGTGTGCCAAAATGGAGGAGACCTTTTATGTTGTGAGAAGTGCCCAAAAGTCTTTCACTTAACGTGTCATGTACCCACACTCCTTAGCTTTCCAAGGTATAGCAATAATGTATTCTTTTTTTTTTTTCCCTTAGTCTCACTTCCTGCTACTGTGTATATGTGTAAATTCAGATAGTCTTGTTATACTGCTCCCAGCAGGAGGTATGAACACTGGCAAACTGGCAAAAAATGTATACCAACCTCCATAATAACCCCTTCTCTACCCAGCATGTCGGCCTTCTTTTTGTTTGTGTCCTAGGAGGTTGCTCACCTTTTTCCTTATATTTCCCAATCTTCATTGTGGTGTTTTGCAGACTTGAATGTACTGGTTTTATCTGTAGAGTGCTTTCCTGGTACAGAGGTCTAAATGTGACCTATCTCTGAAGATTTTATTTAGTTTATCACAGCAAAGATCAAGGTTGAGGGACATAGTGCTAGTTTCATTATTGGTGTGGAGCGACGCTCTATTTTCCACCATTTTGCCTACAGAAAGCTCCATTCTGCTGCACCTGAAGCAGTACCTAGAACGCTGGCTCCCCCCCCCCCCCCCTGCTCTCCACCTACAGTGACCAGGCCTCCACCCTCCTCAACGCCAACTTGTTAGGTTTGTTGGCATCAGTCAGCTTGCCTCATACTGGGCTTAATTGCATTACCACCTGTGTAGAAGAAACCTCTCTTGGCTAAGACCCAGAACAGTCCCACTGCCACCAGGGAACTCTGCCCATTCTCATCTAGTGGCTCTGAAGGTGTGTGTGATATCCCCAGAAAAAAAACCCGACACCTGTATTCTAGAACCTGGTATCCCCATTTTTGTCCTCATAGGAGTCTTCCTCTGCTCCATCAAGTGGGGCTATATCCACAGTGATGTCCATGTCCATTCAGCAGTTTAAAACTGGCTGTATTCAGGTACACAGCCCACAGAGGTTTGGGATCTGTTGCCATCTTTGACTCTGGTCTATCTCTAAAAGAACATTTTTTGCAAACCTGAGTTTGTCTGAGGTCTGAAGACCTGTTCTACTGGGGACTTACAGTATTCTGTATATCCAATCATGTTTGTGGTCTGTCTTCTCTCGTTGGGTAGTTATGTTCTACTTGTTTTGGTGGGCTGTTTTACAGCCTCTCACCTCACTGGTTGTCGTAGTTTTCCTTTGGATAAAGTCATTCCCCTCCGGTGGTAATCTTCACTGACTTGGACTTGATCATCAGGTAGAACCTTAAGTGGCAGTTTCTCATCTTGCCAGGGGCCTTAACCGGTTCAGATTTGGGCGCTAGTCCTTCAGGTGGTTCTGACGCACAGACGGTTTTATTCCTTGAGGTCCTGTCATTTACTGTTGCCCATCCCGTAGTTTGACTGCTTATTAGTAATCTTGACTGTATCTGGATTTTCGTGTTCGCCAAATAGAGGTTGGCCTATGATTTTTGTTTGCCAGCATCCAGGCCTCCTGTTGGTAGCATACAATCACTATATCTGAAAACCTGTGCCCCCTGCTGGACTCTAAGAAAAAAAGTATGGGAAGTACAAAAAAATCTGAAATGTTGGGTTTTCTTCTTACTGTGAGCCATGTATAATTACCATTTTATGTCTGTTTAAACTCATTATATTTAAATGTTTACATTTATGAAATAAGAACAACATTAAAGAATCTATATTTCTAATATAATTATACTGCAATCAGCACACTGTTTAAAAAAAAATGCATTACAAAGGTTTCTTCTACAAAAAATGTCTATTTCTTTTTTTTATCATTAGTGGTGAGTGGATCTGCACATTTTGCAGAGATCTGAACAAGCCAGAGGTTGAATATGATTGTGACAATTCACAGCACAGTAAAAAAGGGAAGACTGTACAAGGTTTAAATCTTTTGGACCAAATGGTACGTGTAAAGTTGTGCAATTTATACAGCATATACAGTATTCCACTTAAACCCATTTTCTTTTCTCAGGATACAGTTAGACAAGTTTTCTTCCACCTGTTAAAAATAGTTGAAGAATATTAGGGGCTCTTGGGAAAAGCGCTTAATCCCTTTCAAGAACAGGTACCCTAAAATAATGAAATCAGGGTTTTACCTTTTATCCTAACTGAATGTGTGTGTATATGTGTAGCATGAAAATACTTGGGGCTGGAGAGCTCTTTCAAAGCTTGCTTACCCATCTGTAGGCCCCACTTAGCGTTAGACAGATGTACTATGGTGCAAGGAGACGCCAAAAAATTTACCCCAGTCTTGATATGTCAGCAAGTTTAAATCCATTCAATCAGTACAGCCACATATAGGTACTTAGGCATGGCAGAACATTGCATTAGATCAGAGTAGCTGGTTGACCCAAAAATTCCAGCTGTAGCTTCTATTTTTAAACAGAACCAGGTGGTTGCTGAATTAAAGTGTAACTATGGCCAAAATTTAAAACAAATACCATTCCATAGCTCAACTCACCAAGCAGTCTGCTGACCAACCAAATTAACCTGTCTAACCATTTGTTAAAAGCAGGGGTTTCGTTGGCACACATTTGCAACCCATATGAAAGCTGCAAGGCCTTGTCATGGCACCCTGCGTTGCTTGCAATCCTAACACTACAAATTTAAGTGTTTCCACAGTGGAAGCACATACATGGAATGGATAGATGTGGCACAGGTACCTGGAGACTGCCCAAGTTCCCTTAAAGGAACAGGAGCAGACTGGACACCCAGCAAGAGCACAATGGCAGCAAAGGTGCCCAGCGTGTCCCCGTAACAAACTGGCCACTGCCCACACCCATAACTGGCCTTCACAGTGAGGAGCCCATGGAGGGCATATACATATAAAACAGATAATTCCATAGCTCAACTCACCAACCAGACTGCCGACCAACCAAATTAACCTGTCTAAAAGCAGGGGTTTAGTTAGCACACGTTTGCAAATGCATGTGAAAGCTGCAAGGCCTCGTCGCAGCACCCTGCATTGCTTGCAGTCCTAACACTACAAATTTATAAGTGTCTCCACAGTGGAAGCACATTCATGGAATGGCCAAAATTACATATGCTAGTCTGTCACTAGCATTAGCACAAGCAGACTGTTTTTCCAAGTCCACCTGTAACGTAACGTGTGATTAAGGATGCACTCAGGTATAGTTTGAACCCACCTAAGCTATCCTGCCAGAAAGCTGTCACCACACCCTGCCAATTAGATATTGCCAAGACATTTCCTGCCCCGAAACCACACATATAAAGGGTGTGTATACGTGCAGGAGCGGGAGGAGGGTGGTAGTGGCCTCTTGACAGCTTTCTGTGGGATAGCTCAGGTGGATTCAGACTAGAATCTGAACACCTCTGCTCATCCCCACTGGCCACTTGGCCAGAAGTTTCAATTAACAGGCAAAGCTGTCCAGCAAAGGTGGTAGAGGGTTGAGACAAAAAAATGTGCACTGTAGGGATTGCTTACAATGCTCCACTCTTCATTTTATATAAAACTTGTACCTACCTAAGCACGCGTTTGTTGACATTTGACTTCAACTTGAGTTACTTGGGTAAAGTGCATCTTAATCCACTAGTCCATCTAACTTTACTCTCTCCCCTGGTTGACAATGCTGCTGTCCAAGGGTGGCTACATTAGTCTTCCATAGATACTGTGGGAGGCGTGAATGTAGCCATCCTAAGACAGGTGATGTGCTATTGGCCAAACACCAGATGAAAATAAAGGAATAAAATTGTGTTTAGTTATGCTTTAACATTCATCCACAGTCAGAACTATTCACTTTTGAATAGTGTGTTGGAGAGGGAATGTGTTTTTTTTTTTGTTTACCTCTTCTTGTGACACCAGGGCAGGAAATCAAACAACGGGCATCTCTAGTACTGACATTTTGGCTTTAATTAGCCTTTTTATCTTGTCCAGTTAATCATGCAACCTTTTTAAAAGTGCACACACAGTACAATAGATGTGATAGTTTGGTTTTCATTCCCCTTGAAAGTTTATTTTATTTTTTGTTTGGTTTTGTTTTTTGTTTTTAGAAATGTGAACGACTTCTCCTGTATCTCTACTGCCATGAACTGAGCATTGAGTTTCAAGAGCCAGTCCCACTAACTGTAAGTCAATGTTTCAATAAGTGTTTTTATTTATTTTTTTTAAATGCATGCCATTTTGTTTCTGTATGTAGTGTTGTAGGCACTGCTTGGTCTACTCTGCTTTCTGTGTATTGAATAAAGTTGAGAGCAATTGGTTTCCATGGCACTATAAGTTTGAAAACCGGAAATGATGATGGCAAAGTGCCACTACAGCAGAGTTTAGTTTGAAGTGTTTGTACTTGTGGATAACAGCTTTGGTACTGTAAACCAATGTTTCTCAACTCCAGTCCTCAAGTACCCCTGACTAGTCATGTTTTCAGGATTTCCCTCAGATGAAATGGCTGTGGTAATTACTAAGCCAGTGAAACTGATCAAATCGGCTGTGCAAAACATTGGAAGGCCTGAAAACATGACCTGTTGTGGGGGGTACTTGAGGACTGGAGTTGAGAAACATTGCTGTACACAACTTGAGGCAACTGTAAACTTTATTGTGCACACTTTTGAAAACAAAAAATCGAAATGTGAAAGGTATTGTGAACATAAAAACAAAGTAAAATAAAAGGGAATTTGAATTATGTTCTGATCCAATACTGTCAGTGATAAATATGTTATGTCCTGATGTCAGCAAACATGTTGAGCCATGTAAATGTAAAAACACCAGATTCTGGTGCAGGTGTTAATTCCCAGTTCTCATAACAGTATAATACCTGCTACTGCTCTCAGTACCTGTATATTGCTAAATTCACGGCCGCCTGTTCTGCCATGTGAGTTCAAAAAAGAAGCAACACATGTACTGCGTCCTCTCATTAACCTGCATTAGCCACCTATAGCTGTATCACAATATTTGTGGAAATGGCCTTTAAAAAAATATGCATGCCAATGGATTTTTAAAATCTTTTTGTCATTGCTGTGTGGTGTATGGTTAGTGCATCCTATTATACACTAAACAGCCATAACTTTATGACCACCCACCTAATGAGTAGGTCCCCCTTTTGGTGCCAAAAAGCCCCAACCAGTCAAGGTATGGACACTACTAAACCTCTGAAGGTATGCTGTGGTATTCGGCACTAAACCGTCAGTAGCAGATCCTTTTACAAAGTGATCACTTATTTTTGTTCGTCAAACCATTCTTGAACCATTTTTGCGGCGTGGCAGGGTGCATTACCCTTTTTAAAAGAAGCCATTAGCATCGGGGAATACAGTTTCCAAGAAGGGGTGTACTTTGTCAGCAACAATGTGTTTGAGTTGATGTAAAAGTAACTTCCCACTTGAATGACAGGACCAAGGTTTCCCAGCAGATGATTGCCCAGCACATAACTCTGCATTCACTGGCTTGCCATCTTCCTATACTGTATCCCGGTACCATTTCTTTAAGTTTGCCATTTTTTCCAGATGTCTCTGATAAATGTTGGGGGATGGATGTAATGAAGTGTGTTCTGTATTGTACAAATGGGGTAATGCCCCTTTTAGAACTCAATCCAATAAATGATTCTACAAATATTGGGCAACACTCAAAACCCATAAACATGCCTTTGATACAGCACCCTTCACGCGCCTGCTGCATACAGAAAAATTACTGACCAACCACTGGCTAAATTCAGCCAAATCACTCTACGCTGAAAGAGGTAATGGCAACTGTAAGTGCAGATACAAAAGTGCATACAATACTTGGGGGATTAGGTAGCTAGTCAGTCCATAGCATATTAAATATAGCAGTTCAAGGGTTAAGCAGGTATCTGGCAGTTCAAGGGTTACACAGGTCGTATCTTGGTTGGTTAAAAATCGCACTACACTGCCAAGATAATTTCCCCCCACCTTTGCAGAATGGCGGACCTAAATAAACTGAGAAACCAGATTTGGAGAAACCAGTGCCATGGTGACTGACACTTTTCGATGCATTCAGAAAAACCTGGGTTTTCCAGCTAACCAAAGTTACAGCCATTTGATATACCATCGCACCCCTGATGACATAACACTGAATTTTTTTGACCCCTCTCCCTCTGAATACCTGGAAGGCGGGTAGTGGCTGTCAAACCTAGATTCTCCTCCTAATCCCCCCCCCCCCCCCCCACCACTTTTTTTTCCCCTTCCCTTCTCTACTTATTCATGCTAATCGCCCTATATTCACTCCAAATCCCTTACCTTCCTCATTCTGTAACCTATTGCGTTTCCACTAATCCTTTCTGCTCAGATTCTGGAACCACCAAACTCCCACTCTGTTTGCAGCTATTGCCATATAGTCCAATCATCTTTCATATATCACTGATGTCCAATCATTTTAGTGCCATAAGGATGCTTTATTCCCCACATAGGCTATACCTATGTTTTACACTGCATTCCATTTACCATTGCAGTATCCTCTCATCTTAAGCAGCTCTGTGATGCAGCCATAGCTATACTCCCCATTTGCAGACCTGCAGTATATGCCATCTCAAAGCCTGTACCTTTTAATTGTTGGTCGACACATACCAAACTTTATTTTTGTTTGTGATCTTACTGGCTTTACATATTCTGATAGGGCCCTTGCCTCTACAAGCTTGTATTTTTTTTTTTTTTTTTTTATTATTAAACTGAGGTTTTCCTTTCATTTTCGTTCTTTAGCATTTTGCTAAAAAAAACACGCTCTTGTTCATTGATATACACAGGATTCAGCAATAATTGAGTTATACTACAGGAGGATTTGGAAACTCATGCCGAGAGCGCAGGCATGCTGGAAGTGCCAGTGTCCTTGCAGTATGGAAGATTTTCTCTACTGGGATTTATCTGTTTTACTAGCCATTTTCTTTATCTTCAGACAAGGCTTTATCTACAAACAGCTTGAACCAGTGCTAAGACTTGTGCAGCTTTCTAGATAACCATATCCTCAGCATTAGATTTGGAAGGCCCCACTAGACTTAACAATTGCTACTAGGCCTCCTTGGAATGTGTCTTTGGGCACTGAGCTCTGCTTGTGGCACTTTCTAGACCTCTGTGTACTGTTAGCCACAGAGATCGATCCATTTCTAGAGCCTCTGGAAGTCTCTGAAGGCTCATTTATTTGGTCATGTGGGGGCTGAGCAACAGGAGCTACTTTGTTGCTGAGGAATTAAGTGCTGCATCAGTATTTGTGCACTCTCAATACTCATTTCCCGCCATTCAGCAAAGCAAAAGACAGTTTAACTTTGGGCAATCCTCTATGGTGCCTACAGTGACCTGGCCACCTCTGCTCATTTTAACCTCCCCTGTTTCAAGCAATTGGTTCCTAAGTGTTTACATTTTTTCCTTATATTAAAGTGAAGTTATTCTCAATTCAGGTGCCACATGCCTGATCCCAAACTCAAGAGGTGCTGTTGTGCTTAATTGGGTCTCGGACTCTGTTTTAACATTGGTTCTGGGAGAGGTCTTCAGTGTTCCCTTTGAAACACCTTGGAACGTTAACCAATCCCCCCAAATTGAGTCCTTAGATTCCTTGGATTCCTTCGTTTCATCAGATTTGGTCCTCTTGTTGGTTTTGACCCGGGAGGATTTCAATATAGTTATGCAACATTTTATGGCCCAAAGTGCAATTTTAATTGCGAACCGTAAACAAAAGGGAACATAGGTGTACCTTAACCCCTTCTCCTGCAGAATCACTTGATTTGCCTGCAGCCATAGCAACTTCTAAGCCTTCAGTTAAAATATCTAATGAAGACTCCCCATAAATGCTTGACTGAGTCGTTGGCAGCTGCAATAACTTCAAGCTTAGAGAAGACTATATTGGCTTTTATTGACAGTGCGTATAAACTTAAAGGTGGAACTGCCAGTAGTTTCTAATAAAAAGCGATGAGAAAACAAAAAAAAGGTTTTCAAAACGAGTAATTACTTGCAATGATTTATAGACCATATATGTATAGCCCTTGGTCCAATACACCACTAGCAATGTTTTAAAAAAGTATAATTGTAATTTGACCCATATGTTAGATATGAAAAAATGACCCCACCATTGAGCCTGACCACCGACATGATCAAACATAGTTTCATGAAATTTGATATTCCCCAACAGATGTTCCTCTGGTGGCGCACACTTCCTCATGTTCGTGTCAGACTGGGCTGAACTTTTTCTATTAGAATGTCAAATGAGGCAATAGACATGCCTCTAAAATTGAAAAAATGTATAGGGGTAGGTACACAGCTGTACGTACATGTTGGTAAAATATCCTACTGACATGTGCTGCACGATCAATGGGTGGATCCAGTAGAGATTAACTCTGATCCTCGCACTCAAATTTTGGCATCGTTCTAGCCTCAAAAGCAACGTTGGGAGCATTTCCTCACATATGCTCATTATGGGATCCATTGTAAAAAAAAAAAAAAAAAAGCACCGACAAATACAAGCACACTGCTGCTCTCTTCTGCTGCTACTCACTCTGGTCCCACAAAAGGGCTGAAATAGTTAAATCCTTTTTTTTTGAGCTTGGGGAGGGTCTTATATTATGCTTACTAAACGCTTCTAGATGCAAACATGGCATGCAAACGCAGCTATACGGGCGTTTCTAAATGGCGGTTTGAAATAAAGCATTCAGAAGACACTGCCTCAGCATCCCGTGTACATGGAGCCTTTAGAGAGGCCTTCCTTAAAGAGGAAATGCAGTCTGCTCACATTATTTGTAATAAAAATATCTTTGCCATTCTGAAGCTTCCCTCCAACCAAGTTGCATATTTTATATATACTGTGATTTTGTATATATACTGTGATTTTGTAATTGCCGGATATGCTGCAGAAATCTCCCTACACTGAGTCTGGCTGCATCCATTTTAACTATGGACAGCTGAAGCTGCTGCCTGTTCACTTCTGGGATTTACACAGAAGCACACCTCCAGCTCTGCAGCTCTCTTTAGTTCTCTGACTCATCCCCCTCCCTTCCTGGCAAACGGAGAGCTGTGCATGTCATAAGCCTAAGCTTTTTAGCAGACAAGAAACAGGAAGTGGGCTGTATAAGGTATTTATAAAAAGAGAAAAAAATCACTATACAAAGTTAAAACAAAGGCAGAAGATTTAATAGATGGAAAGTTGAAAAAAATTACTGAAGCTCCTGCAGTCGATCTAGCAGTGTCCCAAATTAATAAAGCTCAGGCAATCCCAGTACAAGATGCGCCAGTGGTTAGGATCTAATAGACATTTGAAATGATCCTCAAAACCTTGTTTTCCCGTTAGGGGAATGAGCTTGTGGCAAAGGATCCAGCTTTACTCCACACTAATCCTGGATTAATACTGGAGCACTTACTGTGTAGATAGCTTAATTGATGTCTCCCGTCATCTTTCCTGTGTGAGTCCATGGTCAGGGAATATGCATGGTACTCTTTGGTTGAAATGTTGGTTAAAAAAAGTGTTTACTCACACCCTTTTAGGGTAGATGTTTGCCGCTGCCTTGGACTCCCTTATCAAGCATGTTACTGGGAGTACTCGTTTGCCCCAGCAAAAGAAGCCTTGGCCACAAGCTGAGAATTGAATTTCTTCTGAGACAGATTTTCTTTTGTTTCTCTCAGGCTTCAGCTTCTAAGGCCAAACTAAAACCAGGAGTCCAGTTTCGCTGCAAACCCCGGAAGCATATGTCCCCTAAACCCTCAGATTAGTCCTTTTCTGCATGGAGGGATGCCCTCACTTTCCAAAGGAGGGGATGTCTATTAGCTTTTGTGGACATTTGGACTGACAGCATCTCTGATGCTGAACCATTAGAGTTTCTGTGTTGGAGCTGACCAGTCAGTTTTAATGTCGGCCACTGCTCAAGCTAGAGTTTTTCTTCAACAAGAAAAACCTCAAAATCTGTTTCCAGACTTGTACTCAACAGTCCAAAGATTGACCCGACTCTTCCCTTTTGCATGAGCGTTATTGGACTCTCATGCAAAAGAGACCCTACAGCAAAACATGTCATCTCAGGACCAAGTCCATTTTTGTACAAATCAGATTCTTACACAGCTCAATGCAGTCTGAGCTTCTAAATACATTATGAAGTACAAATAATAAAACAAAACTGTTTCTCCCTGTTTTTATTTTTAGTAACAAGTAAACCCATAGCTGAGACGATACCCCAGCGTAGCAGAAGGAATAGATGCTAGTATAGAAAAGAGGATGAATTAGTCTTGCAGTAACGATCCATAGCCTGGGGGACTCAGCTCATCGGGGGGGACCAGAATGATATGATATGGAGGAAAGGATGGGGGAAAAGATAAAATTGCAATGAGGGATCCATTAATGAGCATCACCTATGATCTGAGAAAATTACAGTTCAAGTAACCGCCCCATATGGCTCTCCTTCACAATACCGACACATGAGTAAAAATGTAAGAGTACTGTCGTCCAAGCAAATAGTAATCAAGGGCTCATAGCTGTTGACTGTATCTGGAAAAAGTACTTGGTCATTCCAGTAAAACCCATTTTTAGTTTATTTCAGAGGTCCTGTCCCCAAGGTCCTCAGTTTCCTAGATATCATTTGCTCTGGCAAACCACTGTGTCCCACAGTCGAAGGAAAGCTAATTTTCCAAACACGTAGGATGCAGGCCTTAGTCACATTTAATAGCTGCAGAAGCAAAGATATCTTGCAACATTTACGTGACATAGGGGTTAGATGGAGAGAGAAGCCCATCGTGTGATCTATAAGCTTTAAGACCAGTTGCCAGAAAGTTTGTAAGACCGGGCAATCCCAAAAGACATGTAAGAATGTGCCAACCTAAGTTCCACACTGCCAGCAAAGCGGAGGATGGTACAGGAAGAGTTTGGCCAGTTTAGCTGGTGTTGTATACTACCGATGACAATCGTATAAGACATTTCTTGGTATTTATTACAAATCGACACCTTAGGGCAAAGATCAATGCTCTAGACCAGTGATGGCGAACCTTGGCACCCCAGATGTTTTGGAACTAGATTTCCCATGATGCTCATCCACTCTGCTGAGCATCATGGGAAATGTAGTTCCAAAACATCTGGGGTGCCAAGGTTCGCCATCACTGATCTAGACAGTTCCCACAATGTAGGCCCTATAAGCTGATGTTTCTGAAGAGTGGTGAGCTGACTAGACTATGAAAGTCCTGTTGAGGGGGAATTGTATTCATAATTTGAATGCCCCATGATTGAGCCAGTCAATAACTTGTCATAGCAGTGGCTGTACAATTTGTGGCAGGGTCTGACGAGGCAAGCCCACCCCAACTTTTTTGATCTTGTCAGAATGTCTCTACCAGTGCGAGATAATTTACCCTGACAAAGCGGGTAAACTCGGTCCTAAGCAAAAGGAAATACGACTGAGGACTATGAACAGGCAGGGAGTGAAGCAAATACAAGATTCTGGGCATCACATTCATTTTTAACACATCACATGTGAACCAGGATAACGCTGGTGTTTTCCAAGAAAGCAAATCTTTATGGATCGTTTGTAAAATCAGGAGAAATTTTGGCTTAAAGTGGATGTAAACCCACCACTCATAATTACAAACTATTGCCATAATACTAATTTACATGTGTATGCATGCCTCCTGCATGTATCCCTACCTGTGAAATGTCACCACCTTCTGCACAATGGGCCCCACAAATCTCCGAAATCGGGTGTGGGTGGAGTTGTGACATCACCAGACTCCCTGCCCACCTCTACACTCCCCTTGGCTAGGCAGCTTTGTGAGGAAGAACCTCGTGCTTGTTCAGTGAAAGTGCACGCACAGTAGAAACAGAGTACACTCAGGGCCCCCGTCACTCCTGCCCATGTGCTATACAGTGTTAGAAGGGGGGATGTGAAGCAGGGACGTCCTTTTTCAAGAAAAAAAAGGATTGCTCAGAGCTGGATTAACTTTGTGGCAAGACTGGGCATAAATAACATGACATCCTCTACTGTAACAGATGAGTCTTAAATTTAATTTCTCTTATATTCACCAACTGACACGGCTCCCCTCTTAGCCATTGGGTTGTTACGCCACCTTTAGGAGAAAACTAGGCATAACATGTTATGAAAAACAGAACTTTAATTTCTGCCCAAGGGGCGGTCCCTTAGGTAACAACCCACCAGCCTGTCATGCAGCCTCAGTTTTATTTTGCCTAGTGAAGGAGGACCTAGGAACCCCAAGGGCCCATCGGTCCATGTTTTTTCTGCAGAAGCTTTGCTTTTTGCGCAGGACTACAGATCCTGTAATCTATCAACAGCCGGCTGGGTGACAGGCTGGATACCCTTATCCTTGTAGTCTCCCCAGCCTGGCCTGCGACCGAGTGCAGACCAGAGCTACGCACTGGGTCGGCCACAACGTACCTCAGCTCCAGAGGTGGTCAGTGAGCTTTAATGCTATGGGGCACACACATGACTGGGCTACTGATGTCTGCATCAGTGTGCTGTGGCCAGCAGCCACCCCGTACTGATCGGAGAGTGGGTCTGTGATGGCATGTTTCCCAGCTCTTCAGGACTGGCAAGTACAGCTCTGCCTGCCTTGGTGGGGCTGAGCAGCTGGTCATTCCCTGGGAGGTCGATTCGGGGGTCCCTCACCTCCCTCTCTTCTCTCCCTGTCCCTATCTTCCCTCCCTGTGGGGGATGCTGCATGTGGCAGCTGAGCGGTGTGTGTGTCATGTGCAGGGGCTCTCACCTGGGGGGGTTGTGCCCTGATGTGTTTTTTTTTTCTCTCCCTGGGGTGTCTGGTGAGGCTGTGTCTGTGATCCCTTCAGCGCTGTAAACCACCATTTCTGTCACTGTCCCTCATGGTATTCAGTGTTCCGCGGCCATCTTAGGTGAGGCAAGGCGCACCATGCTCTCCTGTAGCTTGGCGGCCATTTTATACTGGACGCTCGGTGGCCATTTTCTTGGAGCCTGAACGCGACGTAGATCGGTTTCAGCACCATAAGCAGCAGCTCTGGATGACAGTGTGATCTGTGCACCTGGGAGCTGACAAGTGACACAGGCACTACTAGCTGGACAGGGCAGAACCAGTCAGGGTGGTGAGTCCTGCGGGAAAGAGCCCCTCAGACAGCAGCAGTTAGGAGGGTGGTACCATCTGTCCCAAGCCCCCATCAGGTGGCAGACAGGGTAGGGTCAGCATGGGTTCAGAAACTGGTGTTTCTTCCCCCGAAATCCAGGCAATTGAAACCGGTTCGCCTGCAGAATATGCAGTGCCTCTGGGCGCTTTGTCTGTGGTCCTCAATTAGTTTGTTGCCAAGATGGAGGCGGTGCGTGGGCACAATGGTTCTAAGAAGTGGGCCCTGCCCCCCAACCCCCCCCCCTCCTCCTCTGAGGAGAGCTCTGACGCAGACTTGGGCCCTGCTGAGGCTGGTGACCCCTGCTCTGTCCTTTCAGACGACGCTGACCAGGACCGTTCGGACAGTCAGGATGAGTCCCTGTCCCTGTCCGGGTCCGTGCTCGACAAAGCGCCTGTTGGAGCACTTATCACAGCTGTGCATGATACCCTGAAGATTCAGAATCCAGCGGATCCCTCTGCTGATGTAGCGGTCCCTTTTGGGTCCAGTAAGCCAGCCCTTTCACCTAAGGTGTTCCCGTATCTGACTTATTTTGATAAGTTAATTTACAAGGCATGGGGTCGACCGCAACGGACCTTTTTGGTCCCCAAATATATGGCGCTGCGCTACTCCTTTGAGCAGAGCCTTCTCAAAAAATGGTTGGCTCCTCCGGTCGTGGACCCCGCAGTATCCAGGTTAAACAAAGTAATCACGATCCCGGTAGAGGGGACTCCGGCATTTAAGGGCCCCATGGACAGGAAGGCCGAGGCAGTGGCCCGTTCCTTTAAGTTTGTGGGGTCAACCATGCGACCGGTACTGGCACTTGTGTCGCAGACACTAGCTGAATGGGCAAAACTGTTGCACTGCGAATTGGGAGAACAGGCTTCTCCTGTCTGCGTGGAACTAGTAGACCAACTAGTCCAAGGCCTGAAGTACGTTTGTGACGTGGCCCTCGATATTCTCCCTCTGTTATCCAGGGCTTCAGTGTCAGCAGTGGTGCTGATTTGGTTAAAATGCTGGTCTGCTGACCAGGCATCCAAAAAAGCCCTGACGGATCTTCCCTTCCTTGGCGATCAGCTCTTTGGAGCCTCTTTGGATGACATTATTAAAAATGCCACTGGTGATAAGAGTACCCTACTCCCACAGGCCAGGAAGCCAAAGAAGCCATGCCGTAGGCAAGGGCCCTCATTTTCCGCTCACAAATGTTTTTTTTTTGTCCGCCCGGAGCTTCGACAAAGCGCCCCCAGCCCGACAGTACGACCGCTGAAGGACCAAAGCGTCCCTTGAAATGCAAGCCTGCGAGCAAAAGTGCTACCGCATGAAGGTTTGCCCCCACCCGCAACTCGGGTGAGGGGTCGCCTTCGGGAGTTTGCAGCCTGGTGGACCTCTCGGCTGTCCAATGGGTCTGCGATCTGATTTCCTTCGGCTACAAGATAGTTTCTCTCTTGGCCGCAAAACAGATTCTTCCCCTCCAGCATACCTGTACTCCCAGCTCGCTGGGAGGCCCTTTTGGGGGCGATAAGGGACCTACTGAGTCGTGGGGTGATATTACCTGCTCCGGACTTGAACGTTTCCAGGGATTCTACTCAAACCTGTTTTGCCGTACCCCTTCCTTCTTGGGAACTACAATCTTGGATCTAAAAGTCCTCAATTACTTTGTGGAAGTACAGAGGTTCAGAATGGAATCAGTTTGTTCAGTAGTTGCTGCACTCCATCCAGGGGACTCCCTGGCATCCTTAGACATCCAGGATGCATACCTGCACGTACCCATATGCCTCCGGCATCAGAAGTTTCTGCGATTCGCAGATCGCGATTGTGGGATACCTAGACGATCTCCTCCTGAGAGCATCTTCTGCCTCAGAGTTAGAGGAGGATGTGGTTATCACCATGCAGACCCTGCAAGAATTTGGGTGGCTGTTGAACCTAAAGAAGTCGCTGATCATACCGACTCAGTGTTTGGAGTACCTAGGCTTACTCCTGGACTCCATGGAAAGCGAGAGTTTTTCTCCCTTCAGACAAGCTGCAGACTCCCAGAGCCACGGTGAAACTGCTGATGAACCACAAGTGGTCGTCGCTGCACTTCTGCATGCGAGTCCTGGTACTCATGGTGGCCTCCTTCGAGGTGGTAGTACTGTATGCCCAGTTCCACACCAGAGTCCTGCAGAAAGAGATTTTCACAAAAGTGGACAAATCTCCGTTATCCCTGGACCGGCAGTCAGGGATTCCCTGCTCTGGTGGCTGAGGTCCCCGGCACTTAGTCCGGAAAGTCATTCCTACCTCTAAAATGGACAGTGATCACAGCGGACGCCAGCCTTATCAGGCTGGGGTGGAGTAATGGGAGTTCAGTCGACCCAGCGCCTCTGGTTGATGGAGGAATCCAAGTTGCCGATCAATCTGCTCGAACTGAGAGCGATCAGGTTATGCCTCTCCACATGGTCGATAAGACTGCGAGGGCGCCGGATCAGGATCCAGTCAGACAACACCACGGCTGTGGCATACGTCAATCACCAAGGAGGAACAAGAAACTCGGCCGCTGCATGGGAGGTCGCTCACATACTTCGGTGGGCAGAGCAACATGTACCGGCCCTGTTGGCCATTTACATTCGAGGAATGGAGAACTGGCAGGCGAACTATCTAAGTCTCCAGATGCTGGACCCAGGAGAATGGGCATTGCATCCGGAGGTGTTCAGGCTACTGTGCCTGCAGTGGGCCACGTCGGACGCCCTGGTGGCTCCGTGGTATCAGTACCAGCTGATCTATGCCTTTCCTCCACTGAAACTGTTACCATGTCTGGTTCGCAGAGTGGAGGCCGAGGGGATCCCAGTACTACTGATTGCCCCAGATTGGCACCAGCATCCCTGGTACGCAGACCTAGTGCGCCTGGTGGCAGACGATCCCTGGCAACTGCCATTACGAGAAGACCACCTGTGTCAAGGTCAGATTCTCCATCCTGCTGTACCATCGCTGGTTTTAATGGCATGGCTATTGAGAGCCAGGAGTTGAGGAACTGGGGTCTTTCGGACGCTGTGATCCCAACTATGCTGAGAGCACGGAAATCTTCTCGGAAGATGCATCATCATACCTGGAAGGACTACATCTTTGTGTGAGGAGAAAGGATGGCATCCGCGCTCCTTTTATATATCCAGGGTCCTGCTGTTTCTTCAACAAGGAGTAGACCAGAAATTGGCTTTGAGCACCATTAAAGGACAAATATCAGCTTTGGCTGTCTATTTTTCAGCGACCCCTGGCATCTCACTCTAGTGAGGACTTTTGTCCAAGGGGTCCGACATGTAGTTCCTCCGGTGAATCCACAGTTACCCCTGTGGGATCTGAACCTGGTGTTAACGGTGCTTCAAATGCCGCCATTTGAAAATATCAGAGATCCCTCTGTTGACTCTTTCCCAGAAAGTGGTCTTTCTAGTGGCTGTTACATCGGCCAGGAGGGTATTGGAAACTGGCGGCCTTGTCCTGCAAGTCGCCCCATCTGGTTATTCACAAGGATAAGGTGGTGGTACGTCCGCAACCTTTTTCTGCCGAAGGTGGTCTCGGCGTTTCACATCAATGAAGACATTGTGTTACCATCTCTGTGTCCTAAGCCGACACATCTTAAGGAGGTGGCCATCCATTCTCTGGAATGGTTCGGGCTCTAAGGGTGTATTTGTCTGCCACTGCTCCCTTCCGGAAGTCAGACTCCCTGTTTGATTGGATTGGCTGGTCCAAAGAAAGGCATGGTGGTCTGGTCGGCCACCATTTCCAGGTGGAATCAGACAGATTATAGTACAGACCTACGCCTTGAAGGGGCGGGTGCCCCCTTTCCGGTCAGGGCCCACTCAACGAGGGCAATCGGAATGTCTTGGGCCTTCCGACATTAAGCGTCTGTTGCTCAAGTGTGTAAAGCGGCCACCTGGTCGTCTGTTCACACCTTTACAAAATTCTACAAGGTAGATGCCAGTGCATCGGCTGATGCCTGTTTTGGCCACAAAGTATTGCATGCGGCTGTATAGTTGCAATTGCACATACAATTTTTCCTTTTTTCCTGTGTTTTGGTAAAATACCGTTAAGGTAATGCACTGCATTTGTTACCGCAGTTTTGGTGCAGTTTGAGGGTAGTGCCTCTGTTGAGAGCACCCTGTTTTTGGTGGTGGTTTTTTCCCCACACACTGTCGTTTTTGTGGGTAAAGTTTATACTAGTTCCCACTTGCCATGGTGGATGAAGTTTTTATGCAGTTTTCCCACCCCTTGTTTTGGCACTGCTTGGGGGTGTCCCAATGGCTGAGAGGAGCTGTGTCAAACTCTGAAAATAAGAGAAGATAGGATTTTTTGGACTCACTGTAAAATCCTTTTCTCTGTAATTCACCGACTGACACAGCACCCGCCCCTCCTATTTTTCTTTACGTTTATACTGCTTGTTGACGTGCGGAGGCTGCATGGCAGGCTGGGGGGTTGTTACCTAAGGGACCGCCCCTTGGGTGGAACTTAAAGTTCTGTGTTTTTCATAACATGTTAATCCTAGTCTTCTCCTAAAGGTGGCATAACAACCCAATGGCTAAGAGAGGAGCTGTGTCAGTCGATGAATTACAGAGAAGGATTTTACGGTGTGTACAAAAATCCTTTTTTTTTTTCTTTTCTTTTTTTGTGTTTACATCAACTTCAAGTCTTAGACAAGTCAGCAGGAATGTAGGTACAGATATTTCAACACCCGAGGGGGCCACCTGAAGGGAAAGGTAGGACTTAAGGCTCTTACTGTATCCTCTGACAAGTTAACTTCCAGGGCCTCAGAATTTTTTTAAGGTTTGATACATTTCCAAATGTCCTCGGTTCGCCTAAATGTGATGGGTGAGAAACCATTGGATTTGATGTATAAAAGAGTGAGTCATCCGCGTAATCATCAACTTGATGGTAACCATGGGCTCTGAGACCAGTAATGTTGAGGTTTTTGTGAACATGCTGCAAAAGAGGTTTGAGCATACATATAAAAATAAGAGGAAATAAAAGGAAAACCCGTTGGATGCCATTAAGAATTAATAAAGGAGACAAATTCGTATTAACCCAAACTATGACCGATTGGCGTGGCATAGGGACAAATCCAATCCGTTTCTGAACAAACCTTTTCCTGACAAGGATCAGGTTGCCTTAAGCTTGGTGGCTCGGGAATTTGGGAGAGCCTTCCTTCTGATCATCACAGAGGGCATTGACCTAAAGAGTCCTAGACGGCATCAGTGAAGGGGACTTGGTCACTAGAGGAATCTCAACACTGATCAACATCTAGAATTGAATCCATGTGGAACCAGAAGTTTTGCCACAGCAAGAGAAATAAGGCTGTGTCCAGGGCAGAACTTTACATTCCAGTCTTATCTGCATTTGACATGTCCAGCATAGACAATTGGCAAGTAGACTACCTCAACCCACATTATATGAACCAGAGTAAATGGTCCCTACGCATAGAAGTTTTCCAGAACTTATGGCACAGGCAGGGAATGCTGTGGACCTATTTGGCCCCTGGATTAAACTGGACAGGTTTTTTTTCTCCAGGTATCCTTTGGAAGCAGAGGATTATCTGGTGGCTCTGTGCAATTACTACAACTTAAGCTACACTTCCTTCCCAGAAACTCATTCATTTGCTTTGCAGGATTGAGATGGAGAGTATTTTGGTGATCCTTTGGTTCCTAACTGGCCAAGATGTACAGGTCCTTCTAAAAAAATTAGCATATTGTGATAAAGTTCATTATTTTCTGTAATGTATTGATAAACATTAGACTTTCATATATTTTAGATTCATTACACACAACTGAAGTAGTTCAAGCCTTTTCTTGTTTTAATATTGATGATTTTGGCATACAGCTCATGAAAACCCAAAATTCCTATCTCAAAAAATTAGCATATCATGAAAAGGTTCTCTAAACAAGCTATTAACCTA
Organism: Lithobates pipiens; assembly: GCF_037356315.1. Lineage (NCBI taxonomy): Eukaryota > Metazoa > Chordata > Amphibia > Anura > Ranidae > Lithobates > Lithobates pipiens. Next base: position 306,906,413 of record NW_027507748.1, on the reverse strand, counting down.
ATCATCTGAATCAACTAACTCTAAACACCTGCAAAAGATTCCTGAGGCTTTTAAAAACTCCCAGCCTGGTTCATTACTCAAAACCGCAATCATGGGTAAGACTGCCGACCTGACTGCTGTCCAGAAGGCCATCATTGACACCCTCAAGCAAGAGGGTAAGACACAGAAAGAAATTTCTGAACGAATAGGCTGTTCCCAGAGTGCTGTATCAAGGCACCTCAGTGGGAAGTCTGTGGGAAGGAAAAAGTGTGGCAGAAAACGCTGCACAACGAGAAGAGGTGACCGGACCCTGAAGAAGATTGTGGAGAAGGACCGATTCCAGACCTTGGAGGACCTGCGGAAGCAGTGGACTGAGTCTGGAGTAGAAACATCCAGAGCCACCGTGAACAGGCGTGTTCAGGAAATGGGCTACAGGTGCCGCATTCCCCAGGTCAAGCCACTTTTGAACCAGAAACAGCGGCAGAAGCGCCTGACCTGGGCTACAGAGAAGCAGCACTGGACTGTTGCTCAGTGGTCCAAAGTACTTTTTCGGATGAAAGCAAATTTTGCATGTCATTCGGAAATCAAGGTGCCAGAGTCTGGAGGAAGACTGGGGAGAGGGAAATGCCAAAATGCCTGAGGTCCAGTGTCAAGTACCCACAGTCAGTGATGGTCTGGGGTGCCATGTCAGCTGCTGGTGTTGGTCCTCTGTGTTTTATCAAGGGCAGGGTCAATGCAGCTAGCTATCAGGAGATTTTGGAGCACTTCATGCTTCCATCTGCTGAAAAGCTTTATGGAGATGAAGATTTCATTTTTCAGCACGACCTGGCACCTGCTCAGTGCCAAAACCACTGGTAAATGGTTTACTGACCATTGTATTACTGTGCTCAATTGGCCTGCCAACTCTCCTGACCTGAACCCCATAGAGAATCTGTGGGATATTGGGAAGAGAAAGTTGAGAGACGCAAGACCCAACACTCTGGATGAGCTTAAGGCCGCTATCGAAGCATCCTGGGCCTCCATAACACCTCAGCAGTGCCACAGGCTGGTTGCCTCCATGCCACGCCGCATTGAAGCAGTCATTTCTGCAAAAGGATTCCCGACCAAGTATTGAGTGCATAACTGAACATAATTATTTGAAGGTTGACTTTTTTTTGTATTAAAAACACTTTTCTTTTATTGGTCGGATGAAATATGCTAATTTTTTGAGATAGGATTTTGGGGTTTTCAGGAGCTGTATGCCAAAATCATCAATATTAAAACAAGAAAAGGCTTGAACTACTTCAGTTGTGTGTAATGAATCTAAAATATATGAAAGTCTGTTTATCAGTACATTACAGAAAATAATGAACTTTATCACAATATGCAAATTTTTTGAGAAGGACCTGTATGTGGTAATATCCTCATAACTCTGGGTCATAATACCACATCCACCAGTTCAGACTGTGTGCTGTTCCAGATTGACTGAATCTTGTGTTCCAAAGACTGTTTACTATCCTGCTTCAGTTATTGGTATTTAATGGCTTGGTTGTTAAAGCCCAGGTCTTGAGTTGAAGGGGCCTCCCCAACTTGGTGATTTCATGATGTTGAAAGCCTGGAAGTTCACTTCATGCAAGGTCCTACCATTGCACATTGAAGACATACTTTGCTTTAGTGCAAGGATAGATACTTTTGGCCAAGAAAATGCTCTGTGGGAAAATTATTTTTAATCAGATCTGGATCAACAAATGGCCCTAAGTACTATTCTGGTCAGCTATCTGCTCTTACGTGCTTCTTTCAAGGACTGTTAGTAACTCACTCTTTAAGACATTTATGTTGAGGTTTTTTCATGTGGCTTACCCTGTATGCCCACCAGTATCTGTGTGGGATTTGCATTTGGTTCTCTGCACTTTTATAATTGCCTTTCGAAACCTTGAGGAATATTCCCTTTTCAACACTCGCACCACTGTGTTTTTGTTGCCATTATCACTTCGAGGCGTGTCTTTAAACTGACTGCTTTGTCCTGTTAAAATATATTTTGGGTCTTGCACAAGGAAAAGGGTCATGTTAAGGCCAAGAGCCTTTTGCCTTCCCAAGGTCCTTTTTGACCTGTCATCTTAACCAGGACATATGCAAAACCAAATAAGATAGTTGTGCGCTGCCACCTAGTGGTAAGTAACCCCAAATTATGTCAAATGTGGTCTGAAAATAAAGCAACTGCTGCTATCACCTGGGTGTTCTCACAAAACAACGAAAGGGCTAAAAGTAATTGAAGTGTGATTAGCGCTGCTAAAGGCTTAAAAAAAAAAAAAACTGTATCCACTGTTGGATAATATGGTGTCAGTGTGAAGGCATAAACAGAAATATCTAAGGCAAATAATGCTGGCTGTATAATCAAAGTCCATGTGAATGAAAATTAAAAATAATTAAATGAAAATTAAGTAGTCTTATAAACTTTAAATTTCACTGTGAAAAATCATGCTTCACAAACAAAACAATCCGTGACTAGTGCTCCATTCACCAGGTGCAATGGAAGCTCACCTCCATCGACCTGAATTGGGTCAAACATGCTCAGAACTCAGAGTGATTCTCATCAGCAAATGTGTACATCTCCTCTAATGATGGCTCTCTCTGTAATGCTTAGCAGTAGCTCCAAACCAAAATGGAAAGATAAGTGCTTCCAATAGTGCACTATCAGGTGTTAAGCTGGATGAAACCTCACCACCCCAGCTTAATACATTAAAGCGGGAGTCCGCCGGGGCTTTTTTTTTTAAAGCCAGCCTCTACAAATACTGCAGCTGCTGACTTTTAAAATAGTGACACTTACCTGTCCAGCGCGCCCGCGATGTCGGCACCCGAAGCCGATCTCTAGATCGTCGGTCGGGTGCTGCCGCCGCCATCTTGGGTATGGGAATCAGGAAATGGAGCCCTTTCGGCTTCATTTCCCGGTTCCCTACTGCGCTTGCGCGAGTCGCGCTGCGCAATAAGGATGGTCCCCGCTGCCTCTGGGATCTGTGTGTTTCCCAGCAGGCAGCGGGGCACTTGCGGAAAGGGGCGTAATCTACGCCCCTTTCCGCAGAGAGCTATCCCGGAAGTGGGTGCAGATACCTGTACTGTACAGGTATCTGCACCCCCCTCCCCCCTGAAAGGTGCCAATTGTGGCGCCGGAGGGGGGGAGGGTTCCGATGAGCGGAAGGTCCACTTTAGGGTGGACCTCCGCTTTGAACTCGCTTTGTATTAAGAAAAAAAAACAGCATGTATGAAATTCCAGCAAGTTTCACGTGTAGCATGTAGGAATCTCCCCCAGGCTCTACCTCTACCATCCTCGTGGCATCATCTGGAGGGTAAGCAGAGCGGTTGTGACAGAGTGAATTTGTACTGAGTCTAAAATCAATTTAAAATTTGGTTTGCACATCCTCCATGGGCTCCGGGGATCCTGGAAATCTGCACATATGCAGTGTGCTTTCAGCATCGTAATGTGATATCCTATGTACGCGTGGGTACTCGGCAACCCAGAATTCTGTGCATGCGCGGTTGCTGTTAATAACGGGCTAAAGAAGACTACGGCTACAACTAAATGGCTGAAATAAAAGGACAAAAATGGCAGAATGTAGAGGTAGAATCATGGCATAACAAGGAAAATGCAGGATATCATGTAGACAGATTTTGATGGTTAAAGTTGAACTTCCCGATCTTCAAAACAGCATTTCAGGATTCTTTCTAACAATGCAGAGTTCTCACAGCTGGGGGAAAAAAAATCCAGGCAGCCTGCCAAGTTTTATCAGAACATAGTGGATAAGTACAGTATATGAATAAAGAGAGAGCACTCAAATTGCCTCATCCGTAAATTATGGAGAAATAGAGAAATTCCAAAAAACAACCTATGGTCTCACAACAAACAGAAGTATACAAAAATATAATTTATTGAAATATACATGTAATACAAAAAACGGGGACGTGAAAGAAATAGATAAAAATCATATATACAAAAAGCAGTCTATATATTGTGAGCCCTAATGCGTCTATGTGTTTCGTTGCACACTTCTTCAGGACACATTTGGGGTTCAGTGGTTGCAAGGAAGAGAAAGGGGTCTCACTATCTTGCAAAATTAGTCACATATTAATCGGGGATCAAAAAAGTAGTTGCCAACAAAGGAAAAAACAAGGTGGTGCAATGGGGTCAGAGCAAAATCACATGGCGAAAACACCTAGGAGCCACCTGTAAGCTAGTGATTACGAGTGTCTTAAGTATGATACTTTTAGACAGGGGATGCCATATCAGAATAAATTCTCATAGAAGACAGGATATAACCATAGATCTTATCAAAAAATGTGAACATCCCTCAGTCAGAGGCAGCCACAGAGGCTATATGTCAAATGTAATAGATCCAGATCTAAACTGTTGTCGTCCGGGATAAAGATACGGCAATATAACGAAAATCCCCCTGGGAGAGAGCAGGACACTTTTACACAATTTTTTCCCACAAATAGAGATTTCTTTTGGTGGTATTTGATCACCTCCTGCGGTTTTAATTTTTTGCACTATAAACAAAAAAGAGCAACGATTTTGAAAATAAAAATATTTTTTGCTGTAATATCCCCAAAAATATTATTAAAAATCGAATTTCTTCATCAGTTTTGGTTAATATATATTCTACATATTTGTGGTTATAAAAATCGCAATAAGCGTATTGATTTGTGCAAAAGTTATCGCATCTATAAACTGTGGGAAAATTTTATGGTGCATTTTTATTTTTTTACACCATTAGGACTGCAACATTGTGGCGGGCAGACCGGAGACTTTTGACACATTTTTGGGACCATTGGCATTTATACAGTGATCAGTGCTATAAATAGCCATGTCACTGACAGAGAAGGGTTAATACTAGGGGGCAATCAAGGGGTTAATTGTGATCCCTCAGTGTGTGTTCTAACTGTAGGGGGGAGGAAATGACTAGAGGAGAAGACAAATTGTTCCTAGCCAATAGGAACACATTTGTCTCGCCCCTCCTCACAGAACAGGGATTTGTGTGTTTACACACACACACACACGGCCCCATTCTGGCTCTTGTGCATCGGTTCCCCCGCAGTGTAGTCGGTGCGCACGCAACTGATATCCGTGCTTAAAGGGGCGATGTACAGCTACAACGGCTCACGGGAAAGTGCCGACCTGCCACAGTATGACGGCAGTTGATTGGCAAGTGGTTACGTGGTTAACCACTTCAGCCCCGTAAGGATTTGCCCCCTTTAATGACTAGGCCATTTTTTGTGATACGGCACTGCATCGCTTTAACTGAAAATTGCGATTATGTACCCAAACAAAATTGACATCCCTTCCCCCCCCCCCCCCCCCCCCCACAAATGGAGCTTTCTTTTGGTGCTATTTGATCGCCTGCGGTTTTAATTTTTTGCGCTATATACAAAACACCATTTTGAAAAAAGATTTTTTACTTTCTGCTAGAATACATATCCAAAAATATAGATTATCTATATAGATATAGATATATATAGATATAGATAGATATATATATATATATATATATCTATATCTATCTATCTATCTAATATTGCAATAGGTATATATTGATTGGTTGGTTTGCACAAAAGTTGTGTTTACAAACTATGGGATCGATTTAGGATTTTGTTTTTTTACTGGTAATGACGTTGATCTGCGATTTTTAGTGGGACTGCGACATTGCAGCATACAAATCTGACCCCAAATGACACTTTGGGGACCAGTGGCATTATTACATTGATCAGTGCTATAAAAATGCACTAATCAATGTAAAAATTACATTGGCAGGGAAGGGCTTAACACTAGGGGCAATTAAGGGGTTAAGTGTTTCCTGGGTGTTTAACTGTAAGGGGGTTGGGCTACCAGGGACATGAGATTGCTATTTCCAATCACTGGGAACGGAAGATCTGACATGCCATATGGCAGAACAGGAAATCGCCTTGTTTACATAGGCAGTTCCCTGTTCTACCTCTGTACACAGCGATTACGAGTCATGGCAGACATAGTCTGTTGGACCCACGGGCACGCTCTCACAGCATATGCCCGCTATCTCCCATGCAAACACCAACTTGCACCTACGGCGGTTTGCGAAGGAGAGCCAACCTGCTGCAGTATAATGATGGTGGCTGGTCGGCAAGAGGGTTCCTCCTTTTTGAGATCTGTTTACAAGTTGAAATCTTTTTTTTATTTTTTTTTATTTTTTTATTTATTTATTTTTTTGGGGGGGGTAGAAGAGCACTTGGAACCCCCAAAGGTTAAATATTTTTTTCAGACACCCTAGAGAATAAAATGGTCATTGCAATACTTTGTCACACCAGATTTGCGCAGCGGTTTACAATCAAAATTTTGGGGGGGAAAAATACACTTTTTTTTATTTAAAAAAATAAGAACAGTAAGGTTAGCCCAATTTTTCTCCTATCATCGATAAGTGATCTCACGGACTTCCAGGATTGCCAGAGCCCATGGCGCATGCGCAAACCAGGAATTTTAAATTTTACCACAATCAGTATTTACCCCGCTACCACAGCTCGGCTTGCTCTCCAGATGAAGCCACAAGGATGGTGGCATAGAGGTAGATCCTGGCAGTGATTCTTACATGCTACACCTGAGACTTGCTGGATTCTCATCTGTATTTTTTTCTTAATAAACATGAGTCACTATTAAAGTAGAGGTACACAATGTGCAGAATGTGTTTGACCCCTGTAAGGTCTTTACAGAAGCCACAAGAGATCAATGTGGAGACATTTGCTGATGAGAATCGGCATGTTTCACCCAATTAGGGTTGATGGAGGTGAGCTTCCATTGCACCTGGTGAAGGGACCGCTAGCCACGGATTTTTACTCTATTTGTGAAGCACGATTTTCACAGTGAAATTTGAAGTTCACCATTTATAAGAAGACTCTGTTTTCATCTAATTTTTATTTTCATTCACATGGACTTAATGTTAGATGAATAATCATACATAATTTGCCTTACATATTTCTATGTTCATGCATTGACACCATATTATCCAACAGCGGATTCTGTTTTCTTGTTTTAGCAGCGCTATCACACTTCCACTTTTAACCAGGACGTGCTTCCAGTTAACCCTATTACTTTAGGAGATATTTATCCATTGCCCGAATGTAGTTTGTGTTGTGTGTTTACTTCTCAGTGACTGCCTCCATTATACTGACTTTTTTGTTATTCCTTATGGTTTCTGTAAAGGGGAACCAGCTTCTCATTTCAGACAAATTCAGGCTTATGGTCTTGAGGAATGGGTTCTATCCTTTCCTGACAAGACGCGCTGCATCTGTAATTGCTTCCTGGGCTTTTCAGCAGCAGGCAACTGTTTCCCAGACTTGTCATGCTTTCACCTGGCTGTTCAGTTTTACCAGGTGGATTTGCAGGCTTCATTGGATGCTATCTTTGGGCATAATGTCCTTCAGTCAGCTCTGTGCTGCAGGTGGTCCCCATTTTGCTCTTTTAGCATTTTTGCTGTCTTGCGCGATCCTCAGTTGGGCTGCTTTGGGTCATCGAATTGTCTCTCCTGTGGACCTCAATGAATTCCAAAATAACTATTTTCTATGAGTACAAAATAATCAATTTTACATGAACAGTTATAGCTATAGGACCTTTAGGAATAGAGTGAGACTTGTCCAGTAAAGTGTTTATTCTTTTTGTTCCAGATACCAAACTACTATAAAATAATTAAGAAGCCAATGGACCTATCAACAGTGAAAAAGAAGCTGCAGAAGAAACATACTCAACACTACCAGACACCAGAAGACTTTGTAGCAGACGTCAGGCTAATATTTAAGAATTGTGAAAGGTTTAATGAAGTATGTTTGCTTTCATCACTTACTATATATTTATATATACAATATCTAGGCTGAAAACAGTGCATGTGCAGTTTTATTTCGTTTCACCAAAAAGTTTGGGGGTTGTGGGTCTGTGCTGATAATCGGCACATTATCAGCTTCCAATCTGTGCCCCATCAATATCTGATGTCGGTGTCAATGAATGTGCCAATTACTGCTCAGCAGTAACATCTGTCAGTACCTCATCGGTGCCCATCAATTCTATATATCGGTGCCACCTCATCAGTGCCCGTCGGTGAAGGAGAAAACAAAAATTTTATAACTTTTTTTTTTCTTTTTTTCAAAATTTTCGTTCTTTCTTTAGTGTGTTTAGCAAAAAAAATCCCAAACCAAGTAGCACCAAAAGAAATCTCTATTTGTTGGAAGAAAATTATAAAAATTTAGTTTGGGTACAGTGTTGCATGACAGTACACTTGTCATTCAAAGTGCGACAGCACCGATAGCTGAAAATTGTCCTGGGCAGGAAGGAGCGAACGTGCCCGTTTATTGAAGTGGTTAAAGTGGTTGTAAACCCTTTATATACCCAGTGAAGTGAATGCTATCAGGTGATTAAACAAATCCTCCTACAGAAGTTGTACTTGGTCATCTCTTAAAATCCAGAATTTACATAGCTTTTCAGAGCTTCAGAGGCAGAGGATCTGAAGTCACGCACTCAACCTCTTTGTAGAAAGCTGAAGGTAATTTGAGACCTAGGTGCCCCCCCCCCTCCCCCCCATCTTTTGCTTTTAAAGGTAAAGAGATTTGGGGTCTCTCCATAAAGAGGACCTGTCATCCTTATTTCAATTACAAGGGATGTTTACATACAATAGGAATATAAATGATCAAAAATAAAAATTAAAGGGATAGTGTAAAAATAATGTTAAAAAAATGTATAGCGCCCCATCCCTCTGTGCTTGTGCGTAGAAGCGAACGCATGCGTAGGCCACGCACCCATATGTAAACAGTGTTCGTACCACACATGTGAGGTATAACCTCGAACGTTAGAGCAAGACACCTTTCATATTTTACAAAAAAATTGGGGAATATATTGTATTGTGCTTTTTTTTTTTTTTGTAATGTTTGGGGGTTAGATGTAATTTTCTAGCAAAAAAAATATTGGCTTAAACTTGTAAATAAGTTCCAGAAAAGGCATGGTCTTCAAGTGGTTTAAGCTCTTTTTCTGTTTAAGAATATGTAAATACTTGAATGTCCATAGTCTTGGCACATGGCTCTCTAAACCTTTTTGAATGACTTTCCCAAATGGTTTGCTGATGAGGAAAGGGATAGAGCTGAAGAGGCTGCTGCATCAGTAGTCCAGGGGTTTTCTCATCTTTTTGATTTGCTGTTCTTTCCTGATGGTGTCACGTTGCATCAGGGATATCTCATAGACTTGGAATCCATATTCAGTCATGACTTTCATCTCATGTCTATCCATATCTTTACAGTAAATGAAAAATTTGAATTAATTTTATATTGCACTTTAATCTATTTTCAATAAACCTTTAGACTTAAAGTATGTTTTTAATTTCCCATGCACTGTGTATTATAAACAATGGTCTCTATCAACATTTTTCTTTTTTTTTTATGCAGTTTTCACAGTTTTTGTCTTTTTGTTGCATATCAGCACTGTTTATTTCCTGCAGCCACATAATGTCTACTTGCATGCAGTGCAGCAACTTTTGCACATCTCTCAGGGTGGGTTTCCTGGTTGTAACAGCTGAACATGCCACTTTAGCCTGGCTGCCTAAAGGCTAATTCAAACCGCTTTTGATAATGCCTGGTGTCCTTGCTTTAAAAGACCTTGTTCAGCCACTTCCTGTAGAAGGCAACAACACTTAACCTGTCTCCCAACCTGGCCCACTGTTGCATGTGCTTGCAGTGGAGGCTAGACGTGGCTGTTTCAACACACACAAGTTCTGGTCTACTGTTGTCCCGATCAGGAAACCTGCCCTGAGAAATTCCATGCTGCGATGGAGAGCATACTAGTAGACCAAGTGTAAATTGTTTTGTCTAGGGTACTCAATGCTTTAATAAACCACTTGTCTACTTTTAAATTGTCTGCTGGTGTAACCCCATCTAATGTCTCACGTACTAAAGTATACTCTGCTGTAAGACTGAAGGTTCTTGCACAACTAAAATTGAGAGATTTATAGAATAAGCTCTTTGCTGCCAATAAAAAAAAAAACTTGCATTAAATAAGAGTTAAATGGGAAGGTCTCTTATAGTTTATGGCCCATAAATGGCTGGACAAGTCCCAGGAGCCACATGTCTAAAGAAAAAATTATAGTTGCCATTCTTGCCTTGTGGCATCCTAGCTTGGACTAACTGGCTCCTACTGAGTTGTTGTAAATTTTTCTTCCCTGGTTTCAAATGTATATGACAAATATTTTCGTTTTTGTGGGTTCCAACATTATGCCGAATTAGCATTAAACATTTCCTTTGTCCACCACACCCCCTTTATTAATCCATTTTTATTGAATTTTTTATTTAGCTTAACTAAGGTTGGAATGCCTGATCTGTGTACTTTGGTCAGTAACTTCAAAGCGTTGCAGACTTTTCGTCAGTTGTAGTCAGCCTGTATTCAAACTATAGCAGCAATGCAGTTGGCTATTTATTTTAAATCAGTACTGAAACATTACTGCAGCTTTTATAAATGCCTAAATTGTGTAAACCATCTTATGCTTAACATTGCTCTGTCCCTTAAAAGTTCATTTACAAATGGCATTCCTTGCAAGATGCTGCTGTCCATGCCACTGCACAGCTCCTCTGTCTCTTCTATAATAAACACTTCTGAGTTTGTGTACCTGTTGTGTCAGTGTACTGAATGGTTCCTCTACAGGACACAATGACATGGAGGTTGATGGCAGGATGAGCAATTCAACACCGCAGAGTACACAGGAGATGATATTCTCCCAAACATCCGTCTTAAAAGAGAACTCGCTCAAGCATTACTCTGTAGAGGAGCAGGTTTTAGCGGAGGGTGGTTCTTTAATGCCTCGCCACTTTCTTGTGTTTGGGAAAACAGACACAACGGACATCAAGACATCTTTTAGCTGTTTAAGTTTTACATGTAGGGATGTAATTAAATCATATTTTGGTATTCCTAAACTGACCAGTCATTCTGCTTAGTAATTGTATCTTGCATTTTGCTGCTTTGACTTTTGAGTTTGTAGCCTTTGTCAAGTACCAGATTCATTGAATGATATTGAATAGAAATATACCAGAGACCTATGTTGCTTGTTCATTTAAAGTGTTTGCAACTTGGTCTTTTTCTTCTATATAATGGTCAGATTTATTATATAATTGAATGTTTGCAAATTAGTCATGATTGTTTTGAATAAGTCTACTGTAGGCATAGGCCTGAAAAGAATATATTTAAACATAATTTCTAGAATAATTCTCATCTGGCTTACATATTGACAGAATAACAAAGCATGCTAGAATTTTGGTGATGGACTGTGTATTCAGTCTATCGTATTTTATATAACTGAACACACATTTTTAAATGGCAGGTCATAATGATTTTTTTTGTGGTTATGACCTTGTTTTAAAGTAACACCCTACTTATAAAACTTAGAAGAAATGATTTTCACTTTTTTGACTCTGGTGTCCTTTTTAGATGATGAAAGTTGTTCAAGTTTATGCAGAATCACAAGAAATTAATCTGCAGGTAAGCTTTCCAAGCTGTGCAAACGCATGAGACATCTGTGCATAACCCCCGGTGAATTCTGTTTTTGTTTTGTTTTGTTTCTTCCCCCACCCCCCCAACAGAATGACTCTGAAGTGGCTCAAGCGGGAAAGGCTGTTTTATTATACTTTGAGGATAAGCTTCCAGAAATCTACCCTGACAGGACCTTCCCACCATTGCCAGACTTTGAACCAGAGGAGGATGATGGGGAAATAACTGAGGATTCAGATGATGATTTTGTACAGCCTCGGAGGAAACGTCTAAAGTCAGATGAGAAGCCAGTGCATATAAAGTGATTTCAGTGCTCTGGACTTTATAATTTCTGTAGATTATGCGGACTTTTAAGAAAAACTTATTTAAGTGTTCCTGGAATACCTTCTCGCCTGCACCAGCCACCTTCAAGGAGAAGCTGGCAGCTTTTAGACAGTATTAGACCAACTGATGTTTGTACAGAAGAGATGAACATTCTTTAAAGAAGACAGATGGAGGAGACTTGTAGTCACTTTGTTTAGTGTTTTTTTTTGTTTTTTTGTTTTTTTTTTGTTTTTGTTTTTTTGATGCTTGATGGGCTCTGTCACAAGGAACAAGCCCGTTCGTAATCAGTTGGGTTTTGTGAATTGTCGAGGACAATTTTTTGGTTTGGTATTCTCACCCGCTGTTTGTACAGATCTCTAACTGGACTTGGTGGTTGTTGTTGCTTGTTAATATATTTTCTTCAAGATTGGACCAGTACATGCAATTTACTGTAACTTTCTCCTCTCTCCATCGGGCTGCTTTGTAGCTTGACTTCTGGAACAACAAATATGGTACAGGTTTAAGTGTGCTCTTTAAATGGTTAACTATTAATTTAATGGTTAACCATTTGATCATTCTCCATTTCCATATTTTTTCAATGTCTTGAGTGGTTAGCTGTGTGGGTTATCCTTCAAGATTCTGATATATAGATATATATTTTGTGAAGGAAGCAGTTTAACTTGGATCATAAGAACATTAACTTTTGCTATGTATATATGAGGAAGCATATAAGTGTCCATCCATATTGCATTATTTCAGGCAACAGATTGTCAACCTTTTGCTGTTGTCTTGCATCCAAGACAATGAAAAAAATAAATTTAAAATACTGATTAAATATTCTTGATTTTTCATATTTTAACAGTTTGAGTGGTAGATGGAAGCTGTTAGTATATTTGAAAGAATCACAATGTCTGTCTTCCTAAATTTTTTTCTAAATTTAGTTTTACAAATGTATAATTTTGTTTGTCTCTTATTTGTACATAAAGCCTGTCACAAGACAGCGGCCTTTCCAGGCTTGTTTTCAGAAGTGTGTTCCTATGGATGTTTGTTTTTTGTTTTTTTCTTTTGATGCAGCTCTTACTATTACTTGCAAAACCTAATGAAACCACTTAATAGTGAAATGTCTGCTAGAAGAAACCCAATAAATCCAGTCAAAGTTTTAAGAAAACTGCACTTATGACCTCCTTTCCCTTTTGATGATCTAGTTCTACTTTTGCAGTTCAGAGCCCAAGAATATTTGAAATTGAACTCTAGCCAAAAATATTGTCTTTATCTTTTCCTCCCCACCCAATAAATTGTTCTGACTTTTACATTGCTATGAAAGATTCACATTCTCAGATTTACTTTGTGTAATGGAATGCGTAGACATGTTTTTATGTAGAATTCTGTTAAAACTGAGTTGTTCCATAAAATGGAACGGGGGATAATGTCTAGGAATGGCCCATAACAAAGTCAAGTTACAACTTTGTTGTTCACACATGGTAGATATTCATAGACCCCAAGTTATATGCTGGTACCTTCAGGTTATTGGACACTGACAAAGCTTTTGGGGCATGTCTCTATAACCCTTCCTCACTCCATGAGGAGTAATTTTTTTTGCTAGGGTCCTAAAGTGGTGACCTCTTCTCTTATGGAGAAATCACTCTTGGCTTAGTTTATTTTACTTTGGAATCTTCAATCAATACTTAACTGTCTTCTTATACAGCAATAGAAGTAGTACATATGGATTGGTGCAACCTCAGTTAAACCTTGGGAGCTGTGCATGGAATCTACTCTGAGAACGCCTTGTAATGCTGCTTTGGGCACTTGATCCTGCTTGGGTTCTCACCTCAGCACTTAGTGCAATGCGTGTAGGTACTGGCAGGGTGCTTTGTTGGTTCAGGGTTGTGATGAATCCTCTGTCTCAAACTCTGAAGACCCAGGGTATGTCCTCTGTGATACGGTGAACGGGAGAGGGGAGAGTATTTGATCCCCTGCTGATTTTGTAAGTTTGCCCACTGACACAAAAATGAAAATTCTATCATTTTAATGGTAAGTTTATTATAACAGTAAGGCAGAGTAAAAAAAAAATCCAGAAAAACGCATTTCAAAAAAGTTATAAATTGATTTGCATTTTAACCGCTAGCCGATCAGCCGCCACATTTATTTTAATGTAAATAAAAATAGTTCATCTGTATTATTCATAAAAACACAAATCATCCAGTGATCCAACTTAGTAGGTGCAAGAATGTTCAGCCAGTATAAGAATTGAAGGCTTTTGGAATTATTGGCTACACAATTAAGTGCAGCAAGCATGCTTGAATTATGCCAATCCTCTGGCATTAGTGTCCTATCCTCTATCCTTATTTGTGAAACTCCAGGTGTATAAGAAAAGAAGATAAAAAAACTTGTATGATGTAATATTGTTACAATATCGATAATTACACCCAATTGGATATCACTCCATACAAAATAATAGCGCAAATTCTGATCACCCTTCACTGGTTATCGCCCCCATGCAATGTACACTCACCAAAATATGATCTTTTTAAGGCATCCAGGGTGACGTTAGGAATATCTCCAGGCTTCCATGACAGAAATTCTTCCTAACTTTAACAATGTTAAACATGAGTTCCATTCACATGTCCCCAATTACCAAAGGCAATAAACAAATGCCTCATAGTCCAGTATTTATTGGAATGTACACAGTTTAAAATAAAATGCATGTGCATTTTGTGACAAGCTGCTAAATTTATTTCTGCCACTGCCACCCAGGCCTCCAATGTGGCGGCGTGGCGTTCTGGCTTTTAAATCCTACTCTGTGATTTTCACAAAAGTGCATCTGCAGCGGCCATCGGCAATGCACATTAGAGGCCCCCGGGGATGCACTTTTGTGTATTATGTGCCCATTCCAATAAATAATGAACTATGAGGTATGTTTTTGTTGCCTTTTGTATTTGGAAACACATAAATGGAGCTCTACCCTGTTAAAGTGCGAGAAATTGGGAAGAATTTCAGGTTTGTTTTTTTTGCACATATCACAGTGCTGCACATATATAAATATGCTTGCCAGTGTAGATCCTCACTTCTGCTGTGCTCAAAAGCTATAGCATTGCCGCACTTAATTTTGGGCATAAAGAGACCGGCTCAGTCTAAAAAAAAAAAAAAAAAAAAAGTTTTTGAAGTTCCCAATAAAGTGGACTGTGATGGTAGTTGATGCTGCCATCTCAGTCTGGCCCCAGTTATTTCCTCATTAGACACCACCGCTTGTCTTGACGCAAGATAGATGAAAGCGAAGGCATCTAGTGACAGCCACCTGTTGCTGCTCTCTGCATACATTAGCAGCCATGGGGAAGGGGTTAGAGTTGTAGATGATGGTATTTGTAAATTGGTACCAGCAGTATTATGTGTCCACATCAAGGTTCCTGACATTCTGCTATGTAAAAATAGAATTGTACATCAATTCCATCACAAAAAGCAATGTAATTTTAATTTGTCAGCCAGCAATCATAAGTTTTTTTTTTTCCAGGAAACCATGCCATCACCTGAGAAAATGAATTATTTGGATTCTAGGTGACATAACCAAAGCTGACTACTGAAAGGCTGGCTTTAATAATGTGCCCCAAACCATTTTAATGTATGCAGTGCCACAAACTGATCCTGCACATCCTGTATTTTACCTACACATGTCCACATTAAAAATCTCACCTGTCTCCAGCGTCCAACCCTGTAGCTCATTCCAGCCCACATGCCACCCCTGGGCCCCAGAGTCTTGTGGGAGATTGATGAGGGTGTGGGTAAGATATAGCTTGTATGGATGGCTGGTCAGTGTGTGCGCTTCTTCCTGGCATGCTTACCATGGGTTCACAATCACTGCCCTAAAACAAGTTTTATCGCAAATCTACAGAATGGCTCTGATTTCTGTCTATAGGCACAGAATCATATGACTAAAGGCCTGGGCAGCCTACACTGCTTGCAAAAAGGGGCCTCGCATGTATGCAGTTTTGAAGGAGGATGTCTCTGGTAAGGCACTTTTCACAAATGAATCAAAGATGTTAGAGGAGGAAACATCTCCCAGAAAGAAAAGTTCCACAATCCCCTTCCTCAGGATCCTCAGAGCTCCTCCTCTGTACTCTGGCTTCAACTTTTAAGCCAAAATAAACCCTTCCTTTTGGTGCAGGACTTAGAACCCAAAATCCACCAAGTCTACTCCAAAGCCCTCTTCCCAATAAAGGGGTGCCCTCATGTCAAAGAGTAGAGGTATGCTAAAAACAAGAAATGACACTTGCGTGATGTTCTATCATACCAAGCAATTCAGTCTCAGAGTAATCTATGCCTCACATTTTGGCCTTTCTAAAATCAGGTCTTGACAAGAATATGACCACTTACTGACCGCCTTCCACAGATATACCAAGGCAAGTCTGCTCGGCTGCGCAATCCAAAGTACCTGTACATCGCTTGCACCTGCCATCCCGCATCGATCAGATTAATTTCAGGACCGATCAGTCTACGGGTCCAGGTTGATGATTTCTGGCCTGGACCTGCTGATCGGTTCTGGCGGGTGAAAAGCCTCCTCTGCCTGTGTAATGTAAACTCAGTAGGGTAGTTAGTGGTAGGTTTAGGGTACCCCAATAAATGTTTAACCCCTTGATGGCACCCCAGTTAACACCTTTAACCCCCCCGTCAGTGATATAGTGTGCAGATTTTTTTTGATAACTGTATTAGCGTCACGTGTGACGCTAGTTAGTCTTGTATAGCGTCAGGGTACCCGTCATATATTCCCTAAGAAAGGTATAACCCTTTGATCACCCCTTAACCCTTTCACTCATTCACTGTGTCATTAGTATAGTGTACAGATCTCTTTTCTGATCACTGTATTACTGTCATGGGTGACCTCAGGTGTTGGCGTCAGTGGTAGGGTCAGTCCCAGACAGTGTCAGATTTTAACCCTTTGCCAGTAACGCAAACACTCTACCTCCATTACTAGTATAGTGTCTGAACTATACTAACGCCCCAATAGTAGTGTTCCCAAAAATGCGACATTAGCAGAATCAGCCTAGACACCCGCCAGCACCTGCGTTTAGCCCCTCCACCCAGCCCACCCAGAATCAATAGATCACTGTCACTTTACAAAACAGCACACACAATTGCAGTGTTAGTCACGCCTGATCCCTGCTATCACCAACAGTTCATTTTTATTTTTTTGTAGCAATTCAAGCAGTCTGACAACCAGGTGCTTTTTTTTTTTATTATTTTTTTTTTTTTTTATTATTATTTATTTAAATACCTGAGAGTCACTCTATCTGTACCTGTAGATTTATTGGCCAAAATGGCAAATGAAAGGTACACTAGTGAAGAGTCCTACAGGATACTGAGCATGACAGATGAGAGCACAAGGGAAGCTTCACTGTCAGAATCACAATCTGGTTCAGGCTAACTATACGAACCTGTAGAGAGCAGCAACACCCTGACAGATAGCTGTAACAACGGATTAGAGGTCCCTGCTAAGGTCAAGTGTACCCGACCCCGTTGTTCTGTTGCTGATTTGCAACAACAGCATGGTTCTCATATGCAGCAGAAAGCTAGTACTACTGCGGCTCAACCTTCTGGTGAAATGGCACCAGCGGCCTAGTACATCCTGGGCATAGACAAACCAGCACTGCAGTAACACTTGGTCACGTGACAAGTCCCATACGTGCAGTTCAAGCTAATGCGGCAGCTAGCACAAGTAGTGCCCTGCAGCTGCCAAGAATTACAACACAGGCCTGTAGATCCCCTAGTTCCTGATTGGCAGCCCACCTCTTCTGCAGGGCCCGTATTTCCCCCATTCACTGGCCAACCCGGAATTCAGGTGCAAACGGTGGATTTTTACTTCTCTTGACTTTTATGAGATCTTTTTCACAGAAGATCTGTACAGATCTATTGTGGACCAAAGCAATTTATATTCTGGTCAATTTATCACCGCAAATCCAAATTTGATCCTTGCCAGAGAATGTGGCTGAAAACCTATAACAGTTCCCAAATTTAATACCTTTCTGGGCCTATCCCTCCTCGTGGGCATTACTAAACAGTGAGTTGCAGTCATATTGGTCCACTGATCCAACTCACCATATGCCCGTGTTCTCTGCTGCCATGGCCAGGAATGGATACGAGCCAATCTTGCGGTTTATTCACTTCAACGACAATGAATGATATCGTCCTTGGGGTGACCTTGAATATGATCGACTCCACAAAATTTAGCCCCTCATAAACCATTGCAGCCTTGTTTATTCCCGAACAAGATGTCTGCATTGACTAGTCCCTGATTATGTTTCTGGCCACCTGGTGTTCGAACAGTTTCTCCCCAGCAAACGTGCCACATGTGGGATCAAGGTGTATAAGCTCTGCGACAGGGCAACAGGCTATACATATAGTTTCCTGGTTTACAAGGTAAAAAATAGAAGCATGGAGCCCCCCAACTACCCAGACTACATAGCAAGCAGCAGCAATATTGAGACTTGGTGTCGCCTTTGTTCGGGAAGGTGTTCCATCTATATGTGGACAATTTTTATACAAGCGTGCCACTTTTTAGATACCTCTTTCAATTACAAATTTTCGCATGTGGCACCGCGCAGTGTAATTGCTGGGGCTTCCCCCAACGGCTTGTAGATGCCTGACTTAGATGGGGGAGAGAACCTGCTTGAGGTCCAATGAATTGCTTTCCGTAAGACAAACGGAATGTTTTCGTTCTCTCTTCCATTCACGCAGACACGACAGTCAAAATTACAGCAGCGACTGGTGGCATTGAGAAGCCCCTCTGTGTCCATGAATACAACCTTAAAATGGGAGGGGTGGGCTTCAATGACCAGATGGAGCCATACTTGGTTGCCCTTAAGGCCAGACGTTGGTGCTAAAAGGTGTCAGTGTACTTATTCCAATTGGTTCGGTTCAATGCTTATGTACTATACAAAACATCTGGACGAACTGGATCCTTCCTAAAATTCCAGGAAGCAAATCATTACAGCTCTTCTGTTTCCAGACTGTGCTATGGCCCAAATTCCCAATCGAAATGCAGTGAGCCGGCTGCATGAGATGCATTTTCTGGATATCCTCCCTGGTACCCCTACCCAAAGAGCACCCCTAAGAAGATGTTCCCTATAGAAAACGCGGACATAGGCGTGACACCCGCTATTATTGTTCCTCCTGTCCTGATCAACCTGTTCTCTGCATCGGGAATGTTTCCATCGCTACCACACACTAGTGGAGTATTAGCATAGGGTACAGCACGGCACAGTCCTAGGGCACAATATCACACAGGATCTCGAAAGATGAGATGGCCAACACATTTTGAGAGACCCTAAGCTGAAACGTTCAAAGTTATAAAAGTGTAAAAAAAAAAAAAAAAAAATAGTTGTTTTATTCTATCTATTCTACTGTTTTACTGTATTTTATGCTATACTGTAATGTTTTGTCACTGTCTTTTATCTTGTTTGCTTTTCAGATCTGTCATTCTATTATACTGTACTGTTACTGTGTTTTATTGTTAACCATTGTTTGCTTTGCAGGTATGCCATTGAGCTGCAGCACTGATTTATTTTGACAACAACATGGTTCGCTCTTGCGATGCGTAGATCCGTGACTCCAGCGCTGTAGGAGGTGATTTTACCACCACAGTTAAAGAAAAAAAAGAGCATATATGCCGAAGCAATGTTGGGTCCTTTTTTCTATGGGCTGACCGAAAATAAAAATTGGGGCATGTATCTCCATCATTAGAAGTGGTTGGATGCAGAGCGGTATTCTAATAGTGGGCATACCACCGCTCAATCAGTTAGGTTCTTTTTTTTTTTTATTTCAACCCACAGGCTGCATGAAAAAAAAAAGAACATTACAAGATATGCCTGGACTTTGAGTGGTTATACTGGAATGATGCCTGCAGGTTTAGGTATCATCTTGGTATAGTTTTTTTCAGTCGGCTTTCATTTAGCTGATACAAGTAGTGGGGGGGGAGGGGGGGGCAGACTTCTGCTTTAAAAAAAATATATAGTTTGGGGGTTCAAATTAATTTTTTTTCTCACGTAACCAAAAAGTCTCAAAGGAGTTGCTGGTTCAAGTGGTTATAAGAGTGGGTGATGTGTGGCATGCTAGGACAGTTCAGCCCCCCCCCCCCCCATGAACAAATACTATTTGCCTGAGATGCATGTTGAGTACATTGAATATTTTCAATTTTGCCACAAGTTTTGGGAAAATGTAATGTGTGTTTGTTTTTTTGTTTTTTACACAGTTGTCACTAAATTATTTTTGCTCACACATGCTGTGGGTACATGTGGAATTACACCTCAAAATACACTCTGCTGCTTCTCCTGAGTACAGAGATACCACATGTGAGACTTTTTGGAGCCTAGCCACGTACAGAACCCTGAAAACCAATCACTGCCTTCAGGCTTTCTAAGGGTGTAAATTGTTTAATTTTACTCCTTGCTACCTATCAGTTTTGGAGCCCATGAAATGCCAAGATCGCACAAATCCCCCCAAATGACTTTTTGGTAAATGGACACCCTCATATTTGTTTTGGAAAATGAAGATTGAAAAAGGACTTTTTTTTTTTTATTTTTTTTTTCAAAACGTTGTGATTAAAAACGAGCTCTGCAAAATACTCAACGTGACTCTCAGCAAATAGCTTGGGCTGTTTGCTTTCCAATTTGGGAGGGTTTTGTGCTATCTTGGCATTTCATGGTCTCCGAAACAACTGTGATATGTAATGAGGTGTGAAATCAACAATTTACGCCCTTAGAAAGCCTGAAGGGTGATGATTGGATTTTGAGGCCCTGTACGCGGCTAGACTGACAGTCTCACGCGTATGGTATCCCCATACTCGGGAGAAGCAGCAGGGTGTCCTTTCACATGTACCCATGGCATGTTTGAGCAATATATAATTTATAAAGGAAGCAGTGTTTTGTGGGACTTTATATGAAGAACACACCTAAGAAGAAAGAGTATACCTATACCTTAATGGCAGTTAAAATATCGGCCTAAATAAATATCTAAATAATTCATATATAGACAAGTATTCCAACATAGTATGTATATACAGTGCCTTGAAAGTCTTCACACATGGGTTTTTACCTATTTTGTTACATTACAGCCTTTGGTTCAATGTTTTTTTAATTTGAATTATGTGTGATGGATCAGAACACAATAGTCCAAGTTGGTGAAGTAAAATTAGAAAAATATATACATTTCTTTTTCAGAAATTAAAAACTGATAATGTGTGTGTGTATTCGCCCCCTTTGTTATGAAGCCCATAAAAAGCTTACCTCCAGAAGTCACATAATTAGTGAAATGATGTCCACCTGTGTTCAATCTAAGTGTCACAGGATCTGTCATTATCTATACACTTTTTTTTTTTTTTTTTTTTTTTTTGAAAGGCCCCAGAGGCTGCAACACCTAAGCAAGAAGCATCACTAATAAAATGCTTCCATGAAGACCAATCAACTCTCCAAACAAGTAAGGGACAATGTTGAGAAGTACAAGTCATGGTTTGGTTATAAAAAAAAAAATATCCAAGTCTTTGATGATCCCTAGGAGCACCTTCAAATCTATCGTAACTAAATGGTAAGAACATGGCACAACAGCAAACCTGCCAAGAGACGGCCGCACACTAAAACTCATGGACCGCGCAAGGAGGGCATTAATTGGAGAGGCAGCACAGACACCTAAGGTATCCCTGGAGGAGCTGCAGAGTTCCACAGCAGAGACTTAAGTGTCTGTACATAGAACGACAATAAGCCGTACGCTCCATAGAGTTGGGCTTTATGGCAGAGTGGCCAGTAGAAAGCCATTACTTTCAGTAAAAAACAAAATGGCACGTTTTGAGTTTGCGAAAAGACAGGTGGGAGACTCCCAAAATGTATGGAGGAAGGTGCTCTGGTCTGATGAGACTAAAATTGAACTTTCTTATTGTACATCGGGACACGGAGCCATAGTTACTATGTAGGTTATAGGCCACCTTTAGGTGATGGACACTGGCACGCCCTAAGACAAAAAGCGCACTCCCAATATAACCCCTCCCACTGCTGGGAGTTCCTCTGTTTTTTCGCCAGTGTCTAAGGTGTTTGTCACGAGTGAAGTTGTGCTCAGCTCCACTGAAGCAATCCTTGCTGGAGCTAGCCATGCAGCCGGATACATTCAAAGTGGCTTTTTGGCCAAATTGAATGGTACCCGGGTCTTGTATTCGAAGAAACAAGGTCTGTAAAGCTTCCCTTTAGAGAGCTGGACCCCGGGATCCAGTAATTTTTGGTATTAAGGCCATAAAGTTTTTATTGGCGGTGGTGCTATTGCAGGTCTAGGATTGTGGGTTTCCTTGAGGATCCCCAGCTCCTGGAGGTTTAATGGAGCCCACCGTGAAGGGCGAAGAGTGGGTCTGTTGGTTTACCACAGAAAATCCTGCGGCAGGAAAGGTAAGTGGTGTTTTCTAAGAAATTTTTAAAATTTTCTTATGAATGTCTCCTTTAAATTTAGTAAGTGTTGTAATGCCTATGGGTCACCACTGGGGGGTGTTGAGCACTTAGGGTCTCATGCTTCTCAGAGCGCCCACGTTGTGTCCAGGAAGCAGCATGTTTCTCTTCCTCTGGCCAGCAGAAAGACCTCTAATAAGTCAGGGGGCAATCCCTCTCCCCACCAGATACCCCCCCTGCTGTTTTTTTTTCTTCCCCCTCATGGGGAAAGAGCTGCAAGAAATTGAAAAAAACCAGCGAGAATGGCATGCTGCTCTGCGGCTTCCAGACTCCCCTCGCCATTCCTTCTTCCCTCCCTGTGGATCCCATAGGATTGGAGTCCACACTCGCACAAGAAAGCGCTCTTTTAAAAAAAAAAAAAAATAGGGGAAGGGGCAGGGCTTAGCGCAACGTTGGCGCCCTCCGATGCCCAGCATTGGCATCCTCAATGCCCAGCGTGAGTGTTTTAAAAAGCACAATTTTTACTGTTGCAGACTGCAAAGGGACACGAGCAAAGGTGGCATATTAAAGGCTTGGTGACGGGCATTCCTTTTGACACATTTACTGCTGCATTAGGCTGGACATTAATAGCAGCAACAGAGCTGGACTATTGCTCAACCAAGTTAATGCATTCCTTCTGTTAGTACCTCTGCTTTGTGCTTTGGGCTATGGTCAGAAGGGGGGGTGTAAAAACACCTCAAAAAGGCCTCTAGAAAGACTTCTACAGTCAAACAGAAGCCTAGAACTATCTCAGTAAAGATGGCATCCTCCTCTTGAGAGTAATATGGCTGGTCAGAGTGAGCCATCAGGAGGGGCAAGTGTTGCAGCTACTCTTAACACTATAGCCCCTGTGTATATTACTAAGGCGGTATTTTCTTCAACCATTTTATTTTGGAGCAAAAAAATGTATGCTTAATCGCATCCCAGAGTAGGACTAAGCATAACAGGTCCCTGTCCATTGCTCAGGACCCTCATGCTCATGGTGGCACAGTGGTGTAGTGCTTAGCACTCTCGCCTAGCAGTAAAAAGCGTTGCTAGTTCGAACACGACACTACCTGCCTGGAGTTTACATGTTCTCCCTGTGCCTGTGTGGGTTTCCTCCGGGTACTTTACTCCGGTTTCCTCCCACACTCCAAAGACATGCAGGTAGGTTAATTGGATTCTGTCCAAAATTGGCCCTAGTATATGAATGGGGACCTTGGATTGTGGGCTCCTTGAGGGTAGGGGACCGATGTGAGTGTGCAATGTACAGGGATAGGGACAATTGTAGACACTCAGGTTGAACTAGATGGACTGGTGTCTTTATTCAACCTTACTAACTATATGTAACATGCTGAAAAACAAGGAGTGAGAGATCACAAATTTCTCTCGGGATGAGGAAAAGGCTGATGTCTCCTCTTCAGAAGAACCTAATATGGAAAGATCAGGTGCGCAGGAAAGGTTGTTGGTACAATCTCTCACTGAATTGATCCGCTCCACATTTTCACTGCCAGCAGCGCAGTCAGTCGATGAACCCACTTCAGGTTTGGGTTCACTAAAGCCTTCCCGATCGGTTTATGCTTTTCCTATCCATTTATGGTTTAAAAAAAGATTATTCTGAGTGGGAGCATCCAGATAAACAGTTTTATTCCTCCAAAAAAGTTTTCAATACTTTATCCTATGGAGGAAGAGTTGACAATGCTATGTCCTCTGTAAACAAAAACCAGACTTGTCCAGTAGACAATGCTAAACGGTCCAACAGATAAGAAGTTGGAAATCCTTTTTAAAAAAAAAACTATTTTGCTCACAGGTTCAGCCTGGTCTGGCAGCGATCGGAGTATCTCAGTCCTTAAAGGACCAGTTTATGGAGGTACTCAAGGTTATTCCTGATCAGCAGGCCCAAAATATGGCCAGGATATCAGAAGCGTTGTGTTTTACAGTAGATGCTATGAAAGAATCAATACTCCAGGCCTCGTGGCTCATGCTAGGTCTGGTACATGTGCGTAGAATCCTGTGGTTGAAATATTGGTCAGCCAAAGCGCCATGCAAAAAGCTCTTGGCCAGTTTCCCATTTCATGGTGAATGGTTATTTGAAGACAATCTGGATAAGTATATCCAAAGAATTTCTAATGGGAAAAAGTCCCCTTTTTCTGGTTAAGAAGAAGTTTAAGCATTTTTCTTTTTAGGCTTACTTCTTCAGTCATGGCAGCCTTCTCCCTCAAGTGCAAGAGGTAAACCTCAGGGTCAGTCCTAGTGTCAGCAGAGGACCTGGGGGAGGAAACCCACAAAACAAAATAATAAAGCCTCCTTATAAAAGGGCATCCCCGCTCGCTCGAGTGGGGTGGGGAGGCTTCTACAGTTTTTAAGGATCTGGCAAGAACAATGTCAAGACAGATGGGTGGCTTCCTCAATATCTGTAGGTTTACAAACTAGAGTTCCCATCTCCTTTTCTCAGGTCGAGCGTTCCTAGAGAACCAGTGAAAAAAGTCTCTCTCTCTAGCTTTGGATCATCTCTTGTCTCAAAGAGTGATATCGGTGGTCCCCTTGGAAGACCAAGGATTAGGGTTTTATTCAAACCTTTTCACTGTTCCAAAACCAAATGGGGATGTCGGACCCATTTAAGATCTCAAAGATCTAAACCGTTTTTTTGAATATTTCTTTTCGCATGGAGTCAATCCGATCAGTAGTCTCCATCCTACAACTACTGCACCTCGAGTGTTTACAAAGGTCCTGGCTCCCTTAGCCAGGCTAAGGGCTCAAGGTATAACGATACTAGCCTACTTAGATGATCTACTCTTGATAGATCAGTCAGTAGTCCACTTAAACCAAAGTTTGGTCACCGCAGTCGGCTACCTAGTATGCCTAGGTTGGATTCTCAACCTAGAGAAATCCTCTTTACAACCCTCAAGGATATTGCAGTACTTGGGGCTGTTCATAGATACAGTTCAGAAGAAGGTGTTTTTGCCCCAGGGAAGGGTCAGTTCCATAAAGGAACTGATTCAGTTGGTCAAAACAAAGAATTCTTCTATTCGACTTTGCATAAAGTTATTGGGGAAGATAGTGGCTTCTTTCGAGGCCGTTCCTTATGGGCAGTTTCATTCAAGACTGCTGAAAAACCGTATCCTGTCAACTTGGAACAAGAAGGTCCAAGCTCTGGACTTCCCTATGCGTTTATCCCCCGTAGTGCGTCAGAGCCCCAATTGGTTACCAGTTACCTGGAAGGGGAGTCCTGGAAGAAGCGTCTGTCCAAAGGAAATGGTCCAAATCAGAGATGACCTTGCCCATCAATATTCTAGTACGCCCTAGAGGCCTGGACACTCAGACTATGGAATTATCCTGTCAGGATCTAATCCAACAATGCCACAGCAGTGGCCTATATCAATCACCAAGGGGGCACGAGAAGTCGTGCGGCCCAGAGAGATGAATCATATTCTTTCTCGGGCAGAAAACATTCCTCGCTTATCAGCAATTTTCATTCCAGGGATAGAGAATTGGCAAGAGGACTACTTGAGTTACCAACAATTGTTCCCGGGAGAATGGTCCCTTCACCCCGACATCTTTCTGTCAATATGTCAAAAATGGGGAGTCCCGGACGGGGATCTGTTTTCTTCCAGGTTCAACAATAGGATTGTCAACTTTGTGTCAAGGACAAGGGATCCGATGACATTTGGAACAAATGCTGTCAGGGTTTCTGCCGCACGGAACGGGCGAGTGCATGGGCACGCCGCTGGGCAAGCCAGACATCGGCGCGTGTGCGCGCGCATAATGCGCGCTCACATGTGCGCGTTGGTGCCAGTGGCCCTATTTAAAGGGGGCTACTGCATTTGCCCGGTGCTCTTTGTCTGCAGCTCTGTACCCGAACTACCTGCTACCTGCCTGCTGTTGTGATATCTGATCCGTCTGATCTCTCCTGTTCTGACCCCGGCCTGCTTGACCCTGCTTTGGACTGAACCTCCGTTGCGGAACCCCTGCCTGCCTGCACTTCGCTTCTGCCTGCTGTACTTACCTGTCTGCATTATCCGTTGTGACCCAGCCTGCCTGACCATTCTTCTGCCTTTCAAGTGTGCTGCACTCGGTCCTTGATACCTGTGCCTGCTGATCGCTGCCTGCTCGTCCACCATCTTCCCTGCAGTTCCAGTATCCAGAAGGAAACAGCCGCTGCTTCCAGTCAGACACTCCTACCCCGCTGCGCTCACGGGGCCACTGTCTCCATTCCAGTGTTTCCTTAACCAGAGCTGTAAGAGAGGTCTTCTTCCATCAAGTCGGGCTCATCACCAGGTACCTAACAGTACAAACAGCCATGACTGAGCCTGCGAGAGAAGCTTCTGCCATGAAGGAGATCTGCACCCACCTAGCAGCCCTTGCACAGGCTGTGAAGTCGCTCCAAGAGGGTTACACCAGACTGGAGGAGCGAGTTCAGCACCTTTCCGGTACCAGTCCTTCTACCTCAGCATCACCTTCTCTTCCTGCTCAGCCTGCTACCCAGCCTGCAGTGGTGATGCTCCCTCCTGGACCGAGAGTACCTGTTCCAGAAAGGTTCTTGGGGGACCCATCCAAGTTTCAAGCCTTTCGCAATGCCTGGCAGCTATACTTCGCCCTCCAACCAAGGACTTTTTCACTTGAAGCTACCATGGGATTTGTGATTTTACTGCTACAGGGAGAACCCCAGACATGGGCCCACCATCTCCTGGAGGGTGACAGTGCTCTTACCCATTCCCTCTCCTCATACTTCGAGGCTATGGCACAGCTTTATGAAGATCCTTAGCGAACTGCCACAGCCGAATCTGCTCTGTCTCCGCTCCAGCAGGGCCGCCGTGGTGCCGAGGACTATGTTACTGACTTTAGGCGCTGGAGCGCAGACACTCAATGGAATGACTCTGCTCTAAAACATCAGTTCCGCATGGGCCTTTCTGAGGGACTAAAAGACGAACTGGCCCGTGTCGGTATTCCAGACTCTTTGGAGGCGCTGATTGCCTTGGCCATACAGATTGACCGTTGACTTCGGGAACGTCCTTCTGAGCGCTCATCTCAACCTTATCGCTCGAATTGGATGACTGCAAGGGTTCAATTCCCGCCTACTATCTTCAGCCTGCTCCTCAAGGGGACTCCGCCAGTCCTGCTCCTGACACGCCTGAGCTAATGCAGCTGGGATTGATGTGTCCCACCTTGTCTCCAGAGGAACGTGCCCTTCGTAGCCAGTTGAACTTGTCTCTACTGCGGGGGGTCCGGACATTAACTGCCCTGTTAAGACTCGTAAGTGCCTCTCCTCTGTGTCTCCCGTTCCTGTGTCCCTGCCAGCCAGCACAACCCACCTTTCTCTCCCTCTCTCGTTACAGTTCCAGGGAAGGACGGTCTCTACCAGCGCCATCGTTGATTCTGGGGCCTGCAGTTGCTTTGTCGATGCCACCTTTGCCAGCCTGCAAGCCTTGCCCCTCCAGAAGAAAACCCATGGACTGTCTGTATTCTTGGCTGATGGGTCCCGCATCAAGTCGGGACAAGTAACCCAAGAGACGCTACCTTTGATGGCTTGTACCCCTTCCCAGCACAAGGAGCTCCTAACTCTGGATGTGATTTCTTCCCCTCTATTTCCTGTGATCCTGGGCATCCCCTGGCTTCAGGCCCATAATCCCTGCATCAACTGGGCCACGGGGAGATCAAGTTCCAGTCCAGCTACTGCCAAGAGCACTGTCTTCGTGTGAACTCTGTTGTGCCCTCTACCCTTCTTTGCCTTGACTCTGATCAGGACTTATACCAGCTGGTGCCTGAACCATACCATAAATTTTTTGATGTTTTCAGTAAGCGAGGAGCAGACACACTTCCACCTCACCGCCCCTATGACTGCCCCATTGAACTTCTTCCAGGAGCTGAGATTCCGTTTGGATGTATCTTTCCCCTGTCTGAAAAGGAACAGGAGGCTTTAAAGGTGTATATTAGTGAAAACTTGGAGAAGGGGTTCATTCGCCATTCCACCTCCCCAGCAGGCACTGGAATATTTTTTGTGACCAAGAAGGACCAGTCGCTCCGGCCCTGCGTGGATTATTGTGAGCTTAACGAGATCACGGTCAAGAATCATTATCCTCTTCCTCTGATGCGGGAGCTCTTTCAGAAACTAAGATCAGCCACGATCTTCTCTAAATTGGACTTAAGGGGGGCTTACAACCTGGTTCGCATTCAGGCTGGAGACGAGTGGAAGACAGCATTCAGGACCCGTTTCAGGCATTACGAATACCTGGTTATGCCCTTTGGCCTTTGTAATGCCCCTCATTGACGTGTTTAAAGACTTCTTGGACATTTTTGTGATCGTCTACTTGTACGGTATCTTGATTTTTTTCAGGACCCCTCGAACAGCGAGGTCACGTGGGCAGGGTGTTACTCCGGCTCCGTCAGCATGGACTGTATGCCAAGGCTGAGAAGTGTAGCTTTGAGCAGCGGAACATCCAATTCCTTGGGCTTGATCTCCCCGGCTGGCATCAAGATGGATCCTCAAAAGGTTTCCGCTGTTCTGGACTGGCCTGCACCCACGGATAAAAAGGGGTACAACGATTTGTGGGCTTTGCAAATTTTTACAGGAAATTTATTAAAGGATTTTCCGCTATAATTGCTCCCATTACCCAGTTGACAAAACAGTATGTACGCTTCCACTGGGGGTCGGAAGCCCAGGAGGCCTTTGAAACGCTCAAAAGACTGTTCACCTCTGCCCCCATCCTCAGCCACCCAGATCCTTCCCTTCCATATATTCTTGAAGTGGATGCATCCGAAGTAGCTGTGGAGGCAGTTGTGTCCCAGAGGCAAGGTGGCAACGATTTTATGCATCCTGTAGGGTTCTTCTCCCGAAAACTTTCCCCTGCCGAGAAGAACTATGATGTCGTGACCGTGAATTACTCGCTATCAAGTCTGCTTTGGAGGAATGGTGGTACTTGCTGGAAGGTGCAGTTCATCCAGTGCTGATCTACACTGACCACAAGAACCTCGAATACCTGAGAACTGCCAAGCATCTGAAGCCCCGACAGGCCCGTTGGGCCCTGTTTTTCTCACAATTCTGTTTCCATATTACTTACTATCCCGGATCTGAAAATGTGAAACCAGCGCTTTCGCGTATGTACGATTGCCCCAAAGACTCTGCTGTTCCGGACACCATCCTACCTGCGAGTACCTTTCTGCTTGTGCAACCAGACTTGCTGGCACAGATCAGGGAGGCATCCATTAATTCACCTGCACCACCAGAGGTCACACTGATTTCCAGAGGGGGTCTTCTATGGAAGGAGAGCCAAGTTTTTGTGCCTGAAAGCATCCAGATCAGAGTTCTAGCCCTTCTCCATGATCACCCGTTAGCAGGACACTTTGGGCCTCGTAAAACCTTGGAATTGGTACAGCGTACCTTCTGGTGGCCCGGCCTGAAGGAATTCTGCAAGAAATATGTTGACTCCTGTCCAGTGTGCATCCGGAGCAAGGCAACAAGGAATCGGGCCTGGGGACTACTGAAGCATCTTCCTGCACCTGATCGGCCTTGGAGGATGATCACGATGGACTTTATTGTCGAGCTCCCTTGCTCCGAAGGTTGCACAGCCATTTTTGTGGTCGTAGATAGACCAAGTTGGCCCATTTCTTGCCCTTGAAGGGGACTCCATCGGCTCCAGAGACGGCCCGTGTTTTCATAAGGGAGATAGTCAGACTGCATTGAGTACCTGCTAACATCGTGTCTGACGGAGGGCCAATTCACGTCACAGTTCTGGAGGGCCCTGTGCAAGTGTTTGAAGATCGAGCTAGCTCTGTCATCTGCCTACCACCCCCAGACCAATGGACAGACTGAAAGTACCAACCAGACCCTGGAGCAGTACATTAGATGTTTCACGTCCTTTGTCCAGGATGATTGGGTATCTCTGCTGCCCCTTGCGGAGTTCGCCTACAACGCTAGTCACTCAGCCACAGGACAGTCCCCGTTTTTTGCTAATTATGGGTTCCACTTAACCTTTCTGCCTGACTTTCTTCCAGAGTCACCAGTTCCAGCAGTCCAGGACACAGTGACCTTCCTCAGTCCTAACAATCGGGTGTTGCAAGAGGTGGTATCCAAAGCCCAAGCGGACAGCAAGAAGACCTTCGATCGTAAGAGAAGAGGGGAATTGAACCTGCGGGTCGGAGATCAGGTATGGTTTTCTACAAACAAGCTTAAATAAGCCTGTCCTTCTAAGAAACTTGCACCCAAATTTTTGGGACCCTTTCCTGTAAAGAGAAGGATTAATGAGGTGTCGTATGAATTGGTCTTGCCTGATTCAATGAAGATCCACCCGGTCTTTCATGTTTCCTTACTAAAACTCTCTGTGCCCAACCCCTTCCCGGGTAGAAGTTCCAGACCACCTGAATCCGTTCTTATCGATGGTAGCGAAGAATATGAGGTGGAGGCTATCCTCGATTGTAGAAGGAGGCAAGGGCAGAGACGGGGGGGCTGCTGCATTTGCCCGGTGCTGTTTGTCTGCAGCTCTGTACCCAAACTACCTGCCTGCTGTTGTGATATCTGATCCGGCTTCTGTCTGACCTCTCCTGCTCTGACCCCGGCCTGCTTGACCTTGCTTTAGACTGAACCTCCGTTGCCAAACGCCTGTCTGCACTTCACTTCTGCCTGCTGTACTTACCTGTCTACATTATGCGTTGTGACCCAGCCTGCCTGACCATTCTTCTGCCTTTCAAGTGTGCTGCACTTGGTCCTTGCTGCCTGTGCCTGCTGATCGCTGCCTGCTCGTCCACCATCTTTCCTGCAGTTCCAGCATCAAGAAGGAACCAGCCGCTGCTTCCAGTCACACTCCTACCCCGCTGCGCTCACGGGGCCACTGTTTCCATTCCAGTGGTCCCTGAACCAGAGCTGTAAGAGAGGTCTTCTTCCAATCAAGTCGGGCTCATCACCAGGTACCTAACAGATGCCTTGATTTTTTTCCCATGGGATCAGTTTTCACTGATTATGCGTTCCCTCCTGTTCCGCTGCTTCCGCGCCTTCTTCACAGGATCAAGCAAGAACAAAAGAAGGTGATTCTTGTGGCCCAGGAAATCTTGGTTTGCTGAGACCGTAAAGATGGCGGTAGGGGACCCTTGGACCCTACCACTGTGGCTAGACCTTCTCTTACAAAGTCCAGTATTCCACCCTACCTTACAAATGTAAATTTAATGGTTTGGCTATTGAGACCCACATTCTGAAAGACCGTGGGTGGTCAGCTTCAGTAGTTTCTGCTTTGGTTAAGCTAGAAAGCTGGCCTCCAGAGTCATATACTAGAGTGTCTGGGAGGCATATGTCTCTTGGTGTGAATCCAGGGGTTGGCACCCCAGGAAACATGTCATAGGTAAAATGCTTGAATTCCTACAGATGGGATTAGAAATTAAGCTGGCCTTGAGTTCTATCAAGAGCCAGGTGTCAGCGTTATCAGTTTTTTTTTTCCAAGGACCACTTGTTTCATGCTCTCTGGTTCGTAACTTTATTCAAGGGGTAACACGGATTAATCCTCCAGTTGGGTCACCCCTGAACCCTTGGAACTTTTGTCCTGTTGGCATTACTGAAACAGCCTTTTGAGCCAATACAAGATATTCTCTTGGTCCTCTTGATGAGGAAAATTGTCTTGGTTGCCATATGTTCTGCTCGAAGAGTATCAGTGTTGGCTGCTCTTTTTTTGTAAAGAGCCATATTTATTCATTAGGATGAGTTTTTTTTTTTTTGCAGCCTCATCCTAATTTCCTACCGAAGGTAGTGTCCGGTTTTCATTTGAACCAGAATATTGTTCTGCTTCATTTTTTCCAGAACCTCATTCTGTGAAAGAAAGGTCGCTACGTTCTCTTGATGTGGTGAGAGTGGTCAAGGTCTATTTGAAAGTGACCGCTCAAAATTCGTAAAACAGAGGTTTTGTTTGTGTTGCCAGACAGTCCTAAAAGAGGACAGGCACCGTCAAAATCTACTATTTTTAAATGGATTTGTCAAGCGATTGTTCAAGCTTATGGTTTAAAGAGGAAAATTCCTCCTTTTCATGTTAAAGCGCACTCCACCAGGGCTGTTAGTGCTTCTTGGGCAGTGCATCACCAAGCCTCCATGGCTCAGATATGCAAGGCTGCAACTTGGTCTTCAGTCCATACATTTACCAGATTCTATCAGGTAGCTGTAAAGGTCATGAGGATATCACCTTCGGGCGCAGTGTACTGCAGGCTGCAGTATGAGTCCTCTGGTCTCTTATTACCTTTTGCTATGGGATATCTCGATAGGAATAGGAATTTTTATAACAGCTTACCTGTAAAAATTCTTTCCTTTGAAGTACATCACGGGACACAGCGTTCCCTCCCTTCTTTGGTATACACATGTCTTGCTACAAAACTGAGGAACTCCCAGCAGTGGGAGGGGTTATATAGGGAGTGCACTTTTTTCCTTAGGGCATGCTGGTGTCCAACTGAAGGTGGCCTACAACCCACCTAGTAACTACTATGGCTCTGTGTCCCATGATGTACTTCAAAGAAAAGGATTTTTTACAGGTAAGCTGTTATAAAAATCCTTTTTTTTTTGGCCATCAAAGAAAACGCTATGTCTAGTGCAAACCCAACACATCACATCACCCACAGAACACCATCCCCACATGTTTTTCAGCAGTCGGGACTAGGAAACAGGTCAGGGTTGAGGGAAAGATGGATGATGCTAAACACAGGCATAGTCTAGAGCAAAACCTGTATCACTCTGTGTGATTTGAGGCTAGGATGGAGGTTTACCTGCCAGCAGGAGAATGACCCCAAACACACTGCTAAAGCAACACTTGAGTGGTTTAAGGGAAAACATGTAAATGTGTTGGAATGGCCTAGCCAAAGCCCAGATCTCAATCCAATAGAAAATCTGTGGTCAGACTTAAATATTGCTGTTCACAAGCGCAAACCATCCAACTCTAAGGAGTTGAAGTAGTTTTGCAAGGAGGACTGGGCAGAAATCCCAGTGGTAAGATGTGACAAGCTCATAGAGACTTATTCAAAGCGACTTGGAGCTGTGATAGCAGCAAAAGGTGGTTCTACAAAGTGAATAGTTATGCACATTGACTTTTTCTGTTTTTTCGTTTACTTTCCCATGACGTAGCCCCATGGGAAAGCTCTACGTGTTTTGTGGATTACTTCCGCTCATCAGGAGCAGATGCAAATTAGACGTATCTATAATAAAATATAAAGATGCCAGAATAGTATAATGATTGGTATAAAGAAAAGGGGGGGGGGGGGGGAGAGGGACAACAACTGGATCCCAGCACTCTTACCTACGACTGTAATATAGATAAAGACTATTAATATCAGTAGCTGGAGGCACTGCAGGAAAAACATCATCCCCGGGAGCTGAGGTGGTAATATCTGCTTCAAAAAGGCGGCACAAACACCTGGAGTTAAACGTCTATTGGAATAGTGGTCCCTGGTTATCAGTTGTAATTGATACTGTATATAATTCCAAAGAGCTTGTGTGAGGAATGATATATCAATGGAGTCATTGCACAACTGATAAACTAAGGGGAAAAGAAAATGCAACCCACCAAGACATATAATGGTGGCAAGGAAGCCACATGAAAAGTGATAAAGATTGTGTATCTCACCATAAAGGGAGTGATTGGGAAAAGTTACTGTGTAGAAGCTAGTGAGTCAATGATAGAAACCAAATAGTACCTTAGACTTGGAATAAAGAACATGAATCAGGATAGTGCAGTGTGTCTCAGGAGTGTAGAAGATGAACAAAGTGTGGACTCCATCAGGGTGTGGTATAAGTAATGGCAATTGGCCGTAGGTAACCCCCATTGTCACGCTGCATGGTCAATGGAGAGGCAGCGCCAGTGCCTGGGTGTCCATTGACGCCCAAATCCTCCCTCATGGTGCACGCAGCTGGAGAAACACGTTGGCATGCAGCATCACAAAGTGACATCATCCGCTTGGCATGTGGGTATGATGTTGACCCACATCAGGCACCTGCCCCTCCCCCCACGTTTAATTGTAACAGGAGAGGAGGGGAAGGCCCCGGTGCAGATTGCATCTCCCGAGGATGAAGAAAACCAGAGCCGCCTCCAGTACAACCATATATTACAAGTGTATTGGCATATGTATGTTAGACTAAACAAGTATAAATAAAGTACATTGTGTGCTTCCATCCCTAATTGCTTAGTGAAGAGGAAAGAAAATATATAATTTAAGTGACAACTTTGTAATTTTCCTGAAACTTGTGGCAAAATATAAAACTAGTCCATGAACTCAACATGCCTCTCAGCAAATAGCTTGGGGCCTCTACTTTCCAAAATGGGGTCATGGAGGGGTTGTGCTATCTTGCCATTTCTTGGCCTCCGGAACTGTGATCGGTAGTGAGGAGTGAAATCAAAAATGTACACCCTTAGAAATCCTGAAGGTGGTTATTGGTGTTCAGGGTCTTATATGCAGCTAGGCTCCCAAAAAGTCTCACATGTGGTATCCCAGGGAGAAACAGCAAGATGTATTTTTAGGTGTAATTCCACATATACCCATGACATGTGTGAGCAATATCTAATTTCGTGACAACTTTGTGTAAAATGTTTTTTGTTTTGTTTTTTCTTAATTTTCAATCACTTGTGACAAATAAGATATTCAGTGGGCTCAACGTGCCTCTCAGCATATTCCTTGGGGTGTCTTGTGTATATATTTCGGATAATATGGGGGCACAGTGATTATTTAGTGAATATAAGCATTATTAAGCATACTCTATTGAGAAAGGGGTAGTATAAATAGTGAGTGGGAGGCGCAATCCCCTAAAGATATATATATTCCTTGGGGTGTCTACTTTCCAAAAAGGGTTCATTTGGAGTGGTTTTGTACTGCCCTGCCATTTTAGCACCTCAAGAATTGAGGTAGGCAGTCATAAACTGAAAGCTGCGTAAATTCCAGAAAATGTACCATAGTTTGTAGACTCTCTAACTTTTTTTTTCAAATATATTTATTGAATTTTCAACATGGGGCAAGCCCCAAAAGGTACAGTAGTAACAAAGCAAAGCGAAGGTCGCAGCCTCCCAACAACAAGACCTAACAAGAAGTAACATCTATCTAACCAAATCATACTTATTTGGGAGTTTCATATATAACATACACAGATATCCCCCTGCTGTCATATTCAAGGGCTGTTGCGCCCCTCTAGTTGTCTAAGGCAGCAGGTAATTTACATTTCCGGTCTCCCCATGCGCATTCACTTCGGGAGCTGGGTGGATGAGTCAGGGGCAACGACCTACACAACAAGAAAAGAGGGAGAGATAAGAATAGAAGGAAGGGAGGAAGAAAGAAAGAAAGAAAGAAAAAGGAAGGGAGTGGTGGGGTGGTAGAATGAGGGAAAGGGAGGGAGGGATGGGGTGAGCGGCGTTTAATTATGTTCTTCTATGTACCAAGGAAGGATAGTGTAATTTGTCAGAATATGTCCCCCCCGCAGAAGGGATTTACCCTCTTCTGAGTGTATGTTCCGAAGGGTCCAAGTTTTGTTATGTGTTTCATGTCTGTCTTGGCTGTCATTATTAGATCCTCCATTCTATTTATGTCTTCCACTTTTCGTAACCACATTGCTGTGGTCTGTGGACATTCCTTTTTCCAGGGCACAGGGATGCATGACTTGGCTGCGTTCGTCAAGTGTAAAAGTATGGACTTTTTATAGATTCTGGGAGATATAGACGAAATGTGAAGTAGAAAGAAAGTCGGGTCATTTGGAATCTAGAAGTCTGTAAACTTTTGAGAAATGGTGGGAATTGTTCAGAAAGCTTTCAATTTGCTACAGGACCAGAACATGTGCAACATAGTCCCCCTATCCTCCCCACAATGCCAGCAATGCTCTGGTGTATCCGGAAAGATGATATGTAGGCGACTGGGTGTTAAATACCACCTCGTAAAGATTTTATAATTGGTTTCCTAGATTTTAGTACATATCGAGGATTTGAGGGAGAAGTTAACCATGTTCTGCCTCTGTGTTGTAGTGAAAGTGCGGCAAAGATCCTTCTCCCACTTGACAGGGTGGGTTGCTGGAGGGGCATATTTAAGAGTGCATACATTTTGGAGAGGGCTCGTGGGAGTGGTTCGGCCTCTGAGCAGTGCTCCTCAAGCATAGTCAGGGGTCTACTGTAGTTTTGGCGGTTTGGTATAGTATGAAGGAAATGATGGATCTGTGCTGCATTCCAAAATAAAAGGCATAATGAGCCCATAGGGTCCATCAGCTCTGAAATGGATGGCCACCTATCCTGTAATACAAATCGCGAGGCCGTTGCAATTAGAATTTGAGCGTTTGAAATTGCGTTGATGAGACCCCAGGAGTGAATCTGGAATTACCCATTATCGGGGTTAAGGGCGACGTTTTAGTCATCAGTGATGTCTGTAACGCAGCTTGATAAGCTTGTCGTACCATATTTCCTATTAGAGGGTGAGATTTTGTCTCCTGGGGTAGGGAGTCGCTGCACCATATTGCATGCATTAGGGGAAAGATAGTCCGTTTTTGTTCAATTTTTACCCATAGTTTAAAATCCTGATGACAAATCCAATCTATTACCCTACTCAGATGTGCTGCTTGGTAATATTTCCTAATGTCAGGCAATGCAAGGCCTCCATACTGTTTTGGTAAAGAGTTGTCATCTGGGGGTGTGTGTTTTTTTTATGTGCCCAGATAAAGCGGGTGACGATAGCCTGAACTTGTTTGAAGTATGTGTGAGGGATCCTAATCGGTAGTGCCTGGAAGAGGTATAAAATTTTTTGGTAATATACTCATTTTCAATAACTTTCATCTCCCAAACCACGAATGGAGACCCTTGGGCCAAGTGTCCAGTAATGTCTTTATTTTAGCCAGTAGGGGGAAAATGAGTCTCGTAAATGTGTGAGAGGTCTAGTGGGATTTTCATACCAAGGTACATCAGGGCAGAAGACGTCCACTTAAACTGGAAGTTCGATTGTATAGAGTGAAGTCCATGATGTGGAATCGAAATTCCCATGGCCTCTGAGTTTATCTTTAAGGCTGGGTTCACACCCCTGCGGCAGCGAGAACCGGATGTGATTCGCACTGCAGTGCAAATCACATCCGATCTCTGTGCGATGCAAGTTCAGCCATACAGATAGTATGGCTGAATTCGCATCGCACCCGCCGCAAACTCGCACGGGACCCTTTTTTGGGTCCGCAGCAGAATCGGATTGCATGGGTGTTCATACCATGCGATCCGATTCCTGTCCGAGTTTGCAGATCGCACTGCGATATGCGAACTGATCTGGGGGTGTCATTAACATTTCACTGACACTCCCAGCAGTCCGCATAGGGCAGTGTGAACTGCCGGCTGGAGGCATGCGATGCGGGAAAACGCCGCGGATTCGCGGCGTTCCCGCATCGCTCCAGTGTGAACCCAGCCTAAGTTAGATAACCTCCCATACATCTCAAATTATCTAAGTTCGGTAGGGATATTCCAAGGTTGGTCAGTGAGAAGAGTAGGTCATAAGCTGATATCTTGTGTTGTGTTTGCCCAATTGTAACACCTTGTATGTTAGGGTTCAATCTAATCTTGCATAACAAAGGTTCTAGGGAGAGGGCAAACAATAGGGGGGATAAAGGGCAGCCCTGCCGTGTCCCATTCGTTATTGGAAAAGGATCTGACGACCTCATTTGCCTTCACTCGGGCAGTTGGGTTTGCGTATATACCGGCTATACGGTGGAGCGTCACCTCCCCCAGACCTACATGTCTGAGTACTGCAAACATGAATGCCCAGTTTACACGGTCGAATGCTTTCTCCGCATCAGTGTTTAAAAACATGCTTGGGGTATTTGCATACCGTGCAACATGTAGCAGGTTTAGCACTTTAGTGGTGCTATCCTTAGCCTCCCTAGAGGGGATGAAGCCCACCTGGTCAAGGTACACGAGTTGCTGGAGGTGGTGTGCCAGCCGGGCAGCCAGGATCTTGGTGTATAACTTGAGGTCGACATTCAGTAGCGATATGGGTCGGTCTGTAACTACCACAGGCTGGGTCCCTGCCCTCCTTGTGTATCACTGAGATATGGGCTCCCAGAATGTCTCTTGCAAACCCACCACCCTCTCCTATCGCGTTAAATAGTGTGATCATGTGGTCTTATGATCGGGAGTAGTTTTTTATTATAATGTATTGTTAATCCATCGGGACCAGGAGCTTTCCCTGGTTTTATTGTCTTCACTGCCTGTTGTAGTTCTGGTAGGGTTATGGGGGAGTCTAACTCTGCTTGGGCCTCTGAAGGTAATGATGGTAATTGGGTAGATGTAATATATTCTTCTGCGTCTGATGGGGGTGATGCCGTTGGTGGTAAGTTGTATAAACTGGAGTAAAAGTTTTTAAATTCTTGGGTTATTTGTGTGGGTAGGGCTACTTTATGACCTCCTGGTGGTGGGGGGATGTATGTGGCAAGTTTGTGTTCTCTAACCATTCTCACTAGTAGTTTACCACATTTGTCTCCTGACTCAAACGTTGTCTTTCGACAAAACTACAGGGCCGCTTTCGCTCTGTAGTGTAAAAGATCAGTGATCTGTTTCCTAAGTAACGCTAAGTCTGTTTCTAAAGGTTGCGACAGGGCATGTTTGTCTAGCTTCAATAGCGGTTCATTTATGTAGTAATTGGTCTAGCTGTTCATTGCGGTTCCGTTTAATACAGGCTCCATGTTTGATGAGGATCCCCCTAATGACCGGTTTGTGGGCTTCCCACAGGATCCCAATCTGGTTGAGCGTTTTCCTGAAAATAGAGTCACTGCTCTGGATACCTCTGTCAGAACCTCAGGGGTCTGCAATAGGCTTTCATTAAGTCTCCAGAACCTGTCTGTGCGTGAACCCATTGGAAAGGTTGTAGGTCAAATATATGGGTGCATGGTCTGACCACGTCCTAGTCCCTATTGATGTAGTCTCTACTGCGTGTAGTTGGGCGTGTGGGATCAGGAAGTAGTCTATTCTGGTGTACGTTCTGTGCATATGTGAATAAAATATGTAATCACGTTCTCCCGAATGCTGTAGGCGCCAAATGTCAATTAGTTGTGCTTTGTCTTTGTCATTCGCTTGAGTTGGTTTGTTGGGATTGACGTTTTACCTGTCAAGGTATCTATTGATGGGTTCATTGGTGCGTTGAAATCTCCCCCCATGATCAGTTGACCACCCTGAAACTCCTGGAGTTTCTCTATCGCTTCCTCTAGAAAGACGGTCTGTAGCTCGTTGGGGACATACATCGTGGCTAACGTTATCTGTATCTCTCCTATCAGGCCTTTTATGAAGACATAACGTCCCGAAGGGTCTATCAGCGCACTCTGATGTTGCCATGGGATCTTACTAGATATCAGTATAGAGGCTTCCTTGGATTTGGCTATTGGGTTAGTGGAGTGGTAAGCCAGGGGTTAGTGCTTATTTTTCAGATAAGGTAGTTTATTATTTTTAAGGTCGTTTGGCAAGATGCGTCTTTTTTTCCTGGCGTGTTGAGGCCTTTGGCGTTTAGCGAAATAAAGTTGATGTTGTTTAATGCCATTTTGTAAGGGTAACAAGGGGGGGAGGGGAGTTTGGGAGGAAGGACGGGTAAGAGTTAAGGAGGACGGGAGGGGGGGGGGGGGGAAGGTACGGGGGGGAGACAGTCAGTGAACAGAAGAAGAAAGAGAGAAACTAGTGAGTAAGAAAATAAATGTAGAAAACAGGGCCTAGTGCCCTGTATCTTCCTAGGAACATTTTATGTGCATATGATGCCTTGAGGGCTGTAACTTGCCCTTCAGTAGGATATGCGATCCTATGTGGGAAACAGGTAGGACAAGGCAGAAGAGGTTGAGCTCCTAACCTCCCCCCCCCCTTGATAAGATTCTGTGGCGCTATACACCTCTAAAGCCCCATACACACT
Source organism: Lithobates pipiens (assembly GCF_037356315.1). Classification (NCBI taxonomy): domain Eukaryota; kingdom Metazoa; phylum Chordata; class Amphibia; order Anura; family Ranidae; genus Lithobates; species Lithobates pipiens. Next base: position 306,866,339 of record NW_027507748.1, on the reverse strand, counting down.
ATCAGTTTTTCTGCTGAGTTTTCCTTCAGATTTACCAAAACCATGTAGTAGAAGGGCCTGCCTGATTGCATGCACATTGAAACTCCTAAGGTTTGACCTCCTGTTATATGGTTTTGGTAAATCTGAAGGAAAAACTCAGCAGAAAAACTGATAGTGTGTATGGGGCTTTAGTTCCATTCAATGAGAAAGTGAAGGACATAACTAAAAAGAAAACAAACAGCCATCTTGGAACAAAAATTAGAACTGAAATAACATTGCATAACTCATATATACCTATATCTACCGACTTCCATCACAGGGTCCTCCGTTCACCCCCCAATCCCTTTCATTTAAGTCTCTGCTTTCTAATTGACCGGCCACTGCCCAGCTAAATGCGGGGTTTTCTGATCCTTAAAGTGTGGCCGGTAATTTGATACAATATTAGGGTGCAACAGTACAGTTCCTCTGTTATTTTTGTTTAGTTACCCAATACATTTGCCATGTTTCTTGAGGTAGTCATTAATCAAGCCCCAACCTTTCAACCCAGAGATACTTCTAATGTGTTGTCTAGGGCATCTTTTCCATGACCTGGCATCTGGTTCCTCCGACTACATTTAAGGAGTGTAGATAACCTTGCCCGCTGAATGATCGCTGTGCAGATACTCTCACTTCACTGCAGTTTGTGGTGTGACCGCCTGTATGTATGAAGCTTTCTAAAGTCCGGTTAGCAGAATCCCCAGAGCAGATAACCCGTGCTGTCTCAATATACGCAAGAGTGTCCGTGGTGACCATGGCTCTTCCGGGAAAATATTTCATTCCTCGTCGCAGGTGTTCAACCTTAACTTGGGTAGAACATCCAAGGACTACAGAATTGATCTTCAGGGCGTAGGTACACATTCAGTGTAAACATATCCTGACTCACCGGTCAGGGTAGGGGATCAATGCCCAGTGCTTTAAGATAATCTGGATCCGAGTAGGCTGCAGGCTGTGGAGTGGATTGCAACTCATCCTCCCTATTCAAGCCTGATGACTCCTTGTACAGGGAATTAAAGCGCCTTCAGTAACAACAGCCTGCCCCTAAGCATTTACCATAAGAGGCAGTCAGTGATCTCAAACATTGTTACCCGGGAGGGCAGGTAACCAATTTAGCAGACAAATCAGGTATATATGTAGCTTATCTAACGGCAGTAGTTCAAGTGGAGGATATGTAGACCTGTATGATGCGCTTCAGGACTCACGTGCGTCTTCTTGTGAAGGTGTCCTAGGGTGCCGGCGGTTCCTCTGCTGCCTGGGTGGTAAGGCCCTTCTTTGCTCCTGCAGATTGCCATTACTCAGGGAGGAGTGCTAGCCAATTTGGCACATCAATGGGTTCCGCTCCTAAAAAGGATAAGAGGGCCAGAAGGAAATCTGGCTTTCGTAAGATGAAGGATCATTGATCTTTTCAAAATGTAAGGGATAATGGATAACCCCAGCGGTACGTAGCACCCTTGCAACGGACCACATCAAGAAGTGACTTCAATATTGCCCATCTCTGCAAGGTGGTGCGTGAAAGATCAGGTAGTATCTTGATAGTCACACTGTCGAATTCCGGATCTCCCGTCTCCCAAGATGCTGTCTTTATGCACATAGTGATGTAACCTACATATTACATCTTTGGGCCTATTAGGATCTGTAGATTTGGTACGAAGCGCCCTATGGATCCTATCTAGTTCCACGCGGTCCGGCAGTTCAATCCTCGGAAAGCCGCGGAATATAGCTACCACCGTGTCAGCCAGATCTTCCGAACCAGTAGCCTCCGGAAAACCCCTGATCCGCAGGTTATTTCTGCGTCTACGGTCCTCCATTTCATCAAGATTGAGTTGTTCTATCAGTGCCTCTGCTTGGGCTCCTTCAATGGCCGCTACCCGCCGTTCAAGGACCGACAGGGAGGTCTCACCCCTCGCAATTGTAGAGGTGAGTTCCTTCACCTCCGTTTTCACTATTGCTAGTGAGCAGCCTCCACTGTCCCAATGAGTGCTGTGATGTCCACCTAGGTAGGGAGCACCTGCAGTAGTGATCATAGATCAGCATCCACCTGGTAGGGATGGGAGGATGTTCGTGGGGCTTCCTCCGCCTCAGGTTGAAAGTCCCAGGGGGTAGTAAAGTATGTCTCTGCCAGCAGTACCTCCACATGCAGGTCTAAGGAGTGGCTGGAGGTCCGGGCTTCCTCCATGACCCCGCATGCCGCCGGCATCTTAGGTCCCGGCGTGGGTTGCTGTGAGAGGCGGAATAGCCTTTGGATATCACTCGGCGGCGAGGTTTAAGTAGTGGATCTAAGAGACATGTTGTTACTCTTAGTAGGCCTTTTTCTCAAGGTGTACATAGTGCACTTTAGTGAGTTCTGTAGAATCACGTCTCTATCCCGCCATGACCAGGCCACACCCCGACTCTATAACTTTTGCACAAACCAATAAATTTACGCTTATTGAATTTTTTATTTTTACCCAAGACGTGGCTGAATACATTTTGGCCTAAGTGTATGACTAAAATTGAGTTTATTGGATTTTTTTTTTTATAACAAAAAGTAGAAAATATAATTTTTAAAGTTTTTGGTGCATTTTTTCGTTTATAGCACAAAAAATAAAAATGCCAGAGGTGATCAAATACCACCAAAAGAAAGCTCTATTTGAGGGATAAAAAGGACACAAATTTGGTTTGTGTACAGTATTAAAAAGAGGAAAAAAAGGGGGAAATCTGCGCTACAGTGTATTACCAGAAAATTATTAAATTATTATAAATAGTTGATGCAGCAATTCTAGTACATACCAAAAGTGATATACGTGTAAAGACAAGAAAAAAAGGGGGAGAACTGCGCAATCCCCAATATTTCTATTGGGATATAAGCTACCCAGAAAAAACTTCATAAAGCTTGGATCTGGGAACTACATGTGACAAAATATATGTGTATAACCTACAAAACATATACAATGACCCTTATAAACTCTAAACAAAATACGTGATGCTAGGTGTTGTGATGCCAAGCATTCAAAAAAGAAAACATGTGGAATTGAAACCAATATAGCTATACATTGTGAAAAAATTAGAACAACATAAATGTGTCAATATTGAAAAGTCCTTTATAAGTCCGAAGTGAAAACACCACGTGTTGATGAAGAAGGTCCAATCCAAAGCCCTATGAATTGGCGTGAGACCAGACACAGTGTACCTCCACCAAACAGATAACCCTAGCCCCTTACCAGATGCCCCAGTAAGGAGCGCTTATCACAAATTAGGTCAGAAGATAGATAAATCCTAAGCGATCCCAATGGAACTCTCTACCGTAGACCAGATTAGGGGATACGCCAGCCTTGAATCGTCCAAACCAGGGGGGAACACTTATGAAGCGGGACTCATATATATTTCATTGAAGAATCAAAAAAGGTCCGCCATAAAAAGAAAAAATACTCCAAATAGTGTAAAAACGTTTAATAAAACCACAAAAGTAAAAGAAATGCACTTACAAACGTAAGGAAGCAAGAGGGCAAATCGTCAAAATTGGGTAGGCGTCGGCCGATCGTGAGCCCAAACGAAATCCCTTCAGGTACCAGTTCAGTTGAGGCAGAAAAGCGTGTCACGCCACCCAACGCGTTTCGTGAAAGAGTCACGTCATCTGGGGTATGGGTGACACGCCATATTGCCTCCCTTAAATAATGAATGACTCGCACAAGCCACCTTCTCTCCTACACGGGCATAATTCACTTCCGGGGGTCAAACCGGAAGTGTAACGTGTAAATTGTAAATCAATGAGTCAAATGAGCACTAAATAATGTGGACCCAATATACATAAAAAGGGGAAGGGAACGCTACTCGATGTGTAACGTTGTGAATACAGACATCGTAGAATCACAACGTCCACGGCCATCAGGCCGCCTCCCTCCGTATTTCCGGTGAGGAACCAAGCCTCACTCTCACGTCCAATGGCGTGTGGGGTCAGGGAACCAGAGCGGCGGAAGTGACGCATGTCGTGCGGTCATTCGCCCATCTCTGGTACGTAGCTAGATGGCACCACCCCCTACACCGACAGGACGTCACGCCATGCGTGCCGAGCGGATAGACAGCGCGCGCTCCGCTCAACCCGGAAGTGCGCGCGCTCCATCTGGTCCCAAGCCTCGCTTTCATTCCAAATATAGAGCAGCAATAAGTCCACACGGAAGTAATTGCGCTCCATCGAAAACCAAGGGTCACCTACATTGTAGGGACCAAATGGCAGAAAGCGGCTATACAAATTAGGTCAAGGAAGGGAATAAAGTCAAAAACGGCATAAGGAAAATAGTACAACCGAAAGGAGGAGGGGGCTTGTGCACACAGTCACAGCACATAGAGATAACACTAACATGTATCGACTTAAAAATACATCAAAGCTTGATTCGGCTACCTAAATACTAGAGCCAGCTCAAGTATACAAAACAGTATTAGCACATAAAAAATATAAATAAAAAATTTAAAAATGATGAAAAAATATAATAAAAAACAATTGAAAATAATAAAAATCACCCAAAACTATATAATAGGGAGGGCGTCAACCGTCTTAATAAGAATCCCAATCTCTAACATGCTCCCTAGGTCCTCTAAACGTAGAGTTCTAATGGGGGCTAACTCTGTAATAGGAGAACCCCGATATTCGTCACACTCCCCAAATCCACAGAACCCAAAGTCAATTTGGGGACTAGTACTTCTATTTGTAAAGCACTCTCTAGGGGTTATAAGAGAGAAGTTGTTTGTGCAAAAAGCATAGTATTGTGAAAAAAAGGGGGGGAAACATCAAAGATTGCACAACAAGGGATGGAATCCACAGAATGCCAATCGCTCAAATGTCCAATTGAAAGATGACAAGAGCCTTCTAATAAATGCCATAAAGATGACAGAAGCATTCCATTAAGCATTATTTAATAATCTAATAATGCTTAATGGAATGCTTCTGTCATCTTTATGGCATTTATTAGAAGGCTCTTGTCATCTTTCAATTGGACATTTGAGCGATTGGCATTCTGTGGATTCCATCCCTTGTTGTGCAATCTTTGATGTTCCCCCCCCCTTTTTTCACAATACTATGCTTTTTGCACAAACAACTTCTCTCTTATAACCCCTAGAGAGTGCTTTACAAATAGAAGTACTAGTCCCCAAATTGACTTTGGGTTCTGTGGATTTGGGGAGTGTGACGAATATCGGGGTTCTCCTATTACAGAGTTAGCCCCCATTAGAACTCTACGTTTAGAGGACCTAGGGAGCATGTTAGAGATTGGGATTCTTATTAAGACGGTTGACGCCCTCCCTATTATATAGTTTTGGGTGATTTTTATTATTTTCAATTGTTTTTTATTATATTTTTTCATCATTTTTAAATTTTTTATTTATATTTTTTATGTGCTAATACTGTTTTGTATACTTGAGCTGGCTCTAGTATTTAGGTAGCCGAATCAAGCTTTGATGTATTTTTAAGTCGATACATGTTAGTGTTATCTCTATGTGCTGTGACTGTGTGCACAAGCCCCCTCCTCCTTTCGGTTGTACTATTTTCCTTATGCCGTTTTTGACTTTATTCCCTTCCTTGACCTAATTTGTATAGCCGCTTTCTGCCATTTGGTCCCTACAATGTAGGTGACCCTTGGTTTTCGATGGAGCGCAATTACTTCCGTGTGGACTTATTGCTGCTCTATATTTGGAATGAAAGCGAGGCTTGGGACCAGATGGAGCGCGCGCACTTCCGGGTTGAGCGGAGCGCGCGCTGTCTATCCGCTCGGCACGCATGGCGTGACGTCCTGTCGGTGTAGGGGGTGGTGCCATCTAGCTACGTACCAGAGATGGGCGAATGACCGCACGACATGCGTCACTTCCGCCGCTCTGGTTCCCTGACCCCACACGCCATTGGACGTGAGAGTGAGGCTTGGTTCCTCACCGGAAATACGGAGGGAGGCGGCCTGATGGCCGTGGACGTTGTGATTCTACGATGTCTGTATTCACAACGTTACACATCGAGTAGCGTTCCCTTCCCCTTTTTATGTATATTGGGTCCACATTATTTAGTGCTCATTTGACTCATTGATTTACAATTTACACGTTACACTTCCGGTTTGACCCCGGAAGTGAATTATGCCCGTGTATGAGAGGAGGTGGCTTGTGCGAGTCATTCATTATTTAAGGGAGGCAATATGGCGTGTCACCCATACCCCAGACGACGTGACTCTTTCACGAAACGCGCTGGGTGGCGTGACACGCTTTTCTGCCTCAACTGAACTGGTACCTGAAGGGATTTCGTTTGGGCTCGCGATCGGCCGACGCCTACCCAATTTTGACGATTTGCCCTCTTGCTTCCTTACGTTTGTAAGTGCATTTCTTTTACTTTTGTGGTTTTATTAAACGTTTTTACACTATTTGGAGTATTTTTTCTTTTTATGGCAGACCTTTTTTGATTCTTCAATGAAATATATATGAGTCCCGCTTCATAAGTGTTCCCCCCTGGTTTGGACGATTCAAGGCTGGCGTATCCCCTAATCTGGTCTACGGTAGAGAGTTCCATTGGGATCGCTTAGGATTGATCTATCTTCTGACCTGATTTGTGATAAGCGCTCCTTACTGGGGCATCTGGTAAGGGGCTAGGGTTATCTGTTTGGTGGAGGTACACTGTGTCTGGTCTCACGCCAATTCATAGGGCTTTGGATTGGACCTTCTTCATCAACACGTGGTGTTTTCACTTCGGACTTATAAAGGACTTTTCAATATTGACACATTTATGTTTTTCAAATTTTTTCACAATGTATAGCTATATTGGTTTCAATTCCACATGTTTTCTTTTTTGAATGCTTGGCATCACAACACCTAGCATCACGTATTTTGTTTAGAGTTTATAAGGGTCATTGTATATGTTTTGTAGGTTATACACATATATTTTGTCACATGTAGTTCCCAGATCCAAGCTTTATGAAGTTTTTTCTGGGTAGCTTATATCCCAATAGAAATATTGGGGATTGCGCAGTTCTCCCCCTTTTTCTCTTGTGTACAGTATTGCATGACAACGCAGTTATCAGTTAAAGCAGAGCCATGCCAAATTGCAAAAAGTGCTCTGGTAATGAAGGGCAGGTTTTGGCCTTTCATTATTTTAAAATGTAATTTATTTAAAATTTTTTTTTCAAAAACACCTTTTGCTGTCCCTTGTAAAAACTTTAATAATGTTGTATTTTTCATCAACCCCCCCCCCCCCCCCCCCCCGTTACAGCACCCTGTGCTTCCTTTGGATCTCATTTTGGTTCTCTATTCCTACAGAATTCATCTTTTGAACCAGTCAAGGACAGTCTCTAATGCCACGTACACACGACCGGACTTTCCGGCAGAAAAGGTCAGACAGAATCATTTCATTGGATATTACCTGGGGGGTGGTGTTTCTGGGGGGGGGAATAGTACCCCATTGGTGTTTCTGGGGGGGGAATAGTGCCCCATTGGTGTTTCGGGGGGGGGGGGGGGGTAATAGTGCCCCATTGGTGTTTCTGGGGGGAATAGTGCCCCATCATTAGTGTCCCCGGGAGGAATAGCGCCTCGTCATTGGTATCAATGGGAGGAATAGCGCCCCGTCATTGGTGTCCCTGGGAGGAATAGCACCCCATCATTGGTGTCAGTGGAAGGAATACCACCCCATCATTGGTGTCAGTGGGAGGAATAGTGTGTAGAAACAGAACAAAACTCTGGATAGCCGCACTCCGGATTGTGTAAAAATGAGATGCCTTTATTTCCTCAAAATGCAAGTGCAAAACTCCATTGAACAAAACGTCACAGCAAAAAGGGAACAAAAAAGGATTTTTGAATAAAATAGCTAACGCGTTTCATGCTACAAACAGCGCTTACTCATAGCTTACTTGTAGTGTGGAAGGCGTTAGCTATTTTATTCAAAAATCCTTTTTTGTTCCCTTTTTGCTGTGACGTTTTGTTCAATGGAGTTTTGCACTTGCATTTTGAAGAAATAAAGGCATCTAATTTTTACACAATCCGGAGTGCGGCTATCCAGAGTTTCGTTCTGTTTCTACACATTTGGCTTATGCAATCAGCCTGCACCTGGAACCCCCATCCATTTGGAGAGCTAGCAGCCTGTCAGTGGTTTTGTCTTGGAGCGGTGAAATCTCTGTTTTTGTCGACTTTCTGGGAGGAATAGTGTGTCAGTGAGAGGAATAGTGCCCCATCATTTGTGTCAGTGGGAAGAATAGTGTGTCAGTGAGGAATAGCGCCCCGTCATTGGTGTCCCCCGGGAGGAATAGCGCCCCATCATTGGTGTCAGTGGGAGGAATAGCGCCCCATCATTGGTGTCCCTGGGAGGAATAGCGCCCCATCATTGGTGTCCCTGGGAGGAATAGCGCCCCATCATTGGTGTCAGTGGGAGGAATCGCTTTTCCTGCATACTAATCATACATATTATCTTTTTCATTACAGAAAGAAACAGCGCACCATGACAGAGTTTGTGCAGCAAATTCGTCCGTGCACTCCTCAACAATCAGCAGTTCTAACAGATTCTGACATGAAAATGCTAGTCACCGACATGCGGCCACTGTCCATGGTTGAAGACCGAGGATTTAAAAGCATGATCGGTGTACTGAAGCCTGGATATACTTTACCATCAAGGACCCATTTTACCAAACTAGTGGAGAGAAAGTACCATGTGAAGGATACCATCAGCGCTAATGAAAGCAGAATTGCCATTACTGCAGACATATGGACAAGTATAGCGACCAAGGCTTTCCTTGGCATTACATGCCACTACATAGCGGAGGATTGAAGGATGATTTCTATCTGCCTCACTACCATGCCTCTGGAAGACAGACATACAGCAGCAAATATTGCAGAATGGTTGGAGCAGGTCACTGAAAAATTTGAAATTCCGACTCAGAAAATAATTGCCATTGTGCATGACAATGGAGCAAATATTGTGGCTGCTGCGAATATCCTGGCGGACAAGCGTGGCTGGGCCAGTATCCATTGCACTGGCCACACCTTGCAGCTGGTGATCTGTGCTGCGTTAATTCTGGAATTGAGAGAGCCGTTAGTGCTGCAAGAGGACTAGTTGAACATTTAAAAAATAGTGAGCTAGCCAGCAGCAAATTGAAGCGGAAACAAAAGCAAATGGGTACATCTGAGCACAAGCTTCTTCAAGATGTAATCACAAGATGGAATAGCACTTACTATATGGTTGAACGACTCATTGAACAAAGGTGGCCAGTAACTGCAACTCTGTCTGACCCATCAGTTACACAAAGAGGCAAACATTATCTGGACTTAAAACCAGACCAGTGGAGTATTCTTGAAGAACTTTCCACTGTTCTTAAGCCCTTTGAATGCTGCACTGGTAAAGGGGCTATTGGGTCCAATGAAGGTGTTTCTTATAAATCATCTCCACTAAAGAGCTTCCAAGCTACTGCAACAGACCAACTTCAAAGTAGATGGAAGGGGATCCTCGAACACGTCCCAAATACTGTAATACTTTCCTCTGCCCTGGACCTACGATTTAGAAGACAACATTTTTTTATCACCAGAACAGATCATAAACGTGCAGGCAAAAGTACAGACAGAGGCACTTTCTTTAAGAAGGGAGATGCTGGTGCAGCAGCAAATGACCACCACGTCGCCTGTAACTATAGATGCTGAGCCTTCAACATCTACAGTGTCAGCATCTCATTCTCTGCTTGACATACTCCTCGAGTCTATGGGCAGCAGTGAAGAGGAGGAGGGGCAACTTGAGGTGGATATTCACACACAAGTCCGAAATGAAGTTCAGGCTTATTTTGCTGAGAAGCCGCTTCCAAAGGAGGGAAACCCTTTGAATTGGTGGAAGGGTAACCTACTTTGGCAAAACCTGCGAAAACCTTCTTGTGCATCCCAGGCACCTCCACTCCATTGGAGCGCCTCTTTTCTGCTGCAGGCAACATCGTTTGTAAAAAGAGAGCCGGCCTTAGCCCTGAGCATGTTAACATGTTAACTTTTTTACATTCAAATGCAAAGTTTCTTGAACAGTTATAGTTCACCTTTTCAGAATGTTTTTGTACTGCTGCAAAGTTATGTAATGTTAATGTTAAACGTTTTTTATTCTGCAGTTTGAGTGTAATACTCAGCTTTTTCATTATTACTTTTAAATAAACGAAAAAATTGAACATTACGTTTTTTTTTTCTGATTTTAGCCGATTAATCTAAATTCATCGATTATGAAAATAATTGTTAGTTAAAGCCCTAGTTTCAGCTTTTATTGCTGTGTGCTTCCTGTAAACTTTCTGTAGTCTGTGCTTCAGACCAATGGATTTGAGCAGCTTTTCTGACCATGTGACATTATTTGTCATGTTATTGTATTTGAGGAGACGAAAAATCAGCAGGAAGATTTCTGTGAGAAGACGCAGGTACCGGACACATCCCATGCTGCTCAAGAGGCCCACTGAATGATTTTTTGCTCTGCACCATGCAGATTTGCAATGTTTTCAGCAAAAAGTCTTCAATTTCACCAGAATGTCCGTAACAACCTTCAAATTTTTATTAGAAAAGTTGCATCCACAACTGGAAAGAATGAACACGGATATGAGACGTTGTGTGTCTCCAGAGGAGCGACTTCTACTTACCCTGAGGTAAGCCAGCCTTTCCATGTGATTATTTCCAGTGTAGGATTCCTTTCATCATTTCTTCTACTCTTCCCAGGTTTCTGGCATCTGGACTACCCTATACGTCCCTAAGCCACTACTTTTTGTTGGGAATCTCTACAATTTCAGGAATTGTGCGTGACTCATGTCAAGCAATATGGGAGGAGCTTCGGTCTACTGCAATGCCTGTTCCAGATAAATCATTGTGGCAGGAAATCATAAATGGTTTTTGGAGAAAGACCCAATTCCCTAATTGTGTTGGAGCCCTGGATGGGAAACGCATCCGAATTCTGATGCTGCCTGGATCTGGCTCACAATATTTTCATTAAAAGAAATACTTCTCCCTTGTGCTTATGGCAATCTATGACAGTAATTATAAGTTTGTAGCTGTAGATATTGGAGGTATGGACGTACTGCAGACTCAAGAGTGTTTACAGCATTGGAAATGAGGAGAAGACTACTTGAGGGCCACTTTCATTTGCCATCAGAAAAACCTCTTCCAGGAACTGCAGGGCCAGATATGCTGCATGTGCTTGTAGCTGATGAGGCATTTGCACTTTTTAGGCATATCCTAATGCTTTATGGCAGGCTCAATCTAACTCCCTCCAAAAAAAATCTTTAACTACTGACTGAGTGGCGCAAGATGCCTTATTGAATGCACCTTTGGCATTTTGACAAGCAAGTGGTGCATATTCCATACTACAATGCAAATGAGCCTGGAGAATGCCAAAATAGTTATACAAGCATGTTGTGTTCTCCATAACATTATACGTGACAAAGAAGGAATTACTGTAGAAGAAGAGGACAAGATCAATTTGCCCTCTGTATAGTATAGTGGACTGTGACCCAACAATTCGGACATTACCATGCGTAAATTTGCAAACTATTTCATGTCCCCAGAAGGAGAGCTTCCGTGGCAGTATAAACATGTGTAAAAACACTCCCCAGCCACTTTGTTAGCTACACCTTGCTAGTACCATGTTTGACCCCCTTTTGCCTTCAGAACTGCCTTAATTCTTCAACGCATAGATTAAACAAGCTGTTGTACATATCAAAGCAGTGCCAACATCGATCATCACTGCCCCAATGACCATCACGCCTTTTCTATCTGTTATATTTGGTTTATATAGAGTAAAAGAATAAAATCCACTTTTCCATGCAGTCAAATTTTCTTATTATTGTCATAGAAAAAAATTGACCACAACATATATCCCCAAAAATATAATATGTGCAAATATATTTGTGTAGAAAAAAAATAACATATATATATACAAACTAAAACATCTAATACTCTGAAAATGTTTTGGTGTGCATTTGGATTCAGCCCCCGACTCCGATACCCTTTTGCCTTCAGAAGTCACAAAACGTATTCATCTTTTAGAATGGGCCTGACTCAAGAGTGTGATGTGCAAAGTAGGTAGAGATTTGGCCGCGTGGTTTGGGTCATTGTCATGCTGGAATACCCATCCACATCAGTTTAAATGCCCTGGCTGAGGGAAGTTCTCCTGTCCTCATAGCCAAAATATGTCCCAAAGCACAATGTTTCCACCTCCATGTGAAGGGACTAACTTAGAATGGGGGGCTTGTGGAACCCAGCTTAGAGCTCTGGAAACCCATTTTCCAGCTTCCACTGCCCCTCTTATGTGTAATTCACCCCGCGCTTGTTAGGAGCACAGGGTGATCTAGAACCACAGAACAAAGGAAGAGAGTCAAAGGAAGCTGGAAAATGTGTTTCCTGAGCTCTAAGCTGAGTTTCACGAGCCCCCACCCTAAGTTGGCCCTTTTATACATGGAGGTGGAAACATTATGCTTTGGGATGTATTTTGGCTATGGAGACAGGAGAACTTCCCTCAGCCAGGGCATTTAAACTGGTGGGGGTCGGTATTCTACCATGACAATGACCCAAACCACACGGCCAAGGCAACAAAGGAATGGCTCAAGAAGAAGTGCATTAAGGTCCTGTAGTGGTCTCCAGACCTTAATCCCTTAGAAAATATGTGGAGGGAGCTTAAGGTCCGAGTTACCAAATGCCAGCCTCGAAACCTTAATCGCTTGGAGAGGATCTGCGAAGAGGAGTGGGACAAAATCCCTCCTGAGATGTGTGCAAATATGGTGACCTACAAGACTGGGGAAACGTAAACCTTTAATGAATGGGAAAACTTTAAAGATCCTGATATGGATTGGAGGAATTGGAATAAGGATTTGATGATTGGGAGGAACTACCATATGAAGTGGCCTGGGAACTGGTGGACTGTAGGAAATGGAGGTTGGCTGGCTAGGAGGTGCCACTTGAGGTGGGGGAAATACATTTTGGGCAGTGGTGACTGGTGTACTTTGATGGTAGAAAATGCTAAAATGCTTGGGTGGTAATGATGATGAAACATGCTGTGAAGATGGGTTTAGTGGAGCAGGCTCACTATGGTAGGGACGTTGTTGGTGAGTAATGAGTGGTGGCATGGGATCACCAGACATTGCTGCCTTTATGCACAAACCAGCGTAATTGAATATCGCCATTTGCACATCCATTTTTCGTGGAGTAGGTACCTGGGCGAGATGGTGTGATAGATTTTTAACAAAGCTTGCATCCTGATTGGTGGGGTCAGCAAATGGATCATTGGCATCAACCCTTCTCATCGCCTTCATCTCCTCCATGAATGACATCATTCCATCCATGTCAGGTTTGAGTTTGGATTGGCATCGTCGACGACTGCTTATTGATGTGAGGGCTTGAACAGAACGAATCTATAGAGTGGGAAAATTTATTAGAATATTTGTCTTTGTCAACATTTTAAAATGGGGCATTTTTTTAGGATTCTTACAGGCACACATTATCTTTGCTTGTTAAATCTTTTTATTGAATTTCAAGAAAAAAAAAGGGAAGTTTACAGATCATAACGAGCATCATATCATGAGTATCGTAAATTAACAATATAGTTATAATCAGGTGTTGATCACATAGATTAGGTATGTTATAAGTGAAAGTTTAAGTAACATAGAGATTGTATACTATAATAATATAAGTACTGAACTAAATTAGGAACAAACTCTGAGAGAATTAATGAAATATGCCTCCAGACCACCTGTCCACCCCAAATGGGTTCAAGCTGTGAACAGGTGGGGGCAGATATAATTAAAAAGTAAAACTCTTTTCCTGGTTAACCTTAGCTCAGCAGAACCAGTATTTAAAGAAAGTTTTGAAGAATAGACCCTCTAAAAGAGAGATCGATTCTCTGTTGATGAGAAATAAACCAACTTTTGAAAGATAAAACATAAATAAAATAAAAAAATAAAAAAAGAGGAGGGATAGAAAAGGAGGAAAAGAGAGAAGAAAAGGGATGAGATGAAAACTCTCGAGGTAGTGACCTGGCACATGACATGAATCAATAGCACAACAGCGATACACAAGGATTTTATTGTGGGAACAGCAATGACTGGTCAAAATCAGAAGGAAAGAAATGTTGCCAAATCATGTGAAATTTACTAATATTATTGTTTTCAATAGCTGTCACTTTATCGAAAATGAGAGCTTTGTTCAGTCTGTGTTTGGCTTTCGCCACAATTAAATTTTTGGTTTTTCATGCCTTAGCTATGGTTTGTTTAGCTGCCGTATTAATATAAACAAGTAGTTTGAATTGTGTCCATGTGAGTGAATCTGGTTTGAGATTTAAAAGTGCAATAGCTGGGTCTGGGGCAATATAAATATCTAAAGCTTTAGAGGCCATTGCAAATATGTTATTCCAAAATTCTTGTGCCACCGGATAATCCCACCATATATGAAGATGAGTACCAGGAGAGGAGCAACCTTTAAAACAATGATTAGACTAAGATTAGTTTCCAAAGCATAACAGTTGGGAGGAGATGATTTAGTAGCTAACCAAATGTTGGACCAGTCATTGTTAAATATTCGACCCAAATCCTGTGCCAATTTAACAGAATATGATCGAAGTACCTCATTGGGGGTAGTAATAAGGGTTTGGTACACATATGAAATTAAACCTTTTAACATGTGGGTCACTTATACAAATATGTTCAAATTTAGACATCTGACTAAGTGCTAACCTGACCCAATAAGAAGCATATAGAAATTTTTAATTTGTAGATATCGAAATATCTCATTGTTTGAGAGCCCGTAGTTCGTACATAGCATAGGGAATGTTTGAAAGGTATTTGAGGATAATCGCTAATAGAATCTAGTCAGATCAGTAGAAGACCATGCTGAAAAAGATTTCAGAAATGTCCATGCAGGATAAAAAGCTGGATTCCCTAGAAAGGAAAAAAGTGGATTATGTAGTGATTGTAATTTACATGAACTACCAAATCTATCCCAGATAACCAATGAATGTTTTGTGATAGGATTAGTCAGATGCGACCTGTCCTTTGGCTGAATCCATAGCAGATTGGCCACTGATATGGGGTCACAATCAATGGCTTCAATAGATACCCATAAAGGTATGTCTTCTGTTAAATGATATTTAGGGAGTATCGATAGTTGAGCTGCAAAGTAGTAAGAAGCGAAGTTAGGTAGCCCCAAGCCTCCACTGGTTTTACTAAGATATAAAGTGGATTTAGGTATACAGGGTTTAATATTCTTCCAGATAAAAGACATAATTCTACGCTGTGTGAGTCGTAAAAAATATGAAGGTATGGAAACGGGAAGTACCCTATATAAATATAAAAACTTAGGCAGTAATATATCCTTCCACCTCTGACCATTGCTGGCATTTCCTGAAAGACAGGGGCACCCTGTTCTATATATACTGAACCTGACCCGACAGCTTCTTATCCGTCTATTTGAAGTGCCTGTACCATTTGAACCCAAATTCTTCTTATTCGGCCTGTCCCAACCTAAGTTGGCTAAACCATCCCCGGAAGCTCCTACGGCACATCCTCACGGCAGCCCGATGCTTGATAGCCCTTGACTGGAAGAATCAAACGGCCCAAACGATGGAAGCCCTTTACTCCAGGATTAAGGACGTAGAACTCATGGAAAAGATGACTGCTAGAATACGGGACAGGCTGGAGGAATATGACCTGGTCTGGGGGAGATGGTGGCTGCTGTAGGACTAAGGGCCAACCGATGTAGGTATGGTGACATGGATCTCTGGCTTTTTCCTATTTTTCTTTTCTCTGTCCTTTCTCTCCCAACCCTCTATGTTCATACAGCAGACTCTCTCTGCTACGCTTTTAGTTTCTCGCATAGATCGCGTAGCAGACCCTGCCGGGCTATTGGGGTGTTGGAGCGGACAGCTGATTTCTGGTCTCTTCTGTCCCCCAGTACTCCGCTGACCAGTTTACTTAAAGCTGTTGTATATGCCCGTGAACCGATACCACATACTGCATGTTTAATCTTGACCTTGCAATGTTTTGAAGGTACACTGCTACTACTGTATACCTGTACTGCTTACCTTCTTATGCAACATCGAAAAATAAAACGTTATTTGAAAAAAAAACGTAGGCAGTATTGATATTTTTATTGCATTAATCCGACCCATACATGATAGTGGTAGTGCGGACCATTGCTTTAATAAGCCTGTAACTTGTTTCAGCAGGGGTAAATAATTAGCTGCAAAAAGATCAGAAAGTGAGGATGTAAGGTGTACACCTAAATATGGTAATTGGCGATCAACCCAATTGAAAGGTAGAGAGGATTGAGCCTGTAATAGGTCAGAGTGTTTAATAGAAACATTCAATGCATTTGATTTGGTGGGATTTACAAAGAGACCGGAAATATGTGAAAATGTATCCAATATTCGCATAAGAATTGGGGCAGAAATGTGGGGATGAGATAGATAAATAAGTATGTCATCCACATAAAGACACAGCTTATGGTGATGCCCACCTAATTCAATACCTTTGATATCTGGGTTGGATCTAATTAATTGTGCCAAAGGTTCCATAAGTAGGGCAAAAAGTAGTGGGGATAAGGGACAACCCTGTCTTGTGCCTCTTCTGATGTCTACTATTGCTGATTTATAACCTGCATATTTAATATACGCCCTGGGATTGTTATAGAGGGAAGAGATCCAAGTCAGGAAATGATTACCAAAACCCAATTTTTTGAGAGTAAATTGCATATAAGGCCAGGTGACTGAGTCAAAAACCTTACTGATATCCAAAGATAGAAGGCAATTTGGGATACGTCTGTTTTTAGCGGCTTGAATAAGTAATAGTGTTCTTCTAATATTGTCTCCTGCCTGTCTCTTGGGTATAAAACCTGTTTGGTCTTGATGAATTAGGTGACCTATAAAATTATTCAAGCGAGACGCAAGGACCTTAGCTAATATTTTAATGTCTAAGTTAAGGAGAGAAATGGGATGATATTTAGACCAGATAGTTAAATCTGATCGTGGTTTAAGTAACATAACTATAATAGAAGATAATGACTCAGGCTGAAATAAATGACCCGACAGAAGGGAGTTGAAGGCTCTGATTTAAGACCGGTGTTAAAATATCCTCAAAGTTTTTATAATACGATGCTGAGTAGCCATCGGGGCCAGGCCTTTTTATGTAATTTTAGTCCCTTTATAGCAGTCTGAACTTCATTAGTAGTAATAGGCTTTCTAGTCTCTCTTTGTTTAATATCAATAGTAGGGAGATTAATATTAGAAAATAGCCTGTCCGTACTGGCCCGATTGAAATCAGTGGCAGGGGGGTAAATTTTAGCTAATTTGGAACGAAACACCTCTAAAATTTTGACTGGATTACTGGTATATAAATCACGGGACGTTTTCAATCTTATGGAGGATCTGATTTGATTTATTGATCTTAAACTTCTGGCCATAAGGGAGTCTGGTTTATTAGCTTTGAGGTATTGTGTATGTTGGCGTTCACAGAGGAGTTTATCTGCCGAATCCATTAAAAATAGATATTAATCTAAACGGGCTTTATCTAATTTAGCATTATTAATGGCATTCGGGTAAGATTGAAACATATCATGACAGGAAGTGAAGTTAGCTTCCAGCTTTGTAAACATGAGTTTACGTTCTTTTTTAAGCTTTGCAGCTAGTTGTATTAACTTACCCCGAACAACGGTTTTATGGGCTTCCCACAATGTCAAGTCGGAAGTGTCACCAGTATCATTAAATGAAAGATAGTCATTAATCTTTTTCTATCGTCTGTCAATGTAGAGGGTTAGCTAATGTAGAGCCGTTTATGCACTAGGTGGTATCATGTGATCAGGGTATTATAGAAGCAATAGTTGTGAATACGGCACAATGGTCAGACCATGTGAACGGGATATTAGATGATAGAATTTCAGGTAGCATACTAGAAGGGACCAGAATATGATCAATACAGGAGAAAGATTTATGTGGGTAGGAGTAATATGTAAAACGTCTACTAGTCAGATTGGTTTCACGCCATGTATCATCCAGATTATGTTTGGCAAGTAAATGTTGAAGATTAAGCTTATTAGAGCTAGTGATAGGGGCTGGGGGAGACTTATCTAGAAAAGGAAATACCATCGTATTCGAGTCACCACACAGGACTACAGTACCAAATTTATGTGTCTCAACCACTTGAAAAAGATGGGATAAAAAAGATTCAGTTTTTTTATTTGGAGCATAATATGAAACAATTGTAATAGCTATATCTGCTATATATCCAGTAAGGAGTAAATATCTACCTTCGGG
The DNA here is from genome assembly GCF_037356315.1 of Lithobates pipiens. Lineage (NCBI taxonomy): Eukaryota > Metazoa > Chordata > Amphibia > Anura > Ranidae > Lithobates > Lithobates pipiens. Next base: position 306,848,089 of record NW_027507748.1, on the reverse strand, counting down.
ATCATTTAGTTGTGTTAAGAGGGTGAATGGCATGGAACGGTGAAATCCAATAAGAGTTCCGCGTTGTTTAACCATGGTAGAAGCGGTAAAAAATTGCAGATATGAGGAAAGAAATTTAGGGGCAGCTATGTCAATAAAATGGGTTTCCTGCAAACAGATTATATGTGCCTTCTTGGCCGAGAAAGATCTCATTTCTTTTGTTCGTTTGTGTGGGATATTAAATCCTTGTACATTAAGAGATAAAATATTTATGGGGGCCATAAAAAGTCTAAGTAAACTAGCTCATAATTAGAGCAATGACTTGAACTTAGAATACAGGTCACCACCTAGAGAGAAAAAAGAATATAATAAAGAAGAACATAGCTTGGAAGAATAACCCTAATAGGAAAAAACTGTGAGTTAATGCAATAAGAAATCACTAGGGTATGAGAGCAACTCCTGGGAGTGAACAAAGGACTCGCAGGGGCTCCACAGCCATCATCAGAGTCTTGCATAATAAAAGAAAGGGTCCGAGGATGGCAAAAGGGCAGCAAGTAGTTCCTAAAGTGGCTAACCACGCCGGAGAACCACAGGAACTATACAAAAAGCATCTATACTATCATAATAATAACTGTATATATATTATCCAAAAAAAAGGGGGGGGGGGGTGTTGGAAAACTATCAAGACCATAACCTCAGGAAATGACCACATAAGTATCTTTGACTGATATGAGAGAGGGAGACAAAAAAAGGGGGGGAAATTTAAGTAAATAAGCAGTAAAAAAAAAAAAGTTTTATATAGAAGAGGGCCAGCAAAGAATTGTAGGCCAAAGGGCCATAAAGTTGCAAAAATTAGTAACTTAAAAATTAAATTGTTTCAGAAAAAGTGGAATCCTGCAGTTCTGAAAAAGAGGAAATGTATCAGAGAGGAGAGAAAAATATATTTTAAACTCAGTCCATAGAGTCTTCAGTATTAGGAGGCTGATGTTCAAATCGACCACGTTTATGCTGATTATGGCGAGAAGGAGTAGATGACTTAGAGCTGGTTGTAGTGTTTTGTTGAGGGGACCTGGAGGCTGATCCGCGGGATTGGTCTTTAATTGTTGTTTGATCTGCAAGACCTAATTTGACCAAGGCTGACTGTAAGTCCTCTGAAGAGAGACATACATATCTGATTTCCAGATGTGTGAATTTGAGGGAGAAAGGAAACCCCCAATGATAAGTGATCTGGTGCTGTTGAAGTATTTGTAGCTGTGGTTTAAGAGCTCGCCTTTTAGCCACTGTAATAGGAAATAAATCTGAGACGAGTTGGTATACTTGTCCTTGGAACATTAGTGAACCCTTTTCTCTCGCTGCTGCCAACAATTTTTCTTTTGTACGAAAATAGTGCATCTTGGCAATTATGTCCCTGGGAGGGCCGTTAGGTTTATGTGGTGCTAACGCTCTATGCACTCTGTCCATTTCTAATCTCTCCACAGGGATACCAGGGTGCAATTCCTGAAATAAAGCAATCATAGTGGCATTCACATCCATGACAGTCTCTGGAATTCCCCTGATCCTCAAGTTGGCCCTTCTGTCCCTATTCTCCTGGTCCCCTAAACGTGACTGAAATATGACATTCTCTTCTTTGAGACTATTAAATTCAGAAATATAGTGCTGAGTTTGACTTTCAATATCATCTACTTGTATCTCTAATTCAGCTGTTTTGAGACCCAGCTCTCTAATTTCTCTTGTCAGTTTGTCAGTAATATGGTCTGATGTCTGTTTCAAAGCCTTCTGTAAAATATGCTCAAATTTTTTAAATATGACAGATTGAAACTCCGATTCTAATACCGAAGCGCCACAGTCAGAGTCCTCAGTATTTGCTATGGTGTTTATATTGGATTTAGGAGGTTTAGCCAGCTGTGAAGAATGAGGCTGTGAGGAGACTGCCGCAGCCATCTTGGAAGACTGCTGAGGTAATTTCTCTTTGCTTGTTCCGCTTTTAAATTTAGCTTTTGTACCCTTTAAAACCATACTTATATGTGCCTGAGTCTTAGTAGTATGTTTTTCTCTCGTCTCGTTACCGTCCTAGGCATCCGCGCATGCAGCCGGCACACATTATCTTTCATGCATGGTTCTTGTTGCTGCTGATTCTTGATTTGGCGAAAATTGGGAAGACACGGGTTGTTCGGCACCCTGCTCAGTGAACTCCCATCTCTTCCTCTGGCGCTTGCTCTGTATCCTCTGAGCCTGCATCCCCCTCCTCTTCTGTCTCTGAAATGTTGGTGCTGGTAGTGTAAAAAGATATGTTGATAGATGGATCAGTACAGTAGATCTTTTACAATACATAGATCCATGTGTGTCTTTACTGTTGCAAAGAAGTATATGATTTGGTCTACTTGCCTAATTTATGTAATATAGGGGAGAAAAAGGTATTTACTTACCGTCTTAAGTCTTTCTCAAAAAGTCTAACATTTCAAAGAAAGGGCTTCTTTTTTTAGACACCCCTGTACCACTTCTATTGTCATCAGCCTCATCGTTAAGTTCACATCTATACCGGTATCTTTGCGTTGTCCACCGCATGACGATTTTTTGGCTTGCGTAGGAACAGTAGACACAATTAACAGATAGAACTCCAACATGACAAATGGGTATACTATTTGAAACACCTATGTGGAATACATGTCTTAGAATGTTAAAGTGGTTTTAAACCACTCTTTTTGTCTCTTGTACAATTAGGTAAACCTACAACAAGGCTTACCTATACAAACTGCAAATATCTCCTAAAACTGCGCCCTTTAGGAGATATTTGCTGTAGACTGTGCCAATGATGTCATCGTTGCATGCACTGTAAAGTAACAGCCCTCCATGCCATTTCATAACTAGCAAGAGTCATGACTGTCACGTGGCTCTAGTCAGTCACAGAGCCAATAAAAATACCTCCCCGTCCCTGCATGCTCGCACACAGCAGCGAACGCATATGTAGGTCGCGTCTGCATATATAAACAACGTTCAAACCATGCATGTGAGGTATCACCGCGAACATTAAAGTGAGACCAATAATTCTAGCACTAGACCTCTCCTGTAACTCTAAGGCCCCTTTCACACTGAGGCGTTTTTCAGGCAGGATGCCTGTGGCCAATTATGGCTCAGGGGGTTTAGTACACGCCCCACACTATATAAGCCCGGCTGCCTTGCGTAGTGTGTTGCAGGCAGCTCATACAGACAGACGCAGAGACAGTCTCTTCATTTCCTTTGAACCTAGTGTATGTATAGTCGGTGTATTGTGCCATCTGCACAGTGTACACCTGAAGCTACCCCAATTGCTTGTGGTGTTCTAGTCCTATACCACAGGCAGCTGCAGCAGTTAGTCGGTGTATTGTGCCACCTGCACAGTGTACACCTGAAGCTACCCCAATTGCTGGTGTTCTGGTCCTATACCACAGGCAGCTGCAGCAGTTAGTCGATGTATTGTGCCACCTGCACAGTGTACACCTAAAACTACCCCAATTGCTTGTGTTCTTCAGATCCTATACAACAGGCAGATAGCTGCAGTAATTAAAGTGGGTGTACTGTGTCATCTGCACAGTGTGCACCTAAAGCTACCCCAATTGCTGGTGTTCTGCTGATCCTATACCACAGGTTGCTGCAGTAATTACAGTCGGTGTACTGTGTCATCTGCTCAGTGTGCACCTAAAGCTTCCCCAATTGCTGGTGTTCTCATCTCCCTGCAGGCCATTAGTATGTCTGGAAGGCCAACAAGGAGAGGCAGACAGTCACAAACCAATAAAAGAGGGCAAGCAGGCTCTGTGTCTAGAGGCAACAGTGCTGGTTGTGGACGCGGTGCATCGTCATCAGCACGTGGCCGTGGGACACGCTTGTCCTTATTTTCGGCAGCTGGACCTGTTGAGCCGCAACATGCTGAAGACTTGGTAGAGTGGATGGCCAAGCCCTCCTCATCCTCTCTCAACCAGGCTCAGGATACTGGCAAAGCAGCTTCCAATCCGGCCTCTTCCCTCGTCTCAATGGCATCAGTCACTCCTTCCCTAGACCCACCATGTCCTGCGGAGGAGTCCCCCCGAACTGTTTGAGCACAGTGTTGGGTACATGCTCCAGGAGGATGCACAGTGTTTTGAAGGCTCTGACGATGCCCAGCTAGAGGAAGGCAGTAGCGGGAGCCCAGAAAGAGGGAATGCCCAAGAAGGACAGCAATCTGGCAGTCATGTTCCACCAGCTGCAGCATACTGCCAGGTTTGCTCCAGTGATGAGGAGGGAGGGGATGATGAGGTCACTGACTCCACGTGGGTGCCTGATAGGAGAGAGGAGGAGGAGGCACATCTCCAACGAGGCAGGATGCCCTCCAGGGGCGAGCTTAAGGGCAGCACACCTACTGAATCATACCGCAGAGCTCCACCTGTGCAGGGCACTGCCTCTGCACGTTATTCCAAACGTTCTTTGGTGTGGGCCTTTTTTGAGACTAGTGCATCAGATCGCACTGCTGCTATTTGCTACATATGTCTCAAGAGTATCTCATGTGGCCAAAACATCAGCCACTTGAGTACCACATGCTTGACCAGACATATGTTGACCTGCCATGCAGTTCGTTGGCAAGCGTACCTTAAAGACCCACACCAAAGAACAAAGAGGACCTCTCCTTGCTCCTCATCAGCTGGGATCTCCAACCCCACTATACATTCAGTCCTCTCTGAAACCTGCACTGAAAGGAATGAAGGTGTAGAATTGTGTGTCACAGCCAAGTACTTGCGGGCACTCTGCCAGCAGTACACTGAAGTGCGATTGAACCAGGCAAATTTCCCTGCCCCAGCTGCTGGACCGTCGAAAGAAGTTTACCCCCAGCCATCCACATGCCCAGCAGTTGAATGCTAGCTTGGCTAAATTGCTAGAACTTCAACTGCTGCCTTTTTAGTTGGTAGATTTGGCCCCCTAACTTGAGTTTGTGCAGTGTGCGGTTCCACAGTGGCAGGTTCCCAAACGCCACTTTTTCTCACGGAAGGTGATTTTGGCTCTCTACCGGCATGAGGAAGGCAATGTCCATGCCTCGCTGGACAGGGCGGTAAGGTGCATATATTACCGCTGACTCATGGTCCAGCAGGCATGGACAGGGACGTTACCTATCTTTCACGGCGCATTGGGTGACTCTTCTGGCAGCTGGGAAGGATGCAGGACAAGGTGCAGTAGTGTTGGAAGTTGTTCCGCCACCACGCCTCCAAAATGCTACTACTGGTTGTGACACACCTCTCTCTCCTCCACCCCCTCCTCTTCTTCTTCCTCCTTGGCCTCTTCCAGTGCTCTGTCCTCGGAACCAGCGGTGCTCCATTGGCATTTAAGGGGCTACGCAAGTAAGCAGTCAAAAAGATGCTATGCTGTGCTTGCGCTGGTGTGCTTGGGGGACAGGAGCCACACTGGGGCAGATATTTTGTCAGCTCTGCAGGGGCAGGCTGAGAGGTGGTTGACGCCACGCCAGATTAAGCCAGGAATGGTGGTTTGTGACAATGGCACCAACCTCCTTTCCACCCTCCGAGGGACAAATGACCCATGTGCCCTGTGTGGCTCAAATCCTTAACTTGGTGGTGGAGTGGTTCTTGGGCAGGTACCTGGGCTTACAGGATGTCCTGAGGCAGGCCAGGAAAGTCTGTGTGCATTTCTGCCTGTCATATAATGCCAGTGCTCGACTGAGCTCCAAAAGGAATTGAACCTGCCCAAGAACCGCCTAATCTGTGACATGCCCACCAGGTGGAACTCAATGTTGGCCATGCTGCAGCGGCTGCACACGCACCAGAGGGCCATCAATGAGTACCTGTACGACTACGGCACCAGGACAGGGTTTTTTGATCAGGGATGCATGCACTCTCCTGTCACCATTTGAGGAGGCCACGAGGATGGTGAGCAGTGATAGTGCATACATCAGTGACACTGTACCTCTTGTCCACCTGTTGGAGCACACGCTGCATGGAATAATGGACAGGGCACTTGAGGCAGAACAGAGGCAGGAAGAGGAGGACTTCCTTGCCTCTCAAGGCCCCCTTTATCCAGACAGTGTTCCTGCTGGCCCGCCGATCACAGAGGAGGAGGCGGAGGATTGTGTCAGCATGGAGGTGGAGCCTGGCACTCGGCATCATCAGCAGTCTTTTAGGGATGATTTACAGTCCCAAGAAACCCGTGGACTTGTATGTGGCGGGGAGGAGGTGGCTGTGGATTATGTCGTCCTTGGTGACCCAGAGGACTACGGACTGAATGCCTCAGCTAACCTATGCTGCATGGCCTCCCTGATCCTGCAAAGCCTGCGGAAAGATCCTCGTATTCAGTGGATCAAGGAGAGGGATCATTACTGGCTGGAAACTCTCCTTAATCCGTGGTACAAGGGTAAGGTTACGGACCTTATCTTGCCTTCGCAGAGGATGAGACATCTTTGGGAGGCCTTGCAGAAAGGTCTGTGCAACGCGTTCCAAGAGACTGAGGTTACAAATTCCTGGTCCTGGACAACGTGTTGCTGAGGCTTTGTCAGTCACAGAAGGAGCGGTGGAGAAGGTGGCCGTCTGATGCGTTCAGACAATTTTTTAGTCCGCAGCCCCAAGGTATGAGATCGGTTCCAGCAACCATCGCCAGCGTCAGATTTACATGGTGCACTACCTGCCTGGAGTTTGCATGTTTCTCCCTGTGCCTGCGTGGGTTTCCTCTGGGTACTCTGGTTTCCTCCCACGATCCAAAGACATGCAGGTAGGTTAATTGGCATCTGTCCAAAATTGGCCCTGGTATATGAATGGGGACCTTGGATTGTGGGCTCCTTGAGGGTAGGGACGGATGTGAGTGTGCAATGTACAGGGATAGGGACAATTGTAGACACTCACTCAGGTGGAACTGGATGGACTGGTGTCTTTATTCAACCTAACAAACTATGAAACTATGAATACCTAGGGGCAAGGTCAGACTTGGACACTTTTCCCACCGAAAATCCTCTGGGTTAGTGGGTCTTGAAGATGGATCACTGGCCAGAGCTTGCACAGTATGCAATTGAGCTACTGCCCTGTCCTGCATCCAGCATTCTTTCAGAACGCACAATTTTGCTGCTGGAGGCTTTGCAGCCGATCACAGGGCGCACCTGTCCACCGACTCGGTTGATCGACTGACCTTCATAAAGATGAATCAGTCTTGGATCACCACCAGCTACCAAGGGCCTGAAGCTGATGTAACCAAATTTTTTTTTTTTTTTTTTTTAAATGCCACATCCCTTCAACACTGCCTATGCTGATGCTGAGTGACTATCCTGTTATGCTGACTGACTACCCTCTTCCTCAATGATCCTGCTGATAGCTTCGAAGAACATTTTTGGTTCTGGGCGCTGCCACCAGTGGCTAAGGCTCAATTTTTCAGCCCCTGAAATGCCCAGGGGCATGTAATTACAATTTTTGATGCAATACTTTGCAGCAGGGCTCATTCCTGCACTCAAACTAGAGTATCTGTGAGGGGTGGCAGTGTCGTGGCACCAGTGCCTTAGGCCCAATTTTTTAGGCCCTGTTTAACAGGGGCGTGTAATTACAATTTTTGATGCAGTATTTTGCAGGAAGGTTCATTGCTGCGCTCAACTACAATATTTGTGAGTGGTTTCAGTGTTGTGGCACCAGTGCCTAAGGCCAAATTTTTAAGCCCTTGTTTAACAGGGGTGTGTAATTACAATTTTTGATGCAATACTTTGCAGAAGGGTTCATTCCTGCACTCCAGCTAGAGTATTTGTGAGGGGTTGCAGTGTCGTGGCACCAGCACCAGTGGCTAAGGCCCAATTTTTCAGCCCCTGTTTAACCGGTTCCCGACCGGCGCACGCCGATTTACGTCGGTAGAATGGCACGGGCAGGCATATTGGCGTACAGGTATGTCCAATCTTCAATGCCGCCCTGCCATCGCGAGCGCGGCGTCCGGCGGTGCGCTCGCGTGCTGGTCGGGACCCCCGTGGGTCCGGTCGCGGGTCCCGCGGACTCGATCGCCGCGGGCATACCCGCGATCGTCTTACAGGGCGGCTGAATGGAGGAAATGCTGTGTAAACAGCCTTTCCCCATTCTGCCTAGCAACTAGTGACGCTGATCTCTGCTCCATGTGATTGGAGCAGAGATCAGTGTTCACTAAATGAAAACCTAGCCCCCCACAGTTAGTAACACACCCCTAGGAACACTTAACCCCTACACTGCCACCCACTGGTTAAACCCTTCACTGCCAGTGTCATTTACACAGGAATCACTGCATTTATATAGCAGCGATTACTGTATAAATGACAATGGTCCCAAAAATTAGTCAAAAATGTCCGATGTGTCCGCCGCAATGTCTCAGTCACAATAAAAATCGCTGATCGCCGCCATTACTAGTAAAAAAAAAATAATAAAAAATTATTAATAAAAATGCCATAAAACTATCCCTATTTTGTAAACGCTATAACTTTTGCGCAAACCAATCAATCGCTTATTGCGATTTTTTTTTTTTTTTTTTTACCAAAAATATGTAGAAGAATACATATCAGCCTAAACTGAGGGAAAAGTTTTTTTTATATATTTTTGGGGGATATTTATTATAACAAAAAGTAAAAAATAATGTGCTTTTTTTCAAAATTGACGCTCTATTTTTGTTTATAGCGCAAAAAATAAAAACCACAGGGGTGATCAAATACCACCAAAAGAAAGCTCTATTTGTGGGGAAAAAGGACGTCAATTTTGTTTGGGAGCCACATTGCACGACCACGCAATTGTCAGTTAAAGCGACACAGTGCCGAATCGCAAAAAGTGGTCTGCTCTTTGACCAGCAAAATGGTCCGGTCTGTAAGTGGTTAACAGGTGCATGCAATTAAAATTCTTGATATAATATTTCACAGCAGGGCCTGTTCCAGCGCCCACCGAGAGTAACTGTGAGGACTTACAGTATTGTGGCACCACCACCACCACCACCACCAAAGGCCCAATTTTTCTACCACTGTTCAACAATGGCATGTAATTACAATTCTTGATATAATAGTTCACAGCAGGGCATTCCAGCACCCACCAAAAGTCACTTTGAGGGCTTACAGTGTTGTGGCAACGCCAACACCTTAGGCCCAAATTTCTGCAGAGCATGTTGGGCAGGCCCCTACTTTCAAACATCCAACTTACAAACGTCTCCTCCTTGCAAACGGAAGGAGACAACAGGAAGTGAGATGAAAAGATGGACGGCAAAAAAAATTATACAGGGGTGATAACCCTTCCCTATGTTTTCCAAAAAGCTTAAAAATAGATTTTTTGACTGGAGCTACACTTTAAAAATGTACCAGTTCAAAATTACAAACAAATTCTACTTAACACAACAAACCTACCCAGTCCCTGTCTTGTTTGCACTGCCTGTATACTGCTGTTCTGAGTATATAGGGCCTGGGGGGCCCACGCCTTCCTTTTTTTAATTTGGGTACGGGGTTCCCCTTAATATCCGTAGGGGCTGGTAATGGGCAGGGGGGGCTACCTATGCCATTTTTCTCGATTTTCATCCATATTGCCGGAACCAGACATTACATTAAAACCGCAAGCAGTTTTAAATGACTTTTTTTCCGTTAGAAATGTAATTTTGTGCAGGGACTGTTCTATATACGGGAAACACATGCCACTTCACAGGCATACTATAGACACCCTCCACTCACAATATTTAAAGGAATATTTCACTTTAACCACTTAAGGACCGCCTCATGTAAATATACGTCCTCTTTTTGAAGAGGGATATCTCAGCTGCTGCCACAACCGAGGTATCCCTCTTTACAGGAGGCAGTCCTGTGTACGATAAGTGGTCTCCGCGGCGGGTTTGCCGCGAGATAACCGTTGGCGGCGGGAGTGGTGCCACCCCCTCCCACGCCTTCCGCCGCTTACCGGAGCCGTCGGTAGCAGCGGAGGCGATCGGGTCCTGTCGATGGCTGGGTATGGAGACGAGTGAGGCTAAGATGGCCCCCACTCGTCTCTATACCAGAGGAGGGCGGAAGCGACATCAAAACGTCACTTCCGCCCATACCTCTTAACCACTTAAGGAACAGGCCTCTTTTTCAGACTTGGTGTTTACATGTTTAAAACAGTTTTTTTTGCTAGAAAATTACTTAGAACCCCCAAACATTTTATATTGTTTTTTTTCTAACACCCTAGAGAATAAAATGGCGGTCATTGAAATACTTTTTTTCACACCGTATTTGCGCAGCGGTCTTACAAGCGCACTTTTTTGGAAAAAATTCACGTTTTTGAATAAAAAAATAAGACAACAGTAAAATTAGCCCAATTTTTTTTATATTGTGAAAGATAATGGTACGCCGAGTAAATTGATACCCAACATGTCACGCTTCAAAATTGGGCCCACTCGTGGAATGGCGTCAAACTTTTAGCCTCAAAAATCTCCATAAGCGACATTTAAAAAATTCTACAGGTTGCATATTTTGCGTTACAGAGGTCGTCTAGGGCTAGAATTATTGCTCTCGCTCTACCGATCGCGGCGATACCTCACATGTGTGGTTTGACCACCGTTTTCATATGCGGGCGCTACTCACGTATGCGCTCGCTTCTGTGCGCAAGCTCGTCGTGACGGGGTGTTTTAAAAAAAAAAAAATTTCTTATTTATTTTAATTGATTTTATTTATTTTTACACTGTTTTAAAAAAAAAAAATGGATCACTTTTATTCCTTTTACAAGGAATGTAAACATCCCTTGTAATAGAAAAAAGCATGACAGGTCCTCTTAAATATGAGATCTGGGGTCAAAAAGTCCTCAGATCTCATATTTGGGCTAAAATGCAACAAAAAAAATAAATAAATAAAAAAAAGAAAATCTGACATTTAAAAAATATACCTTTAAGAGGTATGGGCGGAAGTGACGTTTTGACGTCGCTTCCGCCCTCCTATGGTATAGAGACGAGTGGGGGCCATCTTAGCCTCACTTGTCTCTATGCCCAGCTAACGAAAGAACCCGATCGCCTCCGCCGCTACCGACGGCTCCGGTAAGCGGCGGGAGGGGGGTGGCACCTCTCCTGCCGCCGATAGCGGTGATCTCGCGGCGAATCGGCCGCAGAGACCACCGTTATCGTACAGCCGACCGCCGCCTGAAGAGATGGATATCTCGGTTGTGGCAGCAGCTGCTGCCGTTACCGAGATATCCCTCTTCAAAAATAGGACGTACATCGTCGTGCGGCGGTCGGCAAGTGGTTAAAGGTATATTTTTTTCAATGTAATTTTTTAAAATTACTTTTTTTTTTTTTTATTGCATTTAAGTCCAATTATGAGATCTGAGGACTTTTTGACCTCAGATCTCATATTTAAGAGGTGCTTTTTTTCTATTACAAGGGATGTTTAAATTCCTTGTAATAGGAATAAAAGTATCCATTCATTTTTTTTTTTTTTTAAAGTGTAAAAATAAATAAAAACAAGTAAAATAAATATGAATTATTTTTTTTAAAACCCCCCCTGTCCCGACGAGTTTGCGCACAGAAGCGAACGCATACGCGGGTAGCGCCCGCATATGAAAACGGCGGGCAAACCACACATGTGAGATATCGCCGTGATCGGTAGAGAGAGAGCAATAATTCTAGCCCTAGACCTCCTCTGTAACGCAAAACATGCAACCTGTAGAATTTTTTAAATGTTGCTTATGGAGATTTTTGAGGGTAAAAGTTTGACGCCATTCCACGAGCGGGCGCAATTTTGAAGCATGACACGTTGGGTATCAATTTACTCGGCGTAACATTATCTTTCACAATATAAAAAAAATTGGGCTCATTTTACTGTCTTATTTTTTTATTCAAAAAAGTGATTTTTTTCCCCAAAAAGTGCGCTTGTAAGATTGCTGCGCAAATACGGTGTGAAAAAGAGTATTGCAATGACCGCCATTTTATTCTCTAGGGTGTTAGAAAAAAAAACAAAATATAATGTTTGGGGGTTCTAAGTAATTTTCTAGCAAAAAAAACTGTTTAAAACATGTAAACGCCAAATTTGAAAAAGAGGCCTGGTCCTTAAGTGGTTAAGCATCATTAAAATCAGTGCTCCCGAAAAAATGTCAGTTTTTAAAACTTTTTTTTGCATTGATACATATCCCCTGGGGCAGGAGCCGGGTCCCTAAACCCTTTTTAGGACAATAAAGGGCATATTAGCCTTTAAAATTAGCTCTTTTGATTTCGAACATTTGAGTCCCATAGACTTTAATGGGGTTCTAAAGTTCGCACAGATTTTCAGTCCGTTCACAGGTTCTGGTGCAAACTGAACCGGGGGGTGTTCGGCTCATCCCTAGTAATAATCAGTGACAAATTCCTTCACCACAATGTGCCAACACCACACAAAATGAGCGCTTACCACAGGGCAAGCTAGATAAGCTTGTGACTAAACACCCAGCCAGGGCCTTTATCCAGAGAGCTCTACAGCAGTATCTCTAGATGGTTGGTGTGATGGAAAGGATGTATATCCAACAGATAGCCGTAATACCACAATCAATCAGGAACCATGGGAAGTGGTGGAATGTTACCCAGAAGGAACTCGCCATAGCGTAAATCCGATATAGTAATATTTAATAGGAATCAAAATCACACTTACAGCATTAAAATGATAAAACAGCAGAAATAGCCGGCCGGCTCTGCAAACACCCGTCCGCTAAGACCAATAAGCACGATGACGTCAGCACGTCAACTCCTCCCGATGCTCGTTTCTTCATATAATGATGTCATCTTGGGGCACGTGTGTTGCACTGACGCATTGCGTTATATACAAAGCCAGAGAAAACCAAGCCTCGATCTGAGTTAGGGCTGGAAACATCTAGTATTCTGCGCAGAGGACCAGTAAAAAAGTCCACCATGCTAGAAGCTGGCAAAAAGGTTAAAAACCAAATTACAAAATGGCTATAAACCTAAACAACTAACAAAGAGGATGAGATTCTAAAATATGTAGAAAATAGTGTCTACGGTTAGGATTATAACATCCAAATCAAGAAACTAAAACCCCTTTTTTTGTAGACTCGGCAACCAATCCCCGCACATCGTACAGATATATAATACCCGGTAAGCATGGGGAGAACTTCAAATTATTAAAAGTTAATAAGAGGATGTGAGAAATAATAAGTACTGATATGTGACAACCAGACTATTATGATCTCAAAGGTAGTTACAAACAAAAAAAATGAATATTGTAAACAAACAAGAATATATTAGATAAAAACCATTACCAATGGGATTGAGGGATGTCGTAATGATCCATCAAAACAAAACCCATTGGGATGGCTAAGGTTAGTAGGCACCAGCCCTATTTTGTTCCAGGTTGTCACATATCGGTACTTATTATTTCCCACATCCTCTTTTATTAACTTTTAACTTTTAATAATTTTACGTTCTCCACATGCTTACCGGCTATTATATATCTGTATGATGTGCGGGGATTGGTTGCCGAGTCGGCAAAATAGAGAAATAGAGGTTTTCATTTTTAGTTTCTTGGTTTGGACGTTATCCTAACCGTAGACACTAATTTCTACATATTTTAGAAGCTCATCCTCTTTGTTAGGCTAATGGCGATTTTATATTTTGGTTTTTAACCTTTTAGCCAGCTTCTAGCATGGTGGACTTGTTTTTTTCCACAGAATACTAGATGTTTCCAGTCCTAACTCAGATTGAGGCTTGGTTTCCTCTGGCTTTATATATACCGTTATGCGTCAGTGCGTCAACCATGCCCCAAGTCGACATCATTATATGACAAAACGCGCCTCTGGAGGCGTTGACGTGCTGACCTCATCGTTTATTGGTCTAAGCGGATGGGTGTTTGCACAGCCACCTGGCTATTTCTGCAGTTTTATCATTTTAACCCCTTGCCGCCAAGTGTACGCAGATGTGCATACTCGGCTTCCGGGGGTTATACCGGGATGATGCCCGCACCTGCAGGCATCATCCCGGTACGGTTTCTTAGAGCGGGCGCTTTGCTTTCCAGCTATAACAACCGATCCGGCTAAAAGCTGCTCGGCTGTTATGCCGGAGGAGCGGAAGGGGACGTCCCCCCCTCCCGCCTCTGGTGGCTAGGGAGGGACTGGAATGAAGCCGTAAGTGGCTTCATTCCAGTCTCCTTGACGTAAACACGGAAGCGACGTCATGACGTCACTTCCGGTTTACTTGGCTGCCAATGGCACTGGATTTAAAAATATATACAGTATTCAGAATCATCGAAAACTGCGATTTTAATACTTTGAAGTGTAAAGAACTTTAGACTTTTTCATGCTTGAGAAGTGCTTGGATTTGCCCGGTGATTTAGGTGGACTACAAGTATCAGGATGCTAATAGTGAAATATGGATGTACTACAAGTTAACCATACCAACCCACCCCCAACCCACAAACTGCTTACGACGTATCCAACGCTGTTTTTCACTGCGTGACGCCCAGTTTGTTGTGACCTCCACAAAGATCTCTTCCCACATCATACTTTTTGTGATTCAATCATTATATTTCATGTCCCATAAAGCTCGCCTGGCATGCACCAGGTTGATGAGGCGTTCATGTGACACATCTCTTGTCATGTCTTCTCTCTGTCTTGTCAAATCTTCTTATCTTTTCAAGTCTCTCCAATAGCACTAGGCTGCATGTGACTTCCTTTTTGTTTTTTTTTATTCTTTATTTAAGTCAATTTTTCATCATTACAAATAAAATAGAGTGAAAATAAGAGACGGTATCATATCTATACGATTATACAACCACAGAAAAAACATAACATGTGTAGGGCAATATCAGGTATTCCTTATCTATACTCCATAGGCCCTAACCCGTCCACACGTGATCTTGATCCTGTCTATTTCCTATTCCTCTAACTCTTTGATGCTTTACTTTCTCCCCCTAGTCCCCCCCCCCCCCTAGTCCCCCCCCCCTTTCCTCCCCCCTTAAAAATATCCTTACAACCCAATGTCCAGGTTCCAAAAAACCCATGGGTATGCCTGTTTCATGAAACAGAATTATCCTTAAAAGAATATGGCAGATCCCTGATACCCCAACTATTGGATATAGCTAAAAGTATGATCCTGAAGAAATGGAGAGAACAGAAAGAGCCCACGATAAAAGAATGGTTCGAGAACATAGACAATATTTTTAGGATGGACTACTTTGAAAGGGAGGAAGAAGGGGATAGAGAACCCCAGAGAAAATGGGAAATATGGAAAACATTTAAATCAACGAAGACATATAGCGAGGGCTGCATGTGACTTCCTAAAGACCACTACCTGGGTCATAGATTGATTTCTTTAATATATTCATATTAGAAGATTACATAACATCTGTTTTTTGTATGGAAGAAAAAATTGGGTTTTCTTCCATCATGAAAAACTGAGCTTCGCAGAGACAGACTTCTTTTCATTGATAGCTTAAAGAACATTAATTACAACCTCAAATTTACTTATGAATTTAGCCAACACATGCTGACTTTCCTAGATGTGCAAATTTATGTCAATGACGATGGCAGTATTGGAACAACTTTATACCGGAAACCCTCTGCAGGAAATTCCCTACTCCATGCTGCCTCCTCCCATCCTGCACCATTGGTAGCAAGTGTGCCATATGGCCAATATTTGTGATTAAAACGGAATTGCAGCTCTGACTCCGATTTTGAAAAGGAAGCTAAGCTGCTATGTTCACAGTTGCAACATCAGGGCTACAGCCACAAATGTCTAAAAAAAAACCTACTTAAAGGCAAAGAATCATAACAGAATCTCCCTTTTACATGGCTACAAACCCAAAAGAACGGATCCTGGTGTTCGGCTGATCACTACATTTTCAGGTCAACATAAGCAGGTTGGGGATATTCTCAACAAACATTGGTACCTTTTGATGGGCGATGAAAAGGTTGCTAAGCACCTTAAACCACATCCTGAAATTACATTTAGATGGTCCTGATCTCTTAGGTGTAGTCTAGTACATAGTCACTACACCCCATATAGAGAAATATCGAATGAATCTAACAAAGGCACGAGACCATGCCACAAATGTAATTTTTGCAGATTCATCCAAGCTGCACAATCAATTATCTTGCCCAATGGCCGTGTATTCGAATCAAACTTTTCTGTAACATGTCAGTCCATTGCCATTGTATACATTATGCAATGTGAATGCAATGCGTTCTACATTGGTAAAACCAAGAGACCTTTTTTTTGTTGCATTAGGGATCATGTTTCTTTGATACACAAGAAACGTATGGAAACGCCTATTAGTCGCCATATTGGCATTAACCATAACTTCAACAGCATGAAAATGCATTTTTTTGCATTAGAGCATATTTCACCTGGTATCGGGGTGGTGACTATGACAAATTGCTCCTACAACATGAGGCCAGGTGGATACATGAATTATCAGCTTTAAAGTATCCCGGCCTCAATGATGCAATGAGCTTTAAATGTTTTCTCTGAATTCTCTTTTTTTTTTTTTTTTATTAATGTATGATCTCTGTTCATTTCAGATCAATTTACTCATTGCTGGAAATATGTGTTAATACAACGTAACATAATTCATTGTACCTCCCTAATTCAACATTCTAGAGTTCAGTTACCCTATTGCTCGGATTATATTTAGTGGTCCGCACTGGGTGCCCCGGGCGGATAATCAGCCGCTCGTCCACTGTGTAGCCTCATTGAGGGTAATCGTCTCCATTGGATGCATTTTGGTACCGCTATTTACAATTAGCGCCCTTTTTGGTTGATTTAAATTAGTGCACACATATTTGTGGGAAAGTAACTTTGTGGTTCCAATAACCAATATGGTGCAGCTGACGTCGGATGTGCTTCTATGGCCAGATCCGGTCTGTTGTATTTACACATTGTCTCAACACATGTGCTGTTCGGTCTGTGACGCTGGCTGCGTCACTCGCTGAACTTTATCCTTCTAGTAGGAGGTAAGCGCATGCACCGGTCCGGGTGGTGACGATGAACGCGTCACCCTTGTAGCTCCACCCTCCAAGCGGCCAATCGCTCCAATGGTGCTCCTTGCTGTTCGTCCGCATCCCAGCGGTGTCTGACGTCACATGGGAGGACTATATAGGTGCAGTTGTACACCGCCAATGCTCTGTCGTAGGCAATTTATTACCGTGGGTTTTTTTTTACCTCCCTGTATGTTTGGTCCCTGGATATTAAGTAATTGATCTCTTAGTCTAACCTATTTTCCTGCTTCATTATGTACCCAGTCTGGGAGTTTATCCTCGGCTTCTTATTTAACCACTTGACCACTGGTCACTTAAACACCCTTAATAACCAGACCAATTTTCAGCTTTCGGTGCTCTCACATTTTGGATGACAATTACTCAGTCATGCAACACTGTACCCATATGACATTTTTGTCCTTTTTTTCACACAAATAGAGCTTTCTTTGGTGCTATAAAAGAAAAAAGACCGAAAATTCAGTAAAAAAAAAGCATTTCTCTTTGTTTCTGTTATACAATTTAGCAGATTAGTAATTTTTCTTCATACATTTTGGCCAAAATGTATAAGTATACTACTACATAGCTTTGCTAAAAATAAGTACAAATTGGATATTATTTGGTCTTTGTTAAAGTTATAGAGTCCATAAGCTATGGTGCCAATATCTGAAAATTGATCACACCTAAAGGACTGATGATGGCCTATCTCATTTCTTGAGACCCTAACATGCCAGAAAAGTACAAATACCCCCCAAATGACCCCTTTTTGGAAAGAAGACATCCCAAGGTATTTAGTAAGAGGCATGATGAGTTTTTTGAAGTTGTCATTTTTTCCTACAATTCTTAGCAAAATCAAGATTTTCTTTCTTTTTTTCCTTTTTTTTTCTCACAAAATTGTCATATTATCAGGTTATTTCTCACACACAGCATATGCATACCACAAATTACACCCAAAACACATTCTGCTATTAACCCCGAGTAGTATTGGCGATACCACATGTGTGAGACTTTTACACAGCGTGGCCACATACAGAGGCCCAACATGCAGGGAGCACCATCAGGCGTTCTGGAGCACCCAGGCCAATTCTGACATTTCTGACATTTCTCTCCTACATGTAAAAATCATTTTTTTGCTAAAAAATTACATAGAACTCCAAAACATTGTATATGTTTTTTTTAGCAAAGACCCTAGAGAATACATTCGTGGTCATTGCAACTTTTTATCACACACGGTATTTGCGCAGCAATTTTTCGAACCCGTTTTTTTGGGGGAAAAAAACAGTTTTGTGCTTAAAAAAAAAACCAGTTAGCCCAATGTTTTTGCATAATGTGAAAGATGAAGTTACGCTGATTAAATAGATACCTAACATGTCACTCTTCAAAACTGCACACGCTCGTGGAATGGCGCCAAACGTCCCTACTTAAAAATCCCCATAGACGACTGGTTACATGTTTTGAGTTACAGAGGAGGTCTAGGGCCAAAATTATTGCTCTCACTCTAACGTTCGCAGCGATACCTCACATGTGTGGTTTGAACACCGTTTTCATATGTGGGCGGGACTTACATATGTGTTCGCTTCTGCATGCGAGCACATGGGGACAGGGGCGCTTTAAATTTTATTTTATTTTTTATTGTTCATTTTACTTTATTTTAGTTTGACATTTTTTTCCCCCAAAAATTATTTTTTTGATCACTTTTATTCCTATTACAAGGAATGTAAACAATAAGACCCCACATCTCACCTCTAGGCTGGGAAGCCTGAAATAAAAAAAAATGGAGTATTGCAGAGTATTGGCAGGGTATTGGGTTCTGCAGAGTATTGGCAGGGTATTGGGTTCTGCAGAGTATTGGCAGGGTATTGGGTATTGCAGAGTATTGGCAGGGTATTGGCAGTGAATTGAGGGGTTAATTTTCGGTGAGCAGCACTGTGGGCACTGCAGATGCAGCCCACAGCGCTGCTGACACCGATCTCTTCCCCCTCCGCTGGGGAGGGAGGAACCGGTGTCATAACATGACGACGGTTTGTTTACAAGTGATCGCTCCATCATTTGACGGAGCGATCACATGGTAAACGGCCGCAATGAGTGGCCGTTTACTGTGATCCATGATGCAGGACCCAGCGGTCACGGATGCTCTCAAGTGCATGCCCCAGGGGGCGCGCGTGAGCGGAATTCTGGGAGGACTTTATACGACGGCCTCTGAGTTAAACAACCACCCTGTAGCCGTCATTCGGCTATGGGCCGGTTGTTAAGTGGTTAATTTAGCATTTGTTTGGATATATTTTTTTTATTTCTTTAGACACAAGCTTGTGGATCTGCTTGAAAGTTATTTTTGTGATACTCTCCTCTATGGCTATATACAGCGCTCAATTTGTACAGGAGGATTATTCCTCTGATATAAGAATGTTACTGATTCTATTACCTTATCAGTTCTCAGGTAATTACCTAATCCACTTTTGCCATTCTGTACATTTGTTTATTATGCATTTCTGACAGGTATCTGTCCATATTGGGCTTACCTGTATACTCTATGTTACACAGATTATATACACCTGTGGCCACGCTGATCTGAGTTTATGGGGCTGAAAACTCTATTGATGACCAGATATTTCTGATGGCTTGTACGCGTAATCTCAATCAAAAAAATTTCTCTTAATTAATAATCGTCAATACTGGGTAAGATCCTAGATAGTTCTACACATAAATATTTAATATATCCTATTGATACTGTTATTCAATTAATATGTTAAACTTCTAATATGTAATTGTTATTATTTGACGTGATCTTATCCATATCTTTCGATTATTTTCAGTTTACCACACAGTGTACCTAAAAACTTCTGAAGAAGCTCAGATGAGCGAAACATGTCGAGTGGTATACTCTGTTTGGTATCCTCTGGTTTTATGAATTATTTTGTTTTGCAATGGATCATTTTAAAAATATTTTGCTATTTAGTATCTCATTTGAAAATGTAATAAAAATCTGTGTTTTATAGAAATGTTGTCTCCTACCTACCTTTTCCTGTATGTACACCTTAAAAGTCCCGGGTTTGTTTACCCCATTGCCCCTTTCTTTGTTCCTTCTTTTTTAGTAAACCCCCCCAACCTGCACAAAAAAGAAAACTAGAAGAAGAGGCAGACAAAGGGGGAGAATAAGACAAAAAGGCAAAAGGGAAACTCCCCAAACGATAAAAATATTTAACTTATCCACACTACCACTAAGTTCAGAGGACACCTCACTACTGAGCAAAAATCTCAGCTTATAATCCACAAAATTCTGCTTAACTCATAACTATTTCCTTTTTGAGAACCAATGGGACCTACAGACTCAAGGCACAGCTATGGGGGCAAATTTTGCCCCAGCTATGCCAAGCTGACAATGGGCCTCCGGGAACAACGTTTGATTTGGAATAATAACCCTTACTCCGAACATATCGTGTATTTCGGACGATACATAGACAATATAGTCACTATCTGTGAAGGGGCTCGGCCCCAGGGTGATGATTTTGTGGCCTATTGTAATGCCAACAATCTAGGTCAATCCTTCAACTCAGCCTGTGAACCTGACACTTTAGCCTTTTTAGATCTAGAACTCAGCCATACCGACAAAACTATTCATGCAACAAATTACACAAAACCTACTGCAGGCAAACTCATACCTTCATTTTCGTAGCTGCCACTATCTGAGATGGATTTCCAACATACCAAAAAGTAAATTTTGTCATTTAAAACACAACTGTACTCATTTAGAGGACTATACTATACTATATACTATATATATACTATAGACTATACTATAGGAGCAGAGTGATCTCTTCAAGAAGAAGTTCCTTGAAAAGTGCTATACTACCCCCTTAATTGAGGGAGCTTATAACCATTTTCTGAGTGAAGCACCCAGACCCAGCCACCATCAGTCCACCTCATCCTCCCAGACACCCAGATTCATCACCCAGTTCCACACACCGCATAAAAAGATAGAACACGCTTTTCAAAAACATTAGGACATACTATGAGAAGATCCCCACCTTCAAAACAGCCTTAGTGATGTAACAAAAATGACATTTTTTTAAAAATATTTTTTGGGCGGCACAGTGGGGTAGTGGTTAGCACTCTTGCCTAGCAGTAAGAAGGGTCACTGGTTCGAATCCCAACCACGACATTACCTGCCTGGAGTTTGCATGTTCTCCCTGTGCCTGCGTGGGTTTCCTCCGGGTACTCCGGGTTTCCTCCCACACTCCAAAGACATGCAGGTAGGTTAATTGGCTTCTGTCCAAAATTGACCCTAGTATATGAATGGGGACCTTGGATTGTGGGCTCTTTGAGGGTAGGGACCAATGTGAGTGTGCAATGTACAGGGACAATTGTAGACACTCACTCAGGTTGAACTGGATGGACTGGTGTCTTTATTCAACCTTACTATGAAACATATAGAAAGGACAAAAACATTAAAAAAATAGCACCCAGCAAATTAAAATCTCGTAAGCCCAAATTAACATCAACCCTCACCTTTATAGACATAAAGGAAATGTACCAATGCCGCAAGTTTAACCTGCAAATTTGTCCAACACAGACAAAAACAATTTACCACAAAAGGCAAAACATATCCCCTTGGCAAATTCTTTAACTGCTCAACAGAATTTGTGGTATATTGCCTCTCTTGCCCCTGCGGCCTGCTTTATGTAGGTCACACCATCAGAACCTTACGCAAAAGGTTTGGAAAACATAGACACTCCATTGAAGAAGACATTTCACAGAATTCCATCAGGGCTCCACCAATGGCCTACAGGTCTGGGATGTGGAGACCATCCCGGGTTGTTTCCCTTGAGCCAAACGCATTAAGCGTCTGTGCGAGAGGGAAACTTTCTGGATCTACACCCTGGATAGTTTAAAGCCTGGTGGCTTAAAGGAGGATATTGAAATTCATTCCATCAATTAATATATACTGGTACCTACAGACCCACCCATCCTAATCATAGCCATTCCCTATGACCTACCACCAGCACTCACCCCATTGCTAGATTAACCCATGATTTCCTTTCCCTCCCTCCCCCCTCCTCCTCTTTCCGCCTTCCCCATCCTACCCCTTCCCCTCACCTTCTATCTTCCCCATTATCGCTAAGAGCTTAAGGGCCACTCACATTCATTTTTACCACAGAAACTACTGTAGCCCACAGTGCTTTGGAGACAAGCATGTATAGCAATAATGTGTGGGGTCAAACATGCGCACTTGCTTGCGTTTTATGCACATGCTTGCATTTTGATTGTTGTTTGCATAGTTTCTTCATAATGACTCAATTCCCTTATGGGTACAAGTGTTTGCATGCGCGCACATAGAGATGCATGTGTGTGAATATTTTTGGATACCTCCAAATCAGCGCGATTGTCCTGCTCATAATTAGTTAGAAACTAAAATTTGCGCAAAAAAAAGAAAAAACAAACACATTTATTGATTAAAATTAAAAACAACTTTTCAAAATAATCTCTCAATGGGAATTTTGTTAGTCAATGAGATTGTCACAATGTCAATTTGTAAGTATACCAGAGGAACTAATGAACCTCCTATTCATGCTTACCTTTTAAACCTATAGATATACAATTTTAATGTTTAATGTTAATTTTATTATTTCACTCTACATTATCTTATTTTTATTTCTAATTCTATTTTTTATCTTTATTTTTGCTCTATTCATTATTATCATATTTATGTTTATAAAAAAAAAAAATCTCTATATGTATTTATTTTTCTTCTTTAATTTATTTTCATTAGTATCTCTACTCCATTAAATTTGACTGTATTTCAGTTTATTTACCTACCCTTAGTTCTGTGATGTGTACATATACGTATAGATATGTTTTCATATTTCTTACCAAACATAAGCACCTTTTTATTTGATGGGTAAACTGAACTGCAAATGATCCACACCCAGAGACTAGGGCTGGTCTGTTGCACCTTAGATCTCCTGGCACCGTCCCTTCCTCTCCCCTTTCTCTACATAAACCTTGCCGATGATGGCCAAATCACATACCTGATGGAGTATGCATGCTCTGAAAAATGCAGTGTTACCGGGATAAGCCCAGATACCGGCTAGTACCTGCATTTTGCCCCTACACCCAGCCCACCCAAGTGCAGTATGGATCAATCACTGTCACTTACAAAACACAACACATTTGATACAGTTTCTGACAGCCTAGGAGCTTTTTTCTTGTGAGTCTCACTAGTGTATCAGTAAATTTAGAGCCCAAAATGGCAAATTCAAGGTACACTAGTGAAGAGGCCTACACGTTTGCATGACAGATGAAGATGAGTGAAGAGGAAGTCACTCATCTGTCAAATTCAGGCTCAGAATACAATCCTGTAGACCACAGCGGCTCCATGACAGATAGCTCTGATGACAGAGTTGTGGTCCCTGCCAAGGTCAGACCCCGATCTTCTGCTGTTGAGGTGCAAAAACCACAGGGCTCTCGTATTGGAGCAGAGAAGTCCTAGTGCCGCTCATCCTTCTGGTGAACTGGCAAGCACCAGCGGCCTAGTACACCCTGGTCGTAGATCCAGCACTGTAGTAACACTTGATGATATGGTGAGTCCCATAAGTGCAGTTCAAGCTGGCGAGGTGGCAAGCACAAGTAGTGTCCCGCTGCCACCAAGAAGACAAAGATAGGCCCATCTTGCCCATAATGTCCTTCCTGCAGAATTCGCCAATCCTAATTGGGAACCTGCCACTTCTGCAGCACTGTACTTCCCCCATTCACTGGCCAACCCAGAATTCAGGTAGAAACAGTTGATTTTACGTCACTTGATTTTTATTCGATGTTTTTCACAGAAGATCTTTATAGATCTATTGTGGACCAAATTAATTTGTATGCTGGTCAATTTATCGCCAGTTGTCCCTTGCCAGAGATCGGAAACCAATTACGGTTTCTGAATTTAAGACCTTTCTGGGCCTATCCCTTGGCATGGGCATAGTTAAAATGAGTACGTTGCGGTCATATTGGCCCACTGATCCAATTTACCATATGCCCCGTTCTGTGCCTCCATGGCCAGGGCACGATACAAGCAGCTCTTGCGGTTCATGCACTTCAACGACAATGAACTCTGTCGTCCTCGTGGAGACCCTGGATACGATCGGCTCTACAAAATTCAGCCCCTCATAAACCCCTTCAACCAATGTTTTGCAGCCTTGTTTACTCCCGATCAAGTCTGCGTTGATGAGTCCCTGATTACATTTTCTGGCTGCTTGTCTTTCAAACAGTATCTTTCCACAAAGCGTGCCAGATACGGGGTCAAGATGTATAAGCTCTGTGACAGGGCCACAGGCTATACATATAGTTTTAAGGTTTATGAGGGAACAGATAGTCACGTAGAGCTGCTGAACTGCCCAGATTACATAGGGAGCGCTGGCAAGATTGTCTGGGACTTGGTGGTGACTTGGTGTTACCCTTATTTGGAAAGGGGTACCATTTGTATGTGGACAATTCTTATACGAGCCACTTTTTAGTCACTTGTTTGATTATCAGATTGGCACATGTGGCACCGTGAGACCTAATCGCTGGGGGCTTACACCAGCGGCCTGTAGATTCCCGTCTTAGGCTGGGGGAGAGAGCCTGCTTCAAGTGTAATAATTTGCTCGCTCTGAAGTGGAGGGATAATAAGAATGTTTTCGTTCTGTCCTCCCTTCACGCAGACACGACAGTCCAAATTCTTATGGCGACTGGTGTTGGGGAGAAACCCCTCTGTGTCCATGAATATAACCAAAATATGGGAGGGGTGGCTCTCAACGATCTCAACAGTACCAGTTGTTGGCACTGTACCCAATTGCCCCTAAGGCCAGACGCTGGTACAAAAAAATGTCTGTATACTTATTTCAATTGGCTTTGCTGAATGCTCATGTGCTATACAGAGCTTCAGGATGGACTGGATCCTTCCTTAAATTCCAGGAAGAGATTGTCAGAGCCCTTCTGTTTCCAGACGGTGCTTCATCTCACCTTCCCAATCCAAATGCAGTAAGCCGGCTGCATGAGAGGCATTTTCCATATGTCATCCCGAGTACCCCTACCCAAAGAGCCCCCCCAAAGAAGTGTCTGTAGAAACCACGGATATAGGCGTGACATCTTCTATTTCTGTCCCTCCTGTCCTGACAATCCTGGTCTTTGCATTGTAAAAAAATAAAACAAACAAAAAAAAAAATCTAAAAAAAAAGTTGTTTTTTTCTTCTCTCTCTCTCTTCTCTCTCTCTATTGTTCTGCTCTTTTTACTGTATTCTATTATGATATGTTTTATTGTTAACCATTTTTTAGTTTTCAGGTACGTCATTCAGCTGCAGCGTGGATTTATTTATCTTGACAGCAACAGCGTTTCCTCCCACGATACATAAAACCATGACTCCAGCACTGTAGGAGGTGATTTCACCACCACAGTTAAAAAAAAAAAAAAAAAAATAATAAAAAAAAAAAAGCACATATATGCCAAAGCATGGGCGCAGCAGGCGTGGAGGAGCGATTTGCTCCTAACTTTTGGGGAGGATGTCCCCATGCTTCGGCATATATATATAATTTAGGCACAGGTTGCGTTAAAAAATGTTTTATTTTTGACTGTTTTTTAATGTTTTTTTGGATTTACACATGGTAGGACATTCCAACCACAAAATCCGTTTGAATTTTTCTGACGGATTTTGGCCGAAACTTGTGTTGCATACACACGGTCGCACAAAGTTGTCGGAAAATCCGATCATTCAGAACGAGGTGACATACAAAACATACGACGGGACTACGTAGAGGCCAGTAGCCAATAGCTTTCGTCTCCAATTTTTTTCTTAGCATGTGTGGGACTTTGTTCGTCGGAATTCTCTACACACAATCATAAAAAGTCAGATTGGATTTTGTTGTCTGAAAATTTTAGATCCAGACCGAAAAAGTCCGATAGAGCCCACACACAATTCGATTTTCCGACAACATAATCCAATCTGACTTTTTCCGTCTGAATTTCCGACCGGGTGTATGGGGCATTACTGTTATACTGTACTGTTACTTTTTTTATTGTTAACCATCATTTGCTTAGCAGGTACGCCATTGAGCTGCAGCGTGGATTTATTTATCTTGACAGCAACAGCGTTTGCTCCCACGATACATAAAGCTGTGACTCCGGCGCTGTAGGAGGTGATTTCATCACCACAGTTGAAAACAAAATGGTGCATGTATGCCCATCATTAGAAGTGGGTGGCTGAAGGGAGGTATTCTAATGGTGGTCATACTCACCGATCAATCTCTTTTTTTTGTTCAGCCCACAGGCTACATGAAAAAAAAATTACAATATATGCCCAACAAGGACCAGCAACATACTGGTATGTTGCTGGACTTTGAATGGTTATACCAGAATGATGCCTGCGGGTTTAAGTATCATCTTGGTATCATTCTTTTCAGCCAGCAGTCGGGTTTCATGTAAAAGCAATTCTAGTGGCTAATTAGTCTCTAGACTGCTTTTACAAGCAATGGGAGGGAATGTCCCCCCTCCCACCATCTTGCATGGTTTTCTCTGGCTCTCCTGTCCCAACGGGGAGCCTGATAATGCAGCCGGTGGTTCCACCAGCTGACCATAGAGATGATCAGAGACCAGAACAGCTCCAATCATCTCTATGGCCTAAGAAACAGGAAGCTACAAGCATTTCATGACTTCGATTTTGCTGGATATAAACAGTGCCATTGGGAAAGCAATTTATCTCACCGATCTTGGTGTGGTCAGATGCTTTGAGGGCAGAGGAGAGATCTAGGGTCTAATAGACCCCAATTTTTTTTAAAAAGAGTACCTGTCAATACCTATTGCGATCATAGGCGATATTTACATTCCCTGAGCTAACAATAAAAATTATTTTTAAAAAATGCAACCCTATCCCCCCCTGCTCTCACGCAAAGGCGAACTCAAGCGTCAGTCTGGGGTCATATGTAAACAGCAATTGCACCATACATGTGAGGTATCACCGCGAAGGTCAGATCGAGAGTAGTAATTTTAGCAGTAGACCTCCTCTGTGAATTTAAAGTGGTAACCTGTAAAGGCTTTTAAAAATGTATTTAGTTTGTCGCCGCTGCACGTTTGTGCGCAATTTTAAAGCATGTTGTGCTTGGTATCCATGTACTCCGCCTAAGATCATCTTTTTTATTTCATCAAACATTTGGGCAATATAGTGTGTTTTAGTGCATTCAAATTTTAAAAAGTGTGTTTTTTTCCAAAAAAATGCATTTGAAAAATCGCTGCGCAAATACTGTGTGAAAAAAAAAAAGAAACACCCACCATTTTAATCTGTAGGGCCTTTGCTTTAAAAAATATATAATGTTTTGGGGTTCAAAGTAATTTTCTTGCAAAAAAAAAAATGTCAACAAAAAGTGTCAGAAGGGGCTTTGTCTTCAAGTGGTTAGAAGAGTGGGTAATGTGTGACATAAGCTTCTAAATGTTGAGTATAAAATGCCAGGACAGTTCAACCCCCCCCCCAAGTGACCCCATTTTGGAAAGTAGAGACCCCAAGGTATTTGGTGAGAGGCATGTCGAGTCCATGGATTATTTTATATTTTGACACAAGTTGTGGGAAAAATATTTTTATTTTTTTGGCTGCATAAAGTTGTCACTAAATGATATATTGCTCAAACATGCCATGGGCATATGTGAAATTAAAACCCCAAAATACATTCTGTTGCGTCTCTTGAGTACGGGGATACCACATGTGTGAGACTTTTTTGGAGCCTAGCCGCGTACGGAACCCCGAAAACCAAGCACCGCCTTCAGGCTTTCTAAGGGTGTAAATTTTTGATTTCACTCCTCACTGTCTATCATAGTTACGGAGGCCATGGAATGCCCAGATAGCACAACCCCCCCCCCCCCCAAATTACCCCATTTTGGAAAGTAGAGACCCAAGCTATTTGCTGAGAGGTATGGTGAGTATTTTGCAGATCTCACTTTTTGTCACAAAGTTTTGAAATTTGAAAGAAAATTAAAAATCTTTCTTTCTTAAAACAAATGAGAGCTGCCAAATACTCACCATGCCTCTCAGCAAATAGCTTGGGGAGTCTACTTTCCAAAATTGGGTCATTTTGGGGGGGGGGGGGGGTGCGATCTTGCCATTTTATGGCTTTCGAAACTGTGATAGGTAGTGAGGAGTGAAATAAAAAAATTACGACCTTAGAAATCCTGAAGGCGGTGCTTGGTTTTCGGTTCCCCGTACACGGCTAGACTCCCAAAAATTACCACACATATGGTATTCCCATACTAAGGAGAGGCAGCAGAATGTATTTTGGGGTGTAATATCACATATGCTCATGGCATTTTTTACCAATATATAAGTTAGTGACAGCTTTGTGAAAAAAAAAAAAATGTTTGTCATGTTCCCGCAACTAGTGTCAAAATATAAAATATTCCATGGACTCAACATGCCTCTCAACAAATAGCTTGGGATGTCTACTTTCCAAAATGGGGTCATTTGGGGAGGGGGGGGGGGGGTTGTACTGCTCTGCCATTTTAGCCACTCAAGAAATTAGATAGGCAGTCAAACTAAAAGCTGTGTAAATTCCAGAAAATGTACCCTAGGTTGTAGACGCTATAACTTTTGTGCAAACCAATAAATATACACTTATTGATGTTTTTTTTACCAGTAAGACATGTGGCTGAATTCATTTTGATTAAAATTTAGTTCATTGGATTTCTCTTATAACAAAAATTTGTAAATATATATATTTATTTTTTCGAAATTTTCAGTCTTTTTCCGTTTATATCGCAAAAAATGAAAATAACAGAGGCACTCAAATGCTATCAAAAGAAAGCTCTATTTGTGGGAAAAAAAGGATGTAAATTAAGTTTGGGTACAACTTTGCATAACCGCGCAATTACCAGTTAAAGCAGCGCAGTGCCAAATTGTAAAAAGTCCTCTGGTCTTTAGGCAGCCAAATGGTCTGGGGCTTAAGTGGTTAACTACCACCAAAAGAGAGTCCTGTCTCAAATGTGAATGTGCCCTGGATTGAAGTGGTTAAGTTCTTCTAAGGGACAGGTTTCAACCTTGTCGATGCTTTTTCAAAAACATCTGGGTTAAATTTGCTTGGTAAAAACCTTTATTAACATTTTGCTGTCAAAGCCATTTTTGCATGCATGTTTAAAAAAAAAAAAATTTTAGGTCTGAAAATTAGAAACCCCCAAATATATTTTCTGACATCAGACACCCTAGAGAATCAAAATGGTAGTTTACGTTTTTTTCATGTGATTTTATCACCAAGATCTAGGAAATGCAAAATTTCAGTAAAAAAAACACACTACAGTTGCACCGAGTAAATAGATACCCAACATGTCAAACCTTAAATTTGTGTGCGCCTGTGAAATGGCAACAAACTTCAGTACCCTACATTTTCTAGGCCTATAGGGGGCTTCAAAAGCCCCCTATAGGTCAAAAGCTTAGTGTTACAGAGGATGTCTTGTGCTAGAATGATTGCTCTCATTCCGACATGCATGTCGATATGCAACGTGTATGTGTGTTTACGTTTGTATATGTAGGGGGGCTCTTGAATTTTTTTGGGGAGGTGGGTCTATGTGCTTGGGTGTAACTTTATTGTCCTTGCATCTCTCCTCTGGGCTACACTAAATGTGTTGTAATGCACATCACATTGCAAAACATTCCTTCCTGGCTTTGCTAGCCAGGGGAAAGTGAAAGGATGACCTGAAAGTGACGTCATACGTGTTGCTTTCTGGTTTACAGCAAGAAGAGGAGGTGGGTGGATGTGCATCCTCTTCTTGCTCTCCTTCACCCACCATGTCAGTCCTGGGCCCGTAGATGGGTAAGCAGAGCCCCGAATACATAGCAGGGAAGCGATCTGGTACCATGGGTTTTTGGAAGCAAGTGGCAGCGCAGCTGCCCGAATGCTTCCACCTGACAGGCAGGAGTCTGCCTGTCAGTTTTACACACAATTTCGGTGGCTGCCACTGTATTATGTGTGCAACCCCCAAGGTTTTTCTTGGACCCTGTGAATCAAGTTGATTCTCTCTGGCTTTCAGAAACAACTATATGAAACCAATGAGGAAACTCCCCTTGGATGACCTCTCCTGCAAGGTAGCCATTTTAGTGACTATTGTGTCTGTTAGATTTGTCGCTGTAAAGAGCCTTTTCTCATTCATGAATTTGAATTTTTTTTTTTTTTTTGCCCAAGACCCTTATTTGTTTCTAAGGTGGTGTCAGATTTTCACCTCAACTAGATATAATTCATCCTTCCTTGTGCCCTGCTCCTTAGCATCATCATCTTGTACACTCAGTGATAATATTAAAAAGATGCACGCATAAAGTGCTGAACACCAAAGTAATAAAATATAACAATGCTGAGCTGTTGTGATTAAGGATGGGCTCAGGCGTGTTCACATTCTCCACGTGCAGAGCCTGCCAGGAAGTTGGCGCAACGCTGCGCTAATCACAGGCAGTGAGACATTGCCCCGATATGCGGCTGCAGAGATTGGGAAATGTCTCACTGCCTGTGATTAGCGCAGCGCTGCGCCGACTTCCTGGCGGACTCTGCACGTGGAGCATGCAAACACGCCTGAGCTCATCCCTAGTTGTGATTACTAAAAATTCAGTTACATCAATCCAAACATATATCATGTGATTTGCATAAACACACCATTGTTAAAAAAAACAAAATCAATGTGATCCACATTACTGTATACGGACACTACAATCTGAGTATGTCAGTGATATACACACAAACTAGTAAACAAAAAATAAATTGTCCATCAACATCCCTGTGTTTTTTTTTCCATTAAATCAAATTTAGTGAGACCTCCACCAAATTATTATGGGCACACCCTCATCTTGCTGAAATGACTCTTTAAAACAAAAAGGTCTATGAAGCTTATCCTTTTTATAACCAGGACTTGGCTGTATGCTCTTCCTCCAGGAAATGAATCCATGCTGAAAGCCAAAAGGAAGGAGGTGCTCTCTGTAATGCTGGTTTCTAAATAAAAGTGGATATTCACTTGTATGCATAGGTGTGCACATGGGCTGGGCACACCCTAATCCCCCCTGTGCCAGCCAGGGCTTTTTTCTAGGGAAAATTCTGGGTTTGCTAATGGACGCTCACTGGCAGTGACAGAGCTGCCAGTGAGACAATTTTGATTGGTATGTATACCCCCTAGACTCCCCTTATGAGAACTGCAGCCGCGGAGTAAGCTGACAGCTGGCCGCATTTCCCAATGCTGCCTCTATAGTTTCGGCAAGTGATCTCTTACTGTAGGCGGCAGAGTGATACAGCTGCACTCCGCCTGCACTCCAGTGCCTCTTCTGATGCCATAGGATAGGAGGTAAGCAGCATCTAGTGGGGAGCATGTGCAAATCTAGGAGGGTAGATTTCACTTAATTTACAATGCTCTTGCCAGCAAAATCCCCCCTCCACACTGCCTGAACAGGATGGAAGAAAGGGCTAGGTCCTCTCTGGCTCCTCCAGCCCCCATCCCCTGTGTCTGCCCCGCCCACACTGCAATCTTTGTGTGCAGCCTGTGTCTGAGAAAGGAGATGTGTGGGCAGGATAGTTTAGGTACAGCAGCTGGCAGATCCGTGGGGGCTGCTACACTGATTCTCCTATGTGATCCTACAAATACCAGCCAGGTGAGTGAGCAGTCCCTCATCTCCCTCCCCTCTCTCTCCCATCTACCAACCCCCCCCCCCTCCAGGAGCTGCCAAGTTGATTTCTTGTCCAGCTAGCAAGTAGGAATGAATTGACTGTTAATGTGGAGGGCCACCCTAAAAAAAAAAAACATTAATATTCTTAAAAAATATGTTTTTCTTTCTCCTTCTTTTTTCTGGCCCCCCATCTGATCAGTTTTCCTCTTATGACGCTTTTGTGAGCTTCCCAGATCATTATTCAGTTGAAGTCCATTCGTGACGTAACGCGTAGGAAATCGGAAGTGACGTTCGTATCATCCATCGCTCCGTCCAGTTGTGTGTGTGCCTGTTTATTCGCTCCTGTTTGTGAGTAGATATAGTTTCTTTTACAAATAAATTGTTCGTTTAAAACTACTACACCATGGAGGATATCTTTTACTTGTTATTTTGAGCATTGCTGGTCGACCAAAACTACAAGGAAGAGCAGGCACTGTCGGAAGTCCCAGCCTATCTGATCCCCCGGAATTCCCTCTGCAAATCTATTTTTTTGCTGTATACCTTACAGCTGTGAGGTAATTATTTAGGAATATCAGCACTGACACGGGATACCGCTTGGAGGAAAACTACCTTGGCACATTGCACTTTATGTTTGGTTGTGAAATCACATTCTAGATCTGCACGATTGGACTGTGTATGGGACACTATCGAGAGTCACAATTTTTTGCTGCTACTTCATTTCCTTTTTACCAAGGATTATATTGTTTCTGTATGCACATTTTTTGCACATCTAAATTATCCACAGAATCTTTTTTGGATTATTTATTACACTATTTTATCGGTACATTATATTTTTGTAGCTTTATCTTAGATGTTTTAATTTTCCTTTCTGTTTTATCTTAGACGCTTCACCTTTTTTATATAGTTATTGGAATTAACTATTTGCACTTTATAGCCGTAGACCCCTTATTTTCTTACTGTATAGACACTGGAATGATGCACTAGCAATATTATACACCAGATGTTCATTTATATGCAATTTTTTAGTATCACATACTAAGCACTATTGCACTTGTTTTTCACATTTTGTTATTGAATTGACAGTCACTATTTATCACATAAGTTTATTATTTATTTTTTCTCTTGGTATCTAAGGAAGCGCAACACACCACCCTTCTCCCCTAAACTGGCTATGTGTCCTTATTTCATTCCGGGACACTGTATTGTCCAGGAATGAAGGTGCCTGGGACACGGGGCACAAATATGAATTAAGGGAAAATCCTGGGCAATTCGGGACACGTGGGCACCCTACCCCAGATCAGTTTGCAGATCGCAGTGCAAACTGTCAACCATACGATCTGATTCCAGTGTGGACCAAAAAAAAGGGTCCTGCACCATTTTGGTGCGAATGCTATGTGATTTGCTATGCGAAAGCTATGCGATTTGTATGGCTGAATTCGCATCGCACAGACATGGCATGTGATCTGCACAGCAATGTGGTGCGAATAACTTGCATTGTCTGTGTTCGCACCTGTTTGAACCCAGCCTAAAGGATAAAGCACCTCCTGCACTAATACATTTTCACTCTACCAGGTTGGAAGACTTTCCTTGGGTATTCTGACATCAAGGCTCTGTTGCCCAGCTAAGGCTGCCACCTTGATTTCTGTTCATAACTTTTCCAAGTTCTGCTAGATCAGGGCCACAGGACAAATTTTCACATCCAATGGGGGCAGCATGCAAACTGTCCTTTCCCCCAGCATTGGTGTCAGCAGACGCACTATTAACCCCCAGCACTGGTGTCAGCAGAAGCAATATTAACTACATGCCGACTGCTGTCGGCATATATATACGTCAGCAGAATGTCACGACTGGGCAAAGTAACGTACCCGTACTTTACTTTAAATTGCCTGCCGTGCACGCACGTGCCTGTTGCAGTGACCATGCCCGCGGGACCCGCGAACTCGATCGCCACTGGGATACCCGCCATCGTTTCACGAATGAAGAACGGTGAGATGCCGATGTAAACAGCATCTCCCCGTTCTGCCTAATGACAGGACACTGATTGTCTGCTCCCTGTCATTGGGAGCTGCAATCAGTGTCACGTCACACACAGCCCACCCCCCAGACAGTTAGAAACACTCCCCTAGGACACACTTACCCCCTCCCCGCCCCCTTCACTGCCAGTGACATTTTTACAGTAATCAATGCAATTTTATAGCATTGATCGCTGTATTAATGCCAGTGGTCCCAAAAATGTGTCAAAATTGTCTGATGTCACACTGGGAAGCGAGCACATACGCAGGTCACATGGAGCGTACGTGAGAGGGGAGGGGCCAGTCGGCGGCACTCACACGAGTAGATGGAGGAAGCCCCGCCGAACCAGCTGGATCTGAGCGCAGTGAGAGAGCGCAACGCTCCGTAATGATATCACTCTGACCCCGCCGACTATGCTTCCCTGCCCGCCGCGACTATACCGGCTTAGGAGCGACTGATTGTGAGAGATCACCAGCGAGACCCGGAGCCGTGCACTGACGGCGGACGGGGCGGAAGATCCCGCTGGAGCGTGCGGTCCCCCCTCGGATCTCCCCCCAGGCTGCCCTCTGTTTTTATACCTCTTCAGTGGACCGTGGAGCTCAGAAGGAGGAAGAGAAGGGAAAAGCTGAGGACAGCTACGAACAGGTCAGACTAAAAGTATCTCTTCCTATTTGAATTGTATATTGCGGACTGTAATGATGGGAGATACACGTATAGGACAACAGAAGTGACACAGAAGTGTAATAAATGCATATTTTTTGGAGCCCTGAATTCAGGAACTTGGAAGGAGTGTTTGTGAAATCAGTGAGGAGTTTCTCTGTGTGTCAAGGACAGTTGTTAAATGGAAGGGTGAAGCAGAACCACTGAATAAGCATTCCTTGAAAATATATGCCGAAGCCCTGAAAAGAGTTATATGATATTATGAACTGTTTTCTTTTTTCAGCCGTGGGTTGATCTTTCTTTTGAGCGTTGAAACTAACTAAGCTTAAGCTTGGGTAAAATGGGTGTATGCTGTGCTCAAAAACGCATGTACCACAGACTAAACACGCATTAAAAAGACGAGACGGCAGTGCTGGAAGGAAAAGGAAAAAAAAAAAAGGGAAAAAGATGCAGGTTGAATACTCGGTTGGCATCTATTTATAATGATAACGACTGACTGTACCTTATATAGCACTGAGTGATCTCTCCCTAAAATTGCATACCCGCAGCAGACACACCAATGCACCATAGAGTGTGATGCAAAACGTAAAGGACTGTGTAAGAGCAGGTGGATTGGTGTGCTGAGGTCAGAGTTACCAGCGGAACAATAACACATACATTTCTAAGGAAAGTAACTTAAACCCTGATTCCTATAGATATTAATAGACGGT
Source organism: Lithobates pipiens (assembly GCF_037356315.1). NCBI lineage: Eukaryota > Metazoa > Chordata > Amphibia > Anura > Ranidae > Lithobates > Lithobates pipiens. Next base: position 306,813,199 of record NW_027507748.1, on the reverse strand, counting down.
CCTGGTAGGACATTAAGAAAGGAGTGTTTTCTGTGGCCTTGCTTCCCTCCCCTGTCCTCTGGAAATAGTTAAATAAAGGGGAAAGCTAGGGAAGAGAAAAATAAAGAGTGGCAACATGAAGGGAAGAAATCAAAAAACGAATGATCCTAAAGCCCCGAGGGAGAGCTTAAATACAAGCACGATCCAGAAATACCTCAAGGAAACAAGCCAAAAAAGCCCCGGTATAGAAAGAAAACAGGGGGCTAAGGAGAGGAGGAAAGACACTGGAAAATTAGAAGAGACACGGGGAGACACCTCAGGGGAGGAGAGGGACTCAGATATGGAGGGCAGAAGAAAGGAGCTGAGGGATATATCCCAAATACCAACCAAAAGCGAAATGATGGAAATGTTCATGAAATTAGAAAACACAATCAAAGCTGAAATTTTAACAGTAAGGACGGACATGGGGCACTTGCTAAGAAGAGTAGAGGAAGTTGAAGAACAAACAAGTAAACAGGCTCAGGAGATACTAGACTTAAAAACGCAGGCAAAAAAAATGCAGGAGGCACACAGGGATATCCTCTATAAAATGGAGGAACAGGAGAATCAAAATCGACGCCAAAACCTGAGGATCAGAGCTTTACCAGAACAACAGGGAGAAGACTTAGGAGTAAAAATGGGGAAGATATTTAATCATATACTTGGAAGAGAAGAAGGGGTAGAGTTAAAGATAGATCGTGTGCACAGAGTGAGGAAACCCCCAGGAATAAAGGAAGAGGTACCAAGAGACATGATTATAAAATTCCATCTCTATGAAGACAAAGCTAAGATTTGGAGCAAACTTAGAGGTTTACCTCCTGTTCAATATGAAGGGGCAACATTACAGGTTTTCTCAGACCTGTCGTCGGGAACTTTAGCACGGAGAAGACGATTAAAACCCTTATTGGAACAAATGAGACGAGCAAATATAAGATACAGCTGGGGGTTCCCGGCAGCCCTTATGGTGCAGAAAGAGGGAAGAACTATTAGATTAAAGTTCCTAGACGAACTGGAGGACTTCTGTAATCAAGTGGGAATACCAACCCCCAAGATACCTTTAGACCCCCGTGAAATATAGCAATAAGAAATGATGGGGGGAGGGAGGGGGGGGGAGAATATGTCTGCTTTTGAGATTTTTTGTTTTTTCTTCTCCTTTTTTTTTTTCTCTTTCTCTGTCCATATTTAGCCTTGGCTCACTGCTTCCAGTGGAGCCACGGGTATATTGTTAGGCAAACTAAGTGTTGCTCACTGAAATCAGTTTGGTTGTGTTGATTATCCTGTTATGTTCAGTGTTTCACCTATTGCAGGTTTTGATTGCACTGATAAGGGGGGGGTGGGGGGGCCGGGGGGAAGCGGGTGGAGGGGGGATAGCGTGATGGAGGGTCTGGGCGGGGCTCTGGCTCCATCACTCTTTCTCTGTAGAGGGTGTTCCCCTTCTCCCATTGAGGCGAAGGGGATAGGGATCACAGAGGGGGAGTGCCGCAGCCTGAGCCATAACCTGATAGATATTGCTTGCAGAAGGGAGTGAGGTCCACAATGCAAAGCAAAGGCCGGAATGGGGCCAGAGGGAGGGGGGAGGGATGGAAGGGGGGGGGGAGGTTGGAGGGAAAAGGGGGAAAAGATATTCCTTGCAGAAGAAGAAGAGGGAAGGGGGAAAAGAAAAAAAAAAAAGGAAGAAAAAAAAAAGAAAAGGGGGTTCTAATGATTCACAGGATTAAAAGGGGGGGACTAAGTACCTCCTTTGGGAGTCTCAGATGACAGAGGTGAAATTTGTATCTTATAATGTTAAAGGCCTGAATTCGCCTATAAAGAGATATAAATTACTACAGGAATTACAGCAATATAAAGCAGAGGTGGTGTTTCTGCAAGAAACCCATCTAACTCAGGATACAAATGTTAAGCTGTTCTCTGACAACTTCCCGAAATGGTTCTATGGAGACTCCCCAATAAGGAGGGCCAAGGGAGTGGCGATTGGGTTTGAGAAACACACAAAGTTCACCGTGATAGATAGGCAGACTGATCCAGAGGGCCGTTATCTGTTCTTGAAAGGTAAACTCGGGGATAGGATATTCACCTTGGCCAATGTTTACGGTCCAAATGAAAATCCTACTAGATTTTTGAAACAAATTTTGAAGAATCTTGTAAACTTTAAAACAGGAGACGTGATATTGGCGGGTGATTTCAATTTTGGCATGGATCCATCTCTGGATAGTACGTCTCGTGCAAGGGGGATAAGTGGGAAAAATATGAAAGCATTAAAACTCCAACTGAGACAAAATCAATTAATAGATGCTTGGAGGATACAACATGAAAAAACAAAAGATTACACTTTTTTCTCCCCAGTGCACGGGACGCACTCCAGGCTGGATTATATAATGGTCGACCATAGACTGCTGGAGACCGTGATGGAAACAGAGATAGGAATAATATCCCTATCAGACCACTCCCCAGTACTAATGAAGATGAGGATACCTGGAATACATAGACATCCATTTACTTGGCGATTAAACGAGAACCTTATACAGGATTATACATCCCTTTGGGAGGGACACAAAGCATATATTAGGGGTATCCTCATCTCCATAGGGACAAGAAAAAAAAAGGAAAGTCTAGAGAAAAGAGAAAAATTAATAAAGGAGGTTTACAGATTGGAACAGGAACAAAAAAAACAAAAGGAGCATCATCAGGAACTTTTTCATTTATTGAACAATAAGCGAGAGGAATTAAAAGATATGATTGATCAGGAAGCAAGGAGGGTTTTAGAGGGGAGAGCCAGAGAGAGGTACTTGGGAGAAAATAAAACAGGTAAATACTTGGCTCGACAGGTTAAAAAGAGAAGAGAGATTAATTTCATCGAAAAAATACAGGATAAAAGTGGGAAGACGGTGTATACAACTAAGGAAATCGCGGAGGCCTTTAAGCAATACTATGAAGCCCTGTACAATGTAGGCCAGAAAGGGGTACAAGGCAAAGAGGAAAAGGGGAAAAGCAAAGAATTTTTGTATAAAGCAAAACTTCCACACTTAACAGATACTGACAGGCATAATATGGACAGACCCATTACAGAGGAGGAGATCTATAATGCATTAAAAGATACAGCACCGGGTAAAAGCCCGGGGCCAGACGGGTTCTCGATTACTTATTTTAAAAAATATAAAGAGATCCTAGTCCCTAAGTTCTGCAAATACTTGAATGGCTTGGGGACAAAATATGAAATGGGGAGAGAGGCCCTGCGTGCGTCAATTACATTGATCCCAAAGGAGGGTAAGGATCACCTGCTCTGCTCTAATTATAGGCCGATAGCCTTGCTTAATGCAGATACAAAGTTATATGCTAAAGTCCTGGCATCTAGATTAAAGGAAAAAATGATAGAACTGGTACATTCAGATCAAGTAGGATTCATACCCGAGAGAGAAGGCAGGGATAATGGGGTGAGGGCATTGCTCCTCCTACAGGCCCTAAAAAACAATGGGACCCCCGGTCTATTCCTGTCAATAGATGCTGAGAAAGCATTTGACAGGGTAGACTGGGGACTCATGATAGAAAAGCTAGAAGTCATGGGCTTGGGCCCAAGGATGATCCAGTGGATCAAAGTACTCTATAACCACCCGCAAGCTGCGGTGAAGGTTAATGGAGAATCATCTGCACAGTTTCAAATGGGAAATGGCACCAGACAGGGGTGCCCATTATCACCCCTTTTGTTTGCATTGTCTCTTGAACCCCTATTGGCCTCCGTACGAAATAACCCGGATATAAAAGGGATTAGGGTTGGAGAGGAGGAGCACAAACTCGCAGCTTATGCGGACGATGTGCTCTTTTTCATTACCAACCCTAGGACAACAATTCCAAACTTGTTAAGGCTGCTAGAAAAATTTGGCAAAATATCAAATTTGAAGATAAACCTGGGCAAGTCCGAAGTTCTAAACATCAACATTAGTATTATGGAAGAGAAGAAACTCAGCGCAGAATTCCATTTTCCCTGGCGTAAGGAGATTAAATATTTAGGAGTCACTCTCTCAGATACGATTAGGAAAATATACTTGAATAACTATATTCCTTTACTAGATGAAATTAAACGAGAAATAAAGAAAATTTCAACAAATCCTCTCTCATGGTTAGGACGTATAAATGTGGTAAAAATGATTCTGGTTCCGAAGATTATATATAAGTTCCAAATGTTGCCTATCTCACTCCCCTCGGCCTTTTTTAAAATATTAAGAAATGTAATCTCAAGGTATATATGGCAACATAAAAAGCCAAGAATCGCTTTTGCGGTGTTAAGGAGGGGGAAAAAACAAGGTGGGTTAGCACTCCCGGATTTAAAAAAATATCACAATGCGGTGGTACTTTCACGGGTGGTGGAATGGGCGAAAGAGGTCAATGACAAGAGATGGGTTAGTTTAGAGATGGCAATTTGCCAAGCACATTTAGGGAGAATAATATGGAATCCTCCACAACACAGGACATTAGGACATAATACACATGAAATAACACGATATGCACTTAAAATGTGGGATCAGACCCATACACAAAACAAATGGGGATACAACTCACCTCTGATTTTTTTGAAAGAGAATGATTATTTTTTACCGGGAAAATTGGAAGTGGGAGGTAACTGGATAAGAAAAAATAATGCACAACTAAAAGATATATTGGTGGAGGGTCAATTAGTCACTTCTCAAGCACTGAGGGCGGACACTGAACTAATGAGGGTGGATGAATGGCGGTTCCTCCAGTTGCGTCAGTTTGTTGCAAAGCTCCCTCAACCAGTACGAGGCGAAGAAGAACTAAGGCCTATTGAACGACTTTGTCAGAGAGAAAAGTCAAAAAATAATAATGCTCGAATATACAAAATACTCTCAGAAGGGGACGAGCTGGAGGACCCGGCATACATTAAAAAATGGGAAAATGAATTGGGTTCACAATGTAGCAGGCAAAATAGAAAGAAAATATTTAAATTAGTTCACAATACAGTGTTTGAGAACAAAATAATAGAGACGAATTATAAATGTTTAGCTAGGTGGTACGCTACCCCCGATAAATTGAGTAAATTTGGAGCTGGACATTCCGTGGATTGCTGGCGGGGATGTAAAAAAATAGGGACTATGGGTCATATATGGTGGGATTGTCCCATTATTAAAGAATACTGGAGGAAGATCATTGATATAATAAAAGAGGTAACTAAAAAAGATATTAAAGAGGACCCCTGGACAGTTTTATTCCATGGAATAGACGAACCCATAAAACAATATAAACTCTCGCTAGTCCCCATCTTACTTGACACCGCGAAAAGTTTAATCCCGCAAAAATGGAGAGAAAAGGAAAGCCCCAAAATACAGGACTGGATTTTCCGAATAAATAAAATACAAAATATGGAATGTCTAAACGAAGGGGGAGAGGACCTAACAGTAGAAGAGAATAATGGAGGGAAATGGGAACCCTGGAAAAAATTTAAAAAATCCTGGAGATTTGTTAAGGAAATAACACAATAATACTAAAGAAACATAACCCCAGTCAGTAAATGATAATTCAATTATGAACCTCAGGCGATATCTGCAGGGAAGGATAGGTGGGAGGGGGAGGGAGGAGGGATGAGGGAGAAAATAGAAGAAGTATAAGGTTAAGAGGGTATATGTATGTATAAACTAAGAAGATATGTTTGTAAACATGAAATATGCGTTCTCCTCTTCTTTTAAATTTGTTCTCTCTTTTTGTATTTTGTGTAAAAAATGAATAAATAAAGATAAAAAATAAAAATAAAAAATTAAAATTGTCTGATGTGTCCGCCATAATGTCGCAGTCATGATAAAAAAAATCACTGATCGCTGCCATTACTAGTAAAAAAAAATTATTAATAAAAATGCCATAAAACTATCCCCTATTTTGTAGACGCTATAATGTTTGCACAAACCAATCAATAAACACTTATTGCGATTTTTTTTTTTTTTACTAAAAATATGTAGAAGAATACGTATCGGCCTAAAAAAATAATTTTTTTTATATATTATCCTATATATATAAATTGTCGCTCTTTTTTTGTTTATAGTACAAAAAATAAAAACTGCAGAGCTGATCAAATAGCACCAAAAGAAAGCTCTATTCGTCGGGGAAAAAGGACATCAATTTTGTTTGCACACGACCGCGCAATTGTCAGTTAAATCGACGCAGTGCCGAATCGCAAAAAGTGCTCTGGTCAGGAAGGGAGTAAATCCTTCTGTGGCTGAAGTGGTTAACCCCCAGCACTGGTGTCAGTGGGCACAATATTAACCACCAGCATTGGTGTCAGCAGGCGCGCTATTAACCCCCCAGCACTGGTGTCCGCGAATGCACTATTAACCCCCAGCACTGGTGTCCGCGGACGCACTATTAACCCCCCAGCACTGGTATCAGCGGATGCACTATTAACCCCCAGTACTGGTGTCAGTGGACGCATTATTAACCCCCAGCACTGGTGTCAGCGGATGCAATATTAACCCCCAGCACTAGTATCAGCAGACACATTATTAACCCCCAGCACTGGTGTCAGCGGACGCATTATTAACCCCCAGCACTGGTGTCAGCGGACGCAATATTAACCCCCCAGCACTGGTGTCAGTAGATGCAATATTAACCCCCAGCATTGGTGTCAGTGGACACACTATTAATCCCCAGCGCTGGTGTCAGTGGAAGCAACATTAACCCCCAGCACTGGTGTCAGTGGACGCAATATTAACCCCCAGCATTGGTGTCAGTGGATGCAGTATTAACCCCCAGCATTGGTGTCAGTGGACGCACTATTAATCCCCAGCACTGGTGTCAGCGGATGCATTATTAATCCCCAGCCCTGGTGTCAGTGGACACAATATTAACCCCCAGCACTGGTGTCAGTGGACACAATATTAACCCCCAGCACTGGTGTCAGCAGACTCAATATTAAACCGCAGCATTACCCCCTACACTCCATAAATACCCCCTCACACTCCACTTCACAAATATCCCCCCTTACACGCCACAAATACCAACCCACCCCCCCCCCCCACACGCACACACACACACACACACACACACACACACACACACACACACTCTACAAATACCCCCTCTTCACAAATTTCAACCCCAGTCAAGCAACTAAGGCCCCTTTCACACTGAGGCGGTGTGGCAGTCGGCGGTAAAGCACCGTTATTTTTAGCGGAGCTTTGTCGTCGTTTTAGCAGCGGGCTCTAGCGGGGTGGTTTTAACCCCCGCTAGCAGCCGGAAAAGGGTTGAACCCGCCCGCAAAGCGCCTCTGTCCCATTGATTTCAATGGGTAGGAGCAGTGAATACACCGCTCCTTCACCACTCCAAAGATGCGGCTAGCAGGACTTTTTTTACCGTCCTGCTAGCGCACTGCTCCAGTGTGAAAGCCCTCGGGTGAAAGGGGCCAGTTTTTTCAGGCGCTATTTTTAGCGATGCAGCGCCTGAAAACCGCCCCAGTGTGAAAGGGGACTAAGGACTTTGCTCAGCCTCTGTGTGATGGCTCACTTACGTCTCCTGGCAGTCAGCTGTAGGCCTGATCTTCTGCCTCCCGAGTCTTCTCCTCCTGTCAGGTCCTGGCTTCATCACAGGCCTAGTGGCAGGGCACCCTGAGAACGCCACAATCTTCCGCCCCGGACGAACTGTGCATGCGCTGCACATAATAGCACAACCGCTGATTTTACGATCAGCTGTTGTTTCGGCGAGACAGCGCTTGCGCACAATGGCCGACTGAAGAAATTTTTCAGTCAGATTGTGCCTCACGCTGCTGAGGAGTGCTCATGTAGGTGAGGGGCGGAATTTAACATGAAGGACACGGATGTTTTCAAGGATGGCCAGTGCTGCAAAGATGGGGGCAGAATTTTTAATGATGCCCAAACAGATCTGCTAAACAAACCTTTATCTGCTATTCTTCCTGGAAGGCCTATTTAGCTAGCTAAATGTTTAAAATTCTACCCCATCTTTGCAGCAGTGGCCATCCTTGAAAACATCCACCCCCTTCATGTTAGATCAGCACTGGCCTTCAATGAAAAGATCTGCCCCCTTCATGTTAAATTCCACCACTCACTGACATGAACGTGCCTTCGGCACAATCTGACTGAAGAATGTTTTCAGTCGGCTATTATGCGCAGTCGCCGACACAACAGCTGATTGTAAAATCAGCTGTTGTGCTATCATGTACGGCACATGCGCAGTTCGTCCAGGTGTTCTATCGAGAAATGCCCCCCATAAAATAGTGCCTGGGCTGAAGTGCGCATGTGCAATGCATGCACCATACATAACATCACAACAGCTGATTTTACCATCAGCTATTGTGACGGCAAGATGGCACAGGCGCACAATAGCAGACAGAATAATTTTTTTCAGATTGTGCCCCGTGCTCCAGTTCATGTCCATGATGGGCGGATTTCTACACGTTGTGGGCAGATTTATCGGCACTTCAGGTGCAGAATTACATGGCTGCAAACAAAACTTTGTGATGGGTGGATTTCTAAATTTTTTGAGGGCGGAATGTATGGGTACTTTGGGGCAGAATATCACAAAGTCTTATTTTTTTTTCAGCACTGGTCATCTAATTGTGCCCCAAAGTGCCCATAAATCCGCCCACAAGAAATGTAGAAATCCACCCGTCACAAAGTTTTGCAGCACTAGCTATGTAATTACACGCCCAAGTACCCAAATATCCGCCGACAACGTGTAGAAATCCACCCATCATGGGCATGAGCCGATATTCTGTAGGCTATTGTGCGTCTGCGCCATCTCGCCGTCACAACAGCTGATGGTAAAAATAGCTGTTGTGATGTTACGTACGGCGCATGTGCCTTCAGCCTGGGCAGTATTTGCTTGGGGCATTTCTCTTCAGAAGAGGTGGGAGGGTCGATGGGCGGATCCTCCCTCTGCTCTGCTCTCCTGTGTTGTGCGTGCTGGGCTGGAGAAGCATGCAGGGAGAGGAGACAGAGAGAAAAAGCTCCCAGCCGCTCCCACCCAGGATCAGCCCTGCCTGCGGGCCATTTTTAACCTGTCCGGTTGGGCCGGTACTTTGAGACCCCTATGCTAGATGGATGCCCAGTCCTCCTGTGGATGCAGCTTTTGGAGACAAGGTTCTTGCAACAGAACTGAGTTGGATCCATTGGTACAGTTCTATTTGCCTTGTTGTTGCCCACCCTTCTTATTCATTGCTTGGGGATGTCCCAGGTCTGTGACTATCCGGCCCTGTACTGTATGGGTAAAGACAAAGGGAATTTTGACTTGTCTGTAAATCTCATCTTGAAATGCAGCACAGGACACAGCCCCCCCCCCCCCCCCCCCCCCTCTGTTCCGGTCTTGCTTTTAGTTGCTTGTTAAAAACCAAGGACCTTTGGAGTGGGATACCCAGCAACCTACAAAATGAAAAAGTTATAGGCTATATTTACCAAGTATGTACATAACTGAATACACATGGAATTTTAAGTTTTGGGCTAACATACACTTTAAACCCTGGTAGTCCTGGTGGAGGTCTTGGTCTTTAAATATGCCATGTACATTATTGGCACCCCTGCATTTCTGTCAAATGATGCACCACTTTGCCAAAAAACTTGTTGCAGTTACAAATGTTTAGGCATTCTAATGTTTATTTTGTTTGTTTTTATTGGTATGAAACAAAAAAGCAGGGAAACAAAAAGCCAATCACATTCCACACACAACTCCAAAAATGGACTAGACAAAATTATTGGCACCTTCTCATAATTGTAAAAAATAATTGCAGTCCAAGTTTGTGAACCTGTAGTTTGTAATAAAACTCACCTGTATCAATTAACAGGTGCTGACAATATAGAAATCACACAGGCAACCAGTTAAAATTGTGAAAAATTCTGTTGTGTGTCTGTGTGCCACACGAAGCATGAAGAAGAGAAAAAGAGCAGCGAAGAAATCTCAAGGTTACAAGTCCATTTCCAGAGATCTTAATGTTCCTGTGTCCACCGTGCACAACATTGTCGAGAGGTTTACAGCCCATGGCACTGTAGCTAATCTCCTTGGATGAAAGAGAAAAATTTCAATGATTTCCTACAATTTTGAGATGGTTAATTTTGTCCAGTCCATTTTTTTCTTTTTATGTGGAATATGTCAGATTTGGTTTTTTGTTTATCCACTTCTTTGTGTCGTACCAATATAAACAAAAGAAATAAACATGAGAAGGCCTAAACATTTGTAACTGCAACAATTTCTGGGTGAAGTGGTGCATTTATCAGGAATGCAGGAGTGCCAATATTTTTGGCCATGACTATATAAGAAGTTAGAGGCCCTCTTTAAACACTCCTACCAGAGAGAGATGCCTTAAAATCTGTGGGAAAAGGAAAATGCCACTCCAGGTGAGTGATGGAATCAAGTAAGCTGGTGAATGGACTTCTCCCAAGGGTGCTATCCTCAGCTCGCCGTCTGTGCAATAGGTTAGAAAAAAATGGATGTCTGCACTCTGTAAAATCCGTAACATAAAATGACACCACAGGACAAGAAAGCAGGTACAGGTAGATGAGTTTCACACAGCGATGCTGTTCTTATTCATTGAATACTATGAATAAGAGCAGCGCCACTGTGTGAAACGCGTCTATCTGTACCTGCTTTCTTGTCCTGTTGTGTCCTTTATGTTACAGCTTTTACATTAACCACTTGCGGACTGCCTCATGTTCGACACGAATACCGGCCGTTTATCCGTTTGGCGAATTCAGAACTTTGTGGACCGTTGGCACCATATTCGTGTGACACGAACGGCCCACAATGCACTACGCCATCGCAGTGCATTGCTGGCTCATGATTGGCCAAGCATACACTGTGACCCTGCATGCTTGGCCAATCACAGCGCCGGCAGCGAGGAGAGCCATAATTGGCCACAGGCAGGATGCTTGTGGCCAATTATAGCTCAGGGGGGTTAAGTACACGCCCCACACTATATAAGGCCGTCCAAAAAAAGTGCGCTTGTAAGACCACTGCGCCAATTACAGTGGAACAGAAAGTATTGCAATGACTGCCATTCTATTCTCTAGGGTGTTAGAACACCCAAACATTATATATACATTTTTTCTAAATAATTTTCTAGCGAAAAAAAATGTTTCTAACTTGTGAACCCCAAATCTCAGAACGAATCTCAGTCCTTAAAGTGGTTGTAAACCCTTACAAACCACTTTGACCTACAGGTAAGCCTAGATTAAGGCTTACCTGTAGGTCCAAGCAATATCTCCTAAACCTATATGGTTTAGGAGATATTTGCCCGAAAACGGGCACCGCTGTCTACAGCGCATGTGCCATAGACAGCGGCGCGCAGGTGCACTGAGCGCGGCATTCTCAGGAGTGAGACCTCTTTTTCACAATTCTGAATTTGAAAGATGGTCCCTCTATTACATATTTTCAGTGCTACCATTTTCCAGCCATAAATACATCAACCAGTAAAGGTCAAAGTACTTAAGTGATATATGCAATCTAGTTATCCATGATATAATTGTGACAGATCACCACCTTCACAAGGAATCAAAATTTACATTTATCGAAATTCAAGACCTGCATTATAGAGTAATTTTTTCACTTGGTAATTTTGGCAAGTTGAAACCGCAACTAGTCCTCCAAAAGTAATCCTCCCAACAGTGTGCTTATATCAGAGGGAGATACTCTAAGGCCGCGTACACACGCGGGGACTGTTCGCTCAACTTTGTCCGCTGAACAGTGTTTCGGCGGACAGTCCGCTCGTGTGTGGGCTTTCAGCGGACAGTTTCAGCGGACAGTCTGCTGAACAAAGTTTTTCGGAAATTCTGAAAAACTGTCCGCTGAAACTTTGTTTCAGCGAACAGTCCCCACGTGTGTAGGCTTGTTCGTCAAACTAAGTTCCGCGCATGCTCAGAAAGGATTTACACGCCGAAGTTTGCATTGCAGTGTATAGGACGTCGTTTTCTAGTCCCGTCGTACGTGCCGTTCTTGTCATCGCGCACGGTTTCAGCAGACTGTTCGTTCGTCGTGTGTGGGCAAGTCCGTCCATGCTAATTTTGAGCGGACTGTCCGCTGAAACTGTTTGACGGACAAAGTTGGGCGAACAGTCCCCGCGTGTGTACGCGGCCTAATAGAACAATAATGCTTTTAATTAAAATCTTCTCATAACTCATATGAACTGCTCCCGCTGAAAAAGAGCTGACAGCATGTGACATAAGTACACAAAGCTCTTCCCAATATATTTCATCCTGTGGGGCGTTATGAGGGGCTGGTGATACTGGCCCGTTCATACACTTTAAAAAAAAAAAGATACCTGAGGCATTGGTCTGCCCACAATTCGAGCATGATCCACCCAGCAAGCACACCAATCTCTGTGCTCCCAGTTAACAACAAACCCAGGGTTAACAGGCCCTATCAGACCCAGGAAAAATGCAAAGTTATTACACCTGATCAGTTTGAGCACTGGCAATACATCCAAGAGATCATCTTTCAAGATTAGAATTGTGAACAGGAGGTCATGCTCCTAGCGCTACAATCTTGTTATACATCAACTGAGAAGGCTTTTATAAATCAGACCGCATTGCAAGCTGTTTTTATTATTAGGAGATTGCATATACAAGAGCATACATTGTTTCTGAATTCAGCTTGCTTTGACTATCCTTGGATGGTCTAATGCAGAACAAAGTCAGAAACTAGTGATGCTTTCAAAATCCAACAAGAGTTCCTTTCGTAAGCAACCAGCTTCTGACACTAAACAGAAGCTCACAACTCAGTTTAATAAGAATTGGACTCCCATGTCCTTCCGCTTCTGGATGCAAATCCCCCTCACGCATGGGTAGGGAGATGTCTGTTGGCCTTCACTCAGGAAATCTCAGACTATTGGGTCTGCTGCGTGGTGAACAGAGGTGTTTTGCGGCATTCCTCCATACTTTATGAGCTCAAGGGTATCCGCAAAAAAAGTTTTCTTTGATACAGTGGAAAGCCTCCTGTTCCAAAGGGTCATCGCATCGGTGCTGACAGTGGAGAGGTCTTATGGTTTCTTTTACAACTTGCCCACAGTTCCAAGCCAAATCAAGATGTCCAGCCTGTTCTGGACCACGAGGGTCTGAAATGGTGATTGCTTTGTTTCATTAAGGTGGCTTTCTGGCATCAGTGTGTTGCTATGGCTATTTATAGTTATTTTTATAGCACTACTTTGGAGTAACATTTTAGTTACACGTGTGGTTTTTGGAAGCTAGGCCTCCCCCATTGATAGGTTATTGATCCTGTGGGACTGGTTTATGAGTTTAGCACAGGAAGTAAGGCTACAAGCAATTAGACAGCAGGAAGTGAGGGGAGGGAACAAGGACTTGAACAAGCCATGTGCTGAGACAAAGACAGTAGTTTGTAGACTTTGGAGAAGCAAGCAGTCTGGAAGACGACTCCATCACCAGGAAGAAAGATCTAAGTTAAGTACAATGGGGATCGAAAGTTTGGGCACCCCAGGTAAAGATGTGTATTAATGTGCATAACGAAGCCAAGGAAAGATGGAAAAATCTCCAAATGGCAACAAATTACAGATTAGACATTCTTATAATATGTCAAAAAAAGTTAGATTTTATTTCCGTCATTTACACTTTCAAAATTACAGAAAACAAAAAAATGGCGTCTGCAAAGAGTTAATATCTTGTACTGCCCCCTTTGGCAAGTATCACCGCTTGTCAACACTTTTTGTAGCCAGCCAAGAGTCTTTCAACTCTTGTTTGAGGTATCTTTGCCCATTCTTCCTTACAAAAGTGTTCCAGTTCTTTGAGATTTCTGGGCTGTCTGTCACGCACTGCTTTTTTAAGGTCTATCCATAGATTTTCAATAATATTGAGGTCAGGAGATTGTGAAGGCCATGGCAAAACCTTCAGTTTACGCCTCTTGATGTAATCCCCCATGGATTTTGAGGTGTGTTTAGGATCATTATCAACTTGTAGAATTCATCCTTTCTTTAACTTCAGCTTTTTCACAGATGGCATCAAGTTACCATCCAAAATTTGCTGACATTTTATTGAATCCATTTTTCCTTCTACTCGTGAAATGTTCCCAATGCCACTGGCTGCAATACAACACCAAAGCATGATTGATCCACCCCCATGCTTAACAGTTGGACAGAGGTTCTTTTCATTAAATTCTGTGCCCTTTCTTCTCCAAACCTACCTTTGCTCATTCCTGCCAAAAAGTTCTGTTTTAACCTCATCGGTCCACAGAACTTGTTTCCAAAATACCTCAGGCTTGTCTATATGTTCATTTGCAAAGTTCAAACGCTGATTTTTGTGGTGAGGACGTAGAAGAGGTTTTCTTCTGATGACTCTTCCATGAAGACCATATATGTACAAGTATCTCTTTATAGTGGAATAGTGTACCACAACTTCAGTGTCTGCCAGATCTTTCTGGAGGGATCGTGCAGTCAAACGTGGGTTTTGAATTGCTTTTCTCACAATCCTGCGAGCTGTTCTGTCTATTTTTCTTGGTCTTGCAGATCTTGCTTTAACTTCCACTGTTCCTGATGACTGCCATTTCTTAATTACATTCTAAACAGAGGATATTGACATCTCAAAACGCTTTGCTATCTTCTTATAGCCTTCTCCAGCTTTGTGAGCGTCAACTATTTTCAGTTTCAGTTTTCTAAACAACTGCTTAGAAGAACCCATGGTGCTGATTGTAGGGGCAAGGTCAGATGAGTCTGGCCTTTTAAAACCTTTGAGATTGACATCACCTGGTCTTCTCAGACGATGATTGAGAACAATCCATGACACTGGCAGGTCTCAGCTTTGCAAAGGGGGCAGTGCATGCTATAAATTCTGCAGGGTGCCCAAACTTTTGCAGATGCCATTTTTTTTGTTTTCTGTAATTTTGAAAGTGTAAATGATGGAAATAAAATCTAGCTTTTTTTTAAATATTATAAGAATGTCTAATCTGTAATTTGATGCCATTTGGAGATTTTTCCATCTTTACTTGGCTTCGTTATGCACATTAATACACATTTTTACCTGGGGTGCCCAAACTTTCGATCCCCACTGTAGATGTTTAGTATGCCTATCACATTCTTTCTACATGCTTATTTTCTCCAAAGGATAGTGTGTGCATGTTGTAGGCATATTTATTATAAATTGTATGCTATGCATTGTGTTTCTGAATGAATGAGCGGTATGCAGCTCTCAAGATTAAATCTAATGATAGGACAAGGGCCCTACGCCTCTAAGCAGAAGTAGGACATGTACCGTATATACTCGAGTATAGGCCGACCCGAGTATAAGCCGAGGCCCCCAATTTACCCCCAAAAAACTGGGAAACTTATTTACTCGTGTATAAGCCGAGGGTGAGACATCCCTGTGTCCCGTCCATCCCTGTGTCCATTCCTGTGTCCCGTCCGTCCCTGTGTCCCGTCCGTTCCTGTGTCCATCCCTGTGTCCCATCCGTCCCTGTGTCCCATCCGTCCCTGTGTCCCGTCCGTCGCTGTGTCCCGTCCGTCGCTGTGTCCCTGTGTCCCGTCCGTCGCTGTGCTGTGCTGTGCTGTCCGTCCATCCCTGCCTACCTGTGCCAATCTGCAGCCTCTGTGTGCCACGCTCTCCTCCTGGCAGACGGCGGCCATTCCTCTGTTCAAAAGCCGCGCCTCCCTCTCTGTGATAGGCGGAACACTCAATTTCCCAGCAGTCAGTGTTCCGCCTATCACAGACATCCTCTCATCCTCGTCCATAGTATGAGAATGAGCGGATGTCCGTGATAGGCGGAACACTGACTGCTGGGAAATTGAGTGTTCCGCCTATCACAGAGAGGGAGGCGCGGCTTTTGAATAGTAGAATGGCCGCCGTCTGTCTGCTCGACACGCTGATCGGGCAGGCAGACGGCGATGACTCAAGTATAAGCCGAGGGGGGCACTTTCAGCCTCAAAAAAGAGGCTGAAAATCTCGGCTTATACTCGAGTATATAATGGTGTACCATTGTTATTTCCCATAAACGGGAAGCTGCAAATCAGCTAATCAACTCAAACAAACTGGGTTATGTCCACATGGCATGGCTACCATGGACATATGATAGTACGTTTTATGCCTTGTCCCTGAAACATGTGAGAGAACAAGAGAGACCAAAAAATATGGGACTTTATGGGCACCGTATCAATGAGTAGACATATGCAAGAATTAAAGTTAGTCATTTATTAAAGAATAATGTTAAGAACATCATAAAACATCAACAATGATAACCCCAATTTTAGATGAGCATACCCACCCCCTAAACATAGCTAGGGAGCCTCCAAAATGTAAACACAGGTGAATCTGTAACATAAGGACAAACATCACCAAACACTGGTAGCAAGCATATGGCGCTATATCTGTAGAGAGGTGAGTAGCTTCACACTACATGGAATGAACTGTGCTCAACATGGTTCGTGTCGACAAAGCTTCTTCAGGAGCGTGAGGGGTTAATTATGTTTTAAAACCCTGTTCATGGGTAAGCACAAACAGAGTCTTAGAGCAAATTTCAAATATAATATACAGTACCTACATATTACATAAGAGGTAGATTACCATAAATACTTACAGAAAACATGCATAAATCAGGTAGAGCAAGGGACAGAGCCTATGGTAAGGCATGAACCCCCCCCCCCCCCCCCGTAGGCAGAAATGAACATACACCTAGGTAGGTGGTGCATAAAACAATATATTATCTATCCGTATAAAAACAAATAATGCATATGTGGATGTATATATGTGTAAACTCTGCAGTATATATAGAACCAGCATATTCAAGTATAACGCTTACGAGAGAGGTTGTAGAGGTTGTAAGGGACTGGAAAAGTATGATGGTAGCCTTATTATAGATCTATATAGTGTTGCATTCACAGCTCGAGTTCTCCAGAGTAAGAGCATTTGCTAAGCAAATCTATTACTATATCAAGCCTTTATCCAACATGCTGTATCAACTCTTGTTTGTGACGCTTCAAGGCAGATGCTTAGCCAGAGCCCTCCCAATGGACATCCTAATACATAGGAAGATGTTATGGATAGTGAAAATAGCCATGGAAATAAGCCCAACAGGCATAATATTTTACTAACAAAGTAACAAATGGGTCCAGAGTTCAGCCGTCTGTGTTTTAAAATCTAGTAATGTGCAGTTACCTTTCAAGTGCAGATACTGCACATATGGTATACTCCATATTAGAGTAGGTGGAAGGGCATTGTCTGCGTGGATCAGGGTATTATCTACTGTCTGCTTACAATGGAGATCAGTGGCCAAACATTGATCAGGATCTACAAATATCTCATGGTGCAGGAAGGTCATCCTAAAACAATCAGAGGATAGAGTAAATTTCAAATTGAAACTATTGTTCACAAGCGTATAATAATAAAAATATCATCTATGAGCCTGTACAAACATAGAACCTGGTTCATATACACTTTCAAGGCATCTGTGTGCCAAAGATCATGCTCCCACTCCCCCCGGTACAGGTTGGCATATTTCGGGGGACATCAAATGCCCATGGCCACACCCTGCACTGGGAGGTAGTGAGAGCCCTTAAAGCTTTGTAGGTTTGTGGATCTTATGATCTATTTGATGTCCTGTGTGTGTGGAGCTTTCTATGTGGGAAAGACTATTAGGCCCTTTAGGAAAAGAATCCATGATTATATTTACTATGCATCAAGGGGAAAAATGATTACCCCAGTTAGTCGACATCTCATGTTCATACAAACCTTTTCTTTAACCCCCCTAGCGGTAATCCCGAGTCTGGCTCGGGTTAGGAATTTACTGATAGGAGCGGTAACCCAGAGCCAGACTCAGGATCGCTTTGCTGGATGCAGGGAGGACACAGTGAGACTTACTTACCTTGTCCCCTGGATCCAGCAATGTCCTCCGCGCTGCGTGAGCGAGCTGTCCTCTGCTCGATTCACAGTGACGAATGCCACCGAGCTCCGTTCCCTGCGGCGTTACAGCGCACGGGGGCGGTGAGCCGCGGCAAATTCAAAAAAGTAAAAGTACACAAAACACACACAGCACTATAATCTTACAGATTACAGTGCTGTATTACAAAATTACACACCCCCTTTGTTCCTAGTGATCTGTGCAATGCCCTGCATGCACTTTTATATTATAAATACAGTTTTTTCTGCCTGGAATTTGGAGATTGTCCATAGCAACCAAAAACTGTCCCTTTTTCAGTGTTTTAGGATTTGATTACATTATTGAATATTTTTTATTATTCTTTATTATATTATAAACTTTATTATACCCGGGATGTCTGCTAGACTCTGGTTTGAACATATTTAAGAGAGTTATTCCTAATAATTACAGGACTACAATATAAGACGCCAAATTTCCATGCAAAATAATTGTACCGCTTTCAGCACCTAAATCCAGACTGAATCATACCGCCAGGGAGGTTAATCATTTCTTGTTAGTCTTGTTCATTTCCAACCGTTGCATCCATTAGTATCACCACATCATGTACATAGGTGGTTCTCACATATCCCTAGTTTTCATTTTTAGTTAGAGCACCCAATTTCTTATTGTACATCATGGGACACAGAGCCATAGTAGTTACTATGTGTGTTAGAGGCCACCTTCAGGTGATGGACACTGGCACGCCCTATGACAAAAAGTCCACTCCCTATATAACCCCTCCCACTACTGGGAGTACTTCAGTATTTTTGCCAGTGTCTGAGGTGTTGGTCACAAGTGAATATGTGCTTTGCTGAGCTCTACTGGAGCAATCCTTGCTGGGCTAGCTATGTAGCTGGATACATTCAAAGTGTCTTTTAAGCCAAATTGAATGGTACCTGGGCCTCATGTTAAAAGGAACAAGGTTTTGGCTGTAACGCATCTCTTATTAGAGAGCTGGACCCCGGGTTCCAGTAGTTTTGGTATTAGGGCCATAAAGTTTTACTAGCGGTGGTGCTAATACAGGTCCAGGATTGTGGTTTTCTCTGAGGGTCACCAGCTCCTGAAGGGTGAAGATTGGGTCGGTTGGTTTTACCACTGAAAACCCTGTGGCAAGAAAGGTAAGGAGTTTTCTAAGGATTTGAATTTACTTATGAATTTCTCCTTTAATTTAGCAAATGTTGTCATGCCTATGTGTCACCTCTGGGGGCTGTATTTAGCACATACCTTCTCACGCTACCTCAGAGAGCTCACGTTATGTTCGGAACAACAGTTTCCTTTCCTCCACAAAGCAGTAGACCTCCGGTAAGTCTGGGGAGGTTTTTCCTCTCCACCAGACGCCCCCCACCTGTGCTGTTTTCTCCCCCTCTTCTCGAGGAAGAAGCGCAGGAGACAAAAAAAATGGCACGCCACCCTATTGCGCGGCTTCCAGGCTCCCTCCTCGCCATTTTCCCCCTCACTGTATGATCCCATAGGATCAGAGGCCTGCATTTGAAAGCTCTTTTTGAGAAAAGAGATGAGGGGATGGGGCTTAGCCCTCCAACGTCCAGAGCGGGAAAATTTGTTTAAGCACCATGGTTACTGCTGCAAGCTGCAGAGGGACGCAAGATCAAGAGGGGCATGAAAGAGGTTTGGTGACACAGGCATTCCTTTTTTTCACATTTACTATTGCATTAGGCTGGGCATTAATAGCAGTGGCAGTGGCTGACTATTGCTCAAGCAATGGATGCGATTTCTTCTGGTAGTACCTCTGCTTTGTGCATTGGGCTATGTTCAGAAGGGGGGGTTGAAACACCTCCAAAAAAGGAGCTAAGAGAGTCTCCTTTTAGTTCTGGAAAACCTACTCTACAAATGGCATCCTCCCCTGAGAGGGGGTGGCTGGTCAGAGTGAGCATCTGGGCGATGAAATGTTTGCAACTGTTCTCAACACTACAGCCCCTGATCATTTTACTCTTTTTAAGTTTTGAAAAAAAAAAAGTTTAGTGACTTTAATCGCATCCCAGTGTGGTCAAGATGTGATAGGTTCTCTTCCATTTTCCTAGGACCCTCCTGGTGTGGTGAGGCTGATGGCTCCTTTTCTGAGGTGTCAAATGCGGGAGAGTCAGCTTTCACAATCTGTAAGATTGATGGCACAAATTCTTGCTCATCCGCTCCACATTTATGTACCCTTAACTGAGTGTTTAGGTTCGCTAAAGCCTCTTCAAGCTGTGCATGCTTTTTCCTGTCCATCCTTTGTTGGAAAAGCTTTTTTATTTCTGGAGGATCACCCAGATGAGCATTATTTTCCTTTCAAAAATGTTTTCACAACTTATCCTATGGTGTAGACAAAAATTTCACTAAGTAGGGTATACCAGCAATTAACGCTACTATATCCTTTGTGAGTAAGTTTCCGGCAGACAATACTCAAATACTTAGGGATCAAATAGATAAAAGGTTGGAATTCCTATTAAAAAACATTTTTTTCTCTGGCAGGTTAAGTGTCACAGCCTGTGCTGACAGTAATTGGTTATTTGTTGAGAAGCCAGTTTAAACAGATGTTCAAGGTTACCCCGCTCTGTAGGTCCAGGAGGCAGTTTTATGTTTGCAATAGTTGCTATGACAGATTCTATCCTTTGGGCCTTGCGCCTGGCTCACTAGTAATATCTACTAGTAATATCTACTTTCAAATTGGAAAATCTTTTTCAGTGTGTAGTTCTGCTTTCTGATCTAGCTGCTGTACCTCGAGTACTAAGGTTCTGGCTCCTCTTCTAGCCAGATTGAGGGCCCAAAGTATAATGATTATGGTTTACCTAGTCAATCTGTTCTTGATAGACCAGTCGGTAGCCCGCTTAGACCAAAGTATGGTCACCACATATGACTACCTGGAATATCTAGGTCGGATTCTCAACCTAGAGTCTTTGACTTTTCTGCAGATGGGGTGAGAAATAAAGCTGGCCCTGTGTGCTTTCTACGGACAGGTCTCATCCTTATCAATATTATTTCAACAACCACTTGCTTCACATTCTTTGGCTCATAACTTTATTCAGGAGGTAACATGGCTTAATCTCCAGTTGGGTAACCCCTGAACCCTTGGGACTTGATTTTAGTTTTGTCAGCATTACAAAACAACCTTTTTTTGGTCCAATACAACATATTTCCTTGGTCCTTTTTTGAGAATTTTTTTTTCTAGTAACCATATCTGCTGCAAGAAGGGTATCAGTATTGGCTGCTCTTCTAAAGAGCCGTAGTTTTATTGTTCACAAGGATAAGGTAGTATCGCGTCCTCATCCTAACTTTTTTACCATAGGTATTATCAGGTTTTTTATCTAAACCAAGATATTGTTCTACCTTCATTTTCCAGAACCCCGTTCTTTGGAAGAAAAATCACTACATTCTCTTGAGGTGGTGAGAGCAGTCAATGTCTACCTTAAAGGTGATTGCTCATATTTGGAAAATGTATGTTTTTGTTCGTCTTGCCTGAAGGTCCTAAAAGAGGACAGGCAGTATCGAAATCTACTATTCTAAATAGATTTGACAAGTAATCATTTAAAGAGGAAGATTCCTCCTTTTCATATGAAAGTGCACTCCACCAGGGCTGTTAGTACTTCCTGGGCAGTGCATTAACAAGCCTCCATGGTTCAGATCTGCAAGGCTGCAACTTGGTCTTCAGTCCGAACATTTACCAGATTCTATCAAGTAGATGTGAAAGGTCATGAGGATATCGCCTTTGGGCGCAATGTACTGCAAGTACAGTATAAGTTCTGTAGTCTCTTAGTGCCCTACTTTTGTTGCGTCTCCCTCCCTTCAGTTGGCATTGCTATGGGACATCCAACATAGTAACTACTATGGCTCTGTGTCCCGTGATGTACAATAAGAAAATAGGATTTTTAAAACCGCTAACCTGTAAAAATCCTTTTCTTTGAAGTACATCACGGGACACAGAGGTTCGTCCCTTCTTTTGGTATACACGTGTATTGCTTTACTACAAAACTGAGGTACTCCCAGTAGTGGGAGGGGTTATATAGGAGTGAACTTTTAGTCTTAGAGTGTGCCAGAGTCCATCACATGTATATGGTATAGCACTATATAATAAAATCATTTTTCATGTTTTGCTGGCTAATATACAAAATATTCTCTGTAAAAAAGCAACACTTGGCAATCATTATTTTATAATCTTGGGTTCAATGTTTATTCAATTTATATGTAAATAATATGCTTAAATTCAAATTAAGTTTTCTAAGTTTTCTTTCTATATGTAGGTGTGAATCAAGGAAGAGTGACATGTGGTTTGCCTTTCTCCCTATTTTCTTTCCCATATTCATGTGGGGTGGGGGGGGGAGGGGGGGTAGATATGTGGCTAAAGTTGTCGCTCTTGTCTGCCAGTGGGGGCAGACTATGTCCTGTCCTGTCATGGTTTGCAGGTGCGGCGCCTCCAGGCACCACTAGGGGGAGTCTTTCTCCCTGTGGACTAGAGTTTGCAATATTCCACTGGTCTGTGTGGCTGTGCACCTTTGGCCAGGCCGATTTAAGTCAGATGTGGACTGATTGTCCACGCCTGACGTAGTGGTTGGGATACACCATATTAAGGTGAGATGACCAGCTGGATGTGGATTAGACCCGCTGATCATTCTGAGTGGGCTGTTTGGCAGTGGATAGAGAAGGATCAGGCAGAGCCACACATGCTGAGGACAGGATAAGTTACTCCCCATTCAGTGTACTATGGTGCTTATTATGCCTGTTGGACTTATTTCCATGCCGTTTTCACTTTCCATAACATTTTCCTATGCATTAGGAGGATGTCCATTGGGATTGCTCTGGCTGAGCATCTGTCTTGAAGCATCACAAACAAGAGTTGATGCCGCATGCTGGATAAAGGCTTGATATAGTGATAGATTTGCTTAACAGATGCACTTACTCTGGAGAACTCAAGCTGTGAATGCAACACTATATAGATCTATAGTCAGGCTATCATCATACTTTTCCAGCCTCCTACTTCTCCCGTAAGTGTTATACTTGGATATGCTGGTTTTATATATACTGAAGAGTTTACATTAATATATATCCACATATGCATCTGCATTATGTGTTTTTATATGGATAGATAATCTATTGTCTTATGCACCATCTACCTAGGTGTATCTCCACATCTGCCTATGGGGGGTCATGCTTACCTTTGGCTCTGTCCCTTGCTTTACCTCATTTACGCATGTTTTCTGTAAGTATTTATGGTTATCTACCTCTATGTAATATGTATGTACTTTATTTGATATTTTAAATGTGCTATACGACTGAACAGGGTTTTAAAACATAATTAACCCCTCACGCGCCCGAAGAAGCGTTATTTGTCAATGCAAAACATATTGAGCACATTTCATTCCATGTAGTGTAAAGCTTCTCACCCCTCTACTGATATAGCTCCATATGCTCAGTGTTTGGTGATGTTTGTCCTTATGTTACAGATTCACCACTACATTTTGGAGGCTCCCTACCTATGTTTAGGGGTTGACTATGCTCATCTAAATTTGGGGTTATCATTGATGTTTTATGATGTTCTTAACATTATTCCATAATAAATAATAGAGATGGCCTTCACGCTACTAAATAAAATAGGATAGTCCTACTTGTAATAAATAGTGAAAAGTGAATCAAATTAAAATATAGCTAAAATATTATTTTCAGTGCTAGTAGCATGAGACCAGTGCACTAAAGACAAATGAGTATCATAGGTAATAAAGTGCTCCAAGTGATATAAAAATATACACGTATAAAATACACCTAAAGTGCTATATATATGCAGCAGGGTCTAATAGTATTCAGATAATACTACATAGATAAATAAAGTACACAGTGATCCTGCGCAAAAATAGTGTATAATAAATAATATAAAAAAAGATATTTTATATTTGCCATATATACATTTTTATCCAAAAATCTGGCTAATATAATATCTGTGGATAATTAGCCCTGGGTCTCTGTGTTTACTACGAATATACGGTGGTGAAACAAGGTATAGCGGACCATAACAAAGATGGCCGCACAGACATTTCCGGTTTCTAATCTTTTTTCTTAAAAAAACACAGTTAAGATGGCTTCACCGGTACTTCCGGTCATTGATATATAAAGGAAGTACTGGAACAGCCAATCACGATCCCCTGAAGAAGTCACGTGATTGACGTAACGCGTAGAGAGTGGCCGGGTACGAACGTAATACCAGAAGTGACGTAAGACTGGCGGAAGACGGCAGATGGGCATTTTACTTGAGAGCTGTATTTTTTTTTATATGAAATGTGAGAGTCTCATCTATTTTTTAATAAATTCAGTTATTTTATTTAAATACTACACTATTGGAGGCTCCTTTTCCCCTCTTTCACCCTTTGAATGAGTGACACATCATTGCGAAGGTGGTGAGCTGGCATCCAGTACATTTACTGCAGTGATGGATGGTCCCCTGGTGGCTTGATATTTGTGTTCACATCATTGTGCTAGAGAAGTGAAGAAGTGGAAGACCCTTGGTGATGGAGAACAAGATAAACAGGAGAATTCCCTAAGTCAGATGCGATTTAACAAAGGAGTGGTGGTGAGATTTCTGAGAGCCCAGATTTGGATCTCCCTGATTATTTTGTTCTCTTCTATGTGTGGGAACCAGCTTTTTATATATATATTCGTTGATACATCTTTTTGATTTACCATTTGAGAGACCTTTTATACCCGGATTGATGAGATGGTGCATACTTTTTACATCATTTAGGACTATTACCAGTGACATATTCCGTTTTGCCTTGAATCACTTATTTTTGTATATATTTATATATTTTTTATATTATTTATTATACACTATTTTTGCGCAGGATCACTATGTACTTTATTCTTTAATAAATTACTATATTTAAATTTTTACATATGTCTACTCATTGATACGGTGCCCATAAAGTCCCATATTTTTTGGTCTCTCTTGTTCTCTCACAGCTAATCAACTGAAACGGACATAGCTGAGTTAAAAGATAAGTATGTTTTTTTTTTTTGCCTAATTATAGTTACGTAGGTGGATGTAGCATCGTCACTGCGCGGGAGATTTCTTCCCGGCAGGGTCCGGTGTTCGCCGTACTTTCAGCCGAGAATCCTCTGTGCGCATGCGCTGCTGCAGTCAGAGGCGCATTGCGAGGGCAAGATCTCCTAAACCGTATAGGTTTAGGAGATTTTTTTTTACCTACAGGTAAGCCTTATTATAGGCTTTCCTGTAGGTAAAAGTTATAAAAATGACCATACAACCACTTTAAGGTGGGGGTCCCTAGAGAGGAAATAAATGGGATTCCTACACCAACTTTGCTTAAGAGGTGGAAGCAAGTGGATGGGAATGGTAGATTCAGTCACAGGTGTTTTTGTTGTCACATGTTGGGACACAGAGAGTGCCATGCTGTGAAGACTGGACAACAGCCGGCCAGTGTTTAGTGTGATAGTTAGCTTGTGCATGTTGTATGCATATTTTAATAACTTGTATGCTATGCATTGTGTATCCTGCAGTTGTATGTGCAGTTTTTTTCTGTTCAGTAAAGCACATTGCAGAGTTTTAATCACTTCCTTGGCTTATGCCACAAAGAACCTTCATAGACACCAAGCAAAACAACCAGTGAATATCAAGGATGCTTACTTGCACATTTTCCAACCTCACCAACGATTTCTACATTTGGAGTGGAAGATCACCAATATCAATTTGTAGTGTTACCCTTTTATCTGTCCATGGCCCCCAGGATTTATACCAAGGTGTTGGCTCCAGTTCTGGGGCCATTGAAAACCTCAGGTATACCATTGTGGAGTACATGGACAATCTGCTTCCATGAGATCAGTTGGCTCAAAATTTGACATCCAATGTCCAGCAGATAGTACAAGTCCTGGAAATGTTGAAATGGGTATTACACCTTCACAATTTGGCCATGGTTCTGACTCAACTTCTGAAATACTTAGGCTGTTGTTAATACAGTTTAGGTGAAGATTCTGTTCCTGCAGGAGAAATACTGATTGGGCCCTCCATTCAGGCCCACATAAAGGTGCCGGGGAAGTTGGTAGAAGCCTTCGATGCAGTCCCCCGAAGCCGCAGTTTTACTTCAGAGCACTTCAGCTCAATATTCTGTTGGTGTGGGACAAACGTCAAGAGTCCTTGGATCTGCAATGTTTGACTTCCAAGACCAGGACAGATCTAGAATGCTGGTTATCCACACAGATGCTGCATGCTGGGAAATCATTGGTTGCAATTAGTTTTGAAGGTCTTGCCGAAGGATGCCACCTTGTGGGGCTGGGGAGGTGTTTTTGAGAACCTCTTTGGTTTAGGAAATTAGCCTAACTCTGTGTCCCATGATATATGAAAAAGAAAATAGGATTTTTTGTCATACTTACCTGTAAAATCCTTTTCTTTGAGTACATCACAGGACAAAGAGGTCCCTCCCCTCTTTTTTGAGGCTTCAGTACTTGCTACAAAACTGAAGTACTTCCTGTATGGTAGGGGTTATAAAGGGGATCGCTTCCTGTCTAAAGACCTTTGATCTACCAATGTCCATTCACCTGGAGATGAAGTATAACCCAGTAGGTAATGAATATTTGCCTAACCCTGTGTCCCATGATGTACTCAAACAAAAGGATTTTACAGGTAAGTATGACAAAAAAAATCCTATTGTGTGAACAATATTCTGCTAACCTTGTACTAAACTTTAGGTACGCTGCTTTATTATTATTATTTTTTTTAATTTGGGTTAGATTTTAAATTTACTAAAGTACAAGTTGTTATAATGTTGTGCATGCTTTTGCAGAATGGAAATAGATATTTTTTAAGCATTTTGGGGTTTTTATTGTTCAGTTTTATTCCTTTTGTATTCCCTTTTTTTTATTATCCCTTTAACAACTTAAGCCCCAGATGTTTTAGCTGCCTAAAGACCAGAGGACTTTTTACAATTTGGCACTGCGCTGCTTTAACTGGTAATTGCGAGGTCATGCAATGTTGTACCCAAACTAAATTTGCGTCTTTTTTTCTCACAAATAGAGCTTTCTTTTGATGGTATTTGATTGCCTCTGCTTTTTTTAATTTTTGTGATTTAAAGGGAAAAAGACCGAAAAGTTGGAAAAAAAATGAAATTTTCTACTTTTTGTTATAAGAAAAATCCAATGAACTCAATTTTAGTCATACAATTAGGCCAAAATGTATTCAGCCACATTCTTTGGTAAAAAAAAATGTCAATAAGCATATATTTATTGGTTTGCACAAAAGTTATAGCGTCTACAAACTAGGGTACATTTTCTTTGACTCATTTCTTGAGGTGCTAAAATGGCAGGGCAGTACAAACCTCCTCCCAAATGACCCCATTTTGGCAAGAAGACACCCCAAGGAAATTGCTGAGATGCATGTTGAGCCCATTGAATATTTATTTTTTTATCCCAAGTAATTGAATAATTAACCAGTTCCCGACCAGCGCACGCCGATGTACGTTGGCAGAATGGCATACAGGTACGTCCAATCTTTAATGCCACCCTGCCATCGTGAGTGCGCTGCCGGCGGCGTGCTCGCGTGCTGGTCGGGATCCCCGTGAGTCCGGTCACGGGTCCCGCGGACTCGATCGCCACTGGCATACCAGCGATCGTCTCACAGGGCGGCTGAATGGAGAGATGCTGTTGTAAACAGCATCTGCCCGTTCTGCCTAGCAACTAGTGATGCTGATCTCTGCTCCATGTGATTGGAGCAGAGATCAGTGTTCACTAAATGAAAGCCCAGCCCCCAACAGTTAGTAACACACCCCTAGGAATACTTAACCCCTACACTGCCACCCACTGGTTAACCCCTTCACTGCCAGTGTAATTTACACAGGAATCACTGCATTTATATAGCAGTGATTGCTGTATAAATGACAATGGTCCCAAAAATGTCCGATATGTCTGCCATAATGTCGCAATCACAATAAAAATCGCTGATCGCCGCCATAACTAGTAAAACAAAAATTATTAATAAAAATGCCATAAAACTATCCCCTATTTTGTAAATGCTATAACTTTTGCGCAATCAATCAATAATCGCTTATTGCGATTTTTTTTTTTTTTAACCAAAAATATGTAGAAGAATATCGGCCTAAAATGAGGGAAAAAAATGTTTTTTTTATATATTTTTGGGGGATATTTTTTATAACAAAAAGTAAAAAATAATGCGTTTTTTTCAAAATTTCGCTCTGTTTTTGTTTATAGCGCAAAAAATAAAAACCGCAGGGGTGATCAAATATCACCAAAAGAAAGCTCTATTTGTGGGAAAAAAGGACATCAATTTTGTTTGGGAGCCACGTCGCACGACCGCACAATTTTCAGTTAACGCGACGCAGTGCCGAATCGCAAAAAGTGGTCTTTGGCCAGCAAAATGGTCCGGGCTGAAGTGGCTAAATAATAAAAAATTTTTTTTTTTTTTTTACAAAACGTTACTAAATCATAATTGCTCACACATGCCATTATATGTGGAATTGCACCCCAAAATACATTTTGCTTTTAGGGGACTTTTTGGGAGCCTAGCCACGTATGGGGCCCCAAAAAAAAAAAACAAGCACTGCCCTCAGGATTTCCAAGGGTGTACATTTTGGATTTCACTCCTTACTACCTATCACAGTTTTGAAGGCCATAAAATGCCAATATGGCACAAACCTCCCCAAAATTACCCCATTTTGGAAAGTAGGCACCCCAAGCTATTTTCTGAGAGGTATGTTGAGTCCATGGAATATTTTATATTTTGCCCCAAATTGCAGTAAAATTACAAACTTTTTTTTTTGCACAAAGTTGTTACTAAATGTTACATTGCTCAATATATATTGACCGCTGGCTGAAAAGAATGATACCTAAACCCGCAGACCTCATTCTGGTATAACCCCTCACCCCTCGGACCAGTACGTTGCTGGTCCTTGTTGGGCATATATTGTAATCATTTTTTTCATGCAGCCTGTGGGCTACATGAAAAAAAGAGATTGATCGGTGGGTAATGCAATCTGTGCCTAAAATATATATATATATACCAAAGCATAGGGGTATCTGCTCGCAAAAGTTAGGAGAAAATCGCTCCCCCACCCCTGCTGCCCCCATGCTTTGGCATATATTCCCTTTTTTTTTAACTGTGCTGGTGCAATCACCTCCTACAGCGCTGGAGTCACAGCTTTATGTATCGTGGGAGCAAACGCTGTTGCTGTTAAGATAAATAAATCCACGCTGCATCTGAACGGCGTACCTGAAAACAAAAAAATGATTAACAATAAAACACAGTAAACAGTAAAGTATAAAAAAAATGACATACCTGAAAAGCAAACATGATAAAACATAACAGCAATAAAACATTGGAGAATAAAATACAGTAAAAAAGACCAGAACAATAGAGAGAGAGAACAATAAAACAACAACTATGTTTGGTTTTTTATTTTATATATTTTTTTGCAATTTTTTTTGTAATTGTAACTGTTGTATCTGTAACGGTTCCAGGTTCGGGTCTCTCAAAATGTGATGGCATCTTGAGAGACCCTGTCAGTGTGTCCTAGTCTGTGCAGTGCTGTACCCTACTCAACTAGTGTAGGGTAGCATTAAAAACATTCACCAATGCAAAGACCAGGATTGTCAGGACAGAAGGGACAATAATAGTGGGTTTCACGCCTATATCCGCGCTTGCTGTAGACACATCTTCTTTGGGGGGCTCGTTGGGTAGAGGTACTTGGGAGGACATACGGAAAATGGCTCTCATGCAGCCGGCTTACTACATTTGGATTGGGAAGGTGAGGTGGAGCACCGTCTAGGAACAGAAGGGCTATGACGATCTCTTCCTGGAATTTAAGGAAGTATCCAGTTCGTCCTGAAGCTCTGTATAGCACATGAGCATTCAGCAAAGCCAATTGAAATAAACAGACACTTTTTTTGTACCAGCGTCTGGCGTTACGGGAAACTAGGTACGGCGCCAATAACTGGTCGTTGAGGTCCACCCCTCTCATATTAATGTTATATTCGTGGACACAGAGGGGTTTCTCCACAACACCAGTTGCCATAGAAATTTGGACCGTCGTGTCTGCATGAAGGGAGGTAAGAACAAAAGCATTCTTATTTTCCCTCTCCTTCAGAGCGAGCAAATTATTACACTTGAAGCAGGCTCTCTCCCTCAGCCTAAGGCCTCTTTCACACTGACGTCCCGTTCAGGCCCGCCTGTCAGTTTTTCAGGCGGACCAGAACGGGTGCTCCATAGAGCTCTATGGAGCGTCGGATGTCAGCGGTGACATGTCCGCTGACATCCGACCCGCTCCGATCCGAAAAAGTGTAACGGAGGAAAAAGCTATTTTTCCATCCGTCTGCGGATCGGATCGGGTGACGACGGGCACTGCGGTCCGTCGTCATCCGATCTCCCATAGGGGAGAGCGTCGCTGTGACAGGTCCGTCCCTGCGCAGTGTGCAGAGACGGAGCTGTCATCTCCCTGCTCAGCGGGGATCGGCGGAGTGATCCCCGCTGAGCAAACGGATATCCACGGGGCGGATCAGAACTGATCCGCCCCGTGTGAAAGGACCCATAGATGGAAATCTGCCAGCCTCTGGGGTAAGCCCCAGCGATTAGGTCGCACGGTGCCACATGCTCCAATCTGATGATCAAACAAGTGACTAAAGTGATGTAATAAATTGTTCACTAACAAATGATACCCCTTTCTGACACCAAGTCTCAGACAATCTTGCCAGCGCTCCCTATGTAATCTGGGCAGTTTGTCAGCTCTATGTGACTATATTTTCCCTCGTAAACCATAAAACTACATGTATAGCCTGTGGCCCTGTCACAGAGCTTATACGTCTTGACCCAGTTTCTGGCATGCTTTCTGGGAAGATACTGTTTGAAACACAAGCGGCCAGAAAACTTCAGGGACTCATCAACTCAGACAACTTGATGGGGAGTAAAGAAGTCTGCAAAACGTTGGTTAAAGTAGTTTACGAAGGGCCAAATTATTATTATTTATAATTTATAGAGCCAATCGTATCCAGGGTCTCCACGGGGACAACAGAGTTCATTGTTGTTGAAATGCATGAACCGCAAGATCTGCTCTTATCGCGCCCTGGTCATGGAGGCAGAGAACACGGGAGTATGGTAAATTGGGTCAGTGGGCCAATATGACCACAACGTACTCAATTTAACTATGCCCATGTCGAGGGATAGGCACAGAAAGGTCTTAAATTTGGAAACCATAATTGGTTTGCAATTTCTGGCAAGGGAGGACTGGGGATTAGCAGCGATGTATTGACCAGCATACAAATGACTTTGGTCCACAATAGATCTATAGAGATCTTCGGAGAAAAACAGAGAATAAAAATGAAGTGACGTAAAATCAACTGTTTCCACCTGAATGCCGGGTTGGCCAGTGAATTGGGGAAGTACAGGTGTTGCAGAAGTGGTGGGTTCCCAATTAGGATTGGCAAATGCAGCAGGAAGGGCATTATGGGCTCTTCTTGGTGGAAGTGGGACACTACTTGTGCTTGCCACCTCACCTGCTTGAACAGCACTTATGGGACTCGCCACATCACCACGTGTTACTGCAGTGCTGGTTTGACTATGACCAGGGTGTACTAGGCCGCTGGTGCTTGCCAGTTCACCAGAAGGATGAGCGGCACTAGTACTTCTCTGCTACATATGAGAGCCCTGCGGTTCTTGCACCTCAACAGCAGGAGAAGATCAGGGTCTGGTATGCCTGACCTTGGCAGGGACCACAACTCCGTCGTCAGAGCTATCTGTGATGGAGCTGCTGTCGTTTACAGGATTGTATTCTGAGCCTAAATCGGACAGGTGAGTGACTTCCTTTTCACTATCTGTCATACTTAGAAACTTGGAGGCCTCTTCACTAGTGTACCTTCAATTTGCCATTTTGGGCTCTAAATTTACTCGTACACTAGTAAGATTCACAGGTAAAAAAGCTCCTTACTGTTAGCGATTGATTCAAAAGCTAACAAAAAAATTGTTAGCGATTGCAGGGATCAGGCCTGACTCTGCGAATGCTGCAGTTATGTGTGTTGTGTTTTGTAAGTGATAGTGATCCTTCGATACTGCACTTAGGTGGGCTGAGCTTTCCTGAGCGGAGGGAGAAAAAAAGCAGGTGCTAGCAGGTATCTGGGCTGATCCCGCTAACACTGCATTTTTGGGAACCCTAAACTGCAGGGAACACTAGTATAGATCTGTTCAGATACTATACCACTTAGCCCTTGTACACACGGTCGGACATTCCAACAACCAAATCCGTCGGATAAATTCCAACGGATTTAGTCCGGAAGTGGTGTTGCATACACACGGTCGGACTAAGTTGTCAGAATTTCCGGTTACCAAGAACGTGGTGACGTAAGCCGCGTACGACGGGACTAGAAAAGGGAAGTTCAGCACCACGTTGGGCACCCTTTGGGCTTCTTCTGCTGATCTCGTGTTTATCGCATGTTAGTAGAAGTTTGGTTAGAGATGATTCGTGCTTTTCAGATTTCAGACCGTTACTGCTCTTCAGTTAGTGCTTGTCGGTGCGTATCTGCTTATCATTGTGTGTAGTCAGTTAGCATTTGTTGGTCATTGTGGGCTATATCTTGGTATAGTACACTTTGATTTTCGTTGCTTATTGTCTACTCATTTCTGGTTTTCAGTTCGTTCTTTCA
This sequence comes from Lithobates pipiens, assembly GCF_037356315.1. Lineage (NCBI taxonomy): Eukaryota > Metazoa > Chordata > Amphibia > Anura > Ranidae > Lithobates > Lithobates pipiens. The sequence continues at coordinate 306,780,694 of NW_027507748.1, read as the reverse complement.
GGCCTTGCTGTTTATCGGTGCTTTCTGTTGTCCGTTCTGACCAGCCAACCGTTTTCAAGCCATGTTTCATGTACGTACTCATCGTAGAGTTCGTTCTGTGAAGGGGCTTGGTATTGGGCTTTTAGCTTTAACAAAATCCCGGTCCATGAACAGGGCGAGGAGGAGTTCATGGACCAAGAATTGGTTGCGCCAGGGTGACCAGTTCTTGCACATGCCTTTGCTTTGTGAGATCCAGGAGAATAATTCTGATGATTTCAGGAATTATCTCCGGATGACGGACCCCGTTTTTCACCGTCTGCTGGCTTTGCTGTCCCCATATATCAGCAGGCAGGATACCTGCATGTGGCAGGCAAGCCATCACTCCGGAGCAGAGGCTCATCGCCACGTTGCGCTACTTGGCGACAGGGAGAAGTCTTCAGTACCTGAAGTTCTCGACAGACATCTCCTCCAGGCTCTGGGAATCATTATTCCAGAGACCTGTTCTGCCATCATTCGGGTCCTGCAGAAGGACTATATGAAGGTAAGTTTTCTCCTTTAACAACACATTCTATGTATTTAATGTTTGCTAATGTGTTGTATTTCTTTCCTCATTCCCTAATTACCATGGTTGCAATATGCTCTAATTGATATGCTGTGCCCCTTTGTCCTCATGCATGCTGGAAGCTTTTCAAGTTCCTTTTTTGTCCTTCATGCATATTTGCCTTCACTAACTTCCCCAGCATGCTCCTCTGGGGCCATAAACCTATAGCCTAGTCACTTAGCAATGTATTTAGTCAGCTCCATAGTATTGTTTTCCCCTAAACACCCCCTAAAATGTGTACAAATGTTATGTGTGTGCTTAAATTCATGCAGAGTGCCAGATTTTTTATGTGGTTGGGCCAAACTCATTAGGAACACCCCTCCCCCCAACTGCTAGGTCAGCTGATAGCAATCCTCTATCTGCTGACTTTGCCAAACCCAATACACACTATACCTACCCTTTTTCTGGTCAGATTTATGGATGAATTCACTAAAGCATGTAGTGAAAGGGCCTGCCTCAATACTTTCAAATGCTACAGTTTAAAGTTTTTTTTTTTTGCTCCTATTATTATCTTGATAGGAAATAGCAGAATGTTAAAATGTGCTTCCATTTGTTCCTTTTTTTGTATTATGACACTTCTTACCTGTCTGGTGGGCTGCCAGTAGTGTAAGTAAGGAGGGGCTGACCAAAGTATCACACATTATTTATGCATTCAGCTCTTAATGAAGTGGAGAGGGTTACCTGTCCAAAACATCCCCCCCTAATTTTTTGCAATGGCCCATCAGATGGGGGGGATGGGGGGTGATGAATCTGATAAGAGGACCTTATACTTTAGGCTTTAAATACAAATTTCCCAAAATGTTATACTGATATTGTCCAAAAACGTTTGTGTCTAATCTGCTTGCAATGTTGATGTGCAAAATTACTATTTTTTTTTCTTGTTTCACTCCACAGTTTCCTTCAACGCCACAGGAATGGCAGACTGTGGCCTACCACTTTGCCAGCCATTGGGACTTTCCCAATTGCTAGGTGAAATTGATGGGAAACACGTCCGCATCGTCCCGCCCCCCAACTCGGGGTCCTACGATTATAATTACAAGGGGTATAATAGTATCATGATGTTGGCGGTGGTGTCAGCGACCTATGACTTCCTGTATGTGGACATGGGGAAAAATGGCCGTATGTTGGATGGTGGAGTGTTCGCACGCGTCTCCAGAGTGGCAGTCTGGGCTTGCCACCTCCAGAGGAGAATGTAGAAGGACTCCCATTCGTTTTCATCGCGGATGAGGCGTTTGCTCTGGCAAACCATCTGATGCGGCCTTTCCCGATGAGGACCCTCACCCCGGATCAGAGGATCTTTAATGTGCGGCTGGCCAGAGCCAGAAGAGTCATGGAGAACACTTTGGGAATAATGGCCAGCCAGTTCCGCTTATTTTTGACGCCAATACACATGGCGGAATATAAACGAAATCACATTGCGCTTGCCTGTTGCGTTCTGCACAATTTTTTGAAAAAACATTCAGCAAACTATGTGGTCTCAGTTGGCCCTGATGCAGACTTGCCGGAAAATGTCAACCTCACGGCCCTTGAAGCTGCTCGTTCTGGCTTGCTCCCCCAAAGCGCCCACGAGGTCAGAAACCAATACATGGAGTACTTTGTGGGTAGGGGGGCCATTGATATGCCAGACAATGTCTGAGAAGCATTTTTTTAAATACATTTTTCTTTGAAACTGCAAAAATTGAAACTGCAAAAATCTTTGTTTTAATTTACTTTTTGGCTTTGTTTTAGGTGTCTCCTAGGTTTTTTTGCTGTTTTTTTTGGCCCTTTTTCTACAACAGTGCAAACCGAAAGTTCTGAGCAAGATGAGGTGACAGTCTCTTCTTCAAATAATCTTATTATGTTGTGGGTCTGCTACACACACACCTTGTTTTTGTTGATAATGTATGTAGTGCATTACTGACAAAAATATTGCTAATTTTCAGCACCATGGCAGAAATATGTGGGGTCATGAAAATGGCGTGATTGGGGAAATTTAAACATCACTGTGGGTGTTATTTACTAAAGGCAAATCCACTATGCACTACAAGTGCACTGCAAAAGTGCACCTGAAATTGCACTTGGAGTGCAAAGTGGATTGCCTTTATTACCCATTGCCACAGAAAACAACAACTTTACTCCAAATACTGCTTTTGCACATTGAAAAAGGAAGCCACAAATTGTTGATCATTTTACTTTTTAATCAAAGCACATTCACATGTGCATTTAGAAAAGGGTTTACAACAAACCATATTTGGTGTAAAGAAAACATTATTTTGGGTAACATTTTTATAACTTGGCGTTTTTGTGTAAACAGGCATATATCAAAGCATAACATACAGAACACTGGAACTTACAAAGTTCAACTTTGAAAAGTGAAGACAATATCAGACATGAGTATGTACAAACTGTGCTGATATTGCCTTCATCGGATGGAGTGTCACCCCTGGAAAAGCCAAATTTGGAAGATGCACACAAATTGAGAATCATAAAGTGGCCAGTTTCCTCCTGATCCCATGCCTAATGTCAACATGGGCTATCTATCATCATGGGGTATCAATGTACGTGTTTTGGGGGTGCAACCCCTTCATCTCAGCCACTTTAGTAGCAAGGAAGGGGTTGCACCCACAAAACACGTACATTGATCCCCCATGATGGGAGATAGCACATGTTGACACACTGTGTGCATCTTCCAAATTTGACTTTTCTAAAAATATAAAAGTGTTTTTGAAAATTTAAAAATGATGCTAGTTAGTTTGGAGTGTTTCAGACTCTCCCCAAAACATCAATGATGTTCTTCGTTTTTTGTTGAACATCATTGATGTTTTTCTGTATATTCTCTAAATCGCGATTGCACCCCATTATCTCCCCAATGAGGATCTGGGCACTTTCACTGGTAAAATGCGATTCTTCTTCCACATCACCTAAAAAAAAAAAACACACACACAATGTATTATAAATATGCAGACATACATTGATTAGCTTACCAGAAGCTGTGGTCTCCGACACTCACCTGTTGTGCTAATTTCAACAATCTCTCCTTCCTCCTCCTCCTCTGATTCTGGTGTTGGTATTTCCCCTTCTTTGGGAGGTGTGGGGTCCCTGGTGTCCTCAGACGTCCCAGGTCTTCTCTCCCTTATGAGAATGTAAAAAAGGAATTCTTAGCATACAGAGGGCAGAAATAGGAATATGAAACATTGCTTGGAAGTGTCCTACAATTGTGTTTTTTGGCAGAGTTCAAAGGTGAAAACATTATTTTTGACACTTTCTAAAGCTGGGATACTTACCTGTAGTGTGAACAAATGTAGTCAAGTGCAAGTTTGCAAAACATCGTTTTTGGAGTGGGCTGACGAACAATGTTTATTACGAACGATTGGACCCATGAACATGAAAGTGGCCATTTTAAACTGTACAACATTAAATTAAAGCACATGGAGCAGTATGCAAGCAATAATAATAATATGAACACACAACAACTACTTACTTTTTTGAAGAACTCACTTGATCCTTCTGTACTGATCGTGCTCCCTCAGTTTCAGGTCTGACCAGCGTTTTCTCAGTTGATCCTTGGATCGTCGTACCCCAAAGTTCTTCTGAAGACTCTTCACAACTTTAGTCAAGATCTTGGCCTTTCTGATATTTGGGTTTGGGTAAGGTCCATACTTCCCATCATAGTCGTTCCTCTTCAATATGTCCACCATCTCCAACATCTCAACAAAAGATATGTTTGAGGCCTTAAATCTTCTCCTCTGGGATCGGGACGATTCAGGCACCAGGCTTTCCTTGTCCTCCTCCTCGTTAGTGGAATTATTATTGCGCACCTGCTGTGTCTCCGCCATGTGCTCTCCCCATTGTGCCGAAAGAGAAGGGGCAGGAAATAGTCTAGAAAGAATGTCAGGGGTGGGTGGAGTTTCACGCATGCGCACTGTATATAAAATGCAACACACGTGTGTCGTATGTACGATCTGTGAGCAGAGTGAGGAGCTAACGCGCGGATCGTGCAAACTAAGGTACAATTTTTAACTTGGTACATCACTAGCCTATACTGCTTCTATATAGGCCTATGTTGGGACAAGATTAGGATAGTTTAGCATGGCATTATTATTAGGGTTTGTCTTGTGTTGTGTCTTGCAGACAAGATGGATCTCTTCGAGAAATCGCATTTTATGGGGCTATTCATTGATCTGCTCAGGGAGCTGCCCTGCCTGTAGATGAACAACCCCTTTTATAATGACCTAAGAAAGAGGAAGGCAGCGCTGAAGAAACTGCTTGGTTTTGTAAAGACCATGGTCCCCATGGCAGACATGACATATGTGAAGGCCAAAGTTGGTGCCCTAAGGAGTACATATCTCAGGGAGCGCAAGACGTATCAGGATTCCCTGAGATCAGGAGATCCAGATGCCATTTATATCCCCAGGGTGGTGTACTAGGAGAGGCTGCATTTTCTGGCAGACCAAGGGGAACCCAGGCCACCACTCTACAGTCTTCCTTCAAGGCTTCCTTCATCCCAGCTGAGGCTTCCAACCTCCAACCTGGACCTTCCAGTCAACAACATGTGGAGGGGCCCAGCTTGAGACAGGTATAGCATTGTTGAACATATTTCTTGTTGTACATTTAATGATGTTAGCTAGATGTTATTATTGATCAAGTTGTGATTTAACAAAGTGGTTTACATATCAATAGACAGTAGTGACCAAAAATGACTGGGACAAGAATGAAAAAAGCTGGGCTCAGAATGATAGTCTGTTCTATTTGGTAACATTCAATTTGCAACAGTCATGAGCATCAAATTGTGTGATCGATAACCAAAAAATAAAACTATGTCCCATTTTCATACACAGGAAGACCTCAGCCGGGAGGAGGCTGTGGCAAGTGGCAGTCGGGAGGTCGACCATCGCCCTCCTCCTCCTCCTCCTGCCACAACTACAGGAGCCGAGCCACAGCCTGGAAGGAAGCCTGGAGGGAAGTGCCCAAGGAAGACCAGAGAGTGATGGCCTGGGTTCATTCTGGTCTAACAAAAGATGCAGCCTCTTGTAGGACCACAGCCTGGGGACATAGATGGCATCTGCTCTTCCTGATCTCTTGGACTTCTGGACCAGACTGCTCTCCCTGAGATATGTACTCCTCAGGCCACCAATTTTGCATTTTCAAATTAGTTCATGTCTGTCCGGGGGGCCAAAGGCTTTGCCAAATTGACCAGTTTCTCCAGTGCTGTCTCCCTCTTTATTTGTTTGACACCTAAATAAAGGTTTTTTTTCATTGAAGAAATACTTACCTATGTGTTTTACTTAAAAAAGGACAGTTTATTTGTGAGTAGGCAGGTACATTTCAAAAATACTAAGTCAAATTAATAACAAGGGGCACCAACACCAAACAACCTCCTGTAGATTAAAAAAGAAAACAATAAAATAAAAAGATAATAATGGTGTTGTGGTAAGTTGACACACAAAACACAACAAAAAACTGTGAAGACGAGCAAACTGTCAAAAAAGGAGATGTTGATTAAAAAAAAACAACCATCAAATTTAAAAACAAAAAAAATGATTGGGGAGATGTGACGAATTAAAATATTGTATTCATGAAATGAGTAAAAAGAATAAAGAAATAAGTCTGGGAGAAGTGTGTGAATCTGAGCAGCAAAACAACTTCATTCTTGTAGCATTGTAAAGAAAAAGAGAATGCGCTGCATTAAAGAATTTTTAACATTGCAGCATAACGAATATGCTATATCGATTACGAGCGGTAGTTTTACCTGACCGAGCGCTTCCGTCTCAGAATTTTATTATGAGCATGTGTGTGTAACGATCTGGAGTCAGGCTCAGAGGCCAGTAGCTATAGCAGCAGAGCAGATATTCACACAGGTCACCCTGGCTGATGACACGGGTTCACCTGAGGTGCGGGGTCTAAGCACTAACCGGTATTCACCAGAGCTCCCAAAGGTGGAGATGGGCTTGGCTGCGTGTTAGTGCCAGGTCGCGGTCCTCAGGATAGCCCCACCAGGAGGTGAGAAAGCCGGGGGTCTGGTAGCAGATATAGCAGGTAGGGATCAAGCAGAAGCGTAGTTGAGAAACAAGCCAAAAGTCGGTAACCAATAGTTGCAGGTTGGGATTCAGCAGAAGCGTAGTCCAGGAACAAGCCAAATGTCGGTAACAAAAGGTAGCGAGGATACGGTCAGCATGAGGAGAGATAGAAGCAAGATATTGGCTGGTGAAGGCACAATATTCTGGCAACCAGGAAGTGCAGAGACATGGCTTAAATCAGGAAGTTCATGGGAGGAGCAAAGGGTTCAAGGCAAACAAGATTAAAGACAAGATCACTCAAGGAAATGTCCAAGGAGCTGTCCAGCATTCCAGGTGGCTCAGCAAGCAGAGTCACTGCCAGACACACCAGAGGTCCCAGGTTCAAGCCCAGGTCCTAACAGTGTGGCACCTTGTTCGTCGGACTAGGCTACACACGATCGGAACTGACGCGATCGGATCATGTTGTCGGAAAGTTTTATAGCCAACCTCTCAAACTTGGTCCGTCGGATATTCCGACGGAAACAGTCCGATGGAGCCCACACACTGTCGGATTATCCAACAACATGGTCCGATCGGACATTTTCCATCGGAATGTCCGACCGTGTGTACCAGGGCTTAGGGAGGTGCATGCGTGGATGTTAGCGGTACTGTCACTAACCTGAAGCTGCTTGGGGCCCCCTTAAACTGATATCACTCGCCGGGCGATCAGGGGGTTAAACCTTTATTGGGTAATAAACGGAGGGTATAAAAAACAAACTAACCAGCGTCACCCGTAACACTTATATGGTTATCACTGGTGAAAGGGTTAACTAGGGGGCAATCAGGGGATTAAAACCTTTATTAGGTAGTATATGGGTGTACCTGACGCTATAAAAAGCTGATGGTGAACCTAAATACCTACCTGGCTAACTAGCGTCACCTGTGACACTAATACGGTGAGCAGAAAAAGATTGCTTAGTGACACTGGCGACGGAGTGAAAGGGTTAACTGGGGGGTGCTCAAGGGGTTAAACCTTTATTAGGGGGGTTAGGGGAGTTAACACTTATAACAGTCACAAATGACACCAGTACAGTAATCAGTAAAAAAATAAAAACTGCTATTGGTGCTATTGGTGTTACTGTGACGGGGGGTGATGGGGGGGGCACGCGTTATGTGCCTATGTGTGCTAGTGTCAGTGTAGTCACTGTAGATGTCTTCTCGCCTCGGAAGCAGAATCGAAAAGGCTCCATGAGGAGAGATGACATCAGTTCCTCTGCAGGGATGAGCTTTATGTTCGAGTCGAACTCATGTTCGACTCGAACATTGGCTTTTCGCCAGTTCGCTGAACATCGAACAATTTTGGGTGTTAGCGGCTAATTCGAAAGCCACGGGACACCCTTTAAAAGTCTATGGGAGAAATCAAAAGTGCTGATTTTAAAGGCTTATAAGCATGGTATTGTCATAAAAAGTGTTTGGGGAAGAAGAAGATGGAGAAGAACAACACCACCGAAGGAAGACCAGATGAAAGAAGAAGAATTTAATAAAGGACTTGTCAAAAACTGTCTTTTGTCTTTTTTAACCTTTTTGTCACTTTTTTTTGTGAAATGGTAGGGGTACATTTGTACCCCATTACCAATTCACACAGGGGGTGGCGCCAGAATCTGGGGGTCCCCTTGTTAAAGGGGGATTCCAGATTCCGATAAGCCTGCAGACCCCCACAACCACCGGGCAAGGGTTGTGGGGATGAGGCCCTTCTCCCCATCAACATGGGGACAAGTTGCTTTGAGGGGCTACCTCAAAGCACCCTCCCAGTGTTGAGGGCATGTGGCCTGGTACGGTTCAGGAGGGGGGCACGCTCTTGTCCCCCCTCTTTTCCTGCAGCCTGCCAGGTTGCATGCTCGGATAAGAGTCTGGTATGGATTTTTGGGGGGACCCCACGCCATTAAAAAAAAAAATTGGTGTGGGGTTCCCCTTAAAATCCATACCAAACCCGATTTTGAGGGGGACCCCACGCCATTTTGTTTTCATTTTGGCTTGGGGTTCCCCTTAATATCCATACCAGACTTGAAGGGCCTGGTATGAATTTTAGGGGGACCCCCACTGATTTTTTTTATTAAATCTTGATTCGGGGTTCCCCTCTGGGGAAATCCCCACGCCGTTTTTATCAATGAACTTTTATGTGTATTGCGGACCGACAATTCATTATAGCCGCAAGTAGTTTTAAATTACTTTTTTTTTCCTTTAGAAATGTCATTTTGCTGTCAGACTGTTCTAAACATGGGAAACATGCGCCCATTTACAGGCATACTATAGACACCCCCCAGGTACGAAAATTTAAAGGAATATTACACTTTTATTGTCTCACTTTTAGCATTATTAAAATCACTGCTCCCGAAAAAACGTTAGTTTTTAAAACTTTTTTTTGCATTGATACATGTCCCCTGGGGCAGGACCTATGTCCCCAAACACTTTTTATGACAATGCCATGCATATAAGCCTTTAAAATGATCACTTTTGATTATTCATGTTCGTGTCCCATAGACTTTAATGGTGTTCACGTGTTCAAACTAATTTTTTGCCTGTTCGCATGTTCCGGTGCAAACCAAAGGGGGGTGTTCGGCTCATCCCTATTCCTCTGCTTCTGTTTACATTACAGAAGCAGAGGAAGCTTCTCATTTGCCAGGAGCAATTGTGAGGGAGAGGCCATGAATCAGTGGCCTCCCCCTCAGGACTGATTGCTCCTGGAACGATGCCGACCGTGCCATTCTGCCGCAGCATATCTGCGTGAGGCGGTTGGCAAGTGGTTAAAGTGGTTGTAAACCCACAAAAAAAAAACCCTGCAAGACAAAGGCATAATGAGCTAGTGTGCATAGCATAGCAGGAGGCGCCAGTAACGGCACAGCAGCTGATGACGTTGGTACATGCTGATACAGTGAATATATCCTAAACGGTGAAAGTTTAGGAGATATTCACAGTACCTACAGGTAAGCTTTATTATAGGCATACCGGTAGGTAAAAGTGGTGTGGAAGGGTTTACAATCACTCTATATGCACTAACTGCTGTGTGCTCTAACTCAAGGTTAAAGCAGATGCAAAGGGGAACAGGTCTCTCAGTTCCAGATCAGGCTGGACCCACCCAAGGCAAAGTCATGGCTATTACTCATATTGGGGTAATGACAGCTGTACCCCTGGCCCCTTGTATACATTTAAATTTCAGCCAGCCAAACCTCTTGGCTGATGGTTAAATGAGGCAGCAGATGCAGCTCTGTGCAGGAAGATGTCACAGACATAAAAGCTTCCCAGCAAAGGCCCAGCCCATTTTGAATACTTGAATACCTCTGTGCACCAGATCAGAGAACTGGCAGTATTCAGAAAATGTCATTGCCAAAGCAATAGATTAATAAACGGCTTGAAAAGCTAGAATGCAACAGGACCTTCTAATCCACAAGAAAAGAAGACCAGATCCTAGAAATGTTTTAGGAAACAATTGAAGCTCTTTTTCACTTTCAGGAAACACAAATAGAATTGTTTTTATTGGAACACAAAATAATTGCACCTTCTACAGCTTTGAAACCTTTCCTATCAGAGATGATATAAGCTTATAGGACAAAAGTTCTAAAAACAATACCAGTGTATGGTGCCCTTTAAAATGTGAAGAAATGTGGTTGCCCAGGTGAAAAATGACACCTCTGAATATGCAAAGGATAATATAAGAATGGCGCTCACCTATAAATTGTTTGAGACAAAACAACACATTTAAATCAATCAAAAGTAATATAAAAATGGCGCTCACACATATAACACATATGCTCGTGAATAGCATAAATACAAAAGTTATAGTGATTAGGCAATGCTATGTACGGTAAAGGTTAAATAAAATCCAGTGTGACAATTCCCAACAGCACCTTCAGTGCTGATTGCTTCAGTAATTGGATTCTCTTACTCTTCAGGACTAGTGCTCAAATGGTGGATGTACACTCACCAGGAGGTGTTTAACCTCTTGTTACAGGTAGGTCAAAATGAGCTTATGATATGTAGCACTAACCCCCAAAGGAGCCTAATGGTTTGATTGGGCTTACCATTACCTTCTTCACCTCGATTTGTGCCTAGGGGTTCCCATGGTAGATGGCCCAGTAACATTAGAGACTGACGACAGATCCGCTTAAAGGGATTTTTATTTGCAAAAAAAACGTAGTTAACGAACAGTCTATTAAAATAGGATCAGAGGGTTAGGTGGAAAGTTCAGGTATTTTTAGTATCAAAGTCAATAATGAAAGACTTGCTTACTTTGACTAAATCCAGAGAATAGCCATTCACAACTGGATGTTCACTCAAGTTGCATAGTCCCTTTCACACAAGGCCTAGCAGCCAACCAGGTGCTTAAAGTGGTTGTAAACCCTTACAACACACTTTGACCTACATGTAAGCCTAGATTAAGGCTTACCTGTAGGTCCAAGAAATATCTCCTAAACCTATATGGTTTAGGAGATAATTGCCCAAAGACAGGCACCCCGCAGGCGCACTGAGCGCGGCATCGTCAACGACGAAGATGCCGCGTGTGTCGGCTCCCGTGCGCATGCGCGGGAGTGACATCGCGGCTTCGACAAATGACAGCGGCGGCGCTGCGAGACCCCCACCAAGAAGATGGATGTGCCGGACTACAGGGGACAGCGGTGACTTTGGCTCCTGTGTCAGGTAAGTGACACATAATGGACTACTATGCGATGCATAGTAGTCCATTATGCTTTGCCTTTGCAGGGAATGAAAGAGAAAGTAAACCCATCAGGGTTTACGTCCTCTTTAACTCAGGAACACGACTAGACATTAGACACTTGTAGAACACTCGTGTAATACCTGGATCTTTCAGCCAGTTTGGCGATACCCACGAGATTGGATTCACTTAGGAAATGCAGCCCCACCAGGCTCTTGCTAAGAAGCCAACCCATACGTGGCCTTCTTCTGAAGAGTCCTCCCCTGGATAGCTACTGGGCTTCTCCACGACCAGAGACAGCACCGAACCACCTCAAAATCCCCAGAGCCAGCCCCGAGACATAAAGTAGGGTGGATCCGGACCCCAGGCCATAGCCTTCCTGGGGGCTGGTCAGGGAGACCAGGACCATGGAGTCAGAATATACTTCTGGACCGGAACCCCAAACCACGTGACATCCGCATCTTAAGTACCCTCTCCCTGAAAGCACAGCAAGAGTGACACTCCCACTGGGCGGGTTCAGAGAGAAAGTAACCTTAAAGCACCCAACCAGACTGTGGTTCCATGCCTGCCAGAAGAGACAGTGCCCCCGGTGGCCAAGCTGAACATCCTATAGTCCAGTCAGACTGATGCTGAGGTCCAAATTTGGAACAATTGTACCCAAACCTAACTGCAGTTCAGGTGTAACATTAGCTTTCAAAACATATAGCATGTGCCATTCAGGAGCAGGCACTACATACTTCCCCTGCCAATTTATACGATGTCCACATTGTCTGGGAAGGACTGGAAAAAACTCAGAGACAAAAAAACTAGCTCTATCAAAAATAGAGTACCTGAACTTTGGGGTAGAATGGGGAAAGGGAAAGAACAATAAACTTTACATATTATTGAAACATTGTTTAGTAACACAGGATTATCATACACATAGAATATAACCCAAAACCTGTCTACCTAAACCACCCACTCTCTGGCAGCTTGATAGATGTTTTTGGTGAATCCTAAAAGAAAAGAATACACAAACAACAAGTTGCACACAAACTTATTAGAAGGCAGGGTTCCATCCCAGTCTCAATGGAGCCCAGTCCCCTAAACTTTAAAACTTCTTTTTTTTTCAACAAGTAAAAAAAAAACAGTACTACTTGCGTCGACTCATGCCACCTAGTGGTAAGAGTCACTGAGGTGCAGTCTTTTCCCTAGAACAGGTTCTGTGACCAATAAGGTAACCTCAACATGGCATTCTGTTTAGCTAGCCCTGTTTTTTTCCTTTTCTTTGTTCAGAAAAATTAGCGAAAAAGGTAAAACTCTCCTTAATATTCAAGAAAACATACTTCCAGTAGCTTTTTCCTCCTACCAATAGAAACACGGTTCTGGTAAGGTTAAGTCTTTCCCTCGTGCATCTACGGTGGTAATGAAATAAATAGCACCATCTTTGTCCAGTCGGCAAATGACGACTTTGTCCCCATAAATGTGCCGACCGTAACGCCAATGCTGCGGACATCCAGCAAACTGTTCATACAGCTCCGGTGAAAAGGCCTTCTTGCAAAGCGGCTTTGGTACTTTTAAGTAGTTCCAAACATTGTCCTCGTACCATGCCTTGCTGTTCTCCTCAATGACTTCCATAATATCCCTCAGGACATAAGTGAATTATAGCCCATATTAATTTGCTACTCTTTTATTAAGGAGCCGCTGTGACCTTGCAAGCCTTGGCAGTGTGCGAGCACTTCCCTCCCCGGGAGGGATGCAGGAGTTTGGGGACCTTTGCACCAGCGCAGCAGAGTCCTTCTGAAGTGTAAGCAAATTCACGGATTTGGGCAAAGTCACAGTCACCGTGATGGGGTTTTCCGCACTCGGCGTTTCACCCCCTGAAGTTAGGGATAACCAACCCGAAACATCTATATAAGTGGCGGCTACATTATCCCCTCCAGCCCATAACAACTCCTGGGACAGTGTCTCAAAAATGTCATTGTCCCCGTATCTGACAAGGACTCTAACTCTGAGTCCCGGTACTCTTCTGCTGGTAAATAATTCACTATAGTTTTACTCAGTCTGAGCTTTCCCCAAAGCAACCTTCCTCCACCGATTGGGTCCGGCCGGACTCGGCAGCGGTCTTCTGTTGCGATTCCGGGAAGATTTTGTACGCCCCACTTTTTCCAAAGGAGGCATAGTGGCTTCAGTAACGGTAGTAGAAGCAGTGTCCATCTGTTCCAGAGTGGTCTCTCAGGCAGTGGCAGTTGTAGAAGTAGCGGCATCTCCCTCGGGGGTGTCAGCAGCAACAGGTATCACCGCTATGGAAGGCCTCACTGAAGGAGCAAAGATGGCCGACTCCTCGGTTGTCACGCCCATGGCCCAGTCTATGCGGTAGGCCCTTGGCAGAGCAATTGACTGTTCCACTCTGAAGAAGTATTTCCCGCAGGCAGGACAGCGGACAAATGGCCGGGGGTTCACAAACAGTCCTTCACACTTTTCACATAGCATCCCCAGGGCCTCAACATCTCCCGCTGCGTACAGGACAAACTGCCCTTGAGGGGCCAGGCAAATCCCTGTATTGGTCAAAGTAGCTCCCGGGAGTCTCACACCCATCAGACCTCCTGACGGCGTACAGGGTCCCATGCTGGGTGGCCCCATACACACTATCAGGTTTTCTGCTGAGTTTTTCCTTCAGGTTTACCAAAACCATGTAGTGCAAGGGCCTGCCTGATTACATACACATTGAAACTCCTAAGGTTTGACCTCATATTATATGGTTTTGGTAAATCTGAAGGAAAAACGCAGCAGAAAACTGATACTGTGTATGGGGCTTTAGTTGTTTTTTCAGATGTTAATGTAAAAATAAGGTTAATTTAAATAAGTTGTTTGTTAATAAAAGGCTGCTATGGCCATTTGTACTCCAGTTCAGGTGTAGTCTCATTAATTCAGATAATTTTAAAGGGTAGAGTGAGTATGAATGGTCGGGCAGACATCAAAGAAGGTGGGGACATCTGATCTACACTGGTCATGTCATCTTGGAAGGTCACTTCATTTCCTTGTTTTGTGAGCTTCACTAACAAAAGATTAGTTTGAAGAGCAGGAGTATAGAGCACATTTTTCACACGTATCTTACTGATCACACTCTGGGAAATGGGACAGTAAAGAAAAACGTCTCATATTCCTTCTGTTTCCATTCTTTCTTCCACTCCTAGCTGCTGTGATGTTTCCTGTTTTGGTGAAGGGAAAGGGGAAAACACTGCGCTACCTATCAAATTAACAAATAAAAATGTGAGATAACACAAACCAGCAGCTAAACATACAAACAAACCAAATCAAATAACTAAATATAACCAAAAAATGTAGCGCTAGAATAACATATGAATGTGAAAAGATAAATAACTCTTAAGCCCAATGAAGTTAACAGTGAAAGGACCTACTCAATGACAGCATGCATAAAGTATGTTATGCTGTCCAATATGAAACAAATGCAAAATAATCCGTGTGAAACAAATTGTAGAAAATAATAGTGAACAAATAATAAAAATGTCCAACAGGAGCAAATGGTGAACGAAGTGGATTCAGGTATTCCGTTGGCCCAAACCGTAAAACGCCTTCAATCATCAGCCAGAATTATTCACAGAAAACAAGTAGGTACTCTTACCAAAGGTGGTGGACACAAAATACTATACAGTAGATGGGTCATACAAGCTTGTAGAGCTTCCACACGTCCCTGATGACTAGTGATGGACGAACTTCCGACGGGACGTTTCGCGAACGCGAAACGCGAACGGACACAAACGTTCGCGAAAACGACCGTTCGCCGCGGGCTCCATTGACTTCAATGGGAGGCGAATTTCGCAAACCTTTAGGTCGAATTTGCGGCCACGGGGTAATTATTAGGGGGTAGCACGTAGTCCCACCACCTGGACAATAGCATAATACATGTATGAGGTGAATTTGGGATCGATAACTACAAGCATTTTTTTTTATTTGGGAAATTGTTCTGACAATTCAGGACTATGGAGCTAATGAAGGCAATGGAGGAGAGGGAAGGTCAGGGACCAGGGTAGGCAAACAAGAGGGTGCAGGAGATACAGAGCACTGACAGCAGCACCGTAATACAGAGCACTGACATCAGCACCGTGACATACAGCGCTGACAGCAGCTCCGTGACATACAGCGCTGACAGCAGCTCCGTGACATACAGCGCTGACAGCAGCTCCGTGACATACAGCGCTGACAGCAGCTCCGTGACATACAGCGCTGACAGCAGCTCCGTGACATACAGCGCTGACAGCAGCTCCGTGACATACAGCGCTGACAGCAGCACCGTGACATACAGCGCTGACAGCAGCTCCGTGACATACAGCGCTGACAGCAGCTCCGTGACATACAGCGCTGACAGCAGCTCCGTGACATACAGCACTGACAGCAGCTCCGTGACATACAGCGCTGACAGCAGCTCCGTGACATACAGCGCTGACAGCAGCACCGTGACATACAGCGCTGACAGCAGCTCCGTGACATACAGCGCTGACAGCAGCTCCGTGACATACAGCGCTGACAGCAGCTCCGTGACATACAGCGCTGACAGCAGCTCCGTGACATACAGCGCTGACAGCAGCTCCGTGACATACAGCGCTGACAGCAGCTCCGTGACATACAGCGCTGACAGCAGCTCCGTGACATACAGCGCTGACAGCAGCTCCGTGACATACAGCGCTGACAGCAGCTCCGTGACATACAGCGCTGACAGCAGCTCCGTGACATACAGCGCTGACAGCAGCTCCGTGACATACAGCGCTGACAGCAGCACCGTAAGCAGCCCCAGGAGGAAGTCAGCACAGCACAGGGATGGTGTGATCCCCTCATAATAAGAACCCCCAGGAGGAAGTCAGCACAGCACAGGGATGGTGGGAGCCCCTCATAATAAGAACACCCAGGAGGAAGTCAGCACAGCACAGGGATGGTGGGAACCCCTCATAATAAGCAGCCCCAGTAGAAATATGACACCGCTCAACCTCTTCAAAGAGGAGGGTAGGGGCATATAGTACGGTGTGCTTTTTTGGGTCAGGGAAGTGAGCCAAATGAATTAAGAAGGTCTGTGTGCTTGATTCCAAAAATTGTTTATAGACATATACATGGTCTACTGATCACATGTGTTGAATTCCTCCGAGATCCATGCCTCATTCATTTTTAGAAATGTGAGGTAGTTAACACTGTGGTGAGCTAGGCGAGTACGCTTATCGGTCACAATCCCCCCTGCTGCGCTGAACGTCCTTTCGGACAGGACACTGGATGAGGGGCAAGCCAACAGTTCGATTGCAAATTGGGCAAGCTCTGGCCAGAGGTCAAGCCTGCCCACCCAGTAGTCTAGGGGTTCATCACTCCTCAGAGCGTCCACATCGGCCGTTAACCCAATGTAGTCGGACACCTGACGGTCTAGGCGTTCCCTGATGCTGGATCCGGATGACACCTGTCGATGGGTCGGCTGAAAGAATGACCTCATATCCGAAGTCACCAACACATCTTCAAACCGGCCTCTTCTTGCAGGCGCTGTTGGATTGGTACCCGCAAATCCTTCTCTGGGAGTGGGAATTGCTCCTCTGCCAGCGCACGCAAAAGCAGAATGCAGCATTTCTCGAAGCAAGGCCTGGAAGTGCTGCATTCTGACAGCCCTCTGCGACGGCGGTAACATTTCCGCCATTTTGTGTTTGTACCGGGGGTCTAAGTACGTTGCCACCCAGTACTGGTCCTTGACCCTCATGCTTTTTATACGGGGGTCCCTATTAAAACACTGGAGCATGAAGGCCCCCATTTGCACTAAAGTGGAAGCGGTGTGGTGGCCTGGCTCCTGCTCATCATCCAGGATAATGTCGTCCTCTTCATTCTCCTCTCCCCATCCTCGCACAACAGGGATCCCAGAAAGGTTTAAAGCATGCTCTTCTTGCTCCTGCTCATCCGCCCCGGCACCATCCTCCTCTGACTCCTCATCAGACTCCTGTTGTTGACTTGTCTCAGATAGAGTAGCCCCCCCTGGGAATTCATCCAGCATTGCGACTTCCTCATCTTCCCGCTCCTGCTCCTCCACAGCCTGATCAATGACACGACGCAATGCACGCTCCAGAAAGAAGGCATAAGGTACCATGTCACTGATGGCGCCATGGCTGCGACTGACCAGTTTGGTGATCTCCTCAAATGGCCGCAGAAGTCTGCATGTGTCGCGCATGAGCAGCCACTGGCGCGGTGAAAAAAAACCCAGCTCCCCAGAACCGTTTCTTTCGCAGAGTTCATACAGGTAGACGTTAACTGCACGTTTCTGCTGGAGCAGCCTATCAAGCATATAGAAGGTTGAGTTCCATCGCGTCGGGCAATCGCAAATAAGACGTCTGACCGGCAGATGGTGTCGCCGCTGAATGTCAGCAAGGCGAGCCATGGCCGTGTAAGATCTTCTGAAATGGGCCGAGATTTTCCTTGCCTGCCGCAAGATGTCCTGGACCCCAGGGTATTTGACAAGGAATCGCTGCACGACCAAGTTTAAGACGTGTGCCATGCACGGCACGTGCGTGATTTTGCCCTGTTTCAATGCGCTAAGCAGATTGGCACCGTTGTCACACACCACTTTACCAACTGTCAAATTGAGCGGTGTTAGCCACTCATCTGCCTGTGAACGCAAAGCTGAAAGGAGTGCCGGGCCAGTGTGGCTCTTTGCTTCCAGGCACAACAGACGCAGCACGGCATGGCAACGTCTCACCTGGCATGTGGAATAGGTTCTGGGGAGCTTGGGCGGTGCAGTGGAAGAGACGCTAGCAGCGGAAAAGGAGGAGGCAGCTGAGGAGGAGAGGGAGGAGGATGGAGTAGGAGGAGGAGAAGAAGAGTCAGGCCTGCATGCAATCCGTGGCGGTAAAACCAAATCTACACGGGTGCCACGGGTTACATGCTTGACGGCCGTCAGAAGGTTCACCCAGTGGGCAGTAAAACTGATATACCTTCCCTGCCCGTGTTTGCTAGACCACGTGTCTGTGGTCAGATGTATCTTGGCACCGACACTGTGTGCCAGAGATACATTCACTTGCCGCTGAACATGGCCATATAGCTCTGGGATGCCCTTCTCTGAGAAATACTTCCTTCCTGGGACCTTCCATTGTGGTGTTCCAATGGCCACAAATTTGCGAAAGGCCTCCGAGTCCACCAGTTTATATGGCAGTAGTTGGCGGGCTATGAGTTCTGACAAGCCAGCCGCCAACCGTTGGGCAAGAGGGTTATCCGGCGTCATCATTTTTTTACGCTCAAACATTAGGCCCACGGAAGCCTGCCTTTTTGCAGAAAAATGTGAGCTTGGCGTGATGGAAGGTGGAGTGGAGGACAATTGTGAGGAGAGAGGAGAAGGAGAAGTAGAAGACGAGGCTGGACGGTGAGAGCCTGCAGTGTGGCTTTGTGTGTTCCGTTGCTCCCACTGGGCTCGGTGATGGCTGCTCATGTGCCTTCTTAAGGCGGTCGTCCCTAGGTGAGTATTGGGCTTACCGCGACTAACGCGTTGACTGCAAAGATTGCAGATGGCAACGCTATTGTCAGCAGCGGACACGTTAAAAAAAGCCCACACTGCGGAGCCATGTGCCGGTGTCCTGGGAGCGCCAGATGTGACCGTACATGGTCGATGACTCGCTCCTGATACATTTGCAGTCTGCTTTGTCCCTGCTGTGCAATGTAAGTCATTGCTGCTTCTCCTCCCTATCTGCTGGTCCATATCTCCCTCTGAACTCCCCTCCTCTTCCTCTCTTGTGGGCACCCACGTGACATCACTAGACACGTCATCATCAACGTCACCTTCCCCACCGCTATAAGTAGAGTAGGCAGCAACACCGGGGACCAACCTCCTCCTTGGGCTGATCTGGGTACTGGCGTCAGACTGCTGAGTAGCGCTTGTTGCTACCTCCTCTTCCTGATCCAATACCAAGAGTGGCTGCGCATCAGAAATGTCCTCTTGATATGGATCGGAAAATAATTCCAGTGACTCAAGCGGAAGGTATGTGGTGGTGGTGGTGGTGGTCGTGTTGTTGGTGGTAGTGTCTTTGGGGGTGCACATAGCAGAGAGTGAAGAAGAGGGTGCAGATCGAGAGGATGAGGAGGGTGCAGAAGAGTAAGGCTGAGCGAGCCACTCAACCAAGTCTGGTGCATCCTTTAAAGTAATTGAACGCACCTTCTGCAACTTCCCACTTTGGCTCAAGCCTGTTGCTCCTGCCCTACCCCTACCACCCCTGCGGAAGGGCCTGCCTCTTCCTCTGCATGTCATTTTTTAAATGACCCTGTGACAAAACTCTTAGTCCCTATACCGCTGAAGGACTGCTGCAGTATAGGTGAGCGGTCAGCAGTGGTGCACGTCAACCCTATCTATTGTGGACCTATAGCGGTCCTTACAGAACAGCAGACTGTACCGCACTCAAGCCTATGTACCGTAGCACCCTATACCAAGTTACCAGTCCTTATAAGAACTTTTGTGGAACAAGCAGGTTGTGTGTTAGTGATTAGCAGACTGTACGTCAGTCCCTATACCGCTGAAGGACTGCTGCAGTATAGGTGAGCGGTCAGCAGTGGTGCACGTCAACCCTATCTATTGTGGACCGATAGCGGTCCTTACAGAACAGCAGACTGTACCGCACTCAAGCCTATGTACCGTAGCACCCTATACCAAGTTACCAGTCCTTATAAGAACTTTTGTGGACCAAGCAGGTTGTGTATTAGTGTTTAGCAGACTGTACGTCAGTCCCTATACCGCTGAAGGACTGCTGCAGTATAGGGCAGCGGTCAGCAGTGGTGCACGTCAACCCTATCTATTGTGGACCGATAGCGGTCCTTACAGAACAGCAGACTGTACCGCACTCAAGCCTATGTACCGTAGCACCCTATACCAAGTTACCAGTCCTTATAAGAACTTTTGTGGAACAAGCAGGTTGTGTGTTAGTGTTTAGCAGACTGTACGTCAGTCCCTATACCGCTGAAGGACTGCTGCAGTATAGGTGAGCGGTCAGCAGTGGTGCACGTCAACCCTATCTATTGTGGACCGATAGCGGTCCTTACAGAACAGCAGACTGTACCGCACTCAAGCCTATGTACCGTAGCACCCTATACCAAGTTACCAGTCCTTATAAGAACTTTTGTGGACCAAGCAGGTTGTGTATTAGTGTTTAGCAGACTGTACGTCAGTCCCTATACCGCTGAAGGACTGCTGCAGTATAGGGCAGCGGTCAGCAGTGGTGCACGTCAACCCTATCTATTGTGGACCGATAGCGGTCCTTACAGAACAGCAGACTGTACCGCACTCAAGCCTATGTACCGTAGCACCCTATACCAAGTTACCAGTCCTTATAAGAACTTTTGTGGACCAAGCAGGTTGTGTATTAGTGTTTAGCAGACTGTACGTCAGTCCCTATACCGCTGAAGGACTGCTGCAGTATAGGGCAGCGGTCAGCAGTGGTGCACGTCAACCCTATCTATTGTGGACCGATAGCGGTCCTTACAGAACAGCAGACTGTACCGCACTCAAGCCTATGTACCGTAGCACCCTATACCAAGTTACCAGTCCTTATAAGAACTTTTGTGGAACAAGCAGGTTGTGTGTTAGTGATTAGCAGACTGTACGTCAGTCCCTATACCGCTGAAGGACTGCTGCAGTATAGGGCAGCGGTCAGCAGTGGTGCACGTCAACCCTATCTATTGTGGACCGATAGCGGTCCTTACAGAACAGCAGACTGTACCGCACTCAAGCCTATGTACCGTAGCACCCTATACCAAGTTACCAGTCCTTATAAGAACTTTTGTGGAACAAGCAGGTTGTGTGTTAGTGATTAGCAGACTGTACGTCAGTCCCTATACCGCTGAAGGACTGCTGCAGTATAGGTGAGCGGTCAGCAGTGGTGCACGTCAACCCTATCTATTGTGGACCGATAGCGGTCCTTACAGAACAGCAGACTGTACCGCACTCAAGCCTATGTACCGTAGCACCCTATACCAAGTTACCAGTCCTTATAAGAACTTTTGTGGAACAAGCAGGTTGTGTGTTAGTGATTAGCAGACTGTACGTCAGTCCCTATACCGCTGAAGGACTGCTGCAGTATAGGTGAGCGGTCAGCAGTGGTGCACGTCAACCCTATCTATTGTGGACCGATAGCGGTCCTTACAGAACAGCAGACTGTACCGCACTCAAGCCTATGTACCGTAGCACCCTATACCAAGTTACCAGTCCTTATAAGAACTTTTGTGGACCAAGCAGGTTGTGTATTAGTGTTTAGCAGACTGTACGTCAGTCCCTATACCGCTGAAGGACTGCTGCAGTATAGGGCAGCGGTCAGCAGTGGTGCACGTCAACCCTATCTATTGTGGACCGATAGCGGTCCTTACAGAACAGCAGACTGTACCGCACTCAAGCCTATGTACCGTAGCACCCTATACCAAGTTACCAGTCCTTATAAGAACTTTTGTGGACCAAGCAGGTTGTGTATTAGTGTTTAGCAGACTGTACGTCAGTCCCTATACCGCTGAAGGACTGCTGCAGTATAGGGCAGCGGTCAGCAGTGGTGCACGTCAACCCTATCTATTGTGGACCGATAGCGGTCCTTACAGAACAGCAGACTGTACCGCACTCAAGCCTATGTACCGTAGCACCCTATACCAAGTTACCAGTCCTTATAAGAACTTTTGTGGAACAAGCAGGTTGTGTGTTAGTGATTAGCAGACTGTACGTCAGTCCCTATACCGCTGAAGGACTGCTGCAGTATAGGGCAGCGGTCAGCAGTGGTGCACGTCAACCCTATCTATTGTGGACCGATAGCGGTCCTTACAGAACAGCAGACTGTACCGCACTCAAGCCTATGTACCGTAGCACCCTATACCAAGTTACCAGTCCTTATAAGAACTTTTGTGGAACAAGCAGGTTGTGTGTTAGTGATTAGCAGACTGTACGTCAGTCCCTATACCGCTGAAGGACTGCTGCAGTATAGGTGAGCGGTCAGCAGTGGTGCACGTCAACCCTATCTATTGTGGACCGATAGCGGTCCTTACAGAACAGCAGACTGTACCGCACTCAAGCCTATGTACCGTAGCACCCTATACCAAGTTACCAGTCCTTATAAGAACTTTTGTGGACCAAGCAGGTTGTGTATTAGTGTTTAGCAGACTGTACGTCAGTCCCTATACCGCTGAAGGACTGCTGCAGTATAGGGCAGCGGTCAGCAGTGGTGCACGTCAACCCTATCTATTGTGGACCGATAGCGGTCCTTACAGAACAGCAGACTGTACCGCACTCAAGCCTATGTACCGTAGCACCCTATACCAAGTTACCAGTCCTTATAAGAACTTTTGTGGACCAAGCAGGTTGTGTATTAGTGTTTAGCAGACTGTACGTCAGTCCCTATACCGCTGAAGGACTGCTGCAGTATAGGGCAGCGGTCAGCAGTGGTGCACGTCAACCCTATCTATTGTGGACCGATAGCGGTCCTTACAGAACAGCAGACTGTACCGCACTCAAGCCTATGTACCGTAGCACCCTATACCAAGTTACCAGTCCTTATAAGAACTTTTGTGGAACAAGCAGGTTGTGTGTTAGTGATTAGCAGACTGTACGTCAGTCCCTATACCGCTGAAGGACTGCTGCAGTATAGGGCAGCGGTCAGCAGTGGTGCACGTCAACCCTATCTATTGTGGACCGATAGCGGTCCTTACAGAACAGCAGACTGTACCGCACTCAAGCCTATGTACCGTAGCACCCTATACCAAGTTACCAGTCCTTATAAGAACTTTTGTGGAACAAGCAGGTTGTGTGTTAGTGATTAGCAGACTGTACGTCAGTCCCTATACCGCTGAAGGACTGCTGCAGTATAGGTGAGCGGTCAGCAGTGGTGCACGTCAACCCTATCTATTGTGGACCGATAGCGGTCCTTACAGAACAGCAGACTGTACCGCACTCAAGCCTATGTACCGTAGCACCCTATACCAAGTTACCAGTCCTTATAAGAACTTTTGTGGAACAAGCAGGTTGTGTGTTAGTGATTAGCAGACTGTACGTCAGTCCCTATACCGCTGAAGGACTGCTGCAGTATAGGTGAGCGGTCAGCAGTGGTGCACGTCAACCCTATCTATTGTGGACCGATAGCGGTCCTTACAGAACAGCAGACTGTACCGCACTCAAGCCTATGTACCGTAGCACCCTATACCAAGTTACCAGTCCTTATAAGAACTTTTGTGGACCAAGCAGGTTGTGTATTAGTGTTTAGCAGACTGTACGTCAGTCCCTATACCGCTGAAGGACTGCTGCAGTATAGGGCAGCGGTCAGCAGTGGTGCACGTCAACCCTATCTATTGTGGACCGATAGCGGTCCTTACAGAACAGCAGACTGTACCGCACTCAAGCCTATGTACCGTAGCACCCTATACCAAGTTACCAGTCCTTATAAGAACTTTTGTGGACCAAGCAGGTTGTGTATTAGTGTTTAGCAGACTGTACGTCAGTCCCTATACCGCTGAAGGACTGCTGCAGTATAGGGCAGCGGTCAGCAGTGGTGCACGTCAACCCTATCTATTGTGGACCGATAGCGGTCCTTACAGAACAGCAGACTGTACCGCACTCAAGCCTATGTACCGTAGCACCCTATACCAAGTTACCAGTCCTTATAAGAACTTTTGTGGAACAAGCAGGTTGTGTGTTAGTGATTAGCAGACTGTACGTCAGTCCCTATACCGCTGAAGGACTGCTGCAGTATAGGGCAGCGGTCAGCAGTGGTGCACGTCAACCCTATCTATTGTGGACCGATAGCGGTCCTTACAGAACAGCAGACTGTACCGCACTCAAGCCTATGTACCGTAGCACCCTATACCAAGTTACCAGTCCTTATAAGAACTTTTGTGGAACAAGTGAGTTGTGAATGTTTAGCAGACTGCAGCAGAAGGGCAGCAGTCAAGTATAATATCCTTTCTATATTTGGAAGAAAGAATATTATACATGTACAAGCCTATTACTGTACCACTGATACCAGTCCTGAAAAGAACCTTTGTGGAACTAATAATAACAGCAAGTCTTTAAAATTACCCTCACTGCCTGACAACACTGCTTCCTTCCTGTCCCTATACAAATTGGCAAAAAAAGAGAACGATTAGTGGTTACTGGAACAGCTCTTTTGTGGACCTTGATAGTAACAGCTAATGATGATGATGATGATGATGATGATGAAAGACTAATCTGGCTGTCCCTGTAGCATACACCGTCCTTTCCCTTTCTCTAAACTAACAAAAGACACTCAGGCTGCTGCAAGAATCAGCAGCACAGCAAACCTATCAACACCTAACACCTATACCAGTCCTGAAAAGAACTTTTGTGTACCAAATAGCTAGTGGTTTATCTCTCCCTACTCCACACAGGAACCTGTCCCTATCTTAACAGAAGAAAGAATGTAAAATGGCCACCGGATCGGGTGTATTTATAGGTTAGGGGGAATGTACAAGTGTCCATGTGCTGTCATGTCTCAATTGGCTGTCCTGTATCACATGATAAACGTGTCACCAAAGGTTAAAGTTCTTGTATACATTAAACACGTAAGTCCGCCGCGGCGAACGACGGAAAAAGGCGTTCGAACGTGCGGACCGCGAATGTCGGAAATTCGCCGCGAAACGACCGCCGGGCGAACCGTTCGGCCATCACTACTGATGACTCGTACCCGTTGGATCATGGGTCACATACAGGGTAGCTGGTATCCTCACCAGGGTATAAGGCTCCACAGGTCACAATGAACTTCCAGCTGTGTTCTCAAAGGTTCTATTCAAAGTGGCTCCAGAGAGACTCGCCATAGAAAGGAAAACATGAACACAATGCCTTGCATAGTGAAGTTCCACCACTAAAGGTTTATAAAGAATTGTAAATTACATAAAAATCGATATTTCGAAAAAATCACGTGATCCAATAATTAAAATATAAATGAAAAGCAATATGGGGAGCAGGAAACGCTATCCCTACGCGTTTCGACCTCTAAGTCGTCTACTGGGGCATTACGGTAATTGTGTTCATGTTTTCCTTTCTATGGTGAGTCTCTCGGGAGCCACTTTGAATAGAACCTTTGAGAACACAGCTGGAAGTTCGTTGTGACCTGTGGAGCCTTATACCCTGGTGAGGATACCAGCTATCCTGTATGTGACCCATGCCTTCCCAGCATCCCCTGATGAAGTCACGTGATGTGATGTCACGCGTAGGGACGGGAAGGAAGCTGACTGTGGATGCACTTTCTGCTGATTACTAGAAAAAGGCTTTTTTCTATTAATGTGTGAGTACCCTGTGTATGAAAATTTTTAATAAATGCTATTTGTGAAATACTACACTATGGTATTCCCTCTCTATTAATCTATTGGGTCCTATGGAGCAATAAGAATAAAATTTTAAGGAGAAGGTGACCGAATTTACCAGGAGAGAAGACATATAAAGAAATCTATATACCTCTATGCGAATCCCTCCTTGCTATAGGTAAGGGGCCACTGCCCACTAAAGTGTGATCACAGCGGGATTAAGCACTGGGAGATCCACTCCTCAGTTGAATTTGCACAAAGCACTTGCACTTAAAGGAGACTGTTTTTTTATTTATGGACTTGAATATTTATATCTTTTTCTTTTTGATGGATTTCAATATGTATATTTAATATATAGAGGCCGGATTCATTCTGATATAACGTATGTTACAGCTGGCTCTGTAGTGCGTTTACTACTATATATATTTTTTGTTTATTCTAAAGTTTATTCCCATGTGATCAGGAGAGGGTACCCTCTTTTTGGTCTAGGTATACTCTTTCTTATTTTCTTGTATATCATTTGTTTATTATTAGGGTGGTTCACTTATATCACCTCTGGAGAGTGTTTACTTATTTGCACATTTATAAGATGCACTTGACACTTTATGATCAATTCACTGTTTTTTGGCTTTGCACTCAATTGAAGCAGTTGTGTTTCCGTGGAGGTTTTCAATTGACTCTGTAGTGCGTTTACTTTTTTTTTTTTGCATTCTCTCTGCACTTTATCAAAATAGTAATTTTTTAAGAGACTGTTTTTAGTTACTTACCTTTGTTCACTTGATTTTCATTTATTTGGATTCTATCACCTCTGTGGTGTGTTTATTTTATTTTATTTAATGTAGCACTTTGCACTTTTTGATATTATTCAGTAGACATTTATATATATATATATTTTTATATTACACTATTGATTTATGTAACTAGGTATTATACTTATCACCCTCGGAGGGTTATTTAATATAGGGGCAGCGCAATACCAACATATCTTTAGTTTCATATTAAGTGTATACGGTGTGATCCATTCTGGTAGTAGCAGCAGCCCCTGACATTTAATAGATCACCAGTGGTAGCGCAGGAATAAAACACTATCATTTATACCATGATTCAACGGGTATGAGTCATCAGGGACGTGTGGAACCTCTACAAGCTTGTATGACACATCTACTGTATAGTATTTTGTGTCCACCACCTTTGGTAAGAGTACCTACTTGTTTTCTGTGAATAATTCTGGCTGATGATTGAAGGCTTTTTTACGGTTTGGGCCAACGGAATACCTGAATCCACTTTGTTCACCATTTGCTCCTGTTGGACATTTTTATTATTTGTTCACTATTGATCACTATTATTTTCTACAATTTGTTTCACACTGATTATTTTGCATTTGTTTCCTATTGGACAGCATAACATACTTTATGCATGCTGTCATTGAGTAGGTCCTTTCACTTTTAACTTCAGTGGGCTTAAGAGTTATTTATCTTTTCACATTCATATGTTATTCTAGCGCTACATTTTTTGGTTATATTATGTTTCCTGTTTTACTCTGGTCAAGGTGAGTAAAGAAATATCTGTCATGTGTCATAGTTCCTTATTGCATGTTACTGTTTTAATTCCTATTTTTCGTCTTTAAAGCAGACGCTGTGACAGAAGCACCGTCACTATTAACCACTTGTCCTCTGGAAGATTGTGCGTCCATGCAATGCTGTACATAAATTTAATTTATGTCCCTTTTTTTCCCACAAATAGAGCCTTCTTTTGGTGGTATTTGATCACCACTGGTATTTTTATTTTTTGCACGATAAACAAAAAAAAATGTAAATTTTGGGAAAAAACAAACAAACAATATGTTTACTTTCTGCTATAAAACGTATCCATTAAAAAAAAAAAAAAATGATTTTCTTCATAAATTTAGGCCAATATGTATTCTGCTACATATTTTTGGTACAAAAATCTCAATAAGCATATATTGATTTGTTTGTGCAAAAGTTATAGTGTCTGCAAACTATGGGATATTTTTATGGATTTTTTATTTATTTATTTTATACTAGTAATGGTGGCAATCAGCGACATGTAGTGGGACAGCAATATTGCGCCAAACAATCTGACACCAACTGACACTTTTGGGGAACCAGTGACACTAATAGAGTTATCAGTGCTAAAAAAATACACTGTCACTGTACTAATGACACTACCTGCTGATGGACTTGTGCTGTGCCTGTGACTAATCGCAGCACAAGCTGTGTGCCTGCAGCATGCGCCCCCAACCTGGAATTGCTGGATCATGTACTAGGTACGTGATCCAGCACAGGAGAGCCACTTTGCCACCATATAACAGCGTTATGCTGTTGGCAAGTGGTTAATGCTTTGTTTTATGCTTCTATTTAACAACAAACTTGCCCTTAACACATCCGCAATTCATCATCTGAGCGTGCATCAAGTGCTGTATCATATCTTTCTGGTAAGCCACTGAGTAACAGTGCCTCTTATGCTGCGTACACACGATCAAACAATCCGGTGTAAAAGTCCGGCAAACTCAAGTCCGCTGGACAATCCCCCCATGTGTAACCTCCAGCGGACTTTTTTTACCCAAAAGTATGGCGGACTTAGAAAGTAGTTTTGCACTCCAATCTTCCCCCCGGACTCGCATTTCGGCGGACAATCCGGCCGTGCGTATGCCAGTCCGCCATACTTTTGAAATCAACGGACTTTACCCGCCCGGAGAAAAGTCTGCTCATTTTGAGCGCATCTCCAGGTAGGCAGGGCACGCGAAGGAGACGTCGCTGGCCCCGCCACCTGGTATGGACCTAAAGGGGAACCCCAACGCCGAAAAAATCGACGTGGGGTCCCCCCAAGTCCACTTCAGACCCTTGTCTGAGCACGCTTCCCGGCCGGCCAGGAAAGGGGGGACGAGTGAGCGCCCCCCCCTCCTGAGCCGTACCAGGCCGTGTGCCCTCAACATGGGGGGGTGCCTTGGGGATAGGGGGGGCCGTGCGCCCCCCCCAAAGCACCTTGTCCCCATGTTGATGAGGACAAGGGCCTCATACCAGGTCCATACCAGGTGGCCGGGGCCAGCGACGTCTCCTTCGCGGGCCCCACCTACCTGGAGACACGCTCAAAATGAGCAGACTTTCCTCCGCGTGTGTGGGCGAGTACGTTCATTTCAAAAGTACAGCGGATAGTCCAGCACACTTAGTACGCCGTATTAGTCCGCTGAAAAGTGCCGTATGTGGGCAAGTAGCCCGTTCGGAAAGTCCGGCGGGGAGTCCACTGGACTAAGTCCGCCGGATAGTCCGCTACGTGTATACGCGGCATTATGCCGCATACACACAATCAGACTGTCTGGCGGACAAATCGCCGGACTTTGAAGCGGAGGTCCGCCGGACTTTCCGAACAAGCGGACCTGCCCACACATAACTGGACATAAGGCGGACTAGGGGATTTAAGTGACTTTGAACATGGCATAGTTGTTGGTGCCAGATAAGCCGGTCTGTGTATTTCAAAAACTGCTGATCTACTGGGATTCCATCGGATTTTGTCCGAAACTGGTGTTGCATACACACGGTCGGACAAAGTTGTCAGAAAATCCGAATGTTCGTAACGTGATGACGTTATTTAGTTAGGACTGGACTACGTTCAGGCTAGTAGCCAATAGCTTTGGTCTAGGAATCTGAGCATGCGTGGCACTTTGTCCAATCGGAATTCTCTACAAACGATCGGACAAAGTCCGACCGGATCATGTTGTTGGAAAATTTTATAGCCCAGCTCAAAAACTTTGCCGATTGGATATTCTGATGGAACAGTCCGATGGAGCCAACACACGGCCGGATTATCCGACAACACGGTCCGATCGTACATTTTCCATTGGAATGTCCGACCGTGTGTACAAGGGCTTAGAAATTCTGTATATAGCCCTACAGAACAGAGTGTGCACAGTCCACTTGCTGCTTAACTGCAGACAGGAAACAGGAAACTTTATTATAGAGAAAAGACATAGAGTACAACCATAAATGCAGCTACAAAATTTATAAACACTGCCATCTACTGGTTGAAGAATATGCCTCTACTAAATACTGATATTGATGTAGTTTTTGCATAAAATACAATTCTGTATTCCAGCAAAAGGTATATGAAAATTATTTCTCAGCAGCTGAGCTGGGATGAAAGGGTTCCATTAAACTTAAATTTGAGCTGAGACAAAATATAAAGGATTTACATGATACCATGTCAATTGTATTAACGTTTTTGTTTTTCGTACCCACTTAATTTTTTTTACCTGTTGACCCTGCCAGTTTATCTTTTTTTCTACTTACTTTAACAGGTCAGGCTGTCTAGAAAAAAAAAATGTTGTAATTGCTTAGCAAATGTTAGTTGAATTTCAGTTCTAATTGGTCTCCCACCTGAAGTCTGTATGTCCACAGGAAAATGGAAAAATAATAGATCTGCTGGCAGGATCAGTAGGTAATAAAACTATGTTATGAAGGGACTTACAAAAACCAGAACTGCTGTGCTAATACTTGTGACAGGCTGCATCATGTAGTGAAGGGTTCACACTAACAGTTTTTTTTTTTGCTCCCTTTATTACTATGTCCCAGAGAAGCAACAGCAAGTCAGAGAAACTCTTCCAAAATAAGAATTCCTATCTTAAACAATTGTCCCTGAAACAGTTGTCCCTATTGGACATTTTCCTCTTAACCGTAAATTTTTGAATTTCCTTTTACTTTCATTCCCCCTGCCAGTGGTCACCAATACAAATTGTGGGGTTAATCTCCCTATTGGAGAAACAAACTGAAAGGAAAACTTGAGAGGATCTAACCTTTTACTTTATCCAAAATAACAAAACGGTTTTGTCTAGAGATACGCTTTAAATTCCATATGTGATTAACCATTATTTTGAGGTTTAGGGTGGATTTTTTTGTTTTTTGTCAAGTTACATTTAGTGAAAGAGTTTTGTTGTAGCACTGGAATCAATAAAGATCTCTGTATAGATGTATAAACAAGTTGAATGAATGAAATGTATTCTAGAAAGAGACAGTTGGTGAGTCACATGACCCATTTCATTGTTTGCTTCTCTAGGCCTTCCATCTGTTTTAGCATAACAGCTGACATGGCCAATAGCATAACATTTCCACTGAAACTGTATATGTTCCTTTTGTGAAATTTAAACATGGCTAGGGGGATATTTATTACATTTCAGTTGTTTTTCCTTTACATTGCAGATGACATTTAACCACTTGCTGCCCGCCATATAGCAGAATGACGGTGGCAAAGTGGTTGTGATATCCTGATTGGACGTCATATGACATGATCTGGATAACACAGCCGGCATGCGGCGTGGCAATCGGAGGTTCAATTCTGACACACCGCAACTCCGATCCTGGTATGATCTTACCATGTGATCAGCTGTGACTAAGGATGAGCCGAACACCCCCCTGTTCGGTTCCCACCAGAACCTGCGAACAGACCTAAACTTCGTGTGAACTTTAGAACCCTATTAAAGTCTATGGGACTCGAACGTTCAAAATCTAAAGTGCTAATATGCAAGTTACTATACTAAAAAGTGTTTGGGGACCCAAGTCTTGCCCCAGGGGACATGGATCAATGCAAAAAAAAGTTTTAAAAACAGCCGTTTTTTCAGGAGCAGTGATTTTAATAATGATTAAAGTGAAACAATAAAAGTGTAATATTCCTTTAAATTTCGTACCTGGGGGATGTCTATAGTATGCCTGTGAAGGGGTGCATGTTTCCCGTGCTTAGAACTGTCCCTGCACAGTGTCATTTCGCAAGGAAAAAAAGTCTTTTAAAATCACTTTGAATTGTCGGCTCCCGTAATACAGAGAACACTCAATGAGTGTTCTCTGTATTACGGAGCCGACAATTCATTCATTGATTAAAAAAAAAAAAAGCGTGGGGTTTCCCTAAATTCAATTACCAGGCCCTTCAGGTCTGGTATGGATATTAAAGGGAACCCCTTGTCAAATTAAAAAAAAAAATTGACGTGGGGGTCCCCCTAAATATCCATACCAGACCCTTTATCCGAGCACGCAACCTGGCAGGCCACAGGAAAAGAGGGGGGGGACGAGAGAGCGGCCCCCCCTCCTGAACCGTACCAGGCCACATACCCTCAACATTGGGAGGATGCTTTGGGGGTCTATGACCCCTCAAAGCACCATGTCCCCATGTTGATGAGGACAAGGGCCTCATCCCCACAACCCTGGCCGGTGGTTTTGGGGGTCTGCGGGCGGGGAGTTTATCAGAATCTGGAAGCTCCCTTTAACAAGGGGACCCCCAGATCCCGCCCCCCCTGTTTGAAATGGTAAGGGGGTACAAAAGCACCCCTACCATTTCACAAAGAAAGTGTAAAAAATGGTTACATAAGACAAACACACTTTTGAAAAATTCCTTTATTAAAAAAAAAAAAAAAAGATTCCAGCGGTGCTAATCCACTCTTGCTATCCAGCGACGGATGATCATCTCTCCGGGTCCAGTGATGGCTGATCTGATCCAGCGACGGGTGATTTTCAGTCCAGCGCAGTCCATCCATCCATCACTGAGGAGACACTGCGGGGATCCCAGCGCTGACGTTTCTTATATTAGGAGGGCAGGGCCACCCGTCACCTGACCCCGCCCCCTCTGACGCTGGTGAGGGAAGCCAGGGGTTCCCCAATGACGTATGGTGACCCCGCCCCCTCTGATGTAACGTAAACCCCCCTCTTTTCCTGCGGCCTGCCAGGTTGCGTGCTCGGATAAAGGGTCTGGTATGGATTTTTAGGGGGACCCCAACGTCAATTTTTTTTTATTTGACGCGGGGTTCCCCTCAATATCCATACCAGACCTGAAGGGTCTGGGATATTTCGGGGGACCCCACGTCAATTTTTTTTTATTTGACACGGCGTTCCCCTTAATATCCATACCAGACCTGAAGGGCCTGGTAATTGAATTTAGGGGAACCCCACGCTTTTTTTTTATTTTTTATTATCAATGAATGAATTGTCGGCTCCGTAATACAGAGTACACTCATTGAGTGTTCTCTGTGTTATGGGAGCCGACAATTCAAAGTGATTTTAAAAGACTTTTTTTCCTTGCGAAATGACACTTTGTGTAGGGACAGTTCTAAGCACGGGAAACATGCGCCCCTTCACAGGCATACTATAGACACCCCCCCAGGTACGAAATTTAAAGGAATATTACACTTTTATTGTTTCACTTTAATCATCATTAAAATCACTGCTCCTGAAAAAAACTTCAGTTTTTAAAACTTTTTTTTGCATTGATCCATGTCCCCTGGGGCAGGACCCAGGTCCCCAAACACTTTTTAGGACAGTAACTTGCATATTAGCCTTTAAAATTAGCACTTTAGATTTCTCCCATAGACTTGTACAGGGTGTTCCGGCTTTTTGAATCTGCCGCGAACAGCCCAAATTGTTCATTGTTTGCTGAACAGGCGAACAGGCAATGTTTGAGTCGAACATGAGTTCGACTCGAACTTGTGGCTCATCCCTAGCTGTGACCAATCCCAGCTGATCATCGCATGAACTAGGCTTTCCTCGGTTCACGCTGACAGGGAAAGCCGATTGGCGGCTCACTCTGTCAGGGGGGGGGGGGGCGTCTGTGCTGATGATCAGCACAATTATTATCAGCACAGCCCCCAATCAAAAGGTGCCCATCAGCTGCCAATCTGTGCCCACCACCTGCCAGCCTGTGGCCATAATAAATGCCTGTCAGTGCCCACAAGCTGCCAATCAGTCTCCAATACCTGCCAGCCCATCCCCATAATAAACGCCTGTCAGTGCCCACAACAGTGCCGATCAGTGCCCACAACAGTGCCAATCAGTGCCCCATCAGTAATGCCTGTCAGTAGCTCCTCATCAGTGCTGCCTATCCAGTGCCACCTATCAATGCCTATCAGTGCCATCAGTGCTGCCTATCAGTGCCCATCAATTTTTTTTTAAATTGTTTTTTTTTCGTTTATAGCACAACAATTTAAAACCGCAGGGGTGATCAAATATCACCAAAAGAAAGCGCTATTTGTGGGAAGAAAATTATAAAAAATTTAGTTTGGGTACGACGGTTCTACTGTCATTCACAGTGTGTCAGCACTGAAAGCTAAAAATTGTTCTAGGCAAAAAGGGGGGGGGGGGGAGGAAGTGCCTGGTATGGAAGTCGTTAATGTTTTACTTAATTTTATGCTTTTGAATCTGTTGACCCAGAGTTTTGTTCCTGGGGGGGAGATTGATGGGGATTTACAGACACTAGTTCCCCATCAGGTCCAGTCCTCCTGTGCTCTAGAATTTCCTGGTAGAGGGCTGCTTTGGACTTGAATAAAACACAGTGGACCAACACCAGCAGATGACATGGCTCCAGGGATGCTGATAGACATCATGGAGCCCCATGCAGCCTACCTGACAGGGCCCCCTTTGGCTCCACACTCAACCCCTTCCCTGGCCCCGTCTTGAAAAAATAATCGCATGTAAATCAGATCAGCGGACAGATCCCCAACTGAACACACGGATTCGACTCTGTGTGAAAGAAGCCTTTATAACAGACAGCAACCCAGGCAGGTTAAGACCATCAGCATTTTAACCCCTTCCCCCGGAGCGTACGCAGATGTGCATACTCGGCTTTCGTGGGTTATACTGGGATGATGCCCGCAGCTGTAGGCATCAGCTTGGTACCGTTTTTTAGAGCCGGCGATCGGCTTTCCAAGTATAACAACTGATGAGGCTAAAAGCCGCTCGGCTGTTATACCGGAGGAGCGGGAGGGGAAACCCCCCTCCCGCCGCTCTTACCAGGCCTCCCGTTTCACCGGGAATTCCGATCTGAGAGGCGCCACTTCCGGCACCTAGAGACAGACTGGAACGACAGGGTCAATTATACTGGCTTATCAGTGGCCCTGCATGGCTCCCCAAATCATCACTGACTATGGAAACTTCACACTGGACCTCATGCAACTTGGACTCTGGGACCTTGATTTCCAAATGAAATGCAACATTTTCCACAGTCC
Source organism: Lithobates pipiens (assembly GCF_037356315.1). Lineage (NCBI taxonomy): Eukaryota > Metazoa > Chordata > Amphibia > Anura > Ranidae > Lithobates > Lithobates pipiens. The sequence continues at coordinate 306,746,141 of NW_027507748.1, read as the reverse complement.
ATGATGATTTGGGGAGCCATGTCATCTGCTGGTGTTGGTCCACTGTGTTTTATCAAGTTCAAAGTCAGCGTAGCCCTCTACCAGAAATTCTAGAGCATTTTATGCTTCCCTCTGCTGACCAACTTTATGCAGATGCTGATTTAATTTTCCAGCAGGACTTGACATCTGCCCATGCTGCCAAAAGTACCAAAACCTAGCTTAATGATCATGGTTATCACTGTGCTTGATTGGCCAGCAAATTCGCCTGACTAAACCCCACACACTCTGCGTGTAAGCCCTTGTACCTACGGTCGGACACTCCGACCACAAAATCCGTCCAATTTTCGACGGATTTTGTCTGAAACTGGTGTTGCATACACATGGTCGGACAAAGTTGTCAGAAAATCCGATCATTCAGAACATGATGACGTTTGTTACGACGGGACTACGCTCAGGCTAGTAGCCAATAGCTTTGGTCTCTTAATTTGATCTGAGAATGCGTGGCACTTTGTCCGATCGGAATTCTCTACAAACGCTCGGACAAAGTCTGATCGGATCATGTTGTCAGAAAACTTTATATCCAGCTCTCAAACTTTGTTGGTCGGACATTCCGACGGAAAAGGTCCAATGGAGCCCACACACGGTCTGATTATCTGACATCGATACCGATGTACCGATCGTACATTTTCCGTCGGAATTTCCGACCGTGTGTACAAGGGCTTACACATCTATGTAAAATATATGAGTTTCACTTTTTTAATTTAATTACTGAAACAAATTAACTTTTTGATGATATTCAAATTTTTGAGATGCACCTGCATATAGGTGAATTGATTAAAAACATAATTTACAGGCATTACAAAAAGTGATGGTAAAAAATATGCATGGTCTACATATTTAGCGGAAATCACTGCTTCTTCAGTACAGGCATACCCCACTTTCAAGAACACAATGGGACCGGAGCATGTATGTAAAATGAAAATGTACTTAAAGGGAAGCAATACCTTTTTTTACTTCTAAGCTGTAGTGGGGGTATCAGGGGCTGTAGTGGGGGCGTCAGGGGCTGTAATGGGGTTGTCAGGGGAATACTCACATGTAAATAGGCTCAATTGATGCAAGGGGGGCGGGTGCTCGAATCCACCCCCCCCGACATCGTGCTGTGCTCAGAGGACACTGGTGCTGTGTAGAGGCTGGATGGCATTCTGTGGCTGACAGGGAAGTGAGTGGTTCTAAAGGTAGAAGTTTTCTTTACATTGCTATTGGGGCACTCTATACTGTACTTAAACAGATCAAAAGCAAACTGCATAGGTGTGTACCAAACCTTATGCTGGCCACACGGATCAATTTTCAGATGAGAATATTCATATGAAAAATCTTTGTACATTCGCTGAATGAAAGAATTTTGTTTGAAATTTTCACTTGTTTTTAACATTCTGTTTTAAAATGAATGTAACTTCTGAATGAAAAACATACATATATAAACATACACTGTCTGAAAATTGCTTTGACCAAGCAGTTTTCTATTATTTCTAAATTTTCCTGTCACTGTGGTTGAAAACGAACGTCGATTTAAATCCCACTAACGATTCGAAAATTTAACGTACGTTCTTAACCACTTTCAGACCGGACCATTTTGCTGGTAAATGACCAGAGGTCTTTTTACACTTTGGCACTGCGCTGCTTTAACTGGTAATTGCGCGGTCATGCAATGTTGTACCCAAACAAAATTTGCATCCTTTTCTTCCCACAAATAGAGCTTTCTTTTGATGGTATTTGATTGCCTCTGCGATTTTTATTTTTTGCGATATAAACGTAAAAAGACCGCAAATTTTGAAAAAAAATGATATTTTCTACTTTTTGTTATTAGAAAAATCCAATAAACTCAATTTTAGTCATACATTTAGGCCAAAATGTATTCAGCCACATGTCTTTGGTAAAAAAAAAGTCAATAATTGTATATTTATTGGTTTGCGCAAAAGTTGTCACATCTACAAACTAAGGTACGTTTTCTGGAATTTACGCAGCTTTTAGTTTACGACTGCCTATCTCATTTCTTGAGGTGCTAAAATGACAGGGCAGTACAAAACCCCCCCAAATGACCCCATTTTGGAAAGTAGACCCCCTAAGGAAATTGATAAGAGGCATGTTGAGCCCATTGAATATTTTATTTTTTTGCCTCAAGCGATTGAATAATGACAAAAAAAAAATTTTTTTTTTTTTTTTACACAAAGTTGTCACTAAATGATATATTGCTCACACATGCTATGGGCGTATGTGAAATGACACCCCAAAATAAATTCTGCTGCTTCTCCTGAGTACGGGGATACCACATATGTGGGACTTTTTGGGAGCCTAGCCGCGTACAGGGCCCCGAAAACCAAGCACCGCCTTCAGGCTTTCTAAGGGCGTAAATTTTTGATTTCACGCCTCACTACCTATTACAGTTTTGAAGGCCATAAAATGCCAAGATGGCACAAAACCCCCACAAATGACCCCATTTTAGAAAGTAGACACCCCAAGCTATTTGCTGAGAGGCATGTTGAGTCCATGGAATATTTTATATTTTGCCACAAGTTGCGGGAAAATTACAAACTTTTTTTTTTTTTTTTTTTTTTTCACAAAGTTGTCACTAAATGATATATTGCTCATGCATGCCATGGGCATATGTGAAATGACACCCCAAAATAAATTCTGCTGCTTCTCCTGAGTACGGGGATACCACATATGTGGGACTTTTTGGGAGCCTAGCCGCGTACGGGGCCCCGAAAACCAAGCACCGCCTTCAGGCTTTCTAAGGGCGTAATTTTTTGAGTTCACTTCTCACTACCTATTACAGTTTTGAAGGCCATAAAATGCCAAGATGGCACAAAACCCCCACAAATGACCCCATTTTAGAAAGTAGACACCCCAAGCTATTTGCTGAGAGGCATGTTGAGTCCATGGAATATTTTATATTTTGCCACAAGTTGCGGGAAAATTACAAACTTTTTTTTTTTTTCACAAAGTTGTCACTAAATGATATATTGCTCACGCATGCCATGGGCATATGTGAAATGACACCCCAAAATAAATTCTGCTGCTTCTCCTGAGTACGGGGATACCACATATGTGGGACTTTTTGGGAGCCTAGCCGCGTACGGGGCCCCAAAAACCAAGCACCGCCTTCAGGCTTTCTAAGGGCGTTACAGTTTTGAAGGCCATAAAATGCCAAGATGGCACAAACCCCCCCCCCCAAATGACCCCATTTTAGAAAGTAGACACCCCTAAATTTAGGGGTACACTAGTGAGACTAGGTAATAAATGGCGGGTGCCCTGAAACTATAAAAAAATAACTAACCAACCAGCGTCACCTGTAACAGTTATATGGTGATCACTGGTGAAAGGGTTAACTAGGGGGCAATCAGGGGGCTTTATGCGGTAGTATATGGGGGTCCCTGGCGCTATAAAAAGCTGCGGCGAACCTAAATACCTACCTGCCTAACTAGCGTCACCTGTGACACTAATACAGCGATCAGAAAAACGATCGCTTATTAGGCTGGGTTCACACTGGAGCGATGCGGGAACGCCACGAATGCGCGGCGGGTTCCCGCATCGCATGCCTCCCGGCGGCAGTTCACACTGCCCTATGCGAACTGCTGGGAGTGTCAGTGAAATGTTAATGACACCCCCAGATCAGTTCGCATATCGCAGTGCGATCTGCAAACTTGGATCGCATGGTGTGAACACCCATGCGATCCGATTCTGCTGCGGACCAAAAAAAGGGTCCCGTGCGAGTTTGCGGCGGGTGCGGCGGGTGCGACACGAATTCAGCCATACTATCTGTATAGCTGAACTCGAATCGCACAGAGATCGGATGTGATTTGCACTGCAGTGCGGTGCGAATCACATCCGTTCTCATAAACCGCTGCAATGTGAACCCAGCCTTAGTGACACTGGCGACGGGGGGTGATCACGGGGTTAAACCTTTATTGGGGGGGTTAGGGGGGTACCTTAGAACTAAAGGGGGCTAACCCTAACTGCCCTAACAGTTATTAGTCACAAATGACACCTGCCGGGTGATCAGGGGGTTAAACCTTTATTAGGTAATAAATGGCGGGTGCCCTGAAACTATAAAAAAATAACTAACCAACCAGCGTCACCTGTAACAGTTATATGGTGATCACTGGTGAAAGGGTTAACTAGGGGGCAATCAGGGGGCTTTATGCGGTAGTATATGGGGGTCCCTAGCGCTATAAAAAGCTGCGGCGAACCTAAATACCTACCTGCCTAACTAGCGTCACCTGTGACACTAATACGGCGATCAGAAAAATGATCGCTTATTAGGCTGGGTTCACACTGGAGCGATGCGGAAACGCCGCGAATCCGCGGCGGGTTCCCGCATCGCATGCCTCCCGGCGGCAGTTCACACTGCCCTATGCGAACTGCTGGGAGTGTCAGTGAAATGTTACTGACACCCCCAGATCAGTTCGCATATCGCAGTGCGATCTGCAAACTCGGATCGCATGGTGTGAACACCCATGCGATCCGATTCTGCTGCGGGCCAAAAAAAGGGTCCCGTGCGAATTTGCGGCGGGTGCGGCGGGTGTGGCGGGTGCGGCGGGTGCGGCGAATGGCTGAACTCGAATCGCACAGAGATCGGATGTGATTTGCACTGCAGTGCGGTGCGAATCACATTCGTTCTCATAAACCGCTGCAATGTGAACCCAGCCTTAGTGACACTGGCGACGGGGGGTGATCACGGGGTTAAACCTTTATTGGGGGGGTTAGGGGGGTACATTAGAACTAAAGGGGGCTAACCCTAACTGCCCTAACAGTTATTACAGTCACAAATGACACCAATGCAAAAAAAAAAAAAAAAAAAATGACATTGGTGTCACTGTGACTGGGGGGGCAGGGGTAATTGGGGGGGTGATCGGGGGGTAAAGGGGGGGTGTGAGTGTGCCTGGCATGTTCTACTGTGTGTGGGATGTGTTGGTGCAACTCACTGATCCGCTCTCCTCCGTGTCGGAACGAAAAATACCGACACGGAGGAGAGAATACATCACTTCCTCTCCTGTGTTTACATTACAGGAGAGGAAGTGATGTCACCGGGGATTTCCATTCGTCGGGAGCGATCGCGAGGGGGTGGCCATGAATGAATGGCCGTCCCCTCGTCCGGGATCGCTCCCGAACGAAAACCGACCGCCGCAGGCACCGGGCGGGGGCCCGATCGGGCCCCCGACCCGCGGGAGGCAAATCACGTACATGTACGTGCTTATGCCTGCCCGTGCCATTCTGCCGACGTACATCGGCGTGAGGCGGTCGGCAAGTGGTTAAAATAACTTTGTTTTTTGAAGGAAGACATTGTTTTTGTATGGCCTGCATATAATATATTACAGTTCTGTTTGAAAATTTGCAAAACAGTCTTTAACTTTTTTTTTTTCTTTAAAAAAAGATCTGAGTCTGATGATATTTACCAGATTCAACCTCTAATTGTATATACAGTATATTTCCTCTAATAATATGTATAGTATCTCCTATAATAGTATGTACAGTATATCTCCTCAAAGAGTATATACAGTTCATCTCTTCTGTCTGTTATTCTCAGAGTGGATTAGAGATTTTTCTCTCTAACTATATAGTTGGTTATTTATATTTACCACTGCATAGAGATATTTAAGAATAAATTGCCTTTTTTTTTAAACTTTACATTTTAACTAAATTTATACACCACACTTTTTTTAAGGTTATTAACCGATCAATCGAAACAATAATCAGCCAACGAATCGATTATGAAAATAATTGTTAGTTGAAGCTCTATAATAAATGTAATATTTGTTTATTAATTCCTGTTTGTCTTGTTTTTCTTTCTCCTGCTTTTGTTGTGTTTTTTGAAGTGTTTTAATGCATTCCTTGTTATGAACATGTTAATTCTATTATGTATCATCTTGGCTTATATTTCAGCACAAGTACCAATTTCTCCATTTATCATGCACAAAGTCCTGAGGATGCTGTGATTTCTGCGAAACGTGTTGACCATACATATTTTTGTAATGTCTGTTAATGATGTTTAATGAATTCATCTATATATGTATGAAGTTTTAGGGACAATGGATGTCTTGATATGTTAAATAGAGAGACTTTATTCCAAGTATTTGTTCTTATGGTATATCTAAAGTCCCATTATTTGTTGTCTGGATCTCTAGTCTGTGTACAGTTTGGGATGATACCTCTCAGGAAATAAATAATTTATTAAGCTAATCACTATATAATTCACTTACTTCACATAATGGGGGGTTATTTACTAAAGGAAAATCCACTTTGCACTGAAAGTGCACTTGGAAGTAAAGTTGCTGTAGATCCGAGGGGGACATGCAATGAAAATAAAAAAAACAGCATTTCAGCTTGCACATGATTGGATGATAAAATCAGCAGATCTTCCACTCATTTCAGATCTACCCCTTAGATTTAGAGCGACTGCACTTCCAAGTGCACTTTCAGTGCAAAGTCGATTTGCCTTTTGTATCTCTCTGTAGTCACATAATATACTGTAGTCATTGCTTGCTATTAATGTGGAGTTGATAACAGGGAAATTATTGTAAGCATTGCTATGTTTTCGCAGAAACCTATATTCCATACATAATGTTTACAACCAGTTTACTGCGATCCAGAGAATTTGATCATGCTGTTCTTCAGGCACCTGTTCCTGTAATTGTGGACCACTGCCATACACAGACATAATTGGCAGTGCTCACTGGGAAGCAAAATCTGGCACCTGAGCTCACAAAGCTATGCTTCCATTATGTTTTAGCCACATGGTGCACAACACTATCCACATTCACATTTCCCACGCCTCTTTAAGTTGATCACTTTGTACTAGGTCACTGGCACATAACAGGGCAGCCTTACAAGTTGAAAAACAAAAGCTATGTACATTTTAAGAAGAGTTTGTAGCATGTGTATTTACTTTGTTTATATACTCAACTCTGTAGTTCATTCTTATGGTACAGACTTGTGAAACTTTTGCCAAGCCATCTGCCTCTTTTACTGCCTGCCCATCTGTTCCACCTTCTGCCAGGCTTCTTCCATTGAATGCTGCTCTGGACTTTCATCTGTCGTCTCTCAGCTCTGTGGAGTGCATTGCCATTGCTTTCTTTCTTTGGGAAATGCCAGATGCTTGGCTGTTGTCCTAAGAATGAAGCTGCTACAGCTCTATTTTGGCTTGACACGGTAATTTGGTCAAATATTCATCTAAACTACAGTGCATATTTTCCAAAATATTGAGTTACCCATTGGAGTACCATGTATTGAAAAAAAATACAATGACTATATAGTATGCTGCATAGAGCATGTGAATATAAACTTAGTCATTGTTAATTTACAGTAGAAACTATAAAAAAAGCTAAACAATTGGTAAAAGCACAAATCCAATTTATGTTAAGCTAGGTGTGATCGTCAGTATTTTAAAACCCAATAAAAATCTGTCTACAAATAAAAAAATGAGGACTTACCTGTCCCACTGCTGGCACAGCTATGCTCGATGGTTCCTTCTGCCAGTCTCTACCGTGTCCTACAGTGATGTAAGGCCCTGCAGATATGTGTGAGAGACTAGGCATTAGCAAGCTTAGCTTTTTGAGAGAGTGAAGATCAGTGGGCAGCTGGAATAGTATTCCTTTTATTTTTCTTTGTGGTCAGGGCTTTGTTTTTTATTTTTGAAATGGCTCAAGAGTAGCTTTCAATAAATTTTTTACTATCTTCTTGAAGGACTATTTCTATCACCTTTGCTGAATAATTTAATAATTCAAAGGATCTGTTGCAAAGTTTTTATAACTGTGAACGTTCTATACCCTGATAAAAGCTAATCCTAGGTTTATACTAATACTGGGAAGGGAAATTTTTACTTATTTAGTGACTGATACCAATGCTCCTAGCATAAAACAAGGTGTTTCGACAGAGTGACAGAAAAGAACTCATTGAGAAACTGTACCACTTGGACAATTATGTCTTATTCAGTTCAACTACAAATACAAAGAAAAATGTGTACATTTAGCACTATCTGATAATTGTGCCAACTACTCAACTTTACCTCCCTTACCTAAATAATCTGAACTGATTTGAAGAATTCTAAAACTTTAAACATCACAAAAAAAAAAAAAAAAATTATATAAAAATTATATATATATATATATATATATATATATATATATATATATATATATATATATATATATATATATATATGTATGTATACACAGTGCCTTGGAAAAGTATCCCCCCCTGGAATTTTTTGTTTTGTTATCTCCCAACCTGGAATTAACATGGATTGTTTGAGGATTTGCATCATTTAACCACTTCAACCCCGTAAGATTTGGCTGCTCAATGACCAGAGCATTTTTTGCAATGCGGCACTGCGTCACTTTAACTGACGATTGCGCAGTCATGCAATGCTGTACCCAAACAAAATTGATGTCCTTTTTTCCCACAAATAGAGCTTTCTTTTGGTGGTATTTGTTCATCTCTGCGGTTTATATTTTTTGCGCTACAAACAATAAAAGGGTGACAATTTTGAAAAAAAAACCCCACAATATTTTGTACTTTTTGCTATAATAAATATCCCAATTTTTTTTTAAAAAAAGCTATTTTTCTCTCAGTTTATGCCGATATGTATTCTCTACATATTTGTGGAAAACATTTTTTTGCAATAAGCGTATATTGATTGGTTTGCGCAAAAATTATAGTGTCTACAAAATAGGGGATAGATTTATGGTTTATGATTTTTTTATTTTATTTTACTAGTAATGGCGGCAATCTGCGATTTTTATCATGACTGCAACATTATGGTGGACACATCGGACACTTTTGACACATTTTTGGGACGATTGACAATTATACAGCGTTCAATGCTATAAAAATGCACTGATTACTGTATAAATGTCACTGGCAGAGAAGGGGTTAACACGAGGGGGCGATCAAGGGGTTAACTGTGATCCCTGACTGTGTTCTAACGGTAGGGGGGGGACTGACTATAGGAGATGACAGATCATGGTTCCTAGCTATTAGGAACTCACGATCTGCATCTCAGAACAGGGATGTGTGTGTTTATACACACACACACACACACACACACACACCCCTGGTCCTGCCTCTCGTGCCCACTATTGCTCGTGGCCGGTGGTCATTACAACCGCAGTGCAGCGCACGCGCCTGTTATACCACTTAAAGGAGCCAATGTATAGCTTCGACGGCTTGTGAGAACGTGCCGACCTGCCACAATATAATGATGACGGCTGGTTGGTAAGTGGTTAATTTACAGAACATGCTCACAACTTTGAAGATTTTTTTTATTGTGAAGCAAACAACAAATAGGAAAAAATAACAGAACAAGTAAATGTGCATAACTATTCACTCCCCTAAAGTCAATACTTTGTAGAGCCACCTTTTGCAGCTATCACAGCTCCAAGTCGCTTTGGATAAGTCTCTATGAGCTTGCCACATCTTACCACTGGGATTTTTGCCCATTCTTCCTTGCAAAATGACTCCAGCTCCTTCAATTTGGATGGTTTGCGCTTGTGAACAGCAATCTTTAAGTTTGACCACAGATTTTCTATTGGATTAAGGTCTGGGCTTTAACTAGGCCATGCCAACACATTTACATGTTTCCCCTTAAACCACTCAAGTGTTGCTTTAGCAGTGTGTTTGGGGTCATTGTCCTGCTGGAAGGTGAACCTCCGTCCTAGCCTCAAATCACACACAGTGGTACAGGTTTTACTCAAGAATATCCCTGTATTTAGCACCATCCATCTGTCCCTCAACTCTGACCAGTTTCCCTGTCCCGACTGCTGAAAAACATCCCCACAGCATGATGCTGCCACCATCATGTTTCACTGTGGGGATGGTATTCTTTGGGTGATGTGATGTGTTGGGTTTGTACCAGACATAGCATTTTCTTTGATGGACAAAAAGTTCAATTTTAGTCTCATCAGACCAGAGCACCTTCCTCCATACATTTTGGGAGTCATCCACATGCCTTTTTGCAAACTCAAAACGTGCCATTTTGTTTTTTGCTGAAAGTAATGGCTTTCTTCTGGCCACTCTGCCATAAAGCCCTACTCTATGGAGTGTACCGCTTATTGACGTCCTATGTACAGATACTCCAGTCTCTGTTGTGGAACTTTGCAGCTCCTCTGGGCTTACTTTAGGTGTCTGTGCTGCTTCTCCGATTAATTCCCTCCTTGTCCGGTCCGTGAGTTTTGATGTGCGGCCGTCTCTTGGCAGGTTTGCTGTTGTGCCATGTTCTTACCATTTGGTTATGTTAGATTTGATGGTGCTCCTAGGGATCAGCAAAGATTTCGATATTTTTTTATACCCTAACCCTGACTTGTACTTCTCAACAACATTGTCCCTTACTTGTTTGGAGAGTTCCTTGGTCTTCTTGGCAGAGTTTGGTTAGTGGCGCCTCTTGCTTAGGTGTTGCAGCCTCTGGGGCCTTTCAAAAAGGTGTGTATATGTAATGACAGATCATATGACACTTGGATTGCACACAGGTGGTCATCATTTCACAAATTATGTGACTTCTGAAGGTAATTGGTTGCACCAGAGCTTTTTATGGGCTTCATAACAAAGGGGCTGAATACATATGCATATGCCAATTATCAGTTTTTTATTTCTGAAAAATAGTTTTGTCTATATATTTTTCTAATTTTACTTCACCAACTTAGACTATTGTGTTCTAAACCATCACTTATAATTCAGATGAAAAAAAAAATTGTAACTAAAGGCTGTAATGTAACAAAATAGGTAAAAAGCCAAGGGTGGTGAATACTTCTGCAAGGCACTGTATACACACAATATATTACCAAAAATATTGGGATGCCTGCCTTTACACGCACATGTATTATCCCATTCTTAGTCTGTAGGGTTCAATATTGAGTTGGCCCACCCTTTGCAGCTATAACTAATTCAACTCTTCTGAGAAGTCTGTCCACAGGGTTTAGGAGTGTGTCTATGTGAATGTTTGACTGTTCTTCTAGAAGCGCATGTGTTAGGTCAGACACTGATGTGGACGAAAAGGCCTGGCTCACAGTCTCTGCTCTTTTTCATCCCAAAGGTGTTCTGTAGGGTTAAGGTGCAGACCATTCAAGTTCCTCCACCCCAATCTCATACTTGTCTTTATGGACCTTGTTTGTACACTGGTCCAAAAATTTGGTGGAGAGGAGATTATGGTGTGTGGTTGTTTTCAGGTGTTGGTTTTGACCCCTTAGTTCCAGTGAAGTGAACTCTTAAGGCATCAGTATACCCAGACATTTTGGAAAATTTGGACCAGTGCACAAACAAGATCCATAAAGACATGGTTGAGGGAGTTTGGGGTGGAAGAACTTGACTGACCTGCACAAAGTCCTGGCCCCAACCCGATAGAACACCTTTGGGATGACTTAGAGCAGAGACTGACAGCCAGGCCTTCTCGTCCACATTAATGCCTGACCTCACAAATGCGCTTTTGGAAGAATGGTCAAACATTCCCATAGATACACACCTAAACCTTGTGGACAGCCTTCTCAGAAGAGTTGAAGATGATTATAGCTGCAAACGTTGGGCCACCTCAATATTGAACCCTACGAACTAAGACTGGGATGCCATTAAAGTTTATGGGCATGCAAAGGCAGACGTCCCAATACTTTTGGTAATATTGTGTGTGTGTGTGTGTGTGTGTGTGTGTGTGTGTGTGTATATATAAAATATATGTATATAATATTTTGTTTTTCACATATAGGAATATGAAATGACTAATTACTGTATATATATCCCTCACGTGTTTTAATGAAAACACGCACCATTCACAATATCTCATGTAACAATTTTGACTTTCAAAAAATGGTTGTAAGACTTACTGTTGCATCAGAAAGGGATATAACAGAGTTAAAATAAAGCAGTGCTCTTCAAAAAGACAGATCTTTTACCACTTGAAGACCGGCATGTTAAACCCTCTTTCAGTCCAGGCCATTTTTCAGGTTTAAAGGATATGTTACCCCAACATTTCATATTTCTGATATGTGCCTGCTGTACCATGTACTTGTATAAAAGTATCCTGTTCTCTTTGTATTGCTTTATTTGTGTGAAATCCTTGGTGTTCCTGCCAGTCCCTATGCTTTCCTGTTAAAAATTGACCACGCTAGGCAGGTGAGCACACAGTGGTCAGGTCTATGCTGGAAACTCAGCCTGCTCTACTCTAATGATCAGACTTGTCAAGGCTGGCAGGGACATGACAGAGAGAGTTGTTCCCGATCACTAGGAACAGTAGATCTGTGTCGTGTCTCTTGTCAGAATGGGGATCCGCCTTGTTTACAAAGTTAGATCCCCATTCTGCCTCTGTATACTGCTATCGTGGGTTGCTGGCAGACATCGAGTCTGCCTGACCCACGGGCATGCTCCTGCAGCGTGTAGCGCCTGTGCGAGCCCGCCATACAGCTACGACGATATGCGCAGGAGAGCCAACCTGCCGCTGAAAAACTACGGCAGCTGGTCGGCAAGCGGTTACTAATGTTAAGTGGCATATTTAGGCCAAAATGTATTCTGCTGCATTTCTTAGGTTAAACATCAAACATGTATATATTATTTTGACTGTGTGAAAGTTATAGTCTACAAACTATGATATACTGTATATATTTGAAATTTATCAACCCTGATGTTCTGATAGCCCCTTTTGAGACTCTAAAATGCCAGTACAACACACTCAAAATTACCAGCTTTTGAAAAGTAGACACTCCAAGGTATTTAGTAAGAGGCACAGTGAGTTTTTTGATGTTGTAACTTTTTGCTACAATCTTTTTGAAAATTAAGAAAATAGGATTTTTATAACAGCTTACCTGTAAAATCCTTTTCTTCAAGTCACAGAACACAGAGCCACAGTATTTACTGATGGGTTATTTAGGCACCACTAGGTGATGGACACTGGCACACCCTAGACAGGAAGTTTAGCCCCCCTCATATAACCCCTCTCCTTACTTGGGAGTACCTCAGTTTTGTAGAAAAGCAATATATGTGTATTAGAAGGGGGGGCGCTCTGTGTCCCATGATGTACTCGAAGAAAAGGATTTTACAGGTAAGCTGTTATAAAAATCCTATTTTCTTTTTCGTACATCACGGGACACAGAGCCACAGTATTTACTGATGGGATGTCCCAGAGCAATGCTATCTGAGGGGAGGGAGACACAACAAAAGTCGAGTGCAATCAGACCTGAGGACCTTGTACCGCTGCCTGCAGCACACTGTGCCCAAAGGCGGTATCCTCATGTATTCTCACATACACCTGATAGAATCTGGTGAATGTATGGACTGAAGACCAAGTTGCGGGCTTGCAGATTTGAGCCATGGAGGCCTGGTGATGCACTGCCCATGAAGCACTAACAGCCCTTGTGGAGTGTGCTTTGATTTGAAAAGGTGGAACTTTTCTCTTCAAACTATATGCTTGAACAATTACCTGCCAAATTCACTTAGCAATTTAGACGCTGCCTGTCCTTTTTTAGGACCTTCAGGCAATACAAACAAAACATCTGTTTTGCAAATCTGAGCAGTTGCTTTCAAAAGAATGCGAAGCAAGCAGACGTTGGAACAATACCGACAAGTCTGAGACCTGGCCCTTGATAGTACTCAAGGCCAGCTTCATCTCTAACCCCATTTGCAGAAAAGCAAGGATTCTCCCTATGATATACTTTCTGGGATGCCAACCCCTGGATTCAAACCAGGAGACATATGCCTTCCAAACTCTGTAATAAATGACTCTGGAAGCTGGCTTCCTTGCATTAATCAAGGTAGAAATGACTGGACCTGAAAGCCCACGACTCTTCAGAATGTGGGTTTCAATAGCCAAACCGTTAAATTTAGTATTTGTAAAGTAGGCTGGAACACTGATCCCTGCGATAGCAGGTCTGGACATGGTGGTAGGATCCATGGGGACCCTACCGCCATCTTAACTATTTCTGCATACCAAGATCTTCTGGGCCACGCTGCGGCCACTAGAAGCACCGACTTTTTTTCCTGCTTGATCCTGTGAAGAAGTCGTGGTAGCAGAAGAATAGGAGGGAATGCATAAATTAGTGAAAACTGATACCACCGAGTCACCAACACCTCTGTCCTGCATGCAAGTGGATCCCTTGTTCTTGACACAAAGCTGTTGATCTTGTTGTTGAACCTGGACACAAACAGATTTACATACAGGATCCCCCATCTTTGGCATATTGCCAGGAAGATGTCAGGGTGAAGAGACCATTCCCTTGAGAACAACTGCTGGTCACTTAAGTAGTCCGCCTGCCAGTTTTCTACCCCTGGAATGAAGGTTTCCGATATGCACGGCACATGCTTTTCTGCCCAGATTAGGATCTGGTTTACCTGGGCTGCACGACTCCTGGTGCCCCGTTGGTGATTTATATAAGCCACTGCTGTGGCATTGTCGGATTGGATCTTGTGCGGCACAGTGGTGTAGTGGTTAGCACTCTCACCTAGCAGTAAGAAGGGTCGCTGGTTCGGATCCCAACCACGACACTACCTGCCTGGAGTTTGCATGTTCTCTCTGTGCCTGCGCGGGTTTCCTCCGGGTACTCCGGTTTCCTCCCACAATCCAAAGACATGCAGGTAGGTTAATTGGCTTCTGTCCAAAATTGGCCCTAGTATATGAATGGGGACCTTGGATTGTGGGCTCATTGAGTGTAGGGACCAATGTGCAATGTACGGGGATAGGGACAATTGTAGACACTCACTCAGGTTGAACTGGATTGACTGGTGTCTTTATTCAACCTTACTAACTATGAAACTAGGACAACTTTTCAACCTGAATCAGAGGAAACAAAGAATTTTGGGACTTATAATATATTAACAATCAAAAAGGTCCATGGGGACTGTTGGGCTATGCCATAGGTAATGTATAAATTACTGGTTCCTGCTCTCTTACTAATCGAGAATTTACTTATTCATTTATTTCAATATTTTTTTAGTCAAAATGTATGCATCCTACTCCTGATGATTGGCTTTAAACGCCATGAAATGCGTAGAGTCTACACTCAAGGGTGCCAAGTCAAGTCTGCTAACAATTATGAATTCTGCCAATGATGTTTAATTATCTCCATTATGATTATTTTGTATATGTGATTTGTAATATTTTTCAAACTTATCAATTGCCATTGTTTGTATCTTGTGTATCCAGTATTGATATTAAATGTGTCCATTTAATGATTATTAGTATTATGCTCTTTTTTTTCTAAACCGGGTATTGTATTTTATAATGCCTTATATATCATATTTAAATTATTTATTAATTAAATATAATTTCTTGGACCTTTTGAATATTAATATATTATGGGTGTACAAATTTCCCTGTTGTGATTGTGACATCTAGTTTATTTAAAATTAGATATCCTATTTAACATTATACACATATTCATGCCTCATCTAAAGTCCCAAAATTCTTCGCTTCCTCTACATATATTAAGGGATGTAGGCATGTCTGTTTTTTTTTGGGTCCAAACAGGTCATTCTCATCTCTTCACTTCCTGCAACCTGAATGTCCAGGCCTTTAGGGCTAGGTACGCCGCTCAAATCTCTAGATTGTTGATGGGTAAGGTCCTCTCGGTTTTGGACCATCCCCCTTGGACAGTCGTCGCTTCCAAAACTGCTCCCCAACTCAAAAGGCTGGCATCTGTTGTTACCACCTTCCAGGTAACTGGTAAAAAGGATTGCCCTTTCCACAGATTCTTGGGTATCCACCACCAATTGAGGCTCTGGCGCACTGTTGGTGACAAACGCATCGGAAAATCTAGCGTCTGAACTTTCTTGTTCCAGGCAGACATGATGCTGTTTTGCAGCAGTCTCGAATGAAACTGCTTTGAATGAAGCCACCATCTTTCCCAACAACCTCATACAAAGGTGAATAAAAGGACCATTCTTTGCCCTGACTACCTGAACCAGCTCCTTTATGGCACTGTTTTTTGCCTGGGGTAAAAAACACCCTCTTCTGGGTTGTATCTATGACCAGACCCAAGTACTCTACTCTTCTTACTGGTTTTAAAGAAGACTTCTCTAAGTTAAGGATCCAACCTAGGTATTCCAGGTAGTTGACTGTGGTGACCAAGCTTTGGTCTACCGGGCTACTGACCGGTCTATTAAGAGCAGGTCGTCTAGGTACGCTATAACCGTTATACCCTGGGCCCTTAATCTGGCCAGAGGAGGAGCCGGGACCTTTGTGAACACCCGAGGTGCAGTAGCTAGACCGAAAGGCAGCGCTACACTTCGAAACGCAGATATTTCTGATGAGCAGGTACATGCAGGTATGCATCCTTGATGTCTATTGATGCCAGAAGTTCTCCTTCTTGTAGGATGGAGACTACTGATAGGGTTCATTCCATGCGAAAAGATCACATTTTTAGGAATTGGTTTAGATCTTTGAGATCTAGAATGCGTCTGACATCTCTATTTGGCTTTGGCACCGTGGAAAGGTTTGAATAACCTCAATCCCTGCTCTTGCATGAGAACCAACACCATTACTTTTTGCGATAAAAGTCACTCCAACGCTTGAAAGAGAGGGTCTTTGGGAACATTTGATCTGAGGAAACGAAGAGACGGGAATTCTGAGAACTCTAGTTTGTAACCTAGTGTTATTGTGGAGACAACCCATCTGTCCTGAAAATCCTCCTGCCGTACCCCTGAGAACTGTAGCTGTCTTCCCCCACTTTTCATAAAGAGGCTTTAGCATTCTGACGGTGGAGGCCATTGCGACTGCCTGGTGTCTGGAGAAAGAGCCTGTTTAAATAAGGGACATTTACTCCTTTTCTTAACTGGCAAAAGGGTACTTTTCCCACTTGAGATCTTTTGGATATAATTGTCCAAATCCTCCCCAAACAGCCTTGCACCATGGAAGGGAAAACCAGCCAGGAGCTTTTTACATGCCGCTTCAGTTGACCAATTTTTCAACCATAAGATTCTAAGCATATGCACCAACCCAAGCGTAAGGCGAGAGGTCTGGAGGATAGAATCTCTGATTGCGTCAACTGCAAAACATAAAGCTGCTGGCAGGTTGGCTAACTCCCGGGCCTGCTGTTCAGGGAAAACCTTGAGCACCTGCTTCAAGTGGTCTCTCAAGGATTGACATACCCCAATTGCCACCACTGCAGATTGAGCTACTGAACCTGCCAAGGAAAAAATGTTTTTTAACAGGAATTCCAATTTTTTATCGGTTGGATCCCTAAGCATTTGAGCGTTGTCAACAGGACAAGTCAGACTTTTATTCACAGAGGATATAGCGGCATCAATTGCCGGTATACCCCACATCTTTGTGAATTTTTCCTCCATAGGATAAAGTGTTAAAAACT
Organism: Lithobates pipiens; assembly: GCF_037356315.1. NCBI lineage: Eukaryota > Metazoa > Chordata > Amphibia > Anura > Ranidae > Lithobates > Lithobates pipiens. The sequence goes on along the minus strand of NW_027507748.1, from coordinate 306,728,826 downwards.
TTTTAGGAGGGAAAAAATGTTTATCTGGGTGATCCCACTCAGAATAAATAAGCTTTTCCAGCAAGAAATTAACAGGAAAGGCATGCACAGTTTGAGGAGGTTTCAGTGAACACAAGCAAAGACGTGTGTTTTTCAACCGACTCAGTTACGGGTAACTTAAATGTGGAGCGGATCATTTCAGCAAGAGTTTGCACCAGTATTCTGTGAAGCTGAGGAGGGTCCTTCCCCACTTTATTCCTCAGAAGAGGAGTCATCAGTCTCATCCCGGTCTTCTGAGGGAGATTCATCTCTCCTTTCCCAGAGTTCCTCTGAGGGTCCTGGGTGGTAGAAGGAGACCTAATGTGTTTTCTTCCACTTTGTGAAGATGCTACTAAGGCCATTAATCTTTCCTCTAATGCACTTATGGTTGAGAAAAAAAACCTCCTGAATAATATATACAGGGGCTGAAATGCCAGAAGCAGTTGTAGCCCCTGACCCCGACGGCTCACTCTGACCAGCCTCCCCAGAGCCTGAGGGAGATCCCTTTGAGCCCCTATTTCTCGGGTATTTGTACCTCCCCTTCTGCCCATAGCACTAAGCACAAAATGCAGAGGTACTCCCAGAAATGCACCCACTGATGAGCAATATAGTCCAGCAATTGCCGCTGCTATCAAGGCTCAGTCTGATGCTAAGTAAATGTTGTCTGGGAATGCCTTTGATACCCACATTCACATGCCCCAATCTTCTCTGTGTCCCTCCTTGAGCTGTGTGCACCTGCAAAAGAGTGCACTTTATAGCTTTGTATAGCCAGTGTTGAGGGAGTTAAACCACGCCGACGTTGCGCTAATGCTCGACCCCCTTCCTCCGACCACTTCTTCCGCCCCCTTGTCTTTTTAAAAAAAGACTGCTTTTCCTGTGCGATCTGAGGGCTCTGATCCTGATCAGATCGCACATGGAGGGGAGGCTGGGGCGGAGGAGAGAGGAGGGCTGGTGGATGGAAAGCTGCCATAATGGCAGTGGCGGTGGGAAGTGGTTCGCCATCCACCGACTGCCCTATGGCTTTAGCCTGAAAGAAGCTGTGGGGGGACATTCCCAAAAAGAAAACACCCCCCTTCCCACATCCTACCTGGAGCATGGGTTTGGAGGAGCATGCAGCTTGTGACACAGAGACGAGACTGACAAGCATGGAAAGGTACGTGCTCTTGACAGCCCCCAGTGACGACTTTAGCAAAGCATACATTTACTTAAAGGAGAAAACCCACAAGAATTAGAAAAGTTCCTTAGTAATCTCCCTTACCTTATCCAGCTGCAGGGTTCTGTGGTAACAGACCCAATCTTCACTGCTCACGGTGGGCTCCATTTAGAAAACCTTCAGGGACCGGGGCCTCCTTTTATTGGGAGATCCGCAGCTCTGGGCCTGTAAAGCACCCCACTAGGAATATGGCTGAAAAAAACAAATACAGGATCCCAGGATTCAGCTCTTTAAAAAGTGAAGCGTTACAGGTAAAACCTTGTTTCGTCGGACACGAGGCCCAGGTAACATTCAATTCGGTCTGGAAAAGACACTTTGAATGGATCCGATTGCATGGCTTGCCCCAGTAAGGAACATTCCAGCGGAGATCAGCACAGCACAGCACATCTTTACTCGTGACCAACACCTAAGACACTGGCGAAACAACTGAGGTACTCCCAGTAAGGGGAGGGGTTATATAGGGGGCTAAACTTCCTGTCTAGGGTGTGGCAGTGTCCATCACCTAGTGGTGCCTATATAACCCATACAGTAATTACTGTGGCGCTGTGTCTTCTGATGTATGAAAAAGAAAGTACATTTTAACAAGTTATTTCTCACACACACAGCATAGGCATTCTTAAAATTCCATCCTAAAACATATTTGTATACCCCTTTTGAGTTTGGGGATACCACACGTATGAGACTTGACTGTCTACCTATTGCATGTTTTCAGTCCCTGACATGCCAGGTCAGCAGAAACACTGACATATACAATTGTCAATACAAAATTGACTATATTTTGCAATGCAGTCATCCAAAATATTTATAAAGAAGCATGGTGTGTCTTTTGAAAATCAAATTTTTTTACCCCAAGTTTTTTGGGGAAAATCCAGAAAGAAAATGAAACCACTACAAATATATTCCTAACAGAGTGCATGAACTACTGTGTGTTATCAGATACCTATCACATTTGCGGAGGCGTGGACAGTAGAAACGCCCACAAAATGACCACATTTTGGAAAGAAAATATCTCAAGGTCATTTTTAAGAGGCAAGGCAGCATGCAAAAACCTGGTCAATAAACAGGATTGAGTCAGTCCAGGCAGCTTTTTCTGGATTTTTGGTGGAAATTCTGTTTCTATCATTTAAAATGCACCTATGATAAAAATTATAGACCCTTAATTTCTTTATAAGTGGGAAAACTTACAAAATCTTCAGGGGATGAAAAAATTATTATTGCCACTGTATCCCCAGAAAAGTCATTGAGATTTTATAGCTTAAACTGAAATAAATGTCTGTTACATCCAATAAAAAGCATGCAAGTCCAACAACGTCTCTTGCTTCTTTGATTTCTCTTTTCACAAGATAGAACCTCCCTTTTGCAATATGATCTCACTTTTTCCAGATGACAATCTTCAAAAGAACAAAAAACTATATAGTGTAGTATGTTATTATCAAAAATCCACCCTCAAAAATAATCTCCTATGTGCTCACATTGAAATTAGTGCAAAAACCTTTCTGTATATATATTGGGTACCCTTACCCTCTATCACTATAAACGAGCCTTCTGTCTATCTCTGTTATTAATTCCTTCTTATGCCGCGTACATATGATCGGACTATCCGGCGGACAATTCACCCATGTGTGGGCTCCGGCGGACTTTTTATTCCCAAAAGTCCAGTGGACTTAAAAAGAAGTCTTGACTCAGAATTGTCCGCTGGACTTCCGCCCGTCTGTGTGCTAGTCCACCGGACTTTTGAAATAAATGAACTTGCCCATACATGGAGTAAAGTCTTTTAATTTTGAACGGGACTCCAGGTAGATGGGACTAGCAAAGGAAGTCAATGTTGCCGCCTCCATCCGCTTGACACCTCGCAAGCCCCATCGCCTGGTATGGATTTAATGGGGAACCCCTACGCTGAAAAAACAGCGTGGGGGTCCCCCCAAAGTCCATACCAGGCTCTCATCCGAGCACGCAGCCCGGCCGGTCAGGCAAGGGGGTGGGGACACAACGCTCTCTCTCCGGCACTAATGGTGGTGACACATTTTCTGGCGACTTATATAGGCATAAGGGGCGGGTAACCAGGTGATGTCACAGTCTCTGAGGATGCTGGGGCTGTGACATCATAAGGGGTGGGGTCACCATGTGAAATCACCAGGTGACTCCGCTCCTTATGCCTATATAAGTCGCCGCAGAACGGGTCCCTGCCATTACGACCGGAGAGAGCATTGTGTCAACATAGGAAGAAGAGAAGAAGGAAGGAAGAAGGAAAGAAGGAAGGAAGAAGAAGAAGGCGACAGTGACAAGACCGGGCCAATGCTAGTAAAAGAGCTGTAAGAAGATAGCGGAGGCCCGGCAGAAGAAGCGAAGAGTGGACAAGACCCACAAAGTCGGAAGAAGACCCCTGGACGGTGGCGATGATGAACAATAAAGCTGGGCTCCTCCGCTAGCAAAAGAGCAGAAGATAGCCCGGCGAAAAGACTCCCGAAGATGGAAGAAGACCCCCGGAGCTGTCTAATAAAGTACTTTAAAAACCTGTGTTGTGTTTTTTTATTAACGCTTTTCCCCTCAGGTAAATGGGTAGGGAACCATGTACCCCATACTCATTCACATAGGGTGGGGGGCCGGAATCTGTGGGCCCCTTATTAAAGGGGGCTCCCGGATTCTGATTAGCCCCCGACAACCCTGATATCAATATCACCCAGCAATATGGGGACAAGGTGCTTTGGGGTGGGGGGGCCGCAGGGTGCCCCCCTTCCCCAGAGCACCCCGCCATGTTGAGGGCATGCAGCCTGGTATGGTTCAGGAGGGGGGCACTCGCTCGTCCCCACCCCCTTTCCTGACCGGCTGGGCTGTGTGCTCGGATAAGGGGCTAGTATGGACTTTGGGGGAACACCCTCACCATTTTTCGGCGTAGGGGTTCCCCTTTAAATCCATACCAGGCAACGGGGCTCGCAAGGTGTCAATCTCGCTGATGGAGGGGGCGACATTGACTTCCTTTGCTAGTCCCATCTATCTGGAGTCACGTTCAAAATTAACGGACTTTACTCCGGGCAAGTCCATTCATTTCAAAAGTTTTGTCCGCCGGAAAAGTCCGGTCATGTGTGGACAGGTCCGCTCGTTCGGAAAGTCCAGCGGACTTCTGCTGCAAAGTCCGGCGGATTGGCCGTCGGACTAAGTCCCCCGGATAGTCTGATCATGTGTAGGCGGCATTAGTGTGTTCTCCCAATTGTGTATCCTTCCAGGGCTTTTCTTCATCTCTCCCTCCAGAGTGTGTGTGAAAAATACCCAAAAAACAGCAAATCTAATATAGTGTAATTGCTTTACATATCAAAACTGTCTCTATTGTCCCCCTACTCACATAAGATATATTATGTGCATATCCTTTATGTCAAATAAGATATCTACCACATAAACTATGTGCTCCCCACTCACTGCATGCATCTTGCCAGATTCAAAAATTATTATTTTATTGTATGTCCAGGACGTAACAACAAAGAATGAGCACACCAGTCTAGTGGAACACCCCAGACACCACAGCCCTGCGGAAGAGGGTTTACCCTTCAAAAAGCAAAAGAAGATCTCTATGTACTGAGATTTGTATCAGTTGTTAAAAAGGTCTTTCTATTGAGCATGCAGTTTCTTGAGAGGTCAAAAGACCCATTGTTTGGATAAGATGATATGCTTGTGGTTTTATCTGTTTGTCAGTATTTAACAGTTTTCACACATTCAAGTGGTGTTTGTGGTGTTGTACTCTTTTGCTCTCTCTTTTTTGTTATTTTAGTATTTTTGAAGATTCCCCTGCTCCGATCTCATCTCAAGAATTTGATTGGCGTACAAGAGGAATTTGGTTTTACTGTAGTTAAACATTTCTCTACTAAACTTTCTCAAACATACTGTATGAGCACAGGTCATAACTGAAAAATATAATTTTTCATATGGTAAATTGGGTGTGTGAACCAAAAGACTTTCATTTAAATTTTTGTGATTCCTATGTTATAGATTGAGGTGGAAAAATGTCTGTACCTCAATATCTAATTTGTCTGTAGATGGGGGTGACAGACATTGCTGAAGTAGAGAGTAGCCATAAAGAATTTAATAGACAGGGTAGACTGGGGCTTTATGTTTCAGACAATGGAAGTAATGGGAGTGGGCCCCAAAATGATTAAGAGGATTGGGACATTATATAATCACCCGACCACCAGAGTGAGGGTAAACGGCAGGTTGTCCTCACCCTTTGAGATGAAAAATGGAACGAGGCAGGGGTGCCCCTTATCACCCATTTTGTTTATACTATCCCTGGAACCGCTACTTGCCACAATCCGAAAGGATCCACAGATCAGGGGATTTGTAATAGGAAAGGAAGAACATAAAGTGGCCGCTTTCGCCGACGATTTATTATTTTACATCAGCAACCCCAGTGTCTCCATGCCCAATTTAATGGATGTGGTAGAACACTATGGCCAACTCTCGAATTTTAAAATTAATCAAGTAAAATCAGAGATACTGAATCTAAATATAGGGATACGGGAAAAAGGTGAGCTTCAAAAAAAATTTGAGTTTCCCTGGTGGAAGGAATTGAACTACCTCGGAATAAAATTAGCGACCTCTATAGAAAAAATGTATAAATTAAATTACATCCCCTTATTGGACGAAGTAAAGAAAGAAAGCAATAGATTAATAAATAAATCTTTATCTTGGATGGGTCGTATTAGTGCATTAAAGATGTTCATTGTACCAAAAATCTTGTATAAGTTTCAAATGATTCCAATAGAGGTACCTAAGTATTACCTCATCAAGATGAAATCCCTATTAATGGGGTTCATCTGGAACAACAAAAAACCAAGAGTACCCTTTTCTACACTAATACGAAGTAAGGACAAAGGGGGATTAGCGGTACCGTATATCCAAAAATATTATAAAGCAATAGTCCTCTCGAGAGTAGTTGAATGGATAAAGGAAAATAATAAGGGGAAGAGATGGGTCAATTTAGAAAATACTTTTTGTAAAGCACAGCTGAATAAGATAGTGTGGAATCCACCAAAAGAAAAAAAGAGGAGAACTGCGCAATCCCCAATATTTCTATTGTGATATAAGCTACCCAGAAAAAACTTCATAAAGCTTGGATCTGGGAACTACATGTGACAAAATGTATGTGTATAACCTACAAAGCATATACAATGACCCTTATAAACTCTAAATAAAATACGTGATGCTAAGTGTTGTGATGCCAAGCATTCAAAAAAGAAAACATGTGGAATTGAAACCAATATAGCTGTACATTGTGAAAAAATTAGAACAACATAAATGTGTCAATATTGAAAAGTCCTTTTATAAGTCCGAAGTGAAAACACCACGTGTTGATGAAGAAGGTCCAATCCAAAGCCCTATGAATTGGCGTGAGACCAGACACGGTGTACCTCCACCAAACAGATAACCCTAGCCCCTTACCAGATGCCCCAGTAAGGAGCGCTTATCACAAATCAGGTCAGAAGATAGATCAATCCTAAACGATCCCAATGGAACTCTCTACCGTAGACCAGATTAGGGGATACGTCAGCCTTGAATCGTCCAAACCAGGGGGGAACACTTATGAAGCGGGACTCATATATGTTTCATTGGAGAATCAAAAAAGGTCCGCCATAAAAAGAAAAAATACTCCAAATAGTGTAAAAACGTTTAATAAAACCACAAAAGTAAAAGAAATGCACTTACAAACGTAAGGAAGCAAAAGGGCATATCGTCAAAATTGGGTAGGCGTCGGCCGAGCGCGAGCCCAAACGAAATCCCTTCAGGTACCAGTTCAGTTGAGGCAGAAAAGCGTGTCACGCCACCCAACGCGTTTCGTGAAAGAGTCACGTCGTCTGGGGTTTGGACGATTCAAGGCTGACGTATTCCCTAATCTGGTCTACGGTAGAGAGTACCATTGGGATCGTTTAGGATTGATCTATCTTCTGACCTGATTTGTGATAAGCGCTCCTTACTGGCGCATCTGGTAAGGGGCTAGGGTTATCTGTTTGGTGGAGGTACACTGTGTCTGGTCTCACGCCAATTCATAGGGCTTTGGATTGGACCTTCTTTATCAACACGTGGTGTTTTCACTTCGGACTTATAAAAGGACTTTTCAATATTGACACATTTATGTTGTTCTAATTTTTTCACAATGTACAGCTATATTGGTTTCAATTCCACATGTTTTCTTTTTTGAATGCTTGGCATCACAACACTTAGCATCACGTATTTTATTTAGAGTTTATAAGGGTCATTGTATATGCTTTGTAGGTTATACACATACATTTTGTCACATGTAGTTCCCAGATCCAAGCTTTATGAAGTTTTTTCTGGGTAGCTTATATCCCAATAGAAATATTGGGGATTGCGCAGTTCTCCTCTTTTTTTCTTTTCTTTACACGTATATCACTTTTGGTATGTACTAGAATTGCTGCATCAACTATTTATAATAATTTAATAATTTTTTGGTAATACACTGTAGCGCAGATTTCCCCCTTTTTTTCTTCTGGAATCCACCAAAGTTTAGGACACTAGGCCCGAACACAAATGTTTTGACACAAAATGCACTTAAGGTTTGGAATGGGGTATATAAGAAACTGAATGGTCAGTATAATTCTCCACTTATAGAGTTAAAAGAGAACGAATACTTTCCTCCTGGGTTAAAAGTTAATGGTGGGAGTTGGTTAAAAAAGGAAAAGATTCAGATCAAAGATATCACAAAAAATAGAAGGATTATGTCACTACACAAATTAAGACACAAAGGGGAAATAGGGAAAATAGATGAGTGGAGGTATCTCCAGTTGGCCCACTTTGTGGGGAGCCTTCCACAGCCATTAAGAATTGAAAATGAGCTATCCCCTTTGGAGAAGATATGCCTGACAGATAACCCAAAGGGGACTGTATCGAGGCTGTACGGGCTCCTGACCGAGGGGGAGGGACTGGAGAGTCCGCCTTTTATACAGAAATGGGAAAGGGAATTGGGTACACAATGCGATAAAAGCACACAGGGAAAAATTTTCAAACGAATCCATAGATCGGCGGCGGATAGCCTTACAGCGGAAATTAATTACAAATGTATCTCTAGATGGTATGCTACACCAGATAAAATTCATAAATTCCAACCGAGTAAGTCAGGGGATTGTTGGCGAGGGTGTAAAGTGGCAGGGACGATGACTCACTTGTGGTGGAGTTGTCCAAAGGTTAATATTTATTGGAAAAAGATCCTTAATTATATAAAAGAAATTACCAACATTTCAATCCCAGAAGATCCTTGGAGTGTACTATTTCATGGTACCAAAGGGGAAATTAAAAAGTACCAAGAGTCATTAGTCCCATATCTCTTAAACGCAGCAAAAAGATTGATACCTAAGAATTGGCAAAAAGAAGAAAGCCCATCAATCTGGGAATGGATTGATGCAGTAGAAGAAACTTACCGAATGGTTAGGTGTATCCCTACATAGCGACAAAGATTCGTCGATAGTAGATAAATGGCAAAAATGGGAAAACTTCAAAAAAACGTGGAGTTACGTAGAACACGTTAGAATATAAGATTTGAAAGAGAGGCGGTTTGGATTCTTTGTTTTTTCACCTGCATAGGATGTAGAGAGGGGGGAGGGGGGGGCAGGGCGGGGCGGAAAGGAAAAAAAAAAAAAATATGTAAAGAAGGAGAGCGATAGCTATGACCTACTTGACCATAGAGTAGGCTATAGTGCGAATCTGTGTTCCCCTTGATATTTATTTTTTGGCCCAGTAGAAGCTGAATAAAGGCCTTTGTTTGTAATATTAATAAAAAAATAAAAAATAAACGGGAAGCTACAATGATGTGAAAACGAGGAACATTAAATGAACGTTAAGTTGATTGGGGCCTCGCTGAAAAATTTGCTGAAGTAGCAAAAAAAAAAAAAAAAAAGAAAAAAAAAAAAAAAAAAGAATTTAATAGTGCTAATTAGGTTTAACATTTTCTGTCTGTACTTCAATACCTCGTTTGGCTGTAGATGGGGGTGACAGACATTGCTTAAGTAGAGGGTAGCTACAATGAATTTAAAAGTGCCTCTGGAACATTAGTATGGGCCCTAATTTTGTGTGGCTAGTGTCATAACACCCCATGCCTAATGCTTAACCCTTCACCAGGGTGTACTGCACTGCTGGTGCGATTCAGTAAGATGTTTGGTGCTTTGTGACATAGTACACTTGACTCTTTTAGCAAGGAGGCCTTCATTCTTTGAATCAAAGATTGCCATTAATAAATGACTGCTTTCCACAGACCCATATGTCAAAACTTAATATGACTGTGAGGTCTCATCTCCCTGCTCTCATCAGTCATACTCAGAGCATAAATTGCCTCCCCACTAGTGCACTTTTTTTACGTTTTTGACAGTGGCTGTACTAGTACCTGATGATGCTGGTACTGATTTTGGTTCTTGATCAGGACAGTGGTTCCAGCTAACAATGATACTAGATGTAACTGTACTGGTGTGGCTGGTGATCAGGTTACTGGTCCTGGCTTACAGTGGCACTCAGAACACTGTCTCTGGCTGCACTGGCTCTGGTGACACAGGAGCTGGTGTGGCCAGTGATCTGGAACACTGTTGTTGGCTGCTCTGTTCTGGTGACACTAGGGCTGATGTGGCTAGCAATTAGGACACTGTTTCTGGCAGCTGGTCTGGTGATACTAGCACTGGTGTGGTGGCAATTAGGAACCTTGTTGTTGCCTGTTCTGGTCTGGCAACACTGACACTCGTCAGGAGCACTTTTGCCAACTTACGCTGGTTTATTGATACTGGGACTGGTGTGGCTAGCAATCAGCAACATTGCTGCATTAGTCTGTGACACTGGAACTGGTGTGGTGGTATTCAAGAACATTGTTTCTGGCTGCACTGTGTTGTAGAATTTCATATTAACCAACATATATTTTATATTATTCATAATAATTTGCATATGTTTTATTGATAATATAATTATTATTCATATCATTATTCATATTATTATTATTATTATTATTATATAGTAGTGGTCTTACCGATATTATTATTCTATAGTAAAGCAATAGGTATTCATAATTATTATATGTATACTATGTTATTCCATAAATATAGAAAGTCTTCATTTTTAAATGTTGAACTTTAGATGACCTCTCTGCTTCCTGCTGATATTTTTACTGGGCGAAAGTTCATTAGGATAGTTAATTTTTTGTTTTCTAGTAAGCGCTAATTAGAAAAGAAAAACTTGGCAGCAGTTGAATTACAGCCTGATAAGATAAGTACATCTTATGCAGGTGGTTTAGAAATAATTATGTGGAATATGGGAAAGTTATGTACAGTACATTAAGTTTGACAGTGTCAAACAAAGGTGTGCTTGTGCCCTCATTAAAACTGTTAAATGACATACATATGGTATTATATAGTGAGACATATAACACATAAGGTGGGGTTACTAAAATCTTATTCTCCCAAAGTCATAAATCTGTTATCATTGAAGTTGGTGAAGTCTTATCAGGATGAGGAGGGTTTGATTTAACACAGCTGGGTGCCATATTGTCTCTACACAGGTGTTTTTAATTGGACAAAACCTGTTCTAAATCATTTTAATAAATTTGTTTGAATTCTGGGAATAATTAAGTTTGTCTGGTTGTATGACAGGTGTCAGATTTATGGTTAGCGACACCAATCATGTTGTACCTAATATGCTTGCATTGAAAAAAAACTGTATACATTAGACCTGTATCTTGTAATACTTTGAACATAAAGCTGTATGTTCCCAATAATTTAATTTAATAAACCTGCATCACTGAGGTCCTGCCTGGTTCAATACCTTATTCTACGTTAACTGGTCTTGTGACATTTGCACTGGTTTGACTGCGATCAGGAAACCTTTTGCTTGTAATACTAGGAATTTGTGCGGTTAGCGAAAAGAAACACTATTGCTGGCTTTCACGGTGTGGTGATAATGCACTGGTGGGGCTAGTGATCAGGAAAACTGTAGCTGGCTTCACTGGTCTGGTGACACTGGGCTTTATCCACAGAACCAGAACGCATGGGGTATTTAGATGTTTTCTCAAATACCACATGCGATCCTGAAAATGCCAATTCACTATTGCTATATGCAATTAAAAATAGGGGGCAGAGCTTGCCACGGACAGTGATAGACACTTGAGAGAGAAGCTCTTCAGCAATCAGGGTATTATCGGCTGCAGATCCTGAACCATTGCACACCGATCACACAGGAACCAACACAGAACCATGGGGTCCCAATCGAACATGCCCAGGAAGAATAGGGAGAACTGGAGGTCGCAGAAACGAACTGCATACTTTACATGTGAGCAGAGGCAAAACGGCAGAGGCTCATTGGCGCTCACCATGTCCAGCACACCTCAGCAGAGACCTGCAAAAGGCGATCTAGCAAACAGGAATGCATCATCTAAAAGCCCACAGTCTCCCCTTCGCACTCCTACCTCAGGGAGCCCAGAGAAGAAGCGATTAAGACTGGAGGCAACAGATTCCAGCCATGAGGTGAGCCAGGGCCTAGATTCAGGGGAGGACACTAGAGATCTCCCAGATTCGATTGATCTTTTCCCCACAAATAACCAGACAATACTAGACACCACATTAAAGGACATGTTAGTTTCTTTAAGAAGCTCACTGCATGCTGACAGGATGTCCTGTGTACACAAGATTGGAGTGAAACTGTGAGCAACATCATCCAGGGTAGATCATATTGAAACAACGATGAAGGAATTTGCAACCACCATCAATGATCTAGTGGATGCCCATGATAATAATGAGGATGAAATGGAGGCAGTTAAAGCCAAACTGACAGACATTGAGGATCGCTCTTGGAGGGACAATGTGAAAATTAGGGGAGTTCCTGAATCGGTCCAGCAATCTGATCTGCGCAAATATGCGGCGCAGCTCTTTACATCCATTTTGCCTGACCTAACAGAGTTAGATATCACAGTGTATAGGACCCACCGCATGTCAAAGCCCTCACACCTACCTGACAACATACCCAGAGATATTATACTACATCTCCATTTCTTTCATGTAAAAGAACGTTTAATGGCAGCATCACGCACCAAAGATCTCTTTCCCTCACAATACAAAGATTTGCAATTCTTTGCTGATCTATCCCAATTTACCCTCCAAAAACACAGGAACCTAAATACCATTTCAAAGGCATTAAGGAATCATAAGATCTCCTACAAGTGAGATTTCCCAGCCAAACTAATCATTATCAAATAAGGTAAAGACCATGTTGTGAACTCTCTTGCTAATGGGCTGCCCCTACTCAAAATGTGGCACATTGTGCCTCCAACCAAAGGAGCCTGGAAAATATCGCAGAGGAATGGAACTTGGTCACATCAAAAAATGCTTGCAAACATACCTGAACTGGCTGTAGCCAGCAATGGAACTTAGCTATTACTCCCTGAATAGGAGAAAATCGTTAAGCTGAACTGTTTTTACCCCGATACAATCTTAAGTGGCTATAGGCCACACTCAGGTCACACTCACCTTCCTTTTTTTTTTGCAGCTATATCTATGTTCGTTCTTGTTTTTTGTTTCACAGTTAACCACTGTTTATATCCGCAGTCAAAGTCACATTCACCCTTTCACTTTGAAGGACACGTCACTGCACAGCCTCAAATCCAAATGCCTGGATCTGGGCAGCTATCACTTTTGGAGATTATACCCTAAGATCATGTAAGTGTTATCAGCACATGCTACACGAAATTCTCCAGCCTTATTTCACAAGATTAACATAGCCTTCTATCAACGCCAAGGGACTTAACCACCCTGCAAAGTGAAGTACATTATGAGAGAGAGGCGGCACAAAACAAATGCAACATTCTCTGCGTCCAGGAAACACACTTTAATACCCATGCTCAGCCTATATATTCCAACCCCAAATTCCCACATATCTTTCTTCCAAGTACAGATACAAAAGAAAAAGGAGTACTTACTGCTGTAAAAGACACAGTTTCCTTTACACTGCATAAAGAGCTGTCTGACCCGCATGGTAGATACTACATTTTGGTCTGTGACATTAACTCTACCCCCTACACAGTGGTAAATGTATATGCTCCAAATGAACACCAAATTAGTTTCTTCCACAGAGTCCTAAAGAAGGTCAACCAAAACCAACAGGGCTACCTGCTGTTGTGTGGAGACTTCAATTTACCCCCTGACCCTAAAATGGACTCCACCACGCTCTCTAGTAGACATCAACATTCACTCCAGCCCCTGCTTTTCCGCTATGATCTCTATGATGCGTGGAGATGCCTACACGCCACAGAAAGACTATTCTTTTTTTCTTTTTTGGGCTTAACGTTACCTTCCGTTCTCCTCGTGACACGTCCAGGGGATGTCCCGTGGTAGATGACCCAGTAACTTGAGAATGACAATAGAGCCACTTGAATGGATTTTATTTGCAAAAACTCAAACCATTGAACAGTCTTTCAACTTGGGATCAGAGGGTTGGAAAAGTTAGTTCAGATACTCTCAATGTCAAAGTCCAAAAACGTTAAAGAACTTGCTTACTTTTACTGCATCCAGAGAATAGCCATTCGCAGCTGGATGAAAACTCAGTTTGGACAGTCCCTCTCTCACAAGGCCTAGCAGCCAACAAGGTGCTTACTCGGGAACAAAGTCTTTGTCACAGACGTTGCAGAACACGCAGGGAAACTAAGCTAACTTAAGCGCCTGACCAGACCATAGTTCCACGCCTGCCACCCGAGACAGTGCCCCTTGTGGCCAGGCTGAACATCTCACAGTCCAGTCAGACCCAAACCAAACTGTAGTTTGGGTAAAGTTTAATTTTGAAAAACACATAGCGCGTGCTCTTCAGGAGCCGCCGCTACACAAGCCATTATGGCACTGTATACAACACCTTGGGCCCAGGTCTATATCCCGGGTAAACTTTCAACTCCTTTCAATATAACAAATGGTACCAGCCAGGGGTGCTCTTTATCTCCACTAATTTTTAACTTACTCATGGAACCCATGGCTGCATACATACGTCAACATCCTAATATTACAGGATTCTCAATTAATGGCAGGATGCTTACCTTACCATTAGTTTGTTCACTAACGATATAATATTGATGCTTACTGATGTTACAATTTCCTTTGCTTCGGTGCACCAAGCATTGCAGATGTTTAATGCCATATCCTATTATAAAGTCAATAAAACTAAGTCATACATTCTGGGACTGGGCCTACCGAGTGAAATAAGACATAGTATTAGCAAGAAATTCCCCTACACGTGAAAACATAAAGGTATAGCATATCTGGGCATTACTCTCACTCCTAGAGTGCCTGATTTTGTTAAAGAAAACTATATCCACTTCTTACACTCCTTTCGCTCAAAACTGGACAACTTAGGGAAATATGAACTATCCTGGTCGAGCAGACTCGCTGCATTCAAAATGCAAGTACTCCCACAACTCCTGTATTTATTCAGAACATCACCCATACAAGTATCTAAATTCTTCTTCCAGCAGGGACAATCAGAACTAAATAGATTCGTATGGGTGGGGAAAAAAGCATGCTGTGCCTTTAGCAAGCTTATCAAACTTAAGCAAGCAGGAGGTGTGGGGCACAATAACGTAAGAAACTACAATGCAGCACCCATACTAGCACAATTAAAAGAATGATTTACCACACACCACAGCACTCTATGGGCTGAGCTTGAACAACACCAAGTTATAGGGGGTAACTTATATAACTACCTTATAACCAGCCTTTTCCACCCATACACAACACCCACAGTAGCCCCTACCATACAGGCATCTGTAGAGGCCTGGCACTACCTCCACAAATCTATATCCACCACAGGCACCCTTACCCTTCTAAAATTCCTGATAACAGCTATTTCACTCCTGACACCTGATATATCCTTGAGTAATAGATGCACCACTAAAGCTCTTCTATTGGAAGATCTGTTTGTAGGCCCTGCACTTAAAACATTCAGAGTGCTACAACTTGAAAATTCTATTCCCCCATCGGAGTTCTATAACTACATCCAAATCTCCCATTTACTGAAACATGATAACAACCTAATCACCCACCTACCCTGGCAAGTAGCCCTATACTACACAAATACTAACACAAGAATCAAAGGCATGTCATTAATATATAAATACTTACAAAAAAAACATTCAGGAAAACATTGAAAATACAAGCCTGGGAAAGGGACTTTGGGAAAGAATACACTGAAGATCAATGGAAGAAAGCCTTTAGGATAATATATGCATCTACCAGAAGTGCCAACATGTGGGAACTGTATCGAAAATGTATGTTGCAATGGTATCTTACCCCATTTCGCATAAAAAAAAAAATGGGACATCTGTGACATCCTCAGAATGCTGAAGAATTGCGGGGGACCTGGGAAACTTCCGCACATCCTATGGTTCTGTCCACATATTCAAGAATACTGGTCTCACATTTTCAAGATAATTGAGCAGGTTATGGGAATAAAAATAACACCTTCCCCAGGTATGGCACTTCTGTCACTTGACATTGACCTAATCCCAACCAATATCAGAGCAATGGTGTCTCATATACTTTTAGCAGCCCAACTTAATATAGTTCGCTACTGGAAGGATAGCACACTTCCCAACTTGGTGGAAACCCAAAATATAATAAACACACATAGTGCATATGAAATACAATTTGCATATAGTAAAGGTAATGATTTGAAGATCACTGAGCTATGGTGCTCTTGGCAGAAGTGGTACTCACAGCGTATGGGTCCATCAACTCCTAGCATGAATACATAGCTTGTGATATAGGACTGAAATAAAGGACTAATATTATAACTTTTCGTTACTCTGGTTATTGGACATTTCTTTTTTTTTATTTCTCTCATTTTTAATTTTTTCATGTTTGGTTGTAGAAGTATATGCATTCTAGCTAACAGCATGATAGGGATCACTAGATTGTAACTGGAATTTGTGTCATCAAGTTTCACCATGTCCAACTGTACTCTACTAAACGTAGAACAGGTATGAGTTATAGTAACTGTAAATCCGTGTACACACGATCGGATTTTTCCACGGGAAATGTTGGATGTGAGCATGTTGGCGGTAAGTCAGACTGTGTGTATGCTCCATCGGACATTTGTTGTCGGACTTTCCACCAACAAATGTTGGCTAGCAGGTTCTCAAATTTTCCGGCAACAAATGTTTGTTGTTGGGCTTTCTGATCTTGTGTACACAAGTCCGTCGCACAAAATTCCACGCATGCTCTGAATCAAGGACGAGCTGGAAGCGCTCGGTCTTGTAAAACTAGCGTTCGTAATGGAGATTTCACGTACATCTTTTATGGCACTATGTTCGTAATTGTTGGCCAACATTTGTGTGACCATGTGTATGCAAGAAAAGTTGGAGCCAACCCCCTTCGAACAAAAATCCACTGTTTTGTTGTCGGAAAGTCCAATTGTGTGTACGAGGCATTATTCTCTTCATATAATGAACCATGTCTGTTATGCAACAATAGTAGTTGGGACCAGCTACTATAAACCCAATATGACTTGTACTTCTTACTTGTTGAAATAAAAAGAAAATTTCTCCGGTGTAGATCCATCATCAGTCACGAGGCCTGCCACCACGATGACCCAAAAAAGAAAAGAAAGCTCTGCTCTCGACAAAGGCTTTCGCTGCCTGCCCACTCTGCCATATGACAGTCCTTAAATAACCAAGGGACAATGAGCTGGGCTAACGTGTCTAAAGCTGTTTGTTCGGCCCTGGATAGGTTGGATACTTGTTTTGAGGTGGATTGACAAATTTTGATGATAGAAGGTCTGTATGTAAGGACCTCTTTTGTGCACTGGGTTAAAAATAGATTTTGGTTTAAAATGAGTATGTTGTGCCGGGGGAGAGGTAGGGTAATGTTGTGTAAACCAGTCACTGTCAGCAAAAAAATTATTATTACTCTCAGCCTCAAGATTAAGGGAGGGAGTGGACTATGTGTGAACAAGACCCAAATCAAACAAATAATAAAAACACCTGGTGACAAGGGCATGGTGGCAAGAACCTCTTAGGGTCTTTAATAGACAGACCAACACATAAAGTATAAAAAGTATGAATTTATTAAAAATTTATAAAAATATACATGTAGAAAAAAATACATTGGACATAAGAACAATATCTCATATCCAAAATGATACAGTTGTATGGATTGGTCACCGTCCTGGTGCAGAGTGGACTAGTGCCAGTCAATACAGTATATAACACTTTACATGTTACGGACTACAAGTCCTTCTTCAGAGGTTTTGTTATAGATTCAGATGGGTATAGATTCTCTACAATAAAGAGAGTATGCAAATGATACAAAATTAGAATAAGGTAATGGAAATCAATATTGTTTCAGCTTGATCACACTATACAGTAAGTTAACACAGCAGGTATTGTCAGTCATGGGAATGGATTACTTACATTTCAACAATTCAGATAAAGCACATTTCAAGAGAAAAAGATGATCAAATCACTCATGAGTAACAGGGACATCTGTCTCCAAGGCACAGCAGAATTCAGGGCCAAAGGAAGGGTAGATAACATGCTTCGCTGCAAGGACTCTAGCTAGTGGAACCGCATCGTTCCAACTAGTGCTGGGCCAGGTAAACTATATGAGAGGTATAGAATAGTATAAAAATTAAACACCATACCTAGTGCAAAGATTAAGCACTAGGCTAGCAGACATACCAAAAAGGTTGTGACTAAGTAATTGTAGTCTGCTATAGATAGGGTAGTAAAAGTGAATCTACCTCAGAAAGAGAGTGTGCTGCACGTGCCTTGTTCTCCTTTAGCGTCTGCCAGAGAAGCCCGAGGAGTCGACATATGAGTGATTGTGGAGAGGCTAATGGTCAATCACGATAATAATTGTGATGGCTGTCAGCTTGCACAGTGCAAGGGAGTAGTGGACCGGCATGTTGCGCTGAGCCAAGTCCTCCCAGAGTCCACCGGCAAGACTCTGCATGGCACATGTCATCACGCCGCTGACGTGTGAGTGGCACCGCCTATGCTTCAGGTTGGAGCGTACAGCGGTGTGGACATGGAAAGGGTCCACAGGCGAGTGAAGAGCATCCCGAGCCGTCCCACCAAAACAGTCGACAGGCTGGCAGGGGACTCCCGCGCGTTGGGAGCAAAGCAGGCCAAGCCCAGACCTGATGGAAGGGGGAGAGACGTCACTGCATCATGAGTGGAATGTCGTGGAACAGGGAGCACAAAATAGTTTTGAACTTAATGACAAAGGCAACATACTGTACATACATACACAAGGCAAAAAAGAAAGGAATTGGATCATATGGCCATACTGGACCTTGTGGAGAACAATGCATGATTTTTGACACAGATCAGCAAACATACCTAATAAGATATAGGGCCAATAAGATTGTTACTTATATATAGTAATTGAGCAATACCATCTAAACGTAAGTTGATGTTTAACAAAAATCCATAGAGGCAAAACAGGTAAATAAAAAAATGTCAGTATGGAGTTCTGAATAAGTTTACTAGAGACCTCACAGTCAAAAGATTTTAAACATATTATCCTCCAAAAACCGATCCCTCCCAGATGCACCTAGTGAGATCCTCAGCCATGATACATCATCAGTAGACCCCGGTAACCTCCCTGCTTTAAAAAAAAAAAAAAAAAAAAAAAAAAAAGGAGGGGGGGGGGGGTTGTGGAGGGTAAAATGTAGGCGGACAGTTAATCAGGAGATTCCAAATGGTGCAGCACAGAGAATGGGCACAATGTTCAAGTGACGGTAGATTGGGTATCTGGTGCTCCAGGAGGCAATGCCCTTAGTTTGTAATAATGGATATTTGATTAGTCAGTCTTTAGTTAAAAACAAAGTTGAACCACATTAAGGGGGTGATTTAAAAAGAGGCTGCCATCCTCAGAGTGTGTCCAGCAACTCTGCAAAACATATAAAAGAAACAAGGGGGGGGGGGGGCTTGAAGGGAGTGAGGGGAGGCGCCTCTTTAAGTGTAGTATTAAAACAGTATAACTTATTGCACAAGATTAGAATCACAAGATATAAGTGGAAGTCATGATCGTCATAAGTATGTATTCCTGGCATTTCTACTGCGTCCCACAGGCTCCTCGCTCGATCCGGGTAGTTGGGGAAGGTTCTGGTGTGATGTTGTGCTGAATAGCTGTACATTCAGGAAAACCAGGCAGTAGTCAGCTCCATCCTGTCAAGCTTGAACCGGAAGCAGAAATTATGACACCAGGAGGGGGCGGGATAAAGGGGTCAGGACAGTCTCTGTGGAATGAAAGGCTACGCGCTCGGAGCTCACAGCTCCTTCTACTGGCCTGTTGTTTTCTGGAGGAGAGCATCATTAAATACACTCTCCTGGGCATGACGTCTGCAGCCGTAGAACTACAACGGTCAGCGGACCAAAGGCAATGGGATGAAGGAATTTCGGAAAAATTGTAGATTATAAATAGTTGGGTTTACAAAGGTTGGCAGCTGATGCAAAAGAGAGCACATATTGAGCTAAAAAAAAGCCAAAAATCAAACTAAGGCTCGGTTTCCACTTATCATGTGACTTGGGACTGCAAAGTCACATGACAAGTCATTCCCCATGATTTCCAATGAGTACCGTTCATATCTGTGCAACTTCAAAGTAGTGCCTGCACTACTTTGGTCCCACTTTGATGTGACTTGGGGTCCAAAGACCTCAAGAATACACAGGCATTGTTTCCAGTCACATCAAAATCGTGGCAAAATCACGCAACTTTCAGGTTGCAATAGTAGAAACCCAGCCCAAGGGTAGGCAATCTGAATATAAATATTAAAAAATAAATTGAAAATGTTTTATTCATATATATAAAAGGGAGGAATATATTAAAAATATATACATACATATACACACACACACACATATATACATATACATACATACACACATATTAAAATGTGTGAAAATGAATATGTAAGAATGACATTATGTTATTTGTAAAAGAGACATCATAAAATGTATTTTTGTATCTTTGGATACTGCATGACCTCACAAATGCAGATACACACCAATGTATGTATGTGTGAGATGGTTAGTTACAATCCCAACACCCCCAACCGCAGACTAGGGACCCAACGATATCCAAATTTGAAGATGATGACCATACAATTCTACTGTAAAAAATTAAATAGTATTAAAGAAGCTGGTATCTATATACATTTATAATACAGTAACAGAGTATGTATCTCAATCTCTTTGTTAAGCCCCCCTGGCAAGAAAGTACTTAAAGCGGTGTTCCACTAAAAAAAAAAATATATATATATTAACAGTCAGCAGCTACAAATACTGTACAGCTATTCAGCACAACATCACACCAGAACCTTTCCCAGCTACACGGATCATGCGAGGAGCCTGTGGGATGCAGTAGAACTGCCAGGACTACATTCTTATAACGAGCATGACTCCCACTTATATCTTGTAAGTGTTTTTAATCTTGTGCAATAAGTTATACTGTTTTAATACTACACTTAGAGAGACGCCTCAGTCCCCCCCCCACCCTTGTTACTTACACTATCAGATTCTGGATCAGTATACTTACCTGTATAGAGCAGTGGCACCCGGACAGATAGCTCTGACGATGGAGTAGTGGTCCCTGCTAAGGTCAAGAATACCCGACCCCGTTCTTTTAATGATGAGGTGCAACAACCATGGCATTGTTCTCCTATGAAGCAGAGAGCCAGTACTAGTGTTGCTTAACCTTCTGGTGAACTGGCAAGCACCAGCAACCTAGTATGTCCTGGTTGTAGACAAACCAGCACTGCAGTAAAACTTGGTGACATGGCGAGTCCCATAAGTGCAGTTTAAGCTGGTGTGGTGGCTAGCACAAGTGGTGCCCCGCAGCCACCAAGAATTCAAATTCAAATATTTTATTATATCTTTTCATGTGAAAACTCTACAGAAATGCCACTTTGCTACAATGAAAAGTAGTGAGCGTACAGCTTATATGACAGTGTAAATTTGCTGACCCCTTAAAATAACTCAACACAGCCATTAATGTCTAAAATGTCTAAACAAAAGTGAGTACACCTCTAAATGAAAATGTCCAAATTGGGCCCAGTTAGCCATTTTCCCTTCCCGGTGTCATGTGACTGTTAGAGTTACAAGGTCTCAGGTGTGAATGGGGGAACAGGTGTGTTAAATTTGGTGTTATCGCTCTCACTCTCTCATACTGGTCACTGGAAGTTAAACATGGCACCTCATGGCAAAGCACTCTGAGATCTGAAAAAAATAATTATTGCTCTACATAAAGATGGCATAGTCTATAAGAAGATTGCCAAGACCCTGAAACTGAGCTGCAGCACGGTGGTTAAGACCATTCGGTGGTTTAATCGGACAGGTTCCACTCAGAACAGGCCTCTCCATGGTTGATCAAAGAAGGTGAGTGCACATGCTCTGCATAATATCCAGAGGTTGTCTTTGTGAAATAGACATATGACTGCTGCCAGCATTACTGCAGAGGTTGAAGGGGTGGGGGGGGGGGGGGGTCAGCCTGTCAGTGCTTAGACCATACGCCGCACACTTCATCAAATTGGTCTGCATGGCTGTCATCTCAGAAGGAAAGATCTTCTAAAAATGATGCACAAAAAAGCCCGCAAACAGCTTGCTAAAGACAAGCGGACTAAGGACATGGATTACTGGAACCATGTCCTGTGGTCTGATGAGACCAAGATAAAATTATTTGGTTCAGATGGTGTCAAGCGTGTGTAGCGGCAACCAGGTGAGGAGTACAAAGACAAGTGTGTCTGCCTACAGTCAACATGGTGGTGGGAGTGTCATGGTCTGGGGCTGCATGAGCGCTGCCGTCACTGGGGAGCTATAGTTCATTGAGGGAACCATGAATGCCAACATGTACTGTATACTGAACATACAACATACTGAGCAGAGCATAATCCCCTCCCTTTGAAGTCTGGGCCGCAGGACAGTATTCCAACATGATAACGATCCCAAACACACCTCCAAGACGACCACTGCCTTGCTAAAGAAGCTGAGGGTAAAGGTGATGGACTGGTCAAGCATGTCTCCAGACCTAAACCCTATTGGGCATCTGTAGGTATCCTCAAAACAGAAGGTGGAAGAGCACAAGCTATCTAACATCCGCCAGCTCCGTGATGTCATCATGGAGGAGTGGAAGAGGACTCCAGTGGCAACCTGTGAAGCTCTGGTGAACTCCATGCTCAATAGGGTTAAGGCACTGCTGGAAAATACTGGCGACCATACAAAATATTGACACTATAGGCCCAAGTTGGACATTTTCACTTAGGGGTGCACTCACTTTTGTTGCCAGCAGTTTAGACATTAATGGCTGTGTGTTGAGTTATTTTGAGGGGACAGCAAATTTACACTGTTATACAAGCTGTACACTCACTATTTTACATTGTAGCAAAGTGTAATTTCTTCAGTGTTGTCACATAAAAATATATAATAAAATATTTACAAAAATGTCAGGAGTGTACTCACTTTTGTGAGATACTGTATAACAATAAATACTGCCATAGCAGCATCAATGTAAAGCAGTATATAATACAATGTAAATATGTGTATACATAAACCAAACTGTGTCCCGGGGCGACTTTTTGTGTTTTGGTGTATATATTCAGATGGAGGTGTTTCTCAGGTGACACCAGACCGCTTATCCCTTTTCTCATTGAATCCAGATGGCAGACACTTATTAAGCCCAACTTTGGTCTGATGCCACCACTAGCCATATGACTCACAACATTCATCAGCCGTTCCAGCTGCTCTTTTCAATACTTAGGGGCCACTTCTCCTATAGGCTGACTCAGGTTCCTGGTTCTGCTCCCTGCTGGTGGCATTGGCCATCGTCCGGCTCGGGAGCTGCGATGTGCAAAAGGGAGGTTCCCGTACCTCCTGCTGTCCCCCCCCTGCCCAATCCGGGTGGTTCGTGACCACAGTGTCAGCTCGGTGTTACGTGCTATGTCAGCATTAGTGACTAGAGGTGATCACGCCTGCGTGACCCTATCTGGTGGCGAGCGTACTACATGTTCTCGTGCCTTGTCACTCACACATGGCGTTGAGGGTGGAGCTTGCTAGGCCCTTCTGGGGTATAAATTGGTGGTCAGTCATGGCTGGGATTTCTCTGCTACTTCCATCCCATTTTACACGTGGTAGCTTCACTAGCTACAGGTGAATTCACATTCCTTCATTGATTGATGGCAATCAGGCATTTTTCTTTTATAAACCAGTACTGTCAATCTTTGTTTTTTCTTGTCAAAAACGTAATAAGAATACAGATGTAGCACCCTGATGTTTAGGCAGGGTTGCTTTTAAATTTACCTGCCAGGTATGGTTACCATGGCTAATTGCTATGGATCAATTGATTTCACCCTAAGGCCGCGTACACACGGGCGGACTGTTCGCCCAACTTTGTTCGTCAAACAATCCGACAAACAGTCCGCTCAAAATTTGCATGAACGGACTTGACCACACACGATGAACGAACAGTCCGCTGAAAGCGTGCGCGATGACGTGAACGGCACGTACGACGGGACGAGAAATACGACGTCCAATACACTGCAATGCAACCTTCGCCGTGTAAATCCTTTCTGAGCATGCGCGAAACTTAGTTTGTCGAACAAGCCTACACACGAGCGGACTGTCCGCTGAAACCAAGTTTCAGCGGACTGTCTTACGGAAATTCCGAAAAACTTTGTTCGTCAGACTGTCCGCTGAAACTGTCCGCTGAAGCCCACACACGAGCGGACTGTCCTCTGAAACACTGTTCAGCGGACAAAGTTGGGTGAACAGTCCGCCCGTGTGTACGCGGCCTAAGTCTGGAATTGCTGCACTTCTCTCTTCTGTCGCTAAGTGGCAACATTAGATA
The DNA here is from genome assembly GCF_037356315.1 of Lithobates pipiens. NCBI lineage: Eukaryota > Metazoa > Chordata > Amphibia > Anura > Ranidae > Lithobates > Lithobates pipiens. The sequence continues at coordinate 306,704,742 of NW_027507748.1, read as the reverse complement.
AAACAAGGGCAATGCAAGGACGTTAAACACTATATCGTCACAGTAAATGCCAAAGAAGAAGATGTAACATTGCCAGATCCCAGGTACTCCTGGTAAATTCCATGAAAGTGCGTCTAATTAAAAGTGTGAGAACTTTATAGAGATAACATAAATAATACATTTTATACAATAACAAAATTGTCATGATCAGAGGTCAGGCTCAGAGACCAATAGCTGCTATAGCAGTAGGGGGACTCCCACCGACCAATAGGATAGATATAAAAGCAGGTCACCCACGCAGATGATGCAGACTCACCTGAGGTTCAGAGTCTAAGTACTAACCAATGTTCACTAGAGCTCCTGATGGTGGAGGTGGGTTTTGCTGCATGTTAGTACCAGGTCTCGGCCCTCAGGATCGCCCAGGAGGTGAGCAAGCTGATATAGCAGGTAAGGATCAAACAGAGGCATAGTCAGTAAACAAGCTAAGGGTCAGTAACAAGTGGTTGCAGGTTGGTGTCAGGCAGAAGCGTAGTCAAGGAACAAGACAAAGGTTGGTAACGAGTGATAGCAAAAATATGGACGGCAGCAGGGAAGATAAGAGCGAGATATTGGCTGGAGAGAGCACAATTATCTGGCAAACAGGAAGTGCGGAGACATGGCTTAAATCAGGATGTTCAGGGGATGAGCAAAGAGTTCAAGGTTCAGAAGAAGCCAAGGCATAAGGCAGGGGTGTCCAATGGATCAGACAGGGTACTGTTCAGCATCTCAGGTAGTTCAGCGAGAAGAGTCTGTGCCAGACACAGTAGAGATCCCAGTTTCAAGTCTAGGCCCCAACAAAAAATGTATGATATGTAGCCTAACTGTAGCCTGTAGTAAAGAAAAAAGAGGGGACAAATTGCGCTACGGAATACAACAGAAAACTGGTATCCCAAAATACAAGGTCTATCTGAAGCTGCAACTCTGATGTACACCAAATATACACAAAATCAAAATAAGAAAAAAAGGAATTGCACTAACCTATATAGACTGAAATTGGTGTAAACCCAAAGAAAGGTATGTACCAATCAAAAAGTGAAAAAACAGCTGGAAATCTCCAGTTGTTACACCTGAAAAATAAATCACCTAAAAAACTTTGTATATGTGTGTGTATGTGCAACACTAGCCAACAAATATAGGATGCAACTGTATATCTCCAGTGATCACATCAAAGAAAAAAACCCACTGTGTACTGAATTAATAAAAATGCAAAGATAAAAAGCATGAGTGATAAACTCAAACAAGGTGCAAAACAATGTAAACACAAATAGTAATTGTATAATAAATAAATAAATAAATAAATGAGCAAATGAATGTGAATAGATTGATCAATAAAAACAATATATAGTGTCCATATATGATTTAAAATTACATTAATAATAATGAGTAGTGTCCATATAATTGACCGACCACCCGTGATGAATTTACAATGGATGACTGGATTCCAAACAAAAGAACTTTTCAAAGTGCGAATGTGCTCTTGCCACCACCACACATATAAGTTGGCTCCTTACCGACTCAATACGACCCCCCGTTACAGAGGGTCTCAGCAGGCAGAAATAAATTGGATAGGCATTCACATTAATGAGCTGCTTGTCCGGTCCCAAATCTTCCACAAGATGGAGCTAGTACAGTCTCTGCCATCTCTCCCCTCCCGTACACCACTCTTCACTCAGCGCAATACCACATAAAAGATAAAGGCTCCAAATAGTGTAAAACCATCAACTTTTTAACTCAAAAAATAGTAATGCACTTACATAAATAACTTGGCATCAGGCTTAATAGGGAGTGTGCGCCGGCCGGACGCACACAAACAAACCAACCAACCTGTACTTCCTGGTGATTAGCAAATGAAAAGACCGAGGTGACGTCAGCGCGTCGCTCCGCCCTATGCGTTTCGTAATAACTTACGTCATCCAGGGGCATTAGTAGTAGCCTGACAGTAGCCTAAAGTGCCTCTAACAGGTATAATGTGCAGGCAGTAAAAGGGTATGTGCATGTACCTGCAGAAGCTTTTGGATCTCCTGCTTCGGCTGAGAACTGAGCCAATTTGATTGTGGAAATTGTCAGCATTTGTTGGTAGTGTCGTATCTTGTTGCCCCCATTTTTGGAAGCAGCAGAGAGCAGGCAAACTATAATACCATCAGGATGTTTTGAATCTTTGCCATTCTGAAAAAAGCCAGTTGCTATGCTTTGCTTATGATATTTAGTCAGTAAACCTTTCATGGAAAATGAATGGGGGTGGTTATCATTGACCTACTTCAGAAAATGTTATCATTGACCCACTTGCTTCAGTATTTTCCGAGTGACTGACTTAGAACATAGGTATTAAAGTTAGTGAATTAGCACTACGGCCATGTATCTGTCATTTTTGGAAGTTAAAATGGCAGTTGCCATGCTTCTCTTAATATTTAGTCAGTAAACATTTCATGGGAAATGAATGAGAGTTGTTATTACTGACCTCCTTCTGAAAATACTAGTTATTTGGGGTATTATGCTGACCCACTTTCTTCAGCTTTTTCTGAGTTACTGACTTAGAACATAAGTATTGATGAAGCTAGTAGATTAACATTACAGCCAGATAAGTATCATCTTTGGAAGTCAAAAACAGCAGTTTCCCTGCTTCTCTTGTAACAGGTCTCCTATAGAAATAAGCAGTACCCTTGAATATTTTAAAATGCTTACTGTAAGTAGGCTAATATAAAATGAAAAGGAACCCATATGGTGGGGTTCCAGCATCATCTGTAAATGAAAAAAAAAAGTCATTTTTGACATAGTTAGTATGCAAACTCTGCTTGTTTGAAATACAATGTTAGATACTAGAGCAGAAATAGACCATACCTCTACTTTGCTGCTAAAGAGTAGTGCCAAAATCATACACCCGGTTCTGTATTCTCAGAGCTTGTTTATTTTTTCTAGGGAGGACATTTCTGTTTTTGGAACTCACATCAGCCTGGCAAAAAGATGTCTCAGCTGACATTATTCGGGGAATGAGTTTAGCTACCGGGATACATCATTGTGGAGCATGCAGCGTACATCATGGCAGCTTGTTAATCTACTTGTACTAAGCACAGGACGCTCCAAGGCACGTATGGAGACTGATTTTATCTTCAGGGCATCGTTACTGGCAACAGCTCATGAGCAAAGACAGCTTCATTTTGTAGAGATGTTCTATGTCACTGAAAGACTGGTGGATAACAACTGTCAATCTGGAGAGAAAAACAGTTTGTGACACTCTAGGGGCCAAGCAGCTATTCATCATTATACTTTTTAGGCTATCGTGATATATTTCTAGTAAACAATGGTTTATCATACATGGACTACTATAGAAGAGACACTGAAGGATGTTATATTAAAAATGTTCCAAGAAATAACTACTTCAGGATGCTGGGGCCCAAGGCAGTCTCAAGAATAATGCCCCAAGCAAATTTTAAATGAGCTATTTTTTGCTGCGTTGCAATTTTTTTTTCTTCATATACCTAAATTATGAAAAAAAATTTGAATGAAATATTTGCTACATCTGTGATGACTGAAAATAATATTGTAAATAATTAAGTGCAAACAGCAAAAAAATAAAAAAATGTCTTTTAATAGCAGGAAAAGTTGTTATTAAGAATGTAAGCAATATTGTAAATTGCAATGGGTGTACATTATATGATATGGTCCTCACTTTGAGATCTGTTTGGCAGACTTCATCCAACAGTGTATGATGATAAAGGCTTCTTTATCGTTTATCTGTGGTGAGTTCATTACTAACGGGGATTATCCGTCCACGAGGTGTCTTCTGCTGATGGTATTCAGATGAATGAGTCTTTTTCTTTGCCGCTGAGGGGATACGGAGCATTACATATCCACTTACAGACCGGACCATTTTGCTGGTCAAAGACCAGACCACTTTTTGCGATTCGGCACTGCGTCGCTTTAACTGACAATTGCGCGGTCGTGCGATGTGGCTCCCAAACAAAATTGACGTCCTTTTTTTACCACAAATAGAGCTTTCTTTTGGTGGTATTTGATCACCCCTGCGGTTTTTATTTTTTGCGCTATAAACAAAAATAGAGCGACAATTTTGAAAAAAACGCATTATTTTTTACTTTTTGTTATAATAAATATCCCCCAAAAATATATAAAAAAACATTTTTTTCCCTCAGCTTAGGCCGATACGTATTCTTCTACATATTTTTGGTAAAAAAAAAATCGCAATAAGCGATTATTGATAGGTTTACGCAAAAGTTATAGAGTTTACAAAATAGGGATAGTTTTATAGCATTTAAATGAATAATTTTCTATTATTATTTTTTTTACTAGTAATGGCGGCGGGTATTGGGAGGGAGCAGGGTAGAGGACATTAAAGGTATGGGAAGCATTATAACATATTCACGATACATGGTAGGATAAAAGCACAAATATATATAGAAGAGAGGGGGAGGGGGGATGGGTATTGGGAGGGAGCAGGGTAGAGGACATTAAAGGTATGGGAAGCATTATAACATATTCACGATACATGGTAGGATAAAAGCACAAATATATATAGAAGAGAGGGGGAGGGGGGATGGGTATTGGGAGGGAGCAGGGTAGAGGACATTAAAGGTATGGGAAGCATTATAACATATTCACGACACATGGTAGGATAAAAGCATAAATATATATATTGGAGGGGAGGGGGGGGTTGTATCGATAGAAAGGGTGGGAGGGAGGGGGGCGGGGTATATCATTAGGAAAAATGTAGGAATTGCAAAAATACTCGAGGAAGGATAAAGGGGATTATGGTATTGACTAGATATTGTTTTTATTTTGTTAAGTAGATGTGATGTATGGATGTATTTTCATCTCCCCCCCTTCCTAGAACTTTAAAACTCAGGCCCCTGAAAGGAAGGAATATGTATTGAAATTTTGGTAATGTTATTTTAAAATGTGGTCTGTATATTGTGAAAACTTAATAAAGATTAATATAAAAAAAAAAAAGTAATGGCGGTGATCAGCGATTTTTATTGTGACTGCGACATTGTGGGGGACCCATCGGACATTTTTGACAAATTTTTGGGACCATTGTCATTTATACAGTAATCACTGCTATATAAATGCAGTGATTCCTGTGTAAATGACACTGGCAGTGAAGGGGTTAACCAGTGGGTGGCAGTGTAGGGGTTAAGTGTTCCTAGGGGTGTGTTACTAACTGTGGGGGAGTTGGGCTTTCATTTAGTGAACACTGATCTCTGCTCCAATCACATGGAGCAGAGATCAGCGTCACTAGTTGCTGGGCAGAATGGAGAAATGCTGTTTACACAGCATTTCCTCCATTCAGCCGTCCCGTGAGACGATCGCGGGGATGCCCGCGGCGATCGAGTCCGCGGGTCCCGCGACCGGACTCACGGAGGTCCCGACCAGCGCGGGAGCGCGCCGCCGGCGGCGCGCTCCCGATGGCAGGGTGGCATTGAATATTGGACGTACCTGTACGCCAATATGCCTGCCCGTGCCATTCTGTCGACGCACATCGTTGTGCGCGGGTCGGGAACCGGATATACTATAAGAACTTTATATGGACTTGTTTCTCCACATACCGATTGGCTACTTAGGTGGTTTTTTTTTTTTTTATTCTTTATTTAAATTTTTCATTTAAGTTGCGTACAAAACATAATCAAGTATTATAAAAGAAAACCATAGGACCAAAATACATTCATGCCCTTAAATTTTTCACATTATCCTGGTTTTCTTTCTTTACTTCTCGAGTTCTTCTAAAATATCTCCCTCCCACCCCTCTCCCCACCCCTACCGACCCATTACCTCGTTAAAAATCATAGATTGTCTAAAGATTTTCCAGTATTTCCATTTCACATGGAATCTCTTTCTTTCTCTTTCTTCCTCCATTCCCAGCCCTTCAATACTATACATTTCCTCAACTTTTCCTAGCCATTCCTTTACTTTGGGTGCTTCTATTTCTTTCCATTTTTTCGGAATCAGGCTTTTTGCCACGTTTATTAATGAGCTTGTGAGGGAATTCCTATACTCCTTAATTGGGGTATCTACTGCATGGAATAGGCATAACCATGGGTTCTCAGGTAACTGTATTTTAGCTATTACTTCTATATATCTTATTATTTCTCTCCAATATTCTTTAATCTTGGGACAATCCCACCATATATGGGCCAAACTTCCCGTTTGTCCACAATTCCTCCAACATTTCCCAGATTGTCCCTCCTGGTACTTTGCCATTATATCTGGGGTCCTATACCATCTTACTAAAATTTTATAATTTGTTTCTATCATCTTACTATTTTCCGTGGATCTGTGCACCATCTTCAATATTTTTTCTATATTTTGGTTTTCACCCCGTGCTCCTATCTCTTCTTCCCATTTTTGAATGAAAGTTGGTACCTCCGCTTCACATTCCCGTCTCAAGACCTTATAAAGCTGGGCAATACCTGCCCTTGGGGATTTCCCCTCACATATCCGCTCCAAGGCAGTCAAATTTTCTCCATCTCTAAGCGGTTGTGGTAGTCTTGAGACGAAATGTCTAAGCTGCAGGTATCGCCACTCATTCAAATCCATCCAATCATTTTCTTTCTGTAATATTGCTAGTGTTTTCAATTTCCCCTCTTTAATTATGTGTCGTAATTGCATATTATCTTGTTTTATCCATTTCCCTCCTATTGTACTTTTACCAGGTGCAAAAAAATCATTATCTTTTAAATAAATTAAAGGGGAATTATATTTCCACTTATTATGTTTGTGTATTCCCTCCCATACTCTAAACACATTTTTTGTGACCAAAGGTGTTGTCTTCCCTAGTGATCTATATTTTAAAGGAGTCCAGATTTCTCTACCTAAATTTGTGCCTGATAAACTGTGTTCTATTTTTCCCCATCTTTTTTTACTTTCTAATTTTGCCCATTCCACCACCCGTGTTAACACTGCTGCTTCGTAATATTTTCTAAAGTCTGGGACATTCAGACCCCCCTCGTCTTTTCCCTTTTGCAAAGTCTTCAGTGGGATTCTAGGTTTCTTGTTGTTCCAGATAAATTTAGAAATTAAAGAATTTATCATTTTAAAATATAGGGGGGGGATATATATTGGTAATAGCTGAAATTTATAAAGGATTTTAGGTTGAATAATCATTTTTAAGGCATTAATTCTTCCTAACCATGACAGGGGCTTTGTTCTCATTCTCCTTATTTCTTCTCTCAATTCTTCTAGAAGGGGGATATAGTTTATTAGGTACATTTTTTCTATTGATGCAGTCAGTTTAATCCCTAAATATTTAATTTCCTTTTGCCATAGAAATGGGAATTCTCTCTTAATGTCAAGTTCTTCTCTCGGATTTATATTTACGTTTAAGATTTCTGACTTGCTTGGGTTGATTTTAAAGTTAGATAATTCTCCGTATTCCTGTAAAGCCTTTAACAAGTTTGGCATGGAGATTCGTGGGCTGGATACATAAAACAGAATATCATCCGCGAATGCGGCTGTCTTATGTATTTCCCCCTCTATCTCAACCCCCTTTATATCTGGGTTTCTCCTTATCGTCTCCAGGAGTGGCTCCAATGCCAGAACGAACAATAGGGGGGACAGCGGACACCCCTGTCTAGTCCCATTGTTCATTCTGAAGGCTGTTGATAGTACCCCATTAACTCTTACCACTGCCTTGGGGCTGTTATATAGTGCCTTTATCCACTTCAAAATTTTGGGACCAAACCCCATTCCCCTTAGGGTACCCATCATGAATCCCCAGTCTACTCGGTCAAAAGCTTTCTCAGCATCTATTGATAGGAGTAGACTGGGGATTCTACTCTCCTTCATCCTCTGAAGCAGTAATAATGACCTTACTCCATTATCTTTTCCTTCTCGCCCCTCAATGAATCCCACCTGATCTGCATGGACTAAGCTAGGCATTAACTTCTTTATTCTAGCGGCCAATATTTTTGCGAACAATTTAATGTCCGTATTGAGTAGTGAGATCGGTCTATAGTTTGAGCATATTGTATTCTCTTTTCCCTCTTTCAATATCGTGGAGATTGTCGCAGTGGAGGCCTCCTCGCTCAGTCCATATTTTGTACCTAGTCCATTATAATATGCACATAAAATTGGGGCTAGTATGTCTCCAAACTTTTTTAGATATTCTATTGTATAGCCATCAGGCCCTGGACTCTTTCCTCCTTTGGTCTCTTTTATTGCCTGTATTACTTCTTGGACTGAGATTGGATTCTCCAATTCCTGCGCCAATTCCCCCGGTATTTTAGGGATATTTGCTTGAAATATATAGTCTTTGATTTTTCCCCTTCTCTTCATCTCTTGCTTTTCTGTCTCTTTTTTTCTCACGGAATATAACTGCCCATAATATTCTCTAAAAACTTCTGCTATTTCCTTAGTTTTATAGACCGACTCTCCCTCTTTATTTAATATTTTCTCTATATAATTCTTCGATCTTTTTTTCCTCAATATCTTTGCTAAGATCTTACTATTTTTAATGCCGCTATAATATCTCTCTTTATTAATCCTATTATATATCGTCCTCATTTCCTGTTCCATTAATTCCCCGAGTTCCTCTCTTTTCATAGCCAGTTTATGTAATAGGTCCACTACCTGTCCACTTTCCCTGCCATTTGCCTTTTTATGTTCTTGCTCTAATCCATGGATTTCCTCCCTCAACTCTCTACTCTTTTTAATACCTTCTCTCTTCCTATTTGTACCTAGTGAAATATATATCCCTCTTATATAAGCTTTATGTGTCTCCCAAATAATATTTTCCATATTCTCTTCATTTAAATTAGTGGTAAAAAAAAACTCCAATTCCTTTCTAATTATTTCCTCTCCCTTCTCGTCCAACAGTTCCCTATTCAATTTCCAGGAAAAAGGAGATTTCTGAAATCCTGGGATTTTGATCTTCAGGCATATTGGAGAATGATCAGACAATGTTCTAATTCCTATATCTGTGGATATCACCTCGTCCAGAACCCTATGTTCCACTAACCAGTAGTCGATCCTTGTGTACGTCCTGTGTACCGGGGAATAGAACGAGTAGTCTCGTATCCTTGGGTGCATAGTTCTCCACACATCCATAAGCTGGTACTGATATAGCCTGTGTTTTATTATTCTCCTCTGCTCCTTCCCAATCCCCTGCACACGGGACGAACTATCCATTTGCGGATTCATACAAAAGTTCATATCTCCAGCTATAATTACTCTTCCTCTTTTAAAATCCCATAATTTCTCCAATATTCCTTTCAGAAAAACCGTTGGACTTCTATTTGGGCAGTATATGTTAGCGAGGGTATAGTCTACTCCCCATAGTTTCCCCTTCAGAAAGAGGAATCTACCCTCCGGGTCGACTAATCTTTCTTCTATTTTATAGTATACCTCCCGTCCTATACCGATAGCTACCCCTTTTGAGTTCCTTGAGTAAGAATCTCCATAAAACCACACCGGGAACCTAGGGGAGTATATTCTAATCTTGCTTTCGTATGATAGATGGGTTTCCTGTAAGAACACTATACCCGCTTCATATTGTTCTATTTCTTTCAGAATTTTAAACCGCTTTGCTGATTCATTTAGCCCCCTAACGTTATATGACAAACAATTAACTATAGACATAGCTTTTAGTCAGGCTGGTTTCTCCTCTTTTCTCACTTAACGAGGTTCTCTGCTGTCGGGTCTTCTTTCTCCCCCCACCCCTCCCACCCCCCCTCCCAACCTCCTCCCAACCCTCCCAGACCCCTCTTTGGTCCTTGTACCTATATCCAGAATATATCCCCATCCTGGAATATGTACCTCACCCCTTGGGGTGAAGCTCCAAGCCCGGCATTCCGTGTCCCTCCACTCCCCCCCGGCCTTGAAGGCCCGGTAGACATAGGGGGGGAGAGGAGGGAGCAGATAGTCCAGGGAGGCTCTTCCCGTTTTCACCCATACCCACATTAACTTTTATTTACTTTACCTCTCCCATCTCGTTTCTTTTGTAATAAATTACACCAGCCCCCCCCTCCCCCCCTCTCCCCCTACCCCCCCCCCCCCTTACATTAAGCTCTCTGCCCTATTCCCTCTTCAATTAGTCTTTCTTCTCTTTCCGATCGCTTAGGTATACTAATGGTTGGAATCTGTAACTCTGTACAAAAGTCCTGTACTTCTTCCGGAAATTTCAATCTAACCGTCTTTCCGTCCCTATGTACTATCAATGCTGCAGGAAACCCCCAACTATATTTAATATTAGCTTGTCTTAAATGTTCTAGTAATGGTTTTAATTGTCTTCTTCTGGATAATGTTTCACTTGACAAGTCCGCAAATACTTGCAAAGTTGTTTGCTCGTATTGCAACGGGTGTCTCTCTCTGAGGTTCCTCCATATTTTCTCCTTATCTGTATACCGATGGAATTTAACAATGACATCTCGTGGGGTCTCCTCCTTCATTCCTAGAGGCTTTCTAATTCTATGTACTCTATCGATCTTTAACTCCTCGTCCTCTTCTCGTCCTAGTAGGGGGTTAAATATTTTCCTTATTTTTTCTTCCAGTTTCTCTCCATTTTGCTCTGGGAGGGCTCTTATCCTTAGATTTTGGCGTCTATTTTGATTTTCCTGTGCTTCCATTTTATAGAAGGTATTTCTTTGGTTTATTTGCAGTGCTTTCACTTGCGATTTTAATTCTGCGATTTCTTGTGTTTGTTTCTCAGTTCTCTCCTCAGCCTCTTCTACTCTCCGCAGCAAATGGCCCAGATCCATCCGGACATTTGTAATCTCACTCTTAATTAAACTTTCCATCCTTTCAAACATTGCCATCATCTCGATCTTCGTGGGCATTTGAGCTATACTTCGCTGTTCTTCCCCGTCCCCCTCGTAAGTTTCCATCTCTCTCTCTGTTTGTGTTTCTTCTCTTGTTTTATCTCCTTGGGCTCCTTTTAACTTAGCCATTTCCTTTTTTGCGTTTTTGGTTGGCAAGGATGTTTTTTTTTCTACATCTGGGCTTTTTTGGTTACCCTCTTTAGTTGTCAAGTATTTTTGTATTGAACTAGCGGTTACACTAGTATTTAAACTCTCCCTCGGGGTTTTAGATTCTGTTGTTTTATGTGATCTTCCCCTCATCATGTATCTTGTTCACTTGTCTTGTTTGACAAAATAGTTGTCCTGTATAGAGGGGAGTACCTCTCGGTTCCAATCTTTGCTTTTATTGGATTTGAATGGAGGGGCAAGGGGAGAGAAGAATATCCTGCCGTTTCACCTCTCAGGCACCCTAGTTTAGATGGAATACTTCTCTTCTCTTTTGCTTTAAGAATGGAAAATTCTGCGACTTGATGGATTTTTTTTTTTACTTTTTTTTTTTTTTTTTATTAGGGCACCTGTAAAGATCCTGTAAAGGAACAATAAAAAAAAAAAAACGTACCCTTCGTCCCTTTTTTCCGATCTCTATATAGCGTAAGAGGGGCGGGAGCACACGTAGAGAGAGAGGAAAAAAAAAAGAAAACGCATAAGGAACAAAAAAAAAAAAAAAAAAAAAAAAAGGGGAATGTCCTTATACTTTTGCAGCTCTATTTCTACTTGATCCAATTGTCTAATCAGCTGCTATCCACCACATAATGGAAAGTTACTCTCCAGAAAATATCGCTCCAAGCTTATCGCATAGTTAAATCGCAGAGTTCATCATTTAATTTGCAGCTTAGTTCATAACATAGTTCATAACCTTTTCAGTCAGTACTAAGCTGTATCAATACTTAGTCCTTAAGTGAGCTTAAACCTCAGTACTAGTTTCAACTATCAGTTTAGTAGTTTCCAGTACTTCCAGCATTTAATCAATTGAGCCACTCCTGGATTCATAGTTTTCAGACAAAATCATTGCTCCATCAAGACCTCTCTTATGTCTCCAGTCACTTAACCCTTTCAGGCCCCCTAGTTTAGATGGAATTGAAAATTCTGCAACTTGGTGGATTTTTTTTTTTTGTATTTTATTTTGCTGGGGCACCTATGAAAATCCTATAAAGAACCTATGAAAAACGTACCATTCATCCCTCTTTCCCGGTCTCTATATAACGTAAGAGAGGCGGGAAGATACGAAGGAAAAAAAAAAAAAAACGCAGAGGGGGGGGGGGAGGATTCGGAGGGAAGAAAAAAAAGGAATGTCCTTATGCTTTTTCAGCTCTATATTAGCTTAACCCAATTATCTAATCAGCTGCTATCCACCACAGGAAGGAAAGTTACTCTCCAGTAGATATAATGGAAAGTTACTCTCCAGTAGGTATCGCTCCGAACTTATCGCATAGTTAAATCGCAGAGTTCATCACTTAATTTGCAGCTTAGTTCATAGCATAGTTCATAACCTTTTCAGTCAGTACTAAGCTGTATCAATACTTAGTCCTTAAGTGAGCTTAAAACTCAGTACTAGTTTCAACTATCAGTTTAGCAGTTTCCAGTAATTCCAGCATTTAATCAATTGAGCCACTCCTAGGGTTATTAGGCAATCATTGACATTTAAACAAGTCCTCTCATTGGTACGTTCTTACAAACATTTCAATTCCGTAGCTCTCATAGATTCATAGGTTTCAAAAAGAATCATTGCTCCATCAAGACCTCTCTTATGTCTCCAGTCAGTTAAATTTTAGCCAGTCCCAGCTGCTGCATCTCTCCCTCAGTTAGTCATCAAATCTCTTTAGCTTCCACAGCAAACACAGTTCAAACACAGTTCACGATGCAACAGCGCTGGATAACCTAGGGGCTCTGGAGGGTAGTATGCAGAGCATAATATACAGAGGACACAAAGGCAGAGATAAGAGGGGGGGCGTATGGAGGAGACAGAGGGGAGGCCAGCAACCAACAGTCACTCGTGGGGTCTCAGGATCAGGTGTTTTCTCTTGCAGCCATTTTTTTGATTGAACCAGGGATATCTCTCACTTACCCCTGTTCAGTTTCCTGCATCCTTTACTGCTGTCCACCCCGATCTATCAGTCGCTCCTCCTTGGTCTCCTGATCCAATATCATGGGGAATAGGCATCTGCGGGGTCACCATGTGCTGTCCTCTAACACGGTGTTCTATCCCACTTCACCAGCATCTGCATCAGACTTGCTGCCATGGATCTCCTGCCTCCCCTTCCGTCCTCACAGACACCGCCTCGGGCTCCTCCCCCAGCTTTCCCACATCACATCCTCCTTAGGTGGTTTTTAATGCCATTGTTTGCACTGAATATCTCTAGTTATTCTGCTAGCGCTGTTAGTGCTATGATGATTATTTCAATTTTTTTTTCCTTGCATATCTTATCAATTGTTTGGTTATATAATAGCTCCTGTAGTGCATTAATCTTTTTCTATCCATTTGGGATCAGTGACATCTAGTGCTTCTGATACTTTTTTTTTGCTAATTCCATGTTTACTTTCACTTTAAACAGTTCATTCATCAAGCTGACCCCTACAAATGGTTTCCTTTACTAACTCCTATCGCCACTGTCAGAGCTGTGTAAACTGTATGAATACAAGGCTTCCTCTGACTGGCTGAGGTGGAGAGGCAGGAGGATGAAGTCGCACAATCTCTACCTTGGGAAATAAGTGGAGCCTTTGCATTTATTTATAAAATACAAGGCTTTCTATGATTGGCTGAGCAATGCTCACCCTGTCTCGTTATGTTCCAGTGGCATACAGGAGGTTCCCATCCTGCTGCTGGAACACAGTGCTGTATACTGTAGGTAACTGACGCTACATGTAGTTTATACAGCACTGACAGCAAATAGTTTGTTTGGGCCGAGCTGGCCCAAAAAGGGAAAGCAAATCTGGATTTAGGCTTTAATGGGTTTTTAATGATAAAAGGTACAATTTTAGTTTTTTCTTTTTATTATACCCTTCTGTATATTGTTTCAGGACTGTGTTCATGATAAGGGCCGGTTCACACAGCGAGGCGCGGCGAGGCGTCTCCGACTTGCCTCGCCGCGACCTGCGGGGACCTCAGCGGCGACTTGCAGAGGACTTCTGTATAGAAGTCAATGCAAGTCGCCCCCGAAGTCGCCCCAAAGTAGTACAGGAACCTTTTTTCTGAGTCGGAGCGACTCGAGTCGCTCCTCTCAGAACGGTTCCATTGTACAGAACGGGGGCGACTTGCGGGAGCGAGGCGAGGCGAGCCGTGTCGCCTCGCATCGCCTCGCTGTGTGAACCGGCCCTTAAGGTCCACTTTTGTCTGTAATACAGAGGACATCAACTCCTGCATGCCATGCCAAATTTTTGTTTTGAAAATATTAGCAAATATTCCCTAACAAATATAATCAATATCAGGTAATTTGGATGTATTCTTTTTTTTTTTTTAATTAGATGGGAGGTCAGTTGAAATATATTGTATTGTTTTTAATGTTTTACAGTTTTTTCTCCAATGTTTAATATGAAATAGACAGATAAATATACTGAACATTTAAAGTGATTGTAAGGGCTCATTTTTTTTCCCTCTAAAAATAGCAAACATGTTATACTTACCTGCTCTGTTGCAGTGGATTTGCACAGAGCAGCCTGAATCCTCCTCTTCTTGTGTCCCTCTTCGGTGCTCCTGGCCTCTCCCTTCTGTTCAGTGCCCCCTACAGCAAGCAGCTTGATATGGGGGTACCCAAGCTAAATCAAAGCTCCATGTATCCATTCACACATGGACCCCGACCCGGCCTCTCCCCTCTCTCCCCTGAATGGCTAGCTAACTTTGATTGACAGCACCAGGAGCCAATGGCGCCGCTTCTGTGTCTCAGCCAATCAGGAAGGAGAATCTCAGATGGCTGTGAAATTGGTGGACATTGCTGGACAGAAAGGGACCTCAGGTAAGTATTAGGGGGTGCTGGGGCAGCTGCTGCACACAGAAGGCTTTTTATCTTAAAGGTGTTGTAAAGGTAATTTTTTTTTTTTTTTAAAGAACAAACATATTATACTTACCTTTACTGTGCAGCTCGTTTTTCACAGAGTGGCCCCGAACCTGGTGTTCTGGGGTCCCTCGGCGGCTGTCTCGGCTCCTCCCTGCAAGAACTAAGCACCTTCATGTGAGCTCTCTCGCATGGTGGTTAGTTCTTGCAGGCGCGCTCCCTTAATACAGCCGGTGGCTATAGCCGCTCACTGTATCACTTGGCCCTGCCCCCCCGGAGCGCCGCGTCATTGGATGTGATTGACAGCAGCGCGAGACAATGGCTACGCTGCTTTCAATACATCCACTCTAGCCAATCAACGGCCAGGCTGAGCGGCAAAGAGGAGATCGGGGACTAGCGCAGCAGGTGAACGGGCTCAGGTAAGTAAAACAGGGGGGCTGGGGGACCGGTATTGTCAGATGTTTTTTCACCTTAATGCATAGGATATATTAAGGCGAAAAAATGCAAACCTTCACAACCCCTTTAATGCATAGAATACATTAAGATAAAAAACCTTGTGCTTTTACAGCCCCTTTAATAACTTACACATTAGAATATTTTTTATAGGTTAAACTTAAATTGCTCTGGACCTGAAGTGGTTAAAGTTGAATCTAGTGACAGTGAGAAAAGCTTGTTGATATCAAAATATATGTGCATAATTCTGAATTATTCAAATAAAATATTAAAATATACAAGATAAAAGGGACAAACAGCCCATCTCTTATTTGAATGAGTTTCGGCTCCTACTGTGCAATCATATTCGCTGAACATTCACTGGGGAATTATTTTGTACATTTATAAAGCAAAGAAACAACTTTGCACTAACCCATCTTGATATAAACTATGTAATCAAAAGCCAGTAGCAAGTCCAGTCAAGTTTCCAGATGCTTCCAAACTGCTGCTTTAGACATACTAATTCTGTTCAATGGCTGAATAAAAATTAAAAGAACAGCTCTCAGGACCAAATCACTTCCAATGGCGGTCATTATCTAAAACTGAAATTGAATGAGACTGACCACACAAACATTTAGGTCAAATTATGCATGCCAACGTTGCCTGTGAGATGACACCTCCATTTATAGTTATTTCCCGTACTCCATCTGTCATTGTGTCTTACTGAAAAATGCTATGGTCCAGGAAGATTACACACATTGCAATTAGTTGACACATATGACATATTCAATGCAGTTCAAATACAGTTTAAAACCTTTACATGCATTTCATGCACTAAAATCAGGCATATCACTGGGAAGCAGTAAAGGGGAAGTGTACATATCAACCACAAGCCTCATATCATTGTCTAGTTTGTAAAATGTACTTTGGCAGGGCCTTCTTTAATATTGATTGGACCCTGGGCAAAACATTTCTTGGGCCCCCTTCACCCCCCCTTGCAGGTTTTCCTCTCCACCTGCTCTGAGATATACAATAAATAGCAGCTAGACTCAAAATCAGTTTACTGAATCACACCAGGCAGCTATTGCAATTGGTTGCCAGAGGTTACAGTGTATCATTACTGCTCACTGACTGGTTTCTAGAGGTCACAGTACACATTAGGGCTCACTTATTAGTTGCTAGAGGTTACAGTACATGATTTTTGCTTATTGATTGGTTGCTAGAGATTACTGTGGATATGACCTCAGGGGGGCATGATATACATATCAATGCAGCCAGCCTCCGCTATTCACATATGAATGCCAGTAATTTACATGTAAACACAGGGTCTGCAGGTGAGTCGTCTATACACAACAGTAGAGCAGAGCTGGGCAGCATTAGTAGCAGCACTTCACAATGAGATATTGGGACACAGCGCGGGACTAAAACCTCAAGGGACGAGGGAATTTAAACTGGGATATTTGGGAAGTATGAGGCAGCTGCTTTGGGCCCCACAACAATGACAGGGCCCAGTGCAGCTGCCCCTTTTGGCATGCCTTAAAGATGGCCCTGTGCTTTGGCACTGAGACTTCCTTAGGGACATAGCTGAGGGCATGTTCTATAGGTATATGCATATTTTTACAGTATTTGAAGCTGTTACCTAAAGCATTTTTATAAGGTGCTGTGATATCACATAAAATTCCACATTAGGAGCACCAAATAGGTTATTCTAAATAATCAAATAAACAAAAACAGTGTATGTATAGCCAAATCCTTTTTAATTTTGAATAGGGTAGGGAATTGTTTTACTGCTTTTTACTAGGTAGATTTATCCTTTTTATGTGATCACTGCCACCGAGACAGAAAACTTTTGGAGCTCACAAGAATAACAAGTAAAGGTAAATCTTCCAACAAGGAAGTCTGTTGTTCTGATAATGGTCTAAGAGGGATAGTTACCTTATATACAGATTTTCTCTAACTTTCTGTTGCCACTAAAACATTACATAGTAGGTGAGGTTGAAAAAAGACACAGTCCATCGAGTCCAACCCATGTGAGTGATTATATGTCAGTATTAACCTGTATATATCTGTATGTTGTGGTTGATCAGGTGCTTATCTAATAGTTTTTTTGAAACTATCGATGCCCACTGAGACCACTGCATGTGGAAGGGAATTCCACATCCTTGCCGCATTAATTTTGTGTAGAGTGAAATATACCTGATTGATCCTGTCTTCAGCTTCCCCTCCCAACTTTTCTTTGTCCCCACTGCAGGCTGAGACTGTGTAGACCAATCAGTATGCCGATTGAGTATATTCACTAAGAAACTCATAAAAAAAGCTTAGTTGTAATATAAATCAATATTAAATATTTCCAATACCTAATACCTGTACAGTAATTAAAAAGATCCTTGGATGCTGATTCAGTCTGAACAAAGTGAAAGCTAATGTCAATCATCTCTGACTTCTCCTACACCATATTAATGCACAAAAAATACACATTTGATGTTCAATATTTATAGGGAGCTATAAACCATTTTTTTGATTTTTATAATTTAATCTGAATTGCTCTTCTGAAACTTTTTTTTTTTTTTTTTTGCAGTGCACCAATCAGGACTGTGCAGACAGACTCAAAGAGATTGATTTACTAAAACTAGCAAGTGCAAAATCTGGTGCAGCTGTACATAGAAACCAATCAGATTCAATTTTTTCCCCTCAGCTTAATTGAACAAGCTGAAGTTAGAAACTGATTGACTACCACAACTGTACTAGATTTTGAACACTCCAGTTTTAGTGAATTAACCCCATACTGTAGTAATAGAAGCTGCTTCCAAGGATCTTTCCCTGCAGATACTTAATTTCAGGGAAATATCATGTCACCACACAACAGCGTTTCGGGAATAAGGTACTTAGAGGACTAAAAAAAATACAATGGCATGATATATATATAATTTATGGGAATGAATTATGGAAATTAACACTTCTCTCTTTAGTATGACTTTAAAGTACAGCTGTATATTGGAGGCAGGACGGGCTTCTCTAAAAAGAAGGGTTGCCAGGGATCACCTAAAAGTGGACAGTAGGAGACATTTGATCACTAGCTGAGCTTACAATCGATCCTTTTTCTTTAGCATTATATTCTCTCTAAAGGCCAAGTTAACCCTGTGACAAAAATATTATTTCAGATTATGTATCACTTATTTTATTTCATAAACCCCAATGCCCAGTTGCAGAACAGGTTGTTTTATAGTATTCTGCAAGACATCCTGTAAAATATAATTTAAAATGAGTGCCACGGGTGATATTTTTGGAATTGGAATAACATATTTTAAAATAATACAGAACTTAAGACTGCTTTCTAATGAAATTCATTTCACACAGCAACACCTTTTCCCTCAAGGAAGAACGTGTTCAATTTTTGCTACTCACATTTAAAGACTATATTTCTTTATATTTCTTATATTTCTTATATTTCTTTATATTTCTACTCTAAGTTAAGCCAATATTGTTTGGTGAGTGATAAAGCCTTTGTGTTATCCAGAATGTTTTCAATAAAGCACCTTATGAATATGACAGCATTCTATGCTGACAGCTTTAGGGTGTCAGCAGCTGTGTCTGTGTTAGTAGAGTGGAAAGGAATGGACAGCAGTGATGCGTTATTGGATGTACTCTTTCAGACAGGCGCAATCTCCAGAGATGGTAAAAGGTCAGTCTTTCACTGCAGCAAAGTGAATTAAAAAGATGTGTGTGCAAGGATTGACTGTCCAGTGTTCCAGAAACCACCCACCCACAGATTATATATAGCATTTCATTTTTTCCCATGTCCTTACTTAAGTTAGAATTATACATAAAATACAAATACTTTTTTTCAACTAGCAATCAAGCAATAAGCAGTCGTTAAAGCATATGTAACCGCCCAAAATTGTAATTTGTGGCAGTTTACAAGTCTTTGGATATGATATGGTAGTTACATTAGTTTTTTTTAAGGCAATTCTTTTTCTCTAGATTTTCACCTGGTAATGCGGGGGCTACACCCACTCCTCCACTGCATAAAGGGAGCCATGGTTGCCACCCAGGCTGGACTACAAACACGTCTGTCTTTGTTCAAGTCCACTACATAGGGGACAGGCAGATTAGTAGCTTACAGAAGTAGGATACGATTGTTTTATGCTTCCAGTTTGTCTCCCAGGAAACAGCATTTCTGGCAAGATCAACAGGTATTTTCTGTACTTACTGAAAATATTTTTAGTCTGAAAAAAGATCAGGGGACACAGAGCCATAGTAATTACTATGTAGGTTATATCGGACCGACAGGTGCTGAACACTGGCATGCCCCTAAGGCGTGTACTCCCCTATATGACCCCTCCCATTGCTGGGAGTCCTCAGTTTTTTCACCAGTGTCTAAGTGTTTGTCAGGAGTAAACATGTGCTGTGCTGAGCTCCACTGGTAGTAATCCTTGCTGGGGCTAGCCATGCTGACCGGATCCGTTCTGATGTCTTTTCATGGGCTAAATGAATGGTAACCGGGCCTCGTGTCTGAAGAAACAAGGTTTTGCTTGCAAACGCTTCTCTTTGAGAGCTGGGCCCTAAGATCCAGTACTTTTTGGTAGTGAGGCCATAAAGTTTTCCTATCCAGGATTGTGGGTAACCTGAGGTTCCTCGATTCCTGAACGTTTCCTAAAAGGTCTCGGAGCCTACCGTGATGGGTGAAGATAGGGTCTTTATCTCTGATAAAACCCTGCTGCGAGGATAAGGTAAGGGAGATTTTCTCAGGAATTTCTCCTTCTATGTATAATGTTGTCATGACTGTGTGTCACCATTGGGGGCTGTATTGAGCACTCACCGTCCTGACGCTGGAAACAGCAAGGAAGCCTTCACTCTCTTCTCCTCCAGCCGCAACAGATTCTCCGGTAAGAAAGGGGGGGGGGGTCTGGTCTCTTCCTGTGCCCTTAAATATTTGTTTTTTCCCCTTCAGGGGACAGGATGCAAAGCAATTGCCTTTTTAAAAAAAAAGTACAGACTGCGTCCGCATCAGCGGAGGATTTACCCCCGCCATTCCTACAGGTCCACAGGATGCCGCTCGCACAGGAAAGCACTTTCCCTTGAAAGAAAAGGAGGAAAGGAAGGGGGTTGGGCGTAATTCGCGGGGGGGTGTGGCTAACGGTGTCAGACGCCGGCCACACATGGAGGAAGCTGGTCTCAGCTTTGTGTATGTGAAAGCTGCTGCTGGCTATGGAAGGACAGAGCAGGAGGAATTATCTAAAAGGTAATTTCTTTTGCACTGTAAACTAAATCCATTTCCAAAAGAATGTCATCCTCCTCTGAGAGGGATATGGCTAGTCAGATTGAGCTGTCAGGTGTAGAACACTTCAGTTCCTGTATATATCAACTGTTTTGAAAAATGGGGGGTTCCAGCAATTGATGCTGCAATCACATCCAAGAGCAGAGTATCTCATGTGCGGTGGATATTGCACTGATGTTAAAGGATCCAGCAAATTAAAGTTGGATCTTCCTTTTAAAGACAAGATGTCTTTTGCAGTTCAGTAGCGCAGCCAATTCTTGCTACAATTGGTGTATCTCAGTACATTAACCCTTTAACGTTCTGCTCCACCATTTTGGTGGAGCACATTTTGAATCACGCTAACTCATTGAAAAATGTGGACTTCTAAGGGTTAAGGAACAGTTTGTGGAGATACCTGAAATTCTGCCTGATCAGCAGGCCCGGAAATGGGCTGGTGTATCTGATGCACTATGTCTCACAGTAGGCGCTATGAAAGACTCTATCATTTAAGCCTTATGGCTTATGCTTGGACTAGTGCATTCTCGCAGAGTTCTGTTGTTGAAATATTGATCAGCCGAAGCACCATGTGCAAGCTCTTAGCCAGTCCCTTCCTGGGATACGGCTACTTAGAGACGATCTGGATAAGTACACCCAAAAGACCTCCAATAGGGTAAAGCTCTCTTTACCAGTAAAAAGAGGTTCAAACATTTCTGCTTTTATCGTGCTGCCTCTCCTATGCCAGGGGCATCTGCTGATGGCCTCAACCGTCAGGTTCAAGGGAAAGTCCCCAAGGGCAGTACCAGGATCTTGGGGCAGAAAGCCCACAAAGCAGAATGCTAAAGCCTTCTCATAAAGGGGCACCCCCACTCATTCGGGTGAGGGGAAAGGTCCTGCGATTTTCAAGATATGGCAGGAACAAGGTCAAGACAGATGAATTTTTTCTCTAGGTTACGACTAGAGTTCCAAGAGTTTCCATCTTCTCCGAGAATGTTCTTAAGGATCCAGAGAAAAAAATAAGTCTCTCTTTCTGGCCTCTGGATCAGCTGTTATCCCAGTCGGTGATATCAGAGGTTCCCTTAGTGGAACAGGGGGTTTTGGCTCAAATCTTTTAAGGTTCCAGAAATGAACGGAGAGGTAAGACCCATTCTAGATCTTGAAGATCTGAATCGGCACTTAAAAATCTGATCCTTTCATAATTCGTCCACCCTGCAAGGAGGGGAATTGCATATCTCCATGTGGCAAATTTTCCCGTTCACCAGAAATGTCTGTGTTTTTTAAATATAAAATTATCTTTTCAGTTGTGGCCCTGCCATTCGGCTTAGCCACAGCACCACAAGTGTTCTGAAAGATTTTGGCACCTCCTTTAGCCAGATTAAGGGCTAAAGGCATAGCGGTCCTAGCCTATTAGAAGATCTACTTTTAATAGACCATTCAGTCTCAGGTCTAAAACCAGAGTCTGATCTCAGCCGTATCTATCTGAAATCTCTAGGTTGGATACTCAACCTTGGAAGATTCTCCAAACCATCAAGGAAATTACAGTACTTGGGGGCTGGTTATAGATACCATACAGAAGAAAGCATTCTTACCCCAGACAAGAATCAGTTCCATTGTATGACTAATTCAACTTACCAAAACAATGGAAAATTCCTTCATTCAGCTGTGCAGGAGATTTTTAGGGGAAATGGTGGCCTCCTTCAAGGCTGTCCCTTGCGCGCAGTTTTACTCAAAAATTGCTTCAAGACACCATCCTGTCGGTCTAGAATAAAAAAGGTTCATGCCTTGTTTTTTTCCAATACGCTTGGCTCCTGACATAAGTCAAAGCCTAAATTGGTGGTTGTTATCCAGAAAAGGGGAAAATCTTTATCCTGGAAGGTGTTAACAACAGATGCCAGCCTTCTAGGCTGGGGAGCAGCCCTGGAAGAAGATTCTGTCCAGGGGAGATGGTCCAGGTTAGAGGACCTTGCCTATCAACTTTTTTTGGAAGTTTCAGGCAGTACGTCTGGCTCTAGAATCTTGGACGGTCAGACTACAAGACTGTCCTGTCAGAAATCAGTCTGACAAGGCCATGGCGGTGGCTTACATCAATCACCAGGGGGGCACCAGAGGTCGTGCAGCCCAAAAAGAGGTGAATAATGTTCTAGCTTGGGCAGAACACAACATTCCTTGCCTATCGGCAATTTTCTCATTTTTCAGGGGTACTACTTGAGTCGCCTACAATTATTTCAGGGAGAATGATCTCTTCACCCCAACATCTTCCTAGCGATATGTCAGAGATGGGGTATTCCGGACATGGACCTATTTGTGTCCAGATTCATCAACAAAGTCGACAACTTTATGTCGAGAACAAACGGTCCGCTAGCAGGCTTAACAGACGCATTAGTCTTCCCATGGGATCAGTTTTCACTGATCTATGCATTTCCTCCAGTTCTGCTACTTCCACGCCTTCTTCGCAGGATTAAGCAGGAACAAAAGGAGGTGATTCTGGTGGCCCCAGCGGGTCCCAGAAGATCTTGATCTACCGAGATCATAAAGATGTCAGTAGGAGTCCTTCTTGCACAAGGTACAGTATTTCATCCTACCTTACGGACAAAAAATTTAACAGGCTTGACTGTTGAATGCCACTCTATAAAAGATTGTGGGTGATGTTCTTCAGTAGTGTCTACTTTGATTAATTCCAGGAATCCGGCTTCCAGAATCACTTACTTTAGAGTCTGGAAGGCATATGTTTCCTGGTGTGGATCCAGGGGTTGGCACCCCAGAAAGTATGTCATAGCCAGGATTCCTGATTTCCTGCATATGGGATCTGAAAGTAAGCTGGTCTTGACTTCTATCAAGAGCCAGATCCCGGTTTTGTCAGTGTTTTTCCTATGGCCTCTTGCTTCCCACTCTTGGTGCATAGCTTATTCAGGAGGTAACACAGTTTATTCCCCCTATCAAGGCACCTCTAAATCCTTGGGATTTAAAATTGGTCTTATCGGCTTTGCTGAATCAGCCGTTTGAAACTTTACGAGAAATTTCCTTGGTTCTTTTGACAAGAAAGATAATCTTTTCTGGTTGCCATTTCTTCTGCTAGCAGACTATCAGAACTAGCGGCTCTGTCTTGTAAAAGCCATATTTCAGCATGCCTCAGAATGAGGTGGTTTTATGTCCTCATCCTGAATTCCTACCATAAGTGGTAACAGGTTTTCATTTAAACCAAGATATTATTCTTCCTTCTTTCTCCCCAGGGCCTTAATCTAGCCACTTCACATCCAGGCCAATTCTGACATTTCTCTCCTACATGTAAAATTCATAATTTTTTTGCTAGAAAATTACATAGAACCCCACAAACATTATATATGTTTTTTTTTTAGCAAAGACCCTAGAAAATACAATGGCGGTCATTGCAACTTTTTATCTCGCACGGTATTTGCGCAGCAATTTTTCAAACACATTTTTTTTCAGAAAAAAAACAGTTTCATGCTTTAAATAGATACCCAACATGTCACGCTTCAAAATTGCACACGCTCGTGAAATGGCGCCAAACTTTGGTATTTAAAAATCCCCATAGGCGACGCTTTCAATTTTTTTAGTGGTTACATGTTTTGAGTTACAGAGAAGGTCTAGGGCTAGAATTATTGCTCTCGCTCTAACGTTCGCGGCGATACCTCACATGTGTGGTTTGAAAACTGTTTTCAAATGTGGGCGGGACTTACGTATGCGTTCGCTTCTGCATACGATCTCACAGGGACAGGGGCGCTTTAAAAAAATGTGTTTTTTATTGTCAATTTTACTTTTATTTTTTTTGTTTGACACTTTAAAGAAAAAAAAAATGTATTACTTTTATTCCTATTACAAGGAATGTAAACATCCTTTGTAATAGGAATATGGCATGATCGGACCTATTTACGGTGAGATATAGGGTCAATAAGACCCCACATCTCACCTCTAGGCTGGGAAGCCTAAAATAAAAACAAAACAAAAATTATCACGGCTTCCCAGCCAAGGCAGCGCCGTTATTTTGAATGCAGAGGCCGGGTGTGATGTCATAACATCGTGCCCGGCCTCCGAATGATCATAGAGACTCCGGGGACCATCCGGTCCGCTGGAAATCTCTATGATACCATCCTGGGGCTGGCGGATCCTGTGACCGACTCACCAATGGAAGCGGTGAGTCGGTAGAAGCACCGGAGGACAGCGGGGGGGATGTCCCCTCCAGCGGCCCGTAAGAACAATCAAGCGGCGGAACAGCCACTATGATCATTCTTATGGTGCAGGGAATCGCCGGCTGAAAATGCCAATATCTGAATGATGTCTGTAGCCTCAGGCATCATTCAGATATAACACCACACAGCCGACGACGTCATATGATGTACCTTGAGCACCAAGTGGCTAGGGAAGAGAAGGCACTACATTCTCTTGATGTAGTAAGAGTGTCTATTTAAAGGTGACCACTCAGGTTCGCAAAACGCAGGTTTTGTTTGTATTGCCAGAGGGTCCGAGATGTGGACAGGCAACATCAAAATCCACTATTTCCAAATGGATTTGTCAAGTGATTGTTCAAGCTTCAGCTTAAAGAAGAAAATTCTTCCTTCTCATGTTAGAGCACAATCATCCAGGGCGATTAGTGCCTCTTGGGTAGTGCATCATCAGGCCTCTATGGCTCAGATCTGTAAGGCCACGACTTGATCTTCGGTTCATACGTTTATCAGATTTTATCAAATCGATATTAAAGGTCATAAGGATATTGCCTTTGGGCGCAGTATACTGCAGGCTCCGAGATGAGTCCTCTGGCCTCCTGTTTTTTGTTGTGTCTCCCCCCCTTCAGTTGCCATTGCTATGGGACATCCCACATAGTAATTACTATGGCTCTGTGTTCCCTGATGTAAGAAAAGAAAATAGGATTTTTAAAACAGCTTACCTGTAAAATCCTTTTCTTTGACGTACATCAAGGGACACAGAAGTCCCTCCCTTCTTGGTATACACTTGGCTACAAAACTGAGGACTCCCAGTAATGGGAGGGGTTATATAGGGGAGTACACACCTTAGGGGCGTGCCAGTGTCCAGTACCTGTCGGTCCGATATAACCCACATAGTAATTACTATGGCTCTGTGTCCCCTGATGTACATCAAAGAAAAAGATTTTACAGGTAAGATGTTTTAAAAATCCTATTTTTTCAGCTGACAATCGGCTGTTCAATAAAAATGATCAGGACAGCCCTATAGCTGCCCAATCACTTTTAGGGAAGTGAAAAGGCCCACTTCCTGATGCAGCTTCTACCTGTTGTTATTGGGCTCCCTATAGTGAGAGCAGGAGATGTGATATCCATGCTATCACATAGAACAGTCCTCAAAATTTCCACTCGCCAAGTTTTCCCCACATTTGGCGAGGGGAGAAAAATCTTGAAGATGAGTGTGGGGATGCCTCAAAGGGGTAGGGAGGAAAAAGCATCGCTAGCAGGCGGGGTTGAACGGGAGCCGTTCTCCCATTGATCGGCCAGGGAAAGAGAGAGGAGAGGAAGACATCACACAATTTGACTTGCCTGGTGGCTGCAGTTACCTCCTGGACCGGTTCCTTTGATAAATAGCACTTCTGAGGCTGCATTGATGGGCCCTTGTGAGGCGCATTGATGAGCACTGGTGAGGCTGTCCTGATGAGCCTGTGAGGCTGCGCTGATGGGCACTGGTGGGGCTGCGCTGATGGACACTTGTAACTTAATTGTAACTTAATTGCATAAAACATTTAACATTGTCATTTTATGAGATAATTTATGGGGATGTGCTTTAGGGTCAGAATTCGGGGTGGGGCAACTGGTGGGGAATAACCCTAAGGCCTGGATAGTAGCTCAGGACTTGATGTTTTAAGCCCTGACATAGAGGACTTATTAAAGCTCTTGTAAAAGAAATAAAGTTAAATAAAAAGGGCAAAAAAAATTGTACATTTTAAAAACACCCCTCCTCCTGCGCATGCACATGAATAGCGTAGCGTTCACACATGTATATAAACAGGGAATGCACCACACGTGAGGCATTACTGCGAACATCAGAGCAACAGCAATATTTCTAGGGCCATAGCCCTCTAAATTAATAGAAAATTAGTAAAGCAAAAGGTAAGTCTTTTGCATTGAAGAATGATCATGTTCTCACTGGAGGTGGTTCAACAAAATTTTTTACAATTTTATTCTTTAATGTTGGGGCCCTCTTATACATCTGGGTTTAGACCTGTTTGTGTTATGCATTATATTGCAATATGATTGGAATATCATCTGGTCTTGTTCCATTGGGATCCTTATCTTCAACCAATTTTACTGTCTCCATTTTAGCCACTTCTTCAATCTTTTTTTCTGTGTAAAGCCATTGTTATGACCTTTATTCGTAAATCTCTTCCCAATAATTTCTGGTTGCTCCATATAAATAATTACATTGGTGCAATTCCGTTTAAGGCAAATTAGTTGGCCCTTTTTAGGATGTTAACCAGTGACCACTGGGCACTTAAACACCCTTAATAACCAGACAAATTTTCAGCTTTTGGTGCTCTCACATTTTGAATGACAATTACTCATGCAACACTGGACCTATATGAAATTTTTGTCCTTTTTTTCCACACAAATAGAGCTTTCATTTAGTGGTATTTAATAACCGCTCGTTTTTTAATTTTTTGTGCTATAAAAGAAAAAAGACCGAAAATTCTGTAAAAAAAATGAATCTTTCTTCGTTTCTGTTATAAAATTTAGCAGATTAGTAATTTTTCTTCATAAATTTTGGCCAAAATTTATACTACTACATATCTTTGGTAAAAATAAGTACAAATTGGTGGATATTATTTGGTCTTTGTGAAAGTTATAGAGTCCACAAGCTATGGTGCCAATATCTGAAAATTTATCACACCTGAAGTACTGACAGCCTATTTCAATTCTTGAGACCCTAACATGCCAGAAAAGTAAAATACCCCCCAAATGACCCCTTTTTGGAAAGAAGACATTCCAAGGTATTTAGTAAGAGGCATGATGAGTTTTTTGAAGTTATCATTTTTTCCCCACAATTCTTTGCAAAATCAAGATTTTTTTGACTTTTTTTTTCACAAAATTGTCATATTATCAGGTTATTTCTCACACACAGCATATGCACACCACAAATTACACCCCAAAACACATTCTGCTATTACTCCCGAGTACGGCGATACCACATGTGTGAGACTTTTACACAGTGTGGCCACATACAGAGGCCCAACATGCACAGAACGCCATCAGGTGTTCTGGAGCACTCAGGACAATTCTGACATTTCTCTCCTACATGTAAAAATCATAATTTATTTACTAGAAAATGACATAGAATCCCAAAAACATACAATGGCGGTTGTTGAAACTTTTTATCTCGCACGGTATTTGCGCAGCAATTTTTCGAATGCTTTTTTTTGGAAAAAAAAAACAATTTTGTGCTAAAAAAAAAAAAACCACAGTAAAATTAGCCCAATTTTTGTATAATGCGAAAGATGAAGTTACGCCGAGTAAATAGATACCCAACATGTCACTCTTCAAAATTGCACACGCTCGTGGAATGGCGCCAAACATCGCTACTTAAAAAGCCCCATAGTCGACGCTTTACATTTTTTTTACTGGTTACATGTTTTGAGTTATAGAGGAGGTCTAGGGCTAGAATTATTGCTCTCGCTCTAACGTTCGCATTGATACCTCACATGTGGGGTTTGAACACCGTTTTCATATGTGGGCGGGACTTACGTATGCGTTCGCTTCTGCATGCGAGCACATGGGGACAGGGGGGGGCATGCGAGCACAGTAGGGTGCTTTAAAAAAAAATGTTTTTCTTATTGTTCATTTTACTTTATTTATTTTAGTTTGACATTTTTTTCCCCCAAATTTTTTTTTTATCACTTTTATTCCTATTACAAGGAATGTAAACATCCCTTGTAATAGGAATATGGCATGACAGGTCCTCTTTACAGTGAGATATGGGGTCAATAAGACCCCACATCCTGCCTTTCTGTCTGGTGGATTCTGCCCCCTTCTGTGAATTTGCAGAATATGCTGTACCACAATGGCAGGTTCCCAGTCACTATTTCTTTGCACGTAAGGCCATTCCAGCTCTGTACCATCATGTGGAAGGCAATGTTTTGGCAAGACAAGGCAGTCAGGCCCAAGGTCCACATTACTGCTGACACAACAATATATTTTGTTCACAGCACACTGGATAACTCTGCTTGCAACTAGGAAGGATGCAAGACAGGGTTCAGTGCGGGAATTCCACCTGCCCGTAAACGTCTAATTTGTGACATGCCCACCAGTTGGAACTTTACTTTGGCAATGCTACAGTGGCTGCATATGCAGCAGAGGGCCATCAATGGAAACTCGTCAACTGATTTTATCTATATAGCTTTCCAATTAAATGAAGATTTCTTAAGAACAACAACCAGTGTAATTTTATCTGCATTTGTACACTGTGGCTTTCCAATCAAATGAAGATTTCTTAAGAGCAACAACCGGTGTGCAGCTTTCCTACGCTGCCATCAACGAGTACCTGTGTAAGTGTGGCATAAGGACAGGCTTAGGGCAGCTCAGCTTTTTTCCCCACGCCAATGGCTGCTGATAAGGGATGCATGCAATGTAATATCATAATTTGAGGAGGTTATAAGCATGGTGAGCCATGACAATGCATGCATCAGTGACACAATCCCTCTTCCTGCTGGTACATACTCTTTGTGGCATTATGGACAGGGCACTCGAGGCAGAGCAGCGGGAGTAAGAGGAGGACTTCCTTTCCGCAACCCCTTTTTTATGCAGATACCTTCTTTGCAATGCCACAGAACACACAAGAGGAGAGGGAGGGAGTAGCATGTGTCTGGGTGGAGGCAGTTCCAGATTCTGTAGCCCATGCCTCTGAAAACTTGTGGTACATGGGATCCCTTATCCTTTAAATCCTACAAAGGATCCGAGAATTTTTGGCATCAAGAATAAGGATTATTATAGGTTGGCAACCCTCCCTGACCACTGTTACATGGGGAAACTCATCAGAACTCATCCTGCCTTCGCAGAAGGAGAAGACGATCAAATATCTTGAGGACATCTTAAAGAGGGGTTTATGTAACGCCTTTCCAGACTCTGGTAGGTTACAGTTTCAAGCTAGTTTTGAGGCTTCTGTTGATCAAAGGAAGAGCGATAGAGAAGGGGGCTGTCTCAGTGATGCATTTCAAAATTTTGTTGGTCCCAGGACTGTCAGCTTCAAGATCCTATCAGCAGCATCTGCATTATATGGCGGACAATTATCTAGGGGTGAAAACAGACATGGAGACCTTTCCAGTAGAAGATCAACTGGGTTTCTGGGTCATGAGAATAGACCACTGGCCAGAACTTGCCCACTATGGAATTAAGTCATTGGGCTGCCCTGCATCCAGTGTGCTTTTTTCGAATGGGCATTTAGTGCTGCCCGAGGTTTTGTGACAGATAAAAGAGAGTGCCTGTCCTCAGACTCTGCTTGTCAAAATGAAAAAGGAAAAAATACTATGCTCCTAACTAAATAATTATACAAAAGTGAATAGCAGCAGCTACTATGTATACTATGTATGATACATACATATAACAAAAAATAAAGGAAGGTAGCTGCACTGGTGTCTTCCTTTATTATTTATCAAAATTAATCAGTCCTGGAATAGCAGCAGCTATAAAACCCTTGATGCCGCTAAATAAGTGTTATTGGGATCTCAAATCTCTGCAAGACTGTCTAGCCTACCTAGCTTTGTGAGTGTTGATTTTTTCTTGAAGTAATTTTTTGGTATAAGTTTCATGGGCAAAATTAACACCCAAGGACCAATTTTTCCGCATCGGTGAATAAAATTAAAATTTTTTGCTACAGTAGGTGACTGCGATATTGTGTCAATCTCTGCTATTTTATCGGCGAGATTGACACTTTGCGAACCCTGTCGCGGGAGCCAGAGCCGAGCTGGCTCACTCATCGGGAAAGTAAAAATGTGTCCTTTGCCAATGAGCGACAAGCATTGTTGACATTGAGGCCGGGTTCACACTGGTGCGAGGATCTGACTTGGATCCCCGCCAATACCAGGCACTGTGTTTGGTATGACTCATGAGGAGGAACTCCACACCAAATTTTAAATAAAACTCCAAGAGCATACCATGCCCTTTGGTCTGGTATGGATTTTAAGGGGAATCCCCTACGCCAAAAAAACTGTGTGGGGGTCCCCCCAAAGTCCATGCCAGACCCCTATCCGAGCACGCAGCCCGGTCAGTCAGGAAAGGGGGTGGGGATGAGCGAGCGCCCCCCCCCCCTTATGAACCATACCAGGCCGCATGCCCTCAACATGGGGGGTGGGTGCTTTGGGGAAGGGGGTGCCCTGCAGCCCCCACCCCAAAAAACCTTGTCCCCATGTTAATGAGGACAAGGGCCTCTTCCCAACAACCCTGGCTGTTGGCTGTTGGGGTCTGTGGGTGGGGGGGCTTATCGGAATCGGGGGGTCCCCTTTAATAAGGGGCCCCCAGATCCCTGCTCTCCACCCTATGTGAATGTATATGGGGTACATCATACCCCTACCCATTCACCTGGGGAAAAAAGTGTCAATAAAAAGACACACTAGGCAGGTTTTCAAAGTAATTTATTAGGCAGCTCCGGGGGACTTCTTCCGACTCTTTTGTGCTCTCTGGCCTCTTGTCCAGCTCTCTGGTTCTTCTCCCACTCTCCGGCCTCTTCTCCCGCTCTCCGGTGACCACGCCCCATGACTATATAAGTTGTTTTGCACCTCGCACATGGTATTACAGTGGGGGAGAGTGTCGTGTCAACATTGGAAGAAGAGAAGAGGGAAACAGGACAGAGAAGACCGGGCCACCGCTAGCAAAAAAGCTGTAAGAAGATAGTAGAGGAGCCCGGCAGAAGAACTGGAGAGTGGGACAAGAACCAGAGACTGGGAGAAGAAGCCGGAGAACAGGAGGAGAGGCCGGAGAGCGGGAGAAGAACCAGAGAGAGGGACAAGAGGCTGGAGAGTGCAAAGGAGTCGGAAAAGACTCCCGAAGTTCGGAAACCTCCCCCCCCCCCCCGGAACTGCCTTTTTTATACCTGGGGAGCTACTTTTCTCATAGTACCTTCAGAGGACCATTTGTATAGTTATATTTATATGTATTGTCAGATTAGAGATTGGTAAGCGCCACATTCATACCCATAAATAGTAGTTTACATTGTAGATGCAGTTTTACTTTCATGGCTGTCAGAATATGCATCAAGGAAAATGTTTCTAGTATGCAAAATAGCTCATAATCGAAAAAAGATCAAAATCTGTATACTGCATGACAGTCACAAATATACAGATGTCCAATGTTATGACAAGGCTTCAGAAGTAAACATCAGCAGACTAAGTTTTTGGATGGAAATCTGGGAATGTAATGAATATTTACATAATTATTGAAATGACCTGCGGCTTCTAATAACGTACAAAAAGTAAATACAATTACATAATAGATTAAAGAGGATGAAAAATATGAGAAGTGATAAAACAGTTGCTCCAATGCATATGTAGCCCTGGGGGGGGGGATGCACATATGATGTTGCCAAGGAAGAGTGGACTATGAATATATAATTGGCAGTGCCTCCACGTAGAACTGTCTCCGGTGTTCGTAGAGATGATCCCTTTCTAGGACAATAACTAGTATCTCACTCAAAATAACTGACAGCAGCACAGCACAGATTTCTCAGAAATGTGGACATACCTGCAGGTGATTAGTGTAACTTTATATATGATAAAGTGATGGCATTACATACAACCAAAGCAATAACAGGAAGAAAGTACATATGTCTGAGAAGAATAGTGTATATATGTACAGTATATCTGAATATATAACTAAAGGCCTTTAACACCAATACCTCCAATTAGATACTGTGGCACAGTTCAGTTGCAGGGGCCCCTAATGAGTTGACTTGCAAGGCGTAACACAATCTGGCTTGAGAGGACAAACGCTGACGCATCCCTGGGATGCTTGTACAGAGGAACACACCAATGGTGAAGAAGTCTGGAACGCGCCACCTACAAGGCAAACCAAGCCTATCTAGCCTGTCTCTTGGTCCCTAACCTGACTATAGGCTATCAATGCTACAGGGCCTCTACCTATCTAAATGGCCGTTGGAAGCCTATCCTGACGCTACCCTGAGCTGTTTACCATTCCCTAGGCTAATACTAGCTAGGAACCCCCAGACCAAAAAGGGACACTGTTGCTTTAAATAATGAAGTGGCAGATATGCACTTCAACACAAACCAGTCACTTGATAGGTTATAATCAAATGAGCTATGCTCTCATACTCTTGAGAATAGTCCAAGTATATTGCAGTATTCAAATAGAAAGTTTCAGTGAAAAAGAAGAAGCCTCTAACAGATTTCTGATTCCCACACAGGAGTGCTCACACAGAAGTGACAGTAATATAACAAACAGTGATCTACATAGTGCAGTAACTCTTGCCTATTGTCCCTTTTCAGCCTGGATGGATACAGCACAAAACCACACTCTCCCTTCACTTCCTGTAAGACATCTATATATATAGTCTTGAGGGGTTTCCTGACCCTTAAGCAAGGTCAGGAAACAACCTCTTAACAGGAAGAATCTATTTGTAACAAAAACCATATGGTAGTTACAAGGCATGAATGTAAACAACCTCACAGTCAGTGTACAACAGAAAACTTCCTTATGCCGTGTACACACGGCCGGACTTTTCGACAGAAAATGTCAGACGGAACAAATCCGTCAAACAATTCGATCGTGTGTGGGCTTCATTGGACCTTTGCTGTTGAAAAATCAGACTGACCTTAGATTTAGAACATGTTTCAAATCTTTCCGACAGACTCGAGTCCGGTCGAAAAATCCGTTTATCTGTATGCTAGTCCGATGGATGAAAACCGACACTAGGACAGCTATTGGCTACTGGCTATGAACTTTCTTATTCTAGTCCGGTCCTACGTCAACACGGTCACACACAAGTAGCAGAGGTATTTAGATAGAAACATGTCCTTTAAACAGGCCAAGGTCATACACAGGCAAGCAGACAGGTTAGACAGAAGAGTAGACCTTAGGATAAGCCGGGGTCATACATAGGCGAGCAGGCTAATCCGGTAACTTGGGTAAGGCTTGTACTAGTTGAGGGGCATGTATATTGCTTGAGGGCTCTCAGGAATTATCCTCTGGAGGGTACCCCTTCAACTTAATGAGGTATTGTACTTGCCTCCCGCTTTTCCTGCTATGCATGGTGGTCTCTACCTCAAATTCGGTCTCTTCTCCTACTAAGACTGGAGACGGTGGTAATCCTTCTCTTTCTGGGAAGGGACTGGGAACTGTTGGTTTCAACAGCGAAGCATGAAATACTTGAATCTTGTAGGAATTGGGCAATGCCAATTCAAAGGCTACTGGATTTACCACCTTCTTGATCTTTAAAAAGATCAATAAACCTTGGTCCCAGTTTTCATGATGGACATGAGAGTTTGAGGTTTATTGCAGACAGCCAAACTTCATCTCCTACCTTGAAAGTAGGCTGTCTTTTCTCCCTCTGTCATGATATTTCCTATTAGAGATGGCCTTGCGGTTTGCCCGGTGGTCAGTTTGTGGCGAACTTTGCTTGTTCGCGATTCGCCAAACCGGCGGACGTCTGGCACTGTTCGCGGTGGACATATTCGTTTACATTGTGAAGAACTTTGACCCATGACACATCCATCATAGGGTACAGGACAGCCAATTGAGACATTTCAGCACATGGACATACCCCCTGCCTTTTAAATAGACCTGATCTGGCGGCCATCTTACTTTCTGTCTTTTGTTTTGGGAAAGGACGCTGTGTGGAGCAGGGACAGTCAGTCTGTTACTATTAGGTCCACAAAAGTCCTTTTAAGGACTGGTATAGGTGTACAGTAGGGATGAGCCGAACACCCCCGGTTCGGTTCGCACCAGAACTTTCGAACGGACCTAAAATTAATGCGAACTTTAGAACCCCATTGAAGTCTATGGGACTCGAACGTTCGAAATAAAAAGTGCTAATTTTAATGGCTAATATGCAAGATATTGTACTAAAAAGGGTTTGGGGACCTGGCTCCTGCCCCAGGGGACATGGGTCAATGCCTAAAATGTTTTTAAAAACTGACATTTTTTCAGGAGCACTGATTTTAATGACGATTAAAGTGAAAAAAAAAGTGAAATATTCCTTTAAATATCGTGCCTGGGGGTGTCTATAGTATGCCTTTGAAGTACCACGTGTTTCCCGTGTTTAGAACAGCCCCTGCACAAAATGACATTTAACTGAAAAAAAGTCATTTAAAACGGCTTGCGGTTTTAATGTAATATCTGGTTCCGGCAATATGGATGAAAATCTTTGAGAAAAATGGCATGGGTAGCCCCCCCTGCCCATTACCAGCCCCTTTTAGTCTTGTACGGATATTAAGGGGAACCCCGTAACTAGGGATGAGCCGAACACCCCCCTGTTCGGTTCGCACCAGAACCTGCGAACAGACCTAAACTTCGTGTGAACTTTAGAACCCTATTAAAGTCTATGGGACTGCGGCCTGCCAGGTTGCGTGCTCGGATAAAGGGTCTGATATGGATTTTTAGGGGGACCCCCACGTCAATTTTTTTTTAAAATTTGATGCGGAGTTCCCCTTAATATCCATATCAGACCTGAAGGGTCTGGTATGGATATTTGGGGGGACCCCCACGTCAATTTTTTTTTTTAATTTGACACGGGGTTCCCCTTAATATCCATGTCAGACCTGAAGGGCCTGGTAATTGAATTTAGGGGAACCCCCACGCTTTTTTTTTTTTTAATCAATGAATGAATGAATTGTCGGCTAATACAGAGAACACTCATTGAGTGTTCTCTGTATTACGGAGACCCGACAATTTAGCCGCAAGTGATTTTAAAAGACTTTTTTTCCTGCACAAATGACACTTTGTGCAGGGACAGTTCTAAGCACCAGAAACATGCGCCCCTTCACAGGCATACTATAGATACCCCCCAGCTACGAAATTTAAAGGAATATTACACTTTTATTGTTTCACTTTAATCATTATTAAAATCACTGCTCCTGAAAAAACGGCCGTTTTTAAAACTTTTTTTTGCATTGATCCATGTCCCCTGGGGCAGGACCCAGGTCCCCTAACACTTTTTAGGACAGTAACCTGCATATTACCCTTTAAAA
The DNA here is from genome assembly GCF_037356315.1 of Lithobates pipiens. NCBI lineage: Eukaryota > Metazoa > Chordata > Amphibia > Anura > Ranidae > Lithobates > Lithobates pipiens. Next base: position 306,669,078 of record NW_027507748.1, on the reverse strand, counting down.
TGAGCACTTTAGATTTCTCCCATAGACTTGTATAGGGTGTTCCGGCTTTTCGAATTTGCTGCGAACAGCCCAAATTGTTCACTGTTCGCTGAACAGGCGAACAGGCAATGTTCGAGTAGAACATGAGTTCGACTCGAACTCGAAGCTCATCCCTACCCGTAACCAATCCATATTAAAAAAAGGAAAGGTGTGGGGCCCCCAGGCCCTATATACTCAGAACAGCAGTATACAGGCGGTGCAAACAAGACAGGGACTGTGTAGGTTTCTTGTGTTAAGTAGAATGTGTAATTTTGAACTGGTACATTTTTAAAGTGTAGCTCCAGTCAAAAAATCTATTTTAAGCTTTTTGGAAAACATAGGGAAGGGTTATCACCCCTGTATAATTTTTTTTGCCGTATGTCTTTTTTCATCTCACTTCCTGTTGTCTCCTTCCGTTTGCAAGTAGGAGATGTTTGTAAGTTGGATGTTTGAAAGTAGGGACCTGCCCTATATGCTCTGCAGAAATGGCAGAACAAGGTGTTGGTATTGCCACAACATTGTAAGCCCTCAAAGTGACTCTCAGTGGGCACAGGAACGGTCCCTGCTGTGAAATATTATATCAAGAATTGTAATTACATGCCCCTGTTAAACAGGGCCTTAGGCACTGCTTGCTGGTGCCACAACACTGCAACCTCTCCCAGATACTCTAGTTGGAGTGCAGGAATGAGCTCTGCTGCAAAGCATTGCATCAAAAATTGTATTACATGCCCCTGTTAAACAAGGGTTGAAAAATTGGGCCTATACACTGCAACCTCTCCCATATACTCTAGTTGTAGTGCAGGAATGAGCCCTGCTGCAAAGCATTGCATCAAAAATTGTAATTACAAGCCCCTGTTAAACAGGGGCTGAAAAATTGGGCTGGTGGCATCACCCAGAACCAAAATATTCTTCCAAGATATCAGCGGAGGAGGAAGAGGATAGACAGTTTACATAACAGGACAGTCACTCAGCATCAGCATAGGCAGTCTTGAAGGGATGTGATATTTAAGAAAAAAATATTCGGTTACATCAGCTTCAGGTGCTTGGTATCTGGTGGTGATCCAAGACTGATTCATCTTTATGAAGGTCAGTCGATCAACCGAGTCGGTGGACCCTGTGATCGGTTACAAAGCCACCAGCAGAACTGAAGGTGTGTTCCAAAAGAACGCTGGATGCAGGACAGGCCAGTAGCTCAATTGCATACTGTGCAAGCTTTGGTCAGTGATCCATCCTCAAGACCCAGTAAGCCAGAGGATTTTTGGTGGGAAAGGTGTTCAAGTCTGACCTTGTCCCTAGATATTCCTGCACCATGTAAATCAGACACTGGCGATGGTTGCTGGAACCGATTATACCTTGGGGCTGCGGACTAAAAAATTGTCTGAACGCATCGGTCAGACGGCCACCTTCTCCACCGCTCCTTCTGACCGATGCCTCAGCAACACGTTGTCCAGGACCAGGAGTTTGTAACCTCCCAGTCTCTGGGAACACGTTGCACAGACCTTTCTGCAAGGCCTCCCGGAGATGTCTCATCCTCTGCTCCCTCTGCGACAGCAAGATAAGGTCTGCAACCTTACCCTTGTACCATGGATCAAGGAGAGTGGCCAGCCAGTAATGGTCCCTTTCCTTGATCCGAAGAATACAAGGATCCTTCCGCAGGCTTTGCAGGATCAGGGAGGCCATGCAGCGTAGGTTGTCTGAGGAATTCGGTCCGGAGCCCTCTGGGTCACTAAGGACAACATGATCCGCAGCTACCTCCTCCCAGCCACGTACAAGTCCACAGGTTTCTTGGGGCCATAAATCATCCCTACAAGACTGCTGATGCTGAGTGCCAGGCCCCACCTCCATGCTGACACAATCATCCTCCTCCTCCTCCTCTTCCTGTGTGATGGGTGGGACAGCAGGAACACTGTCTGGATAAAGGGGGCCTTGAGAGGCAAGGAAGTCCTCCTCTTCCTGCCTCTGTTCTGCCTCAAGTGCCCTGTCCATTATTCCACGCAGCGTATGCTCCAACAGGTGGAAAGAAGTACAGTGTCACTGATGCATGCACTGTCACTGGTCACCATCCTCGTGGCGTCCTCAAATGGTGACAGTACAGAGCATGCATTCCTAATCATGCCCCACATGCGTGAAAAAAACCAAGCTCCCCTGACCCTGTCCTGGTGCCAAAGTCGCACAGGTACTCATTGATGGCCTTCTGCTGCATGTGCAGCTGCTGCAGCATGGCCAACATTGAGTTCCACTTGGTGGGCATGTCACATATAAGGCGGTTCTTGGGCAGCTTCAACTCCTTTTGGAGCTCAGCCAGCCGAGCACAGGCATTAAATGATCTGCGGAAATGCACACAGACTTTCCTGGCCTGCTTCAGGACATCCTGTAAGGCCGGGTACCTGCCCAAGAACCGCTGCACCACCAGGTTTGGTACATGGGTCAGTTGTCCCTGTCGGAGGGCGGAGAGGAGGTTGGTGCCATTGTCGTAAACCCCCAATCCTGGCTTAAGCTGGCATGGCGTCAACCACCTCTCGGCCTGCCCCTGCAGAGCTGACAAAATATCTGTGTGGCTCCTGTCCCCCAAACAAACCAGCACAAGCACAGGAATGGCATCGTTTTGCCTGTGTAATTGCGTAGCCTCTTGAACGCCTACGGAGCATCACTGGTTCCGAGGACAGAGCACTGGAAGAGGCCATGGAGGAAGAAGAAGAGGAAGGGGTGGAGGAGAGAGGTGTGTCACAACCAGTAGTAGCATTTTGGAGGCGTGGTGGCGGAACAACCTCCAACACTACTGCATCCTTCCGAGCTGCCAGAAGAGTGACCCAATGGGCCGTGAAAGACAGGTAACGTCCCTGTCCATGCCTGCTGGACCATGAGTCAGCGGTAATATGCACCTTACCGCTGACCGCCCTGTCCAGCGAGGCAAGGACCTTGCCTTCCACATGTCGGTAGAGAGCCGGAATCGCCTCCGGGAGAAAAAGTGGCGTTTGGGGACCTGCCACTGAGGAACCGCACATTGCACAAACTCATGGAAGGGGGCCGAGTCTATTTAGCCAAGCTAGCATTCAACCGCTGGGCATGTGGATGGCTGGGAGTGAACTTCTTTCTACGGTTCAGCAGCTGGGGCAGGGAAATTTGGGAATCAGGGAAATATCGGACATGGCTGTACTGCTAGCAGAGTGCCCGCAAGCACTTGGCTGTGACATACCTAATTCTACACCTTCATTCCTCTCAGTGCAGGTTTCAGAGAGGACTGAAGGTCTAGTGGGGTTGGAGATCCCAGCTGATGAGGAGCAAGGAGAGGTTTTTGTTTTTGGTGTGGGTCTTTGAGGTAAGCTTGCCAACGAGCTGCATGGCAGGTCAACATATGTCTGGTCAAGCATGTGGTGCCCAAGCGGCTGATTTTTTGGCCACGCGATATACGCTTGAGACATATGTTGCAAATAGCAGCAGTGCGATCTGATGCACTCGTCTAAAAAAAGGCCCACAGCAAAGAACTTTTAGAATAACACGAAGAGGCAGCGCTCTGCACAGGCGGAGCATTGCGGTGTGATTCAGTCGGTGTGCTGCCCCTAAGCTGGCCCCCGGAGGGCATCCTGCCTCATTGGACATGTGACTCCTCCTCTCTCCTACCAGGCACCTATGTGGAGTCAGTGCCTTTATCATCCCCTACCTCTTCATCGCTGGAGCAAACCTGACAGTATGCTGCAGCTTGTGGAACATGACTGCTAGATTGCTGTCCTTCTTGAGCATCCCCCTCTCTCTGCGCTCACGCTACTGCCTTCCTCTAGCTCAGTATCATCATCAGAGCCTACAAAATACTGGGCATCCTCCTGGGGCATGTACCCAACAATGTGCTCAAAGTGATCAGGGGACTCCTCAGGAGGACGTGGTGGGTCTAGGGAAGCAGTCACTGATGATGACATTGAGACGAGGGAAGAGGATGCATTGGCAGCTGCTTTGCTAGTACCCTGAGCCTGGGTGAGAGAGGATGAGGAGGCTTGGTCAGTCTTCGGCATGATGCGGCTCAACACGTCCAGCTGCCAAAAATAAGGACAAGCGTGTCCCATGGCCATGTGCTTATGACGATGCACAGCGTCCATGACTAGCACTGTTTTCTCTAGACACAGAACCTGCTTGCCCTCTCTTATTGGCTCGTCACTGTCTGCCTCTCCTTGTTGGCCTTCCAGACATAGTAATCGCCTGCAGGGAGATGGGAAAACCAGCAGTTGGGTAGTGTATATTGTGCTGAAGGCACACAACACCCACTAACTCCTGCAGATGCCTGTATGATAGAACACCAGCAATAAAGGGTATATACAGGTGTATACTGTGCTGGAGGCACACAACACCCACTAACTACTGCAGATGCCTGTATGAAAGAATACCAGCAATAAAGGGTAGATACAGGTGTATATTGTGCTGTGCTGGAGGCACACAACACCCACTAACTACTGCAGATGGCTGTATTAGAAAAACACCAGCAATAAAGGGTAGATACAGGTGTATACTGTGCTGTGCTGGAGGCACACAACACCCACTAACTCCTGCAGATGCCTTTATTATAGAACAACAGGAATTAAAGGGTAGATACCGGTGTATACTGTGCTGTGCTGGAGGCACACGACACCAACTAACTCCTGCAGATGACAGATGGCTCAATTAGAGAAGAGCAATATAGGTAGATACAGGTGTATACTGCGCTCCAGGCACACAGACAACACCCAGAAACTCCTGAAGATGGCTGATAGCTCAATTACAGAAGAGCAATATAGCTATATAGGTAGATACAGGTGTAAACTGCGCTCAAGGCACACAGACAACACCCAGAAACTCCTGCAGATGGCTGATAGCTCAATTACAGAAGCGCAATATAGCTATATAGGTAGATACACGTGTATACTGCGCTCAAGGCACAGAGACAACACCCAGAAACTCCTGCAGATGGCTGATAGCTCAATTACAGAAGAGCAATATAGCTATATAGGTAGATGCAGGTGTATACTGCGCTCAAGGCATACAGACAACACCCACAAACTCCTGCAGATGGCTGATAGCTCAATTACAGAAGAGCAATATAGCTATATAGGTAGATGCAGGTGTATACTGCGCTCAAGGCATACAGACAACACCCAGAAACTCCTACAGATGGCTGATAGCTCAATTACAGAAGAGCAATATAGCTATATAGGTAGATACAGGTGTATACTGCGCTGAGGGTACACAGACAACACCCACTAACTCCTGTAGACGCCGGAACACTACACAAGGCCACCACGCTGGCGGCCTTATATAGTGTGGGGCGTGTACTACACAGCCTGAGCTATGATTGGCCACAGGCATCCTGCCTGTGGCCAATCATGGCTCTCCTCGCTGCCGGCGCTGTGATTGGCCAAGCATGCGGGGTCACAGTGCATGTTTGGCCAATCATGAGCCAGCAATGCACTGCAATGGCGCATGCGTTCGACTCTAACACCAAGCTCATCCCTAGTGTACAGTATTTAGGGTTGTAATACACTTATAATATACTTTCTTTCAAATATAGAAAGCATATTATAGTGCACTGCAGTGCTGCTGACCGATTCTGCAGTTGTCGTTTCTCAGTGTAGGGACAGTTTGGTGTTTGGAGTAGGGACAGTCTGGAATTCACTAGCTAGCTACTATTAGGTCCACAAAGGTCCTTTTAAGGACTGATATAGGTGTACTATTTGGTGTGCAGTATATAGGGGTGTAATACACGTATAAAATACTTTCAAATATGGAAAGTATAGTATAGTGCATTTCCACTGTGCAGCATTGTGACTGCTGAGCGGTTCTGCAGCGATACTAAAAAGAGTGACAAAAAAAAAATATTATAACTGGTGTGATAGACCAGTTTCCCCCAAAAACAACAGTATGTGTGCACAGCTAGTAAGTATTTTGTGGCTGAAAATATGACCTGGAGGTTCGCAAACATTTGGGCACGTTCGCGGTTCGCGTTCGCGAAGCGTCCCGTCGGAAGTTCGTCCATCACTATTTCTTATAACTATCTTGCACCTCTGATTCCTGAAGTTGTTGATAATTGGATTGGATGAATTTTATCCTGTCCTGGACTGCAGGTATGGATGTTTCTGGAATATAATTGGGTAAGAATGATGGGTGAAAGCCATAATTGGCCCAAAAGGAAGTTTGATTAGTGATAGTATGTAAAGAGGCAAATTCAACACAAGGGAGAAGAGAAGACCAGCCGTTTTGAGAACAGGTGCAGAAAAAAATGAAGATATTGTTCCAGCGTCTGATTTGTCCTTTCAGTCTGGCCATTGCTCTGTGGATGATAGGCAGATGAAAGGCATAGTTCAATTGCTAAAGATTTACAGAGATCCTTTCAGAATTTAGAAGTAAATTGTACTCCTCTATCAGATACAATAATCCATGTAACCTGACAATTTCTTTAATGAAAATATTTGCTGTGTCAGCAGCAGAGGGAATGCCAACCATAGGTAAGAAATGTGCCATTTTTGAAAGACGATCCACCACTACCAAAATAGTGGTGAAACCTTTGGACGGGGCAGGTCTATGATGAAGTCCATAGAAATTGTTCTCCAGCCCGTCAGCAACAAGAACGATACTCCAAAACATGGTCCCTGTGCAACATATTTGTTTATTCTGAAGAGGGTCGTTTCCTATTTGGTAATCATGCATCAGTGACCTAAACTTGCAGTAACTTGGCATCCATGTCCTGGAGACTGACCCTCCTGCTTGATAGAGCTGGATCGGTTTAAGGTCTTTCCAATTGGTACCTGTGGCTTTATTATGTTGTGCTCTATGTGTTATGTACACCATGTAATGTTGTTTGCTCTGTGCTGGGGGGTCCGTGGCCCTCTTTCCTTTCTAAATAAATAAAAGATTTGTAAAAAAAAAAATCATTCTCCAGGGCTGTTCTGGGATGGGCAATGGTCTCAACAGGCCCTAAGAATTGTTATTGGCCCCTTTATTACATTGGCAAATTATACATGACCTGACATAGTCTTTACAATCTTGCCTCCAACTGGGCCAACAGAAGCAGTGCTGCATAAGCTCTAAGGTTTTCTGAACCCCAAAATGACCAGCAAACTTATGGTCATGGAAGGTCCTTAAGATTTGGAGTCTCACTTGTTGAGGGAGGAATATCTTGCCTTGAAACCAAAGTAATCCTTCCTGATTTGTCAGAGAAGGTGCCTCGGGTTCAGTACACTGCCTAGAAGCTTGCCGAATTGCGGTCTTTAGGTCAGGTTGTATAAGCTAAAAATTTTGTGCAGACAAGATGGTACCTGGTTCAACTGTTTCGGGAACATCTGGGAACATTCTAGACAAAGCATCGGCTTTCCCGTTCTTAGAGCCAGGATGGTAGGAAATGTGGAAGTTGAACCTGGAGAAGAACAATGCTCACTGGGGTTGACGAGGTCTTTAATGTCTTCTTGTTCTAAGATACTCCAGGTTCTTGAGATCTGTAAAAATCATAATAGGGTGAGCAGATCCCTCCAGTAGGTACCGCCATTTTTCTAAAGTAAATTCAATAGTTCCCGACTGCCCATGTCATAGTTCTGATGGACTCAACTTAATGACAGGAATAGTACAACTGGATTGGCACAGGGCCAATGTGGTGCCTATATTTTTTAAAGGGAACAAAGTCTTACCAAGTTACCAAGTAACTATAGACCTGTTAGTTTAACGTCTATAGTTGGGAAGATACTGGAGAGATTAATAAAAGACCACATAGGCGAGTTCTTGCAGGAGAAAAATATATTACGCAACAGACAGCATGGACTAATGAAAGACAGAAGTTGTCAGACAAACCTGATTTCTTTTTATGAGAAGGTAAGTAAAACCTTGGACAGAGGGGTGGCGGTGGACGTCGTATACTTGGATTTTGCAAAAGTGTTCGATACAGTTCTGCACACGCAACTCATGTGTAAGGTAAAGTTTACAGGTTTGGAAATATCAGTTTGTAAATGGATAGAAAGCTGGCTAAAAGACAGAATTCAGAGAGTAGTGGTTAATGATTCTTACTTTGAATAGTTTAAGGTTATGAGTGGTGTACCCCAAGGTTCAGTGCTGGGACCCTTACTTTTTAATATCTTTATAAATGATATTGGGTCTGGGATCAAAAGTAACATTTCCATCTTTGCAGAATAATACCATGCTATACAGTTGAATAATGTCCTTACAGGATGTCTCCAATTTACAAGCCCACCTCAATGCTCTGTCTAATTGAGCGACTATGTGGCAGATGAGGTTTAATGTTCAGAAATGTAAAGTTATGCACTTGGGGGCTAAGAATATGCATGCATCATACATTTTAGGGGGAGTACAACTAGAGGGATTCATAGTGGAGAAGGATCTGGGGGTTTTGGTAGATCATAAGCTCAATAATAGCATGCAATGCCAAGCTGCTATTTCCAAAGCAAGCAAAGACCTTTCTTGTATTAAGAGACATATGGACTCCAGAGAGAGAGATATCATTTTGCCCCTGTTCAAATCATTAGTAAGACCTCATCTGGAATATGCAGTTCAGTTTTGGTCACCGGTTCTTAAAAAGGATATTGGGGAACTGGAGAAAGTGCAGAGAAGGGCAACCAAACTGATAAGAGGCATGGAGGAGCTAAGCTATGAGGAAAGTTTAGAGGAACTGAATTTATTCACTCTTGATAAGAGGAGATTAAGGGGGATATGATCAACATTAGGGATGAGCTTGGTGTTCGAGTCGAATGCATGTTCAACTCGAACACCGGCTGTTCGCCCGTTCGGCGAAGCCAGAACTCTGTGGGCCATTCGCGCCAAATTCGTGTGGCGCTCACGGCCCACAATGCACTGCGCCATCGCAGTGCATTACTGGCTCATGATTGGCCAAGCATGCACTGTAACCCCGCATGCTTGGCCAATCACAGCACTGGAAGCGAGGAGGGCCATAATTGGCCACAGACCTGTGGCCAATTCTAGCTCAGAGGGTTTAGTACACACCCCACTCTATATAAGGCCGCCAGCACGGTGGCCTTGTGTAGTGTGTTTCGGCATCTGCAGGAGTTAGTGGGTGTTGTGTGCCTCCAGCGCAGTATACACCTGTATCTACCCTTTATTGCTGCTGTTCTCTAATACAATCATCTGCAGGAATTAGTGGGTGTTGTGTGCCTCCAGCGCAGTATACACCTGTATCTACCCTTTATTGCTGGTGTTCTCTAATACAGCCATCTGCAGGAGTTAGTGGGTGTTTTGTGCCTCCAGCACAGCACAGTATACACCTGTATCTACCCTTTATTGCTGGTGTTTTTTCGGCAGCTGGACGTGTTGAGCCGCATAATGCCAAAGACTTGGTAGAGTGGATGACCAAGCCTTCTTCATCCTCCTCATCCTCTCTCACCCAGGCTCAGGGTACTATCAAAGCAGCTGCCCATGCATCCGCTTCCCTCGTCTCAATGTCATCATCAGTCACTCCTTCCCTAGACCCACCATGTCCTCCTGAGGAGTCCCCTGAACTGTTTGAGCACAATGTTGGGTACATGCTCCATGAGGATGCCCAGTGTTTTGAAGGCTCTGATGATGATACCCAGCTAGAGGAAGGCAGTAGCGTGAGCGCACAGAGAGGGGATGCTCAAGACGGACAGCAATCTGGCAGTCATGTTCCACCAGCTGCAGCATACTGCCAGGTTTGCTCCAGTGATGAAGAGGGAGGGGATGATGAGGTCACTGACTCCACGTGGGTGCCTGATAGGAGAGAGGAGGAGGAGGAGGCACATCTCCAATGAGGCAGGATGCCCCCCGGGGGCCAGCTTAGGGGCAGCACACCAACTGAATCACACCGCAGAGCTCCACCTGTGCAGGGCGCTGCCTCTGTGCGTCATTCCTAAAGTTCTTTGGTGTGGGCCTTTTTTGAGATGCATGCATCAGATTGCACTGCTGCTATTTGCAACATATGTCTCAAGCGTATCTCGCGTGGCCAAAACATTAGCTGCTTGAGCACCTCATGCTTGACCAGACATATGTTGAGCTGCCACGCAGCTCATTGGCAAGCGTACCTTAAAGACCCACATCAAAGAACAAAGCGGACCTCTCCTTGCTCCTCATCAGCTGGGATCTCCAACCCCACTAGACCTTCAGTCCTCTCTGAAACCTGCACTGAGAGGAATGAAGGTATAGAATTAGGTGTGTCACAGCCAAGTACTTGCGGCACTCTGTTAGCAGTACACCCACGTCTGATTGTTGCAGACAAATTTCCCTGCCCCAGCTGCTGGACCGTCAAAAGAAGTTCACTCCCAGCCATCCACATGCCCAGCGGTTGAATACTAGCTTGGCTAAATTGCTAGCACTTCAACTGCTGCCTTTTCAGTTGGTAGACTCGGCCCCCTTCCGTGAGTTTGTGCAATGTGCGGTTCCTCAATGGCAGGTCCCCAAACGCCACTTTTTCTCAAGGAAGGCGATTCCGGCTCTCTACCAGCATGTGGAAGGCAATGTCCTTGCCTCGCTGGATAGGGCAGTCAGCAGTAAGGTGCATATTACCGCTGATCCATGGTCCAGCAGGCATGGACAGGGGATGTTACCTATCTTTCACAGCGCATTGGGTCGCTCTTCTGGCAGCTGGGAAGGATGCAGGACAAGGTGCAGTAGTGTTGGAGGTTGTTCTGTCACCACGCCTCCAAAATGCTACTACTGGTTGTGACACACCTCTCTCCTCCACCCTTTTCTTCTTCTTCCTCCATGGCCTCTTCCAGTGCTCTGTCCTCGGATCCAGCAGTGCTCCATAGGTGTTCAAGGGGCTATGCAAGTACGCAGGCAAAAAGATGCCATGCCGTGCTTGCGCTGGTTTGTTTGGGGGACAGGAGCCACACTGGGGCAGATATTTTATCAGCTCTGCAGGGGCAGGCCGAGAGGTGGTTGACGCCATGCCAGCTTAAGCCAGGAATGGTGGTTTGCGACAATGGCACCAATCTCCTCTCCGCCCTCCGACAGGGACAACTGACCCATGTGCCCTGTGTGGCTCACGTCCTTAACCTGGTGGTGCAGCGGTTCTTTGGCAGGTACCCGGGCTTACAGGATGCCCTGAAGCAGGCCAGGAAAGTCTGTGTGCATTTCCGCCAATCATTTAATGCCAGTGCTCAGCTGGCTGAGCTCCAAAAGGAGTTGAACCTGCCCAAGAACCGCCTATATGTGACATGCCCACCAGGTGGAACTCAATGTTGGTCATGCTGCAGTGGCTGTGTGACTACGGCACCAGGACAGGGTCAGGGAAGCTCTGTTTTTTCTCACCACGCCAGTGGGGCATGATCAGGGATGCATGCACTGTCCTGTACCCGTTTGAGGAGGCCACAAGGATGGTGAGCAGTGACAGTGCATGCATCAGTGACACTGTACCTCTTGTCCACCTGTTGGAGCATACGCTGCGTGGAATAATGGACAGGGCACTTTAGGCAGAACAGAGGCAGGAAGAGGAGGACTTCCTTGCCTCTCAAGGCCCCCTTTATCCAGACAGTGTTTCTGCTGTCCCACCCATCATACAGGAAGAGGAGGAGGTGGAGGGGGAGGAGGAGGATTGTGTCAGCATGGTGGTGGAGCCTGGCACTAAGCAGCAGCAGTCTTGTAGGGATGATTTACGGTCCCAAGAAACCTGTGGACTTCTACGTGGCTGGGAGGAGGTGGCTGCGGATCATGTTGTCCTTAGTGACCCAGAGGACTCCGGACTGAATGCCTCAGCTAACCTACGGTGCATGGCCTCCCTGATCCTGCAAAGCCTGCAAAAGGATCCTTGTATTCTTCGGATCAAGGAGAGGGACCATTACTGGCTGGCCACTCTCCTTGATCCTCGGTACAAGGGTCAGGTTGCAGACCTTATCTTGCTGTCGCAGAGGGAGCAGAGGATGAGACATCTCCGGGAGGCCTTGCAGAAAGGTCTGTAAAACGCATTCCCAGAGACTGGGAGGTTACAAACTCCTGGTCCTGGACAACGTGTTGCTCAGGCTTCGGTCAGTCACAGAAGGAGCGGTGGAGAAGGTGGCCATCTGACCGATGCGTTCAGACAATTTTTTAGTCCGCAGCCCCAAGGTAAGATCAGTTCCAGCAACCATCGCCAGCGTCTGATTTACATGTGCAGGTACAGGAATACCTAGGGGCAAGGTCAGACTTGGACACCTTTCCCACTGAAAATCCTCTGGCTTACTGGGTCTTGAGGATGGATCACTGGGCAGAGCTTGCACAGTATGCAATTGAGCTACTGTCCTGTCCTGCATCCAGCGTTCTTTCGGAAAGCACCTTCAGTGCTGCTGGTGGCTTTGTAACCAATCACAGGGTGACTCGGTTGATCGACTGACCTTCATAAAGATGAATCAGTCTTGGATCACCAGCAGCTACCAAGCACCCGAAGCTGATGTAACTGAATAATTTTTTTGAAAATGTCACATCCCTTCAAGACTTCCTATGCTGATGCTAAGTGACTGTCCTTTTATGTTGACTGACTATCCTCTTTCACTTCAATAATCCCGCTGATATCTTGGAAGAACATTTTTGGTTCTGGGTGATGCCACCAGCCCAATTTTTCAGCCCCTGTTTAACAGGGGCATGTAATAAAAATTTTTGATGCAATGCTTTGCAGCAGGGCTCATTCCTGCACTCCAAATAGAGTATATGGTAGAGGTTACAGTGTCGTGGCACCAGCACCAGTGCCTAAGGCCCAATTTTTCACAGCAGGGCCCATTCCTGCGCCCACCGAGAGTAACTGTGAGGACTTATAGTATTGTGGCACCAGCACCACCCCCACAACCACCAAAGGGCAAATTTTTATAAACAATGGCATGTAATTACAATTCTTGATATAATCGTTCACAGCAGGGCGCTCCAGCGCCCACCAAGAGTCACTTTGAGGGCTTACAGTGTTGTCCCAACACCAACAGCTTAGGCCCCCATTTCTGCAGAGCATATAGGGCAGGCCCCTACTTTCAAACATCCAACTTACAAAAGTCTTGTAACTTGCAAACGGAAGGAGACAACAGGAAGTGAGATGAAAAAAGACGGATGGCAAAAAAAAAATATACAGGGGTAATAACCCTTCCCTATGTTTTCCAAAAAAATTTAAAAATAGACTCTTTAAAAATGTACCAGTTCAAAATTACAAACAGATTCTACTTAACACAACAAACCTACCCAGTCCCTTTCTTGTTTGCACCGCCTGTATACTGCTGTTCTGAATATATAAGGCCTGGGAGCCCCATGCCTTTCCTTTTTTTTTATTTGGGTACGGGGTTCCCTTAATATCTGTACAAGACCCAAAGGGGATGGTAATGGGCAGGGGGGGGGGCTACCCATGCCATTTTTTTCTCAATGATTTTCATCTATATCTATTGCCGGAACCAGATATTACATTAAAACCACAAGCAGTTTTAAATGATTTTGTCCGAAACTTGTGTTGCATACACACGGTTGGACAAAGTTGTTCGAAAATCCGATCATTCAGAACGTGATGACGTTATTTCGTTACGACGGGACTACGTTCAGGCTAGTAGCCAATAGCTTTGGTCTAGGAATTTGATCTGAGCATGTGTGGCACTTTGTCCGATCGGAATTCTCTACACACAATCGGACAAAGTCAGATCGCATCATGTTGTCGGAAAGTTTTATAGCCCAGCTCTAAAACTTTGTCCGTCGGATATTCTGATGGAAACAGTCCAATGGAGCCCACACGCAGTCGGATTATCCAACAACATTTTCAGTCGGAATGTCCGTCCGTGTGTACAAGGCCTTAGAGCTGGGCTATAAAACTTTCCGACAACATGATCCGATCGGACTTTGTCCGATTGTGTGTAGAGAATTCCGATCGGAAAAAATTCCTAGACTAAAGCTATTGGCTACAAGCCTGAACGTAGTCCTGTCGTAACGAAATAACGTCATCACGTTGTGAACGATCGGATTTTTTCCAACAACTTTGTCCGACCGTGTGTATGCAACACAAGTTTGGGACAAAATCCGACGGATTTTGTTGTCAGAATGTCCGACCGTGTGTGCAACGGCTAAGGGGAAACAGTGAACTTGGTGTTGAGTTATTCACTTTACAGTCAACAAAGAGGACAAGGGGGGCACTCTTTACGTCTGGAGGAAAAGAGATTTCATCTCCAAATACGGAAAGGTTTCTTCACAGTAAGAACTGCGAAAATGTGGAACAGACTCCCTGCAGAGGTGGTTCTGTCCAGCTCAGTAGATTGCTTTAAGAAAGGGCTGGATTCTTTCCTAAGTGTACATAATATAACTGGGTACTAACATTTATAGGTAAAGTTGATCCAGGGAAAATCTGATTGCCTCTTGTAGGATCAGGAAGGAATTTTTTCCCCTGCTTTAGCAAATTGGATCATGCTCTGCTGGGGTGTTTTGCCTTCCTCTGGATCAACTGTGGGTATAGAATTGGGTATATGGGATTGTATGATATTATTATTTTTTATTTATTTATTTATTTTTTGTGGTTGAACTAGATGGACTTGTGTCTTTTTTCAACCTGACTAACTATGTAACTATGTAACTTCCGTGAAGCAAAGGCTACAGGGTGAAGGAGTGACTTAGGTCCTTGACATTGGGACAAGATTGCCCTGTGGGAGGCATCTACCTCCAGCACATAAGGTAGACCTGGATCAGGACGTTGCAGTACTGGAGCAGAAATGAACAACTTCTTCAGTTTACCGAAGGACACTTGGGCTTCCTGGGGCCACTGCAAATGAACCTGCTAGCAAGTCAACTGGGTAATGGGTGCTATTATAGCAGAGAATCCCTTCACAAACCTTCGATAGAAATTGGTAAAACCAATAAATCATTGGACACCCTTCTTATCTAAAGGGACTGGCCACTCCAGAATTGCCTTGACCTTTTGTGGATCCGTTGCAATTCCCTCGGAGATGACAAATCCTAAAAACTGAACAACTGGTCTTTTGAAATCACACGTCTCTGCTTTTACATAAAGTCCATGTTCCCTGAGAGTTGAAAGTATCATCCTTACATGGATTTGATGATGTTCCAATGTGGCAGAGAAGATGAGGATGTCATCAAGATAGACAATCATAAAGTTATCAAGATATTCCCTAAAGATGTAATTTACCAAATGTTGGAAAGTAGCCAGAGCATTACAGAGTCCAAATGGCAGGACGAGGTACTCAAAATGGCCAAATCGAGATCTGAAAGCTGTCTTCCACTCATCCCCCTCCCAGATTCAGACAAGATTATAGGCTCCTCGTAGGTCCAGTTTAGTTTAAATGTGGGCAGTTTCAGAACCTCTGGAATAGTTCAGGAATGAGCAGGAGTGGGTAGCGATTTTTGATGGTAATCTTGTTGAGAGATCTATAATCTACACAGGGTCTCAAGGTGCCATCCTCCTTCTCAACAAAGAATATTCTAGCTACAGCTGGGGATGAGAAAGGGTGAATGAAGCCATTCTCAAGGTTTTCGTCAACATAAGTCCGTAAGGTTTCTAACTCGACCTCTGATAGGGGGAATATTTGACCGGGTAATAATTAAATTGGACAATCATAAGGCTGATATGGAGGAAGTTTGTCTGCTTTCTTTTTATCAAAAATGCCCATAAGCTCTTGGTATGCTGGAGGGACATTCTGATGTTCATTAGAAGTAGATTGAATTGTCTGGCAATGAGACAGCAGTTCAATCACACATTGAGTAATAATAAAAAAGGTAAACAGAGTAGTCAAAACACAGCCAGAGTTCAGGAACCGGAACGGATAGTCAGAAAATCCAAAAGGTCAGGGAGCCAGAGATGAGCATAGTAGAAAAGCAAGGAATACTCTGCGGAACAATTGAGTCAGGCAACATGGAAGGTTGGAAACCATAGTTTGCCATAAACGGGGACAATTGGAAAGCAGAATTCAAGGCACTATTGTGAGCAAACGCAACCCACGGTAAAAGGTCTGAACAGTTGTTATGATGGTCAGAAATATAGCAATGTAGGAATTGCTCCAAGGACTGATTTGCTCGTTCTGCAGCCCCATTAGACTGTGGGGGATATGTAGAGGAGAAAGCAAGCTGAATTCCCAACTGTGCACAAAAAGCTTGTCAGAACCGGAAAACACAAACTGACTAGTGATGGACGAACGTTTCGCCCGGCGGTCGTTTCGCGGCGAATTTCCGACATTCGCGGTCCGCACGTTCGAACGCCTTTTTCCGTCGTTCGCCGCGGCGGACTTACGTGTTTAATGTATACAAGAACTTTAACCTTTGGTGACACGTTTATCATGTGATACAGGACAGCCAATTGAGACATGACAGCACATGGACACTTGGACATTCCCCCTAACCTATAAATACACCCGATCCGGTGGCCATTTTACATTCTTTCTTCTGTTACGATAGGGACAGGTTCCTGTGTGGAGTAGGGAGAGATAAACCACTAGCTATTTGGTACACAAAAGTTCTTTTCAGGACTGGTATAGGTGTTAGGTGTTGATAGGTTTGCTGTGCTGCTGATTCTTGCAGCAGCCTGAGTGTCTTTTGTTAGTTTAGAGAAAGGGAAAGGACGGTGTATGCTACAGGGACAGCCAGATTAGTCTTTCATCATCATCATCATCATCATTAGCTGTTACTATCAAGGTCCACAAAAGAGCTGTTCCAGTAACCACTAATCGTTCTCTTTTTTTGCCAATTTGTATAGGGACAGGAAGGAAGCAGTGTTGTCAGGCAGTGAGGGTAATTTTAAAGACTTGCTGTTATTATTAGTTCCACAAAGGTTCTTTTCAGGACTGGTATCAGTGGTACAGTAATAGGCTTGTACATGTATAATATTCTTTCTTCCAAATATAGAAAGGATATTATACTTGACTGCTGCCCTTCTGCTGCAGTCTGCTAAACATTCACAACTCACTTGTTCCACAAAAGTTCTTATAAGGACTGGTAACTTGGTATAGGGTGCTACGGTACATAGGCTTGAGTGCGGTACAGTCTGCTGTTCTGTAAGGACCGCTATCGGTCCACAATAGATAGGGTTGACGTGCACCACTGCTGACCGCTGCCCTATACTGCAGCAGTCCTTCAGCGGTATAGGGACTGACGTACAGTCTGCTAATCACTAACACACAACCTGCTTGTTCCACAAAAGTTCTTATAAGGACTGGTAACTTGGTATAGGGTGCTACGGTACATAGGCTTGAGTGCGGTACAGTCTGCTGTTCTGTAAGGACCGCTATCGGTCCACAATAGATAGGGTTGACGTGCACCACTGCTGACCGCTGCCCTATACTGCAGCAGTCCTTCAGCGGTATAGGGACTGACGTACAGTCTGCTAAACACTAATACACAACCTGCTTGGTCCACAAAAGTTCTTATAAGGACTGGTAACTTGGTATAGGGTGCTACGGTACATAGGCTTGAGTGCGGTACAGTCTGCTGTTCTGTAAGGACCGCTATCGGTCCACAATAGATAGGGTTGACGTGCACCACTGCTGACTGCTGCCCTATACTGCAGCAGTCCTTCATCGGTATAGGGACTAAGAGTTTTGTCACAGGGTCATTTAAAAAATGACAGGCAGAGGAAGAGGCAGGCCCTTCCGCAGGGGTGGTAGGGGTAGGGCAGGAGCAACAGGCTTGAGCCAAAGTGGGAAGTTGCAGAAGGTGCGTTCAATTACTTTAAAGGATGCACCAGACTTGGTTGAGTGGCTCGCTCAGCCTTACTCTTCTGCACCCTCCTCATCCTCTCGATCTGCACCCTCTTCTTCACTCTCTGCTATGTGCACCCCCAAAGACACTACCACCAACAACACGACCACCACCACCACCACCACATACCTTCCGCTTGAGTCACTGGAATTATTTTCCGATCCATATCAAGAGGACATTTCTGATGCGCAGCCACTCTTGGTATTGGATCAGGAAGAGGAGGTAGCAACAAGCGCTACTCAGCAGTCTGACGACAGTACCCAGATCAGCCCAAGGAGGAGGTTGGTCCCCGGTGTTGCTGCCTACTCCGAGATCTCTACTTATAGCGGTGGGGAAGGTGACGTTGATGATGACGTGTCTAGTGATGTCACGTGGGTGCCCACAAGAGAGGAAGAGGAGGGGAGTTCAGAGGGAGATATGGACCAGCAGATAGGGAGGAGAAGCAGGAATAACTTACATTGCACAGGAGGGACAAAGCAGACTGCAAATGTATCAGGAGCGAGTCATCGACCATGTACGGTCACATCTGGCGCTCCCAGGACACCGGCACATGGCTCCGCAGTGTGGGCTTTTTTTAACGTGTCCGCTGCTGACAATAGCGTTGCCATCTGCAATCTTTGCAGTCAACGCGTTAGTCGCGGTAAGCCCAATACTCACCTAGGGACGACCGCCTTAAGAAGGCACATGAGCAGCCATCACCGAGCCCAGTGGGAGCAACGGAACACACAAAGCCACACTGCAGGCTCTCACCGTCCAGCCTCGTCTTCTACTTCTCCTTCTCCTCTCTCCTCACAATTGTCCTCCACTCCACCTTCCATCACGCCAAGCTCACATTTTTCTGCAAAAAGGCAGGCTTCCGTGGGCCTAATGTTTGAGCGTAAAAAAATGATGACGCCGGATAACCCTCTTGCCCAACGGTTGGCGGCTGGCTTGTCAGAACTCATAGCCCGCCAACTACTGCCATATAAACTGGTGGACTCGGAGGCCTTTCGCAAATTTGTGGCCATTGGAACACCACAATGGAAGGTCCCAGGAAGGAAGTATTTCTCAGAGAAGGGCATCCCAGAGCTATATGGCCATGTTCAGCGGCAAGTGAATGTATCTCTGGCACACAGTGTCGGTGCCAAGATACATCTGACCACAGACACGTGGTCTAGCAAACACGGGCAGGGAAGGTATATCACTTTTACTGCCCACTGGGTGAACCTTCTGACGGCCGTCAAGCATGTAACCCGTGGCACCCGTGTAGATTTGGTTTTACCGCCACGGATTGCATGCAGGCCTGACTCTTCTTCTCCTCCTCCTACTCCATCCTCCTCCCTCTCCTCCTCAGCTGCCTCCTCCTTTTCCGCTGCTAGCGTCTCTTCCGCTGCACCGCCCAAGCTCCCCAGAACCTATTCCACATGCCAGGTGAGACGTTGCCATGCCGTGCTGCGTCTGTTGTGCCTGGAAGCAAAGAGCCACACTGGCCCGGCACTCCTTTCAGCTTTGCGTTCACAGGCAGATGAGTGGCTAACACCGCTCAATTTGACAGTTGGTAAAGTGGTGTGTGACAACGGTGCCAATCTGCTTAGCGCATTGAAACAGGGCAAAGTCACGCACGTGCCGTGCATGGCACACGTCTTAAACTTGGTCGTGCAGCGATTCCTTGTCAAATACCCTGGGGTCCAGGACATCTTGCGGCAGGCAAGGAAAATCTCGGCCCATTTCAGAAGATCTTACACGGCCATGGCTCGCCTTGCTGACATTCAGCGGCGACACCATCTGCCGGTCAGACGTCTTATTTGCGATTGCCCGACGCGATGGAACTCAACCTTCTATATGCTTGATAGGCTGCTCCAGCAGAAACGTGCAGTTAACGTCTACCTGTATGAACTCTGCGAAAGAAACGGTTCTGGGGAGCTGGGTTTTTTTTCACCGCGCCAGTGGCTGCTCATGCGCGACACATGCAGACTTCTGCGGCCATTTGAGGAGATCACCAAACTGGTCAGTCGCAGCCATGGCGCCATCAGTGACATGGTACCTTATGCCTTCTTTCTGGAGCGTGCATTGCGTCGTGTCATTGATCAGGCTGTGGAGGAGCAGGAGCGGGAAGATGAGGAAGTCGCAATGCTGGATGAATTCCCAGGGGGGGCTACTCTATCTGAGACAAGTCAACAACAGGAGTCTGATGAGGAGTCAGAGGAGGATGGTGCCGGGGCGGATGAGCAGGAGCAAGAAGAGCATGCTTTAAACCTTTCTGGGATCCCTGTTGTGCGAGGATGGGGAGAGGAGAATGAAGAGGACGACATTATCCTGGATGATGAGCAGGAGCCAGGCCACCACACCGCTTCCACTTTAGTGCAAATGGGGGCCTTCATGCTCCAGTGTTTTAATAGGGACCCCCGTATAAAAAGCATGAGGGTCAAGGACCAGTACTGGGTGGCAACGTACTTAGACCCCCGGTACAAACACAAAATGGCGGAAATGTTACCGCCGTCGCAGAGGGCTGTCAGAATGCAGCACTTCCAGGCCTTGCTTCGAGAAATGCTGCATTCTGCTTTTGCGTGCGCTGGCAGAGGAGCAATTCCCACTCCCAGAGAAGGATTTGCGGGTACCAATCCAACAGCGCCTGCAAGAAGAGGCCGGTTTGAAGATGTGTTGGTGACTTCGGATATGAGGTCATTCTTTCAGCCGACCCATCGACAGGTGTCATCCGGATCCAGCATCAGGGAACGCCTAGACCGTCAGGTGTCCGACTACATTGGGTTAACGGCCGATGTGGACGCTCTGAGGAGTGATGAACCCCTAGACTACTGGGTGGGCAGGCTTGACCTCTGGCCAGAGCTTGCCCAATTTGCAATCGAACTGTTGGCTTGCCCCTCATCCAGTGTCCTGTCCGAAAGGACGTTCAGCGCAGCAGGGGGGATTGTGACCGATAAGCGTACTCGCCTAGCTCACGACAGTGTTAACTACCTCACATTTCTAAAAATGAATGAGGCATGGATCTCGGAGGAATTCAACACATGTGACCAGTAGACCATGTATATGTCTATAAACTATTTTTTTAATCAAGCACACAGACCTTCTTAATTCATTTGGCTCACTTCCTTGACCCAAAAAAGCACACCGTACTATATGCCCCTACCCTCCTCTTTGAAGAGGTTGAGCGGTGTCATATTTCTACTGGGGCTGCTTATGATATCCCTGTGCTGTGCTGACTTCCTCCTGGGGGTTCTTATTATGAAGGGATCACACTATCCCTGTGCTGTGCTGACTTCCTCCTGGGGGTTCTTATTATGAGGGGATCACACCATCCCTGTGCTGTGCTGACTTCCTCCTGGGGCTGCTTACGGTGCTGCTGTCAGTGCTGTATGTCACGGTGCTGCTGTCAGCGCTGTATGTCACGGTGCTGCTGTCAGCGCTGTATGTCACGGTGCTGCTGTCAGCGCTGTATGTCACGGTGCTGCTGTCAGCGCTGTATGTCACGGTGCTGCTGTCAGCGCTGTATGTCACGGTGCTGCTGTCAGCGCTGTATGTCACGGTGCTGCTGTCAGCGCTGTATGTCACGGTGCTGCTGTCAGCGCTGTATGTCACGGTGCTGCTGTCAGTGCTCTGTATTACGGTGCTGCTGTCAGATGCCTCTATCACGGTGCATGTGTCATTCCGGTATGTCACGCTGCTGGTGATCATCTCCTGCACCCTCTTCTTTGCCTACCCTGGTCCCTGACCTTCCCTCTCCTCCATTGCCTTCATTAGCTCCATAGTCCTGAATTGTTAGAACAATTTCCCAAATAAAATAAAAATGCTTGTAGTTATCGATCCCAAATTCACCTCATACATGTATTATGTCATTGTCCAGATGGTGGGACTACGTTTTACCCCCTAATAATTACCACGTGGCCGCAAATTCGACATGAAGGTTTGCAAAGTTCGCCTCCCATTGAAGTCAATGGGGCCCGCGGCGAACGTTCGGTTTCGCGAACGTTTGGGTCCGTTCGCATTTCGCTTTCGCGAAACGTCCCGTCGGAAGTTCGTCCATCACTAAAACTGACTACTCCTGTCCAAGACAATCACCTTGGGCAGCTCATGTAAGCGAAACATCTCCCGAGCAAAAATCAAAGCCAATTCCCTAGAAGTGGGCAACTTCTTAAGTGGAATACAATGGGACATTTTCAAGAACCAGTCAGTCACCATAAGGATAACTGTGTTGCCCTGGTAGTTGGGTAACTCCACAATAAAATCCATAGACAGGTGGGTCCAGGGCCTCTCTCCATTGGGTATGGGTTGTAGGAGGCCCACTGGAAGGTGTTGTGGAGACTTACTCTGAGCACACACAGAACAGGCAGCTATGAATGCGGTTAAATTAGCACGTAGTCTAGGTCACCAGAATTGTTGGGAAATGGCCCAAAAGAGTTTGATTCTTCCCAGGGTGGCCAGCAGCCTTGGGAGAATGGTAAGTCTGGAGCACGGCAGTACAGAGACTCTCGGGGACAAAGCAACGGTCACAAGGTTTCTCAGGAAGAGCATGAATTTTGTCATCCAAAGGAGAAGTGAGACTGGTGCAAACCATAGCCAGAATAAGATCAGGAGAAATCACAGGAACCGGGAACCAACTCCATCTTGGAAGTGGAGGAAAATTGTAGTGAAAAAGCGTCAGCCCTTACATTCTTAGTACCTGGTAAGAATGAAACAATGTAATAGAAACTAGACAAGAAAACAGCCCATCGAACCCTTCTGGGAGAAAGGCGTTTAGCCTCAGACAAGAATTTGAAATTCTTATGGTTAGTAAGAATGAGAACCGACACAGTGGTACCTTCGAGGAGATGTCTCCATTCTTTCAGGGCTAAAATTATCTCTAACAGCTCTCTGTCATCAATCTCATAATTGCACTCCATAGGTGAAAATTTATTGAAAAAGTAGCCGCAAAGATGCATAGCGCTCTCAGAGGTAGGACGTTGAGACAGAAGGGCTCCAACTCCAGTCTCGGAAGCATCAACCTTAACCACTAGAGATCCGCGCTATAGCCGAATGACGGCTACAGCGCGGACCTGCTTTGCCGGGACAACGTCCATTGACGTCGTCCCGTGCACGAGCGGCCTGAGGGGCGTGCGCTGCGCTCTCTGTGATCAGCGAGTCTATGAGTCGATCCCAACCCCTTACCACGTGATCAGCTGTCAGCCAATGACAGCTGATCATGTGACACAACAGAGCCGGTAATCGGCTATTTTTCCTCCTCACGCTGACAGCGCAAGGAAAAAATAAATAAAAAGCCGATCACCGGCGGCCGTGATCGGGACATCAGTCCCGATCATGGCCAGCTTATCAGTGCCCACCTGCCCCCTGCCAGTGCCACCTAACTAATAAAAAAGTGCCCCCCATCAGTGCCACCCATCAGTGCCCATGGTGCTACCCATCAGTGCCCACAGTGCCACCTATCAGTGCCCACAGTGCCAACTATCAGTGCCCAAAATCTGCCTCGACAACAGTGCTGCACCCCAGTGCCACATATCCGTGCCCATCAGTGTCATCTACCAGTGCCCATCAGTGCTGCCCATCAGTGCCCAGCAGTGCCACCTATCAGAGCCACCTATCAGTGCCACCTATCAGTGCCCATCAGTCCCATCTATCAGTGGTACCTATCAGTGCCCCTTAGTGCCACCCATCCGTGCCACCCATCAGTGCCACTCATCAGTGCCATCTTATCTGTGCCCATCTTTGCCCATCAGTGCCGCCTTATCTGTGCCCATCAGTACTGCCTTATCTGTGCCTATCGGTGCCACCTTATCTGTGCCTATCAGTGCCCACCAGTGCAGCTTATCAGTGCCCACCAGTGCAGCCTATCAGTGCCCACCAGTGCAGCCTATCAGTGCCCACCAGTGCCACCTCATCAGCGCATTTCAATGAACGAGAAAAATTACCCGTTTGCAAAATTTTGTATTTTTTTATTTTTTTTTTGCATCTTTTTTTGTTTGTTTAGCAAAAAATAAAACTCCCAGCTGTAATTAAATACCACCAAAAGAAAGCTCTATTTGTGGGAAAAAAATTATAAAAATTTCATTTGGGTACAGTGTTGTATGGCCGCGCAATTGTCATTCAAATTGCATCAGCGCTGAAAGCTGAAAATTGGTCTGGGCAGGAGGGGGGTTTAAGTGCCCAGTAAGCAAGTGGTTAAGGATAAAAAGTAACGTAGGATCAGGATGTGCCAACGCAGGCGCAGAAACAAAGGCAGCCTTGAGACTCTCAAAGGCCTTAATGGACTCTAGAGACCAACCTTGTGGGTTACTATCCTTTCTGGTCATATCAGTCAGGGACTTGGCCAGAGACGAGAAGTTATGAATAAAGTTCTGAAAATAGTTGGTAAAGCCAAGAAAACGCTGCAGAGGACATAAACCCATGGGTCAGGGGCCACTGTAGGACTGCTGAAAGTTTCTCTGGGTCCATCGAAAAAACCATCAGTGGAAATTACATAACCCAGGAATTTAACCTGTTCATGATGGAATACGTACTTCTCCAATTTACAATAGAGATTGTTCTCTCTTTGTTTCTGAAGCACACAACAGACATCTGTGTGGTGGCTCTCCAGGGACTTGGAAAATATGACGATATCATCGAGATAAACCTCTACACATAACTGCAACAAATCTCAGATGACATTGTTAATAAATTCCTGGAAAACTGTTGGGGCGTTACAAAGGCCAAAAGGCATTACGAGGTACTCATAATGGCCTGTTCTGATATTAAACACAGTTTTCCACTCGTCTCCCTCCTTAATCCTCACAAGATTGTATGCCCCTCTCAAATCAAGCTTCATGAAAATCGTTGCTCCCTTGAGGCAGTCAAATAACTCTGTAATCAACGGAATCGGATAGGCATTCTTATGCCGCGTAAACACGATCAAACAATCGGGTGGAAAAGTCCGGCAAACTCAAGTCCGCCGGACAATCCCCCTGTGTGTAGCCTCCGGCATACTTTTTTGACCCGAAAGTACGGCGGACTTAGAAAGTAGTTTTGCACTCCAATCTTCCCGCCGGACTCGCATTTCGGCGGACAATCCTGCCGTGTGTATGCCAGTCCGCCGTACTTTTGAAATGAGCAGACTTTTCCTGCCCGGAGAAAAGTCCGCTCATTCGAGCGGGTCTCCAGGTAGGCGGGGCCCGCGAAGGATACGTCGCTGGCCCCGCCACCTGGTATGGACTTAAAGGGGAACCCCAACACCGGAAAAAATCGGCGTGGGGGTCCCCCCAGGTCCACAACAGACCCTTGTCCGAGCACGCTACCTGGCCGGCCAGGAAAGGGGGGGACGAGCGTGCGGCCCCCCCACCCCAAAGCACCTTGTCCCCATGTTGATGAGGACAAGGGCCTCCTCCCGACAACCCTGGCCATTGGTTGTCGGGGTATGCGGGCGGGGGGCTTATCGGAATCCGGGAGCCCCCTTTAATAAGGGGGCCCCCGGATACCGGCCCCCCACCCTATGTGAATGAGTATGGGGTACAATGTATTCACCTGTAAAATAAAGTACAAAAAACAACACAACACACAAGATAAAATAGTTTATTGCACAGCTCCGGGGGTCTTCCGTCTTCGGGGGTCTTCTCGCCGGACTCCTCCGCTATCTTCTTCTAGCTCTTTTGCTAGTGGAGGAGCCCGGCTTTTTTCCTCATCGCCGCCCTCTTCTTCCGACTTCGGAGGTCTTGTCCCCTCTTCGGTTCTTCTGCCGGGCCACCGCGCCTTCTTCTAGCTCTTTTACAGGCGGTGGCCCTGTCTTCTGTCGCCGTCGCCACCGCCGCCTTCCGTTCTTCTTCTTCTTCTTCTCCTGGAGATGTTGACTCAACACTCTCTCCAGCCGCAATGCCAGGGACGCGCTGAGCGGCGACTTATATAAGGACAAGGGGCGGGGTCATCGGTTGATGTCACATGGGTTGATGTCACATGGGTTGATGTCACATGGTGACAGTCCCAGCATCCTCCGGGACTGTGACATCGTGAGGGGGCGGGGTCACCATGTGACATCAACCCATGTGACATCAACCGATGACCCCGCCCCTTGTCCCTATATAAGTCGCTGCGCAGTGCGTCCCTGGCATTGCGGCCAGAGAGAGCGTCGTGTCAACCGAAGTCGGAAGAAGAGGCCGGCCGCGAGGAAGAAAGCCGGGCTCCTCCGCTAGCAAAAGAGCTACAAGAAGATAGCGGAGGAGTCCGGCGAGAAGACCCCCGAAGACGGAAGACCCCCGGAGCTGTGCAATAAACTATTTTATCTTGTGTGTTGTGTTTTTTTGTACTTTATTTTACAGGTGAATGGGTAGGGGTACATTGTACCCCATACTCATTCACATAGGGTGGGGGGCCGGTTATCCGAGGGCCCCCTTATTAAAGGGGGCTCCCGGATTCCGATAAGCTCCTCGCCCGCAGAACCCGACAACCAACGGCCAGGGTTGTCAGGAAGAGGCCCTTGTCCTCATCAACATGGGGGCAAGGTGCTTTGGGGTGGGGGGCCGCACGGCCCCCCCTTCCCCAAGGCACCCCCCATGTTGAGGGCACACGGCCTGGTACGGCTCAGGAGGGGGGGTGCTCGCTCGTCCACCCTTTCCTGGCCGGCCGGGTAGCGTGCTCGGACAAGGGTCTGATGTGGACCTGGGGGGACCCCTACGCCGGTTTTTTTCGGCGTTGGGGTTCCCTTTAAGTCCATACCAGGTGGCAGGGCCAGCGATGTCTCCTTTGCGGGCCCCGCCTACCTGGAGACGCGCTCAAAATGAGCGGACTTTCCTCAGCGTGTGTGGGCGAGTCCGTTCGTTTCAAAAGTAGGGCGGATAGTGCGGCAGACTTAGTACGCCGTATTAGTCCGCTGAAAAAGTGCCCTGTGCGGGAATTCCGCCAGACAGACGGCTTCGTGTGTACGCGGTTTTAATTGTGAAATGATTGAGACCCCTATAATCAATACAAGTTCTCAGTTCACCACTCTCCTTATTCACAAAGAAGTGTTATGTACAGCCTTGAAATAAAAGACCTCTACGAAGTTGCATTCATCAATGTATATTTACTCAGAAAATCAATCTCCGTACAGAGGATCACGTCACTTCCTTTCCAAAGGGAAAGTGATGAAAGTGATGATATTACAATTTGTAACAGCGTTTTTATAAGAAAATTATAACATTACTGTCTATGTGTGGGAAAGAGTGAAAATAGAAAATACACAATACATTCCAGGATAATCTATTTCATATTTCACATGGTCATTTTCGCCATAACACAATAACAACTTTAAAAGGTCATTCTGACTTTTTGGTAAGTTATGTTATCAACAGGTATTTTCCATAAAAACATTTGAACATCATTTCTGGGAATAATCTCATGTGAAGCAAATAACAAGTAATAACAATAACAATAACAAGTGAATAACAAGATATGTGTTGCAATATTGAGAATACCCAAGAAGAATTAAAAAACATCATATAAAGAAATACATTCTTATATTGAAGGGGAACTCTGGGTTATATACAGATATGTGTTACATATGTCTTCATATCTTGACATCCCTCCTATGTTTATAATTCCTTGGGTATCCCTCTTTAAACTTCCTCTATGGCTCTGGGTTGACCTCCAGGTATACGAGCCACCATCTCATGAGCAGTTCTAACTCTTGACCTTTGGGGCTCAAAAGAACCAGTGTTAGTACAAGCTTTCCAAATAGCGCAACAAGAAGTGGTAGTTACTTTAAAACAACATTTGAATAACATAGGTGCACATTTGATTATAAGGATTATAAGTACTATGATACCAACAATATATAGGATACCATGTAATATACCAGCAAACCAACCTCCAATGCCTGAAAACCAGTTGGCAGGATTAAGCCAGGAAGTCCAGCTTTCCCAGCTTCCTTCAACCCAAGCAGTTTCAGTATGCTCTTTCCGAAAATTGAGCTTAAGCTGTTGTACCTGTTCTACATGTGAAATGATAGCATCTTCTGCTTTAGTATCATTTCCAATGTAGTTACAACAGCCTGTTCCCACTATGGTGCATATTCCTCCCTGGCTCGCTGTAAGATAATCCAGCACCAGCCGGTGCTGCAACATCTCCTTTTTAACCATTTTTAGTTCAGTGGCAAGCATCACAAAGTTCATATCATACAATGCTGTAATATTATCGATCAAGTCAGCTAAATCAATGATGAAACTGAATGCCTTTTTGATACAACATCTATTTACCCATGGTATGGAGAATATTGGCTTTATCTCCCTGTCATGGGACTCTATATTAGTGCCAAGGTCACTATTATAAATGTTATTAGTATTTTCCTCAACATTAACTAGGGGTACCTCAATGTTAGTCTCACCCTCCTTGTTCATGTCAGGATCTTCAACCTCATCATGATTCTCTTCCTCCCCCCCAGGTTCTGACTGAGAATCTAAATCTCTTTTTAAAAGATGTATGGGGATTTTGCGGATTTGGGACTCCTTAAACCCATCGTTACTCATATACCAAGTGGCAGGTATTACTCTCCCAAAATAACAAACCCCCATAGAATTTAAAGGGATCCAATTATATGCTTTCTTCCCACATATAAAGTAATAACCTGGGGGAGCTGCACAAGCCTTCTTGAAATTATACCCCTGCAAACACATTAATAATTTCATATTGTTTTGCCTAGAATGTTGTCGATGCGTGTAGTCATGTAGTTCCTGATACCGATCTGTGCTCCATGCTGTATCCTTACCATCAAACCAATATCTGATCTCAGCATTGTCCATACAGTTAGAGTTCCCAATAGGTCTGGTAGTACTTTGAAAACCTTGAGTAAGCAGCTCAGATGAATATTCTCGAGTGAAGTTTATGCAGACAGAGGGGATTGTCATTGGAGCATTAGTGAACAACAGGAGTGAAACAACTCTGTCAACCATAGTTCTGCTTACATCTTCAAAGTGAGCACTGTTCTCTATTTCAGCCAATGTGCTGGGAACACCTAATAAGGGTATAGTCTTATGTGATATAGGTGCGTGTGTGCATATCCAGCAATTAGAAATGTTCAGTTTCTTTGCTGCCTGTAGGTGCATGGACACAAAGGAGTTATGAAAGGGTTCACCCAATTTAACATGATACTCATGAGTGTCTCTTCTTGCTCTTTGATTGGGATTACGGCTTTCTTCAGGTTGCAATTTCTCACTTGTCACAGTGGCATTGAAAAGGTAGGTGTCATGTATCTTACCCTTTTCTTTATGGTATGTCCATTCGAATGCCATTACTGTGATCCACACCACCGCTCCACCACAGAGGATAATGCTCCATAACGCCACATTCGGTCTAGGCCCCAGGAGATTCATTCTGGGGTCTTCTGGCTCTGGCACGAGTAATTGGCGGTGATGACCTAGAATGCAAGGGTAAAGAAGAATACCTGCTACCAGCAGACTGATCTGTATCTTCCTTTGGAGCTACAGTCTTTTTACAATGGGAACCATGAACCCAGTACTTGTAGTCTTTCAGCTTCACTGCAGTTGGAGATACAAGAATGATCTGAAACGGACCTTTCCACCTAGGAGACAAAGTGGTCCGGGGTGTATGATTCTTGATGTACACCCACTCTGCCTGTGTCCCCAATTGCAGTTCCGGTGCTTGCGTCCCCAATTGCAGTTCCGGTACTTGCGTCCCCAATTGCAGTTCCGGTGCTTGCGTCCCCAATTGCAGTTCCGGTGCTTGCGTCCCCAATTGCAGTTCCGGTGCTTGCGTCCCCAATTGCAGTTCCGGTGCTTGCGTCCCCCAATTGCAGTTCCGGTGCTTGCGTCCCCAATTGCAGTTCCGGTGCTTGCGTCCCCAATTGCAGTTCCGGTGCCTGCGTCCCCAATTGCAGTTCCGGTGCTTGCGTCCCCAATTGCAGTTCCGGTGCTTGCGTCCCCAATTGCAGTTCCGGTGCTTGCGTCCCCAATTGCAGTTCCGGTGCTTGCGTCCCCAATTGCAGTTCCGGTGCTTGCGTCCCCAATTGCAGTTCCGGTGCCTGCGTCCCCAATTGCAGTTCCGGTGCCTGCGTCCCCAATTGCAGTTCCGGTGCCTGCGTCCCCAATTGCAGTTCCGGTGCCTGCGTCCCCAATTGCAGTTCCGGTGCCTGCGTCCCCAATTGCAGTTCCGGTGCCTGCGTCCCCAATTGCAGTTCTGGTGCCTGTGTCCCCAATTGCAGTTCTGGTGCCTGTGTCCCCAATTGCAGTTCTGGTGCCTGTGTCCCCAATTGCAGTTCTGGTGCCTGTGTCCCCAATTGCAGTTCTGGTGCCTGTGTCCCCAATTGCAGTTCTGGTGCCTGTGTCCCCAATTGCAGTTCCGGTGCCTGTGTCCCTAGTTGAAGTTCCTGTATCCCCGCTTGAAGTTCCTGTGCTGGTGTCCCTGCTTGAAGTTCCTGTGCCGGTTGTAACGAAAATGTAAGCGTAGAATCGTTTTGCCTTAGCAAGATGTGATGTGATCTGTAGAAGTAGTGTAATTGTAGATGTAGTTTCATTCTGGGTTATTAAAAATATAGTATTCTATGTCAGTCATGCACATATGTTCTTTCATTAGCATTTGAAAAGAACAGAGCCAGTTTTCTAGGATCAAAGTGACACCTAGATGCCAATAAAGTTCCCATTAGAGTAAACGTAGATTGCCACCTTCCTGAGGCCTCAAAGAAAACTGCTAGTCATTTTGGCTACGCAGATCTGCAGGGGGCATTCACAAGGCCCCGGACGGTCTGCAAACTTTGATTAATATCAACAGATCTAAGGAACTTATTTTATCTCTCATAAAAGCTAAAATATTAGTGACAGAGAGATGAAAATAATTCCTTTTGATCGTACATGTGATGGGTTACGTGGACATGTAACTCTGTATTTTTAGCATGTGTGGAATCCTAGAGAACCACACAAAACCGGTATATGGCGCCTGAGTGCAGCAGGCAGGTATTGATTGGTACTGTTGCGATCGGACTGATGCGCTGGTATCGGAAATTCAATCCATGACCCAGCAATCAGCGCCGTTCTGGGCCAATTCAACTCTGGTAATTTCAGAACACAAAACATCCTGTGGGTTGAGACAGGAACACCCCCAGGGTTGATTGGCCAGGGGCTAAAGTCCAGCCCAAATCCATATTTCAATAAATTGGGTAGCCTGGGATATGGACATTGTCCTTCCATGAAGCCAGGTCGAAACTGGGGAGTTCCCACATGTTCCAGTATGCTTCTACTAACGGATAGACTTTAGTAAAGTTTATTTCTGTTTTTTATCCCCTTTTATTTTCATAGCAAATTGCCAATTGTGTGTCTTTCTGTATTATTTGTATCTTTTTTAGTAACTCCTTTTTCTTTGTATATCTTATATGCACTGCCCACTTTCGGGATATTAAATGATAAAATTAATAAGTGACTTCTGTGTACTAAGCTAGGACTCATATCTCTGGAGAGGTTGTTGTATTTTAGTGCCTAAGTACTCTGTCTAAGTTACGCACCAATCGGTATGCAATTGCACTGTGTGTTGGCAGATTGCATGCAGATTGTAAGCTAACAGATCTTTCAGAGATCTGTGTGTGTGGTGGCTCAGCAGACCAGTCTGCGGACAAACTGTTGGGTGGTGGCAGGCTATCGTTTATTGTGTGTCTGGTGTGTGGGTGTGGGGACAGTGGGAAGAGTGATTAACACCGGGGTTTAAGCTGCAGGATAGCTGGAGGAACCCTAGAAGTGTGTAGTAATTGCTAGACTGCTCCCCAACCCTTAGAGTGCACCAGATTGTATGTAAGATTCGTATCTGCCTGTGTGTGGTCAGCCAGCTGGATTGGAGTGGAGTCTCCCTCTAGTGGTGGCCAAAGGTAGTGCAGGCTGTGAAACTACCACAGCCAGTCTTACATGCTCAGTATAAGTTCAACCTTATTCCCTTAGTTCCTCATATACCCCAGTCACGGTACGCACGTCGTGGTTGGCTAGTTGCTGTGGGCGGGCGTGATTCGTGACACCGGTATCCCCGCTTGAGGTTCCTGTGCCCGTGTCCCCACTTGTTCCTGTGCTGGTGTCCCCACTACCTCCTGACTGTACCTATGCCTCAAATAGCACCATAGTCCATAAGCAGGACCTGAAGACTTTCGAAAGAGCCTTGTGAGCGACAAAAGTCTCCCCAGCTGGAACTTCTGAAACATAGAAAGCCCAAAAGAAATAGGCTGTTCCATACAATGAGGGCATTCCTAAGGGGTGGGAACTGTCACGGTCCCTACTATGTCTTTTAGATGGCCAGGCGTGGTCACGCCCCAAGTGGCTCTGGGTGGTATTGAACTAATGACTGTTTGTTTAGTGCAGTGCTCCTGTTACCTTACCTCTGAGCCACACCTCAATTCCTTTCAGCCTGCTTTCCAGCTTTGCACAGTTGTGCATAAAATACTAGGACCATACTCTGGATCTTGTTGTTTAGTACCTGTCACTCCTGGATCAGCTGAGGCAGGTTACCTAATCAGCTGGGTATAAAACACTGCCTTACTCTGAGGGCTTGGTCAGTTCATTGTCTCCTGTTTTGCCTAAGGCTCCTGTATTCCTGTGCTCCAGTTACAGCGTTCCAAGACTGACTCCGGCTTCTGACCCTGGCTCTGCTTATCGTTTATTCTGACTTCTGGAATCCCTGACTACGGCTTTACTTAGACTATCCCTTGGCTATTCCTGTCAAACCCCCATGCACAGATTCAAAGCCCAGGTAGCTTATCTCTTTGTTACCGTGGGCTGTGTGTATTTCCAAGGGTGAGCGTACATCTCTGCACCATGGACTCCAACCTAGGTAAGCCCTCACAATTGCGCAATCATTCAACCGGGGTGGAGGCAAACTATCAGCTTGATCTTTGTCAAAGACATCGCTAAAATTGCGGTACTCCTCCGGCAGGGAGGAGAGTGAAGAGGTGCACAGGACCTTGGGTACCTCTGGAAGCATGTCTTACTGCACTGTGGTGATCAGGAGAGAACCTCAGCACGGAGCCAATAAAAAGAGTGGCTGTGACCCTGTAATCAAGGATAACCAACAACCAGCAGAAACTTAGGTAAGGAAATAACTTGGAATTGGATTATCTCATGGTGAAGAGCCCCTACGGCCATGGACTATGGAACAGTCTCATGAGTCACATGGGCAGGCTGTAGAGGTCTCGTGTCAAGAGTTTCAATGGCAAGTGAAGTGTCACACAACTGCAGCGCAATCGAGTGCTTCAATACAAAGGCAGCTTCAATGAACAGGCCTGCAGCCCCAGAGTCTATTAGAGCCTGTATCTTGACGGACAACTTAGCCCAAGAAAGGGTAACCGAAACCAGGGCTTATCCTTCTTGATAACTGGGGACGAAACAACACCACCTAAGGTCTGTCCATGACAGGACCTCAAAGTTCGGGCATTCCCTGGACGGGTAGGAAAATGACCTGTGTTGCTACAATAAAGGCACAATCTCTCCCTCCTCCTAAGGGTTCTCTCATCTGCAGAGAGACACGTGAAGCCCAAGTGCATGGGTTCATCTTCACAGACCGACCGGTACCAGGAGGCATGGTAGGTGAGGGAGGCAAGGGTGAGACTGCAAAGTTTGGAGACAAATGTACAGGAGGCTTCAGCAAGCGCTCCTTAAAAGGGAGTCTTCCTCTGAGTCTGGAGTCAATGAGGATAGCAAATGTGATCCACTTCTCCAGCTCAGTGGGTATATCTCAGGCTGCTATCTCATCCTTGATGATATCCGAGAGACCATGAGAAAAAGCAGCCACGAGGGCCTCATTGTTCCAAGCAACCTCTGCTGCCAGAGTACAGAATTCAATGGCGTAATCGGCAACAGCACTTATACTCTGTTTGATAGACATGTGCTACTTGGTAGTAGAAGCGGAGCGTGTGGAAATGTCAGATCCCCTTTTAAAAGCAGCCACAAACTCAGGGTAACTCAAGACAACAGGATTTTGCATCTCCCGTATAGGGCATCTGCCCAGGCCAAGGCTCTCTCAGAAAGCAAAGATATCACAAAACCTACTTTTGCTTTTGTCCGTGAGAAATGCCTGGGGCAGCATCTCAAAGTATATCTCAACCAGGTTGAGAAACCCTCTGCATTGGACTGGATCTCCCTCAAATCGCTGGGGCAGCGGAGCAGAACCAGACATACCTCTTAAGCCTCATACACAAGATCGGACTTTGTACAAACTTTCCCGTGGACTTTTGTACAAAGGGCGTTTGCTGTAAATTTGTATTGCATACACACGATCTGACTTTTTAGGCAACAAACACGAATGTATCAACGTTTCAACCTACTGACGACACTTCAAAAGAGGACATTCAATTTCTCCGGTGCCACCCTTTGGTCAACTTCTGTATAGTTGTCTGATCTTTTGCATTGGTTCTGAGCATGCGTGTTTGTACTTTATAGAAAAGTCAGATGGTTTTGTGTACACATGATCGGACTTTGCTCCATCGGACTTATGTTGACAAAAAGTTTGTCTGTTCACACAGCCAACAAAAGTCAGATGAAAACCGAAAAAGTTTGTCCGATGGAGCGTACACACGGTCGGATGTTGTCTTAAAACAGCTAATTTGCATGTTTGTTGTCAAAAAGTCTGTACCGTGCGTATAGAGATAATACTTGAGGCTGGTGCCTGCACAGAGCAGCAGCAGGGACGGCCTGCAACACAGGTTATACCGGAGAAGCCACAGTGGGAGATTCCTGGTGAGTAGGGATGAGCCGAACACCCCCCTGTTCGGTTCGCACCAGAACCTGCGAACAGACCTAAACTTCGTGTGAACTTTAGAACCCTATTAAAGTCTATGGGACTCGAACGTTCACAATCTAAAGTGCTCATTTTAAAGGGTAATATGCAGGTTACTGTCCTAAAAAGTGTTTGGGGACCTGGGTCCTGCCCCAGGGGACATGGATCAATGCAAAAAAAAGTTTTAAAAACGGCAGTTTTTTTCAGGAGCAGTGATTTTAATAATGATTAAAGTGAAACAATAAAAGTATAATATTCCTTTAAATTTCGTAGCTGGGGGGTATCTATAGTATGCCTGTGAAGGGGCGCATGTTTCTGGTGCTTAGAACTGTCCCTGCACAAAGTGTCATTTGTGCAGGAAAAAAAGTCTTTTAAAATCACTTGCGGCTAAATTGTCGGGTCTCCGTAATACAGAGAACACTCAATGAGTGTTCTCTGTATTAGCCGACAATTCATTCATTCATTGATTAAAAAAAAAAAAAAAAAAAAAAAGTGTGGGGGTTCCCCTAAATTCAATTACCAGGCCCTTCAGGTCTGACATGGATATTAAGGGGAACCCCGTGTCAAATTTTAAAAAAAATTGACGTGGGGGTCCCCCCAAATATCCATACCAGACCCTTCAGGTCTGACATGGATATTAAGGGGAACCCCGCCTCAAATTAAAAAAAAAATTGACGTGGGGGTCCCCCTAAAAATCCATATCAGACCCTTTATCCGAGCACGCAACCTGGCAGGCCGCAGGAAAAGAGGGGGGGACGAGAGAGCGGCCCCCCCTCCCTCCTGAACCGTACCAGGCCACATACCCTCAACATTGGGAGGATGCTTTGGGGGTCTGTGACCCCTCAAAGCACCTTGTCCCCATGTTGATAAGGACAAGGGCCTCATCCTCACAACCCTGGCCGTTGGTTGTGAGGGTCTGCGGGCGGGGGGCTTATCAGAATCTGGAAGCCCCCTTTAACAAGGGGACCCCCAGATCCCGGCCCCCCCCTGTTTGAAATGGTAAGGGGGTACAAAAGTACCCCTACCATTTCACAAAGAAAGTGTCAAAATGGTTAAATAAGACAAACACACTTTTGAAAAATTCCTTTATTAAAAATGAAAAAAATAAAAAAAAGATTCCAGCGGTGCTAATCCACTCTTGCTATCCAGCGACGGATCTCCGGGGTCCAGCGATGGATGATCATATCCAGCGACGGGGGATCTCTCAGTCCAGCACTGTCCATACATCCTTCTTCTGTCTCCACTCCGGAGACAATGCAGAGAGCCCAGCGCTGACATTTCTTATATTAGGAGGGCGGGGCCACCTGTCACCTGACCCCGCCCCTCTGATGCTGGAGAGGGAAGCCAGGGGTTCCCCAGTGACGTGTGGGTGACCCCGCCCCCTCTGATGTAACGCAGGTTTCCGTTACATCAGAGGGGGCGGGGTCACCCACACGTCACTGGGGAACCCCTGGCTCCCTTCACCAGCGTCAGAGGGGGCGGGGTCAGGTGACGGGTGGCCCCGCCCTCCTAATATAAGAAACGTCAGCGCTGGGCTCTCTGCATTGTCTCCGGAGTGGAGACAGAAGAAGGATGTATGGACAGCGCTGGACTGAGAGATCCCCCGTCGCTGGATATGATCATCCGTCGCTGGACCCCGGAGATCCGTCGCTGGATAGCAAGAGTGGATTAGCACCGCTGGAATCTTTTTTTAATTTTTTTCATTTTTAATAAAGGAATTTTTCAAAAGTGTGTTTGTCTTATTTAACCATTTTGACACTTTCTTTGTGAAATGGTAGGGGTACTTTTGTACCCCCTTACCATTTCAAACAGGGGGGGGGGGGCGGGATCTGGGGGTCCCCTTGTTCAAGGGGGCTTACAGATTCTGATAAGCCCCCCGCCCGCAGACCCTCACAACCAACGGCCAGGGTTGTGAGGATGAGGCCCTTGTCCTTATCAACATGGGGACTAGTGATGGACGAACTTCCGACGGGACGTTTCGCGAACGCGAAATGCGAACGGACCCAAACGTTCGCGAAACCGACCGTTCGCCGCGGGCCCCATTGACTTCAATGGGAGGCGAACTTTGCAAACCTTCATGTCGAATTTGCGGCCACGTGGTAATTATTAGGGGGTAAAACGTAGTCCCACCATCTGGACAATGACATAATACATGTATGAGGTGAATTTGGGATCGATAACTACAAGCATTTTTATTTTATTTGGGAAATTGTTCTAACAATTCAGGACTATGGAGCTAATGAAGGCAATGGAGGAGAGGGAAGGTCAGGGACCAGGGTAGGCAAAGAAGAGGGTGCAGGAGATGATCACCAGCAGCGTGACATACCGGAATGACACATGCACCGTGATAGAGGCATCTGACAGCAGCACCGTAATACAGAGCACTGACAGCAGCACCGTGACATACAGCGCTGACAGCAGCACCGTGACATACAGCGCTGACAGCAGCACCGTGACATACAGCGCTGACAGCAGCACCGTGACATACAGCGCTGACAGCAGCACCGTGACATACAGCGCTGACAGCAGCACCGTGACATACAGCGCTGACAGCAGCACCGTGACATACAGCGCTGACAGCAGCACCGTGACATACAGCGCTGACAGCAGCACCGTGACATACAGCGCTGACAGCAGCACCGTAAGCAGCCCCAGGAGGAAGTCAGCACAGCACAGGGATGGTGTGATCCCCTCATAATAAGAACCCCCAGGAGGAAGTCAGCACAGCACAGGGATAGTGTGATCCCTTCATAATAAGAACCCCCAGGAGGAAGTCAGCACAGCACAGGGATATCATAAGCAGCCCCAGTAGAAATATGACACCGCTCAACCTCTTCAAAGAGGAGGGTAGGGGCATATAGTACGGTGTGCTTTTTTGGGTCAAGGAAGTGAGCCAAATGAATTAAGAAGGTCTGTGTGCTTGATTAAAAAAATAGTTTATAGACATATACATGGTCTACTGGTCACATGTGTTGAATTCCTCCGAGATCCATGCCTCATTCATTTTTAGAAATGTGAGGTAGTTAACACTGTGGTGAGCTAGGCGAGTACGCTTATCGGTCACAATCCCCCCTGCTGCGCTGAACGTCCTTTCGGACAGGACACTGGATGAGGGGCAAGCCAACAGTTCGATTGCAAATTGGGCAAGCTCTGGCCAGAGGTCAAGCCTGCCCACCCAGTAGTCTAGGGGTTCATCACTCCTCAGAGCGTCCACATCGGCCGTTAACCCAATGTAGTCGGACACCTGACGGTCTAGGCGTTCCCTGATGCTGGATCCGGATGACACCTGTCGATGGGTCGGCTGAAAGAATGACCTCATATCCGAAGTCACCAACACATCTTCAAACCGGCCTCTTCTTGCAGGCGCTGTTGGATTGGTACCCGCAAATCCTTCTCTGGGAGTGGGAATTGCTCCTCTGCCAGCGCACGCAAAAGCAGAATGCAGCATTTCTCGAAGCAAGGCCTGGAAGTGCTGCATTCTGACAGCCCTCTGCGACGGCGGTAACATTTCCGCCATTTTGTGTTTGTACCGGGGGTCTAAGTACGTTGCCACCCAGTACTGGTCCTTGACCCTCATGCTTTTTATACGGGGGTCCCTATTAAAACACTGGAGCATGAAGGCCCCCATTTGCACTAAAGTGGAAGCGGTGTGGTGGCCTGGCTCCTGCTCATCATCCAGGATAATGTCGTCCTCTTCATTCTCCTCTCCCCATCCTCGCACAACAGGGATCCCAGAAAGGTTTAAAGCATGCTCTTCTTGCTCCTGCTCATCCGCCCCGGCACCATCCTCCTCTGACTCCTCATCAGACTCCTGTTGTTGACTTGTCTCAGATAGAGTAGCCCCCCCTGGGAATTCATCCAGCATTGCGACTTCCTCATCTTCCCGCTCCTGCTCCTCCACAGCCTGATCAATGACACGACGCAATGCACGCTCCAGAAAGAAGGCATAAGGTACCATGTCACTGATGGCGCCATGGCTGCGACTGACCAGTTTGGTGATCTCCTCAAATGGCCGCAGAAGTCTGCATGTGTCGCGCATGAGCAGCCACTGGCGCGGTGAAAAAAAACCCAGCTCCCCAGAACCGTTTCTTTCGCAGAGTTCATACAGGTAGACGTTAACTGCACGTTTCTGCTGGAGCAGCCTATCAAGCATATAGAAGGTTGAGTTCCATCGCGTCGGGCAATCGCAAATAAGACGTCTGACCGGCAGATGGTGTCGCCGCTGAATGTCAGCAAGGCGAGCCATGGCCGTGTAAGATCTTCTGAAATGGGCCGAGATTTTCCTTGCCTGCCGCAAGATGTCCTGGACCCCAGGGTATTTGACAAGGAATCGCTGCACGACCAAGTTTAAGACGTGTGCCATGCACGGCACGTGCGTGATTTTGCCCTGTTTCAATGCGCTAAGCAGATTGGCACCGTTGTCACACACCACTTTACCAACTGTCAAATTGAGCGGTGTTAGCCACTCATCTGCCTGTGAACGCAAAGCTGAAAGGAGTGCCGGGCCAGTGTGGCTCTTTGCTTCCAGGCACAACAGACGCAGCACGGCATGGCAACGTCTCACCTGGCATGTGGAATAGGTTCTGGGGAGCTTGGGCGGTGCAGTGGAAGAGACGCTAGCAGCGGAAAAGGAGGAGGCAGCTGAGGAGGAGAGGGAGGAGGATGGAGTAGGAGGAGGAGAAGAAGAGTCAGGCCTGCATGCAATCCGTGGCGGTAAAACCAAATCTACACGGGTGCCACGGGTTACATGCTTGACGGCCGTCAGAAGGTTCACCCAGTGGGCAGTAAAACTGATATACCTTCCCTGCCCGTGTTTGCTAGACCACGTGTCTGTGGTCAGATGTATCTTGGCACCGACACTGTGTGCCAGAGATACATTCACTTGCCGCTGAACATGGCCATATAGCTCTGGGATGCCCTTCTCTGAGAAATACTTCCTTCCTGGGACCTTCCATTGTGGTGTTCCAATGGCCACAAATTTGCGAAAGGCCTCCGAGTCCACCAGTTTATATGGCAGTAGTTGGCGGGCTATGAGTTCTGACAAGCCAGCCGCCAACCGTTGGGCAAGAGGGTTATCCGGCGTCATCATTTTTTTACGCTCAAACATTAGGCCCACGGAAGCCTGCCTTTTTGCAGAAAAATGTGAGCTTGGCGTGATGGAAGGTGGAGTGGAGGACAATTGTGAGGAGAGAGGAGAAGGAGAAGTAGAAGACGAGGCTGGACGGTGAGAGCCTGCAGTGTGGCTTTGTGTGTTCCGTTGCTCCCACTGGGCTCGGTGATGGCTGCTCATGTGCCTTCTTAAGGCGGTCGTCCCTAGGTGAGTATTGGGCTTACCGCGACTAACGCGTTGACTGCAAAGATTGCAGATGGCAACGCTATTGTCAGCAGCGGACACGTTAAAAAAAGCCCACACTGCGGAGCCATGTGCCGGTGTCCTGGGAGCGCCAGATGTGACCGTACATGGTCGATGACTCGCTCCTGATACATTTGCAGTCTGCTTTGTCCCTGCTGTGCAATGTAAGTCATTGCTGCTTCTCCTCCCTATCTGCTGGTCCATATCTCCCTCTGAACTCCCCTCCTCTTCCTCTCTTGTGGGCACCCACGTGACATCACTAGACACGTCATCATCAACGTCACCTTCCCCACCGCTATAAGTAGAGATCTCGGAGTAGGCAGCAACACCGGGGACCAACCTCCTCCTTGGGCTGATCTGGGTACTGGCGTCAGACTGCTGAGTAGCGCTTGTTGCTACCTCCTCTTCCTGATCCAATACCAAGAGTGGCTGCGCATCAGAAATGTCCTCTTGATATGGATCGGAAAATAATTCCAGTGACTCAAGCGGAAGGTATGTGGTGGTGGTGGTGGTGGTCGTGTTGTTGGTGGTAGTGTCTTTGGGGGTGCACATAGCAGAGAGTGAAGAAGAGGGTGCAGATCGAGAGGATGAGGAGGGTGCAGAAGAGTAAGGCTGAGCGAGCCACTCAACCAAGTCTGGTGCATCCTTTAAAGTAATTGAACGCACCTTCTGCAACTTCCCACTTTGGCTCAAGCCTGTTGCTCCTGCCCTACCCCTACCACCCCTGCGGAAGGGCCTGCCTCTTCCTCTGCATGTCATTTTTTAAATGACCCTGTGACAAAACTCTTAGTCCCTATACCGCTGAAGGACTGCTGCAGTATAGGTGAGCGGTCAGCAGTGGTGCACGTCAACCCTATCTATTGTGGACCTATAGCGGTCCTTACAGAACAGCAGACTGTACCGCACTCAAGCCTATGTACCGTAGCACCCTATACCAAGTTACCAGTCCTTATAAGAACTTTTGTGGACCAAGCAGGTTGTGTATTAGTGTTTAGCAGACTGTACGTCAGTCCCTATACCGCTGAAGGACTGCTGCAGTATAGGGCAGCGGTCAGCAGTGGTGCACGTCAACCCTATCTATTGTGGACCGATAGCGGTCCTTACAGAACAGCAGACTGTACCGCACTCAAGCCTATGTACCGTAGCACCCTATACCAAGTTACCAGTCCTTATAAGAACTTTTGTGGACCAAGCAGGTTGTGTATTAGTGTTTAGCAGACTGTACGTCAGTCCCTATACCGCTGAAGGACTGCTGCAGTATAGGGCAGCGGTCAGCAGTGGTGCACGTCAACCCTATCTATTGTGGACCGATAGCGGTCCTTACAGAACAGCAGACTGTACCGCACTCAAGCCTATGTACCGTAGCACCCTATACCAAGTTACCAGTCCTTATAAGAACTTTTGTGGACCAAGCAGGTTGTGTATTAGTGTTTAGCAGACTGTACGTCAGTCCCTATACCGCTGAAGGACTGCTGCAGTATAGGGCAGCGGTCAGCAGTGGTGCACGTCAACCCTATCTATTGTGGACCGATAGCGGTCCTTACAGAACAGCAGACTGTACCGCACTCAAGCCTATGTACCGTAGCACCCTATACCAAGTTACCAGTCCTTATAAGAACTTTTGTGGAACAAGCAGGTTGTGTGTTAGTGATTAGCAGACTGTACGTCAGTCCCTATACCGCTGAAGGACTGCTGCAGTATAGGTGAGCGGTCAGCAGTGGTGCACGTCAACCCTATCTATTGTGGACCGATAGCGGTCCTTACAGAACAGCAGACTGTACCGCACTCAAGCCTATGTACCGTAGCACCCTATACCAAGTTACCAGTCCTTATAAGAACTTTTGTGGACCAAGCAGGTTGTGTATTAGTGTTTAGCAGACTGTACGTCAGTCCCTATACCGCTGAAGGACTGCTGCAGTATAGGGCAGCGGTCAGCAGTGGTGCACGTCAACCCTATCTATTGTGGACCGATAGCGGTCCTTACAGAACAGCAGACTGTACCGCACTCAAGCCTATGTACCGTAGCACCCTATACCAAGTTACCAGTCCTTATAAGAACTTTTGTGGAACAAGCAGGTTGTGTATTAGTGTTTAGCAGACTGTACGTCAGTCCCTATACCGCTGAAGGACTGCTGCAGTATAGGTGAGCGGTCAGCAGTGGTGCACGTCAACCCTATCTATTGTGGACCGATAGCGGTCCTTACAGAACAGCAGACTGTACCGCACTCAAGCCTATGTACCGTAGCACCCTATACCAAGTTACCAGTCCTTATAAGAACTTTTGTGGAACAAGCAGGTTGTGTGTTAGTGATTAGCAGACTGTACGTCAGTCCCTATACCGCTGAAGGACTGCTGCAGTATAGGTGAGCGGTCAGCAGTGGTGCACGTCAACCCTATCTATTGTGGACCGATAGCGGTCCTTACAGAACAGCAGACTGTACCGCACTCAAGCCTATGTACCGTAGCACCCTATACCAAGTTACCAGTCCTTATAAGAACTTTTGTGGAACAAGCAGGTTGTGTATTAGTGTTTAGCAGACTGTACGTCAGTCCCTATACCGCTGAAGGACTGCTGCAGTATAGGTGAGCGGTCAGCAGTGGTGCACGTCAACCCTATCTATTGTGGACCGATAGCGGTCCTTACAGAACAGCAGACTGTACCGCACTCAAGCCTATGTACCGTAGCACCCTATACCAAGTTACCAGTCCTTATAAGAACTTTTGTGGACCAAGCAGGTTGTGTATTAGTTTTTAGCAGACTGTACGTCAGTCCCTATACCGCTGAAGGACTGCTGCAGTATAGGGCAGCGGTCAGCAGTGGTGCACGTCAACCCTATCTATTGTGGACCGATAGCGGTCCTTACAGAACAGCAGACTGTACCGCACTCAAGCCTATGTACCGTAGCACCCTATACCAAGTTACCAGTCCTTATAAGAACTTTTGTGGAACAAGCAGGTTGTGTGTTAGTGATTAGCAGACTGTACGTCAGTCCCTATACCGCTGAAGGACTGCTGCAGTATAGGGCAGCGGTCAGCAGTGGTGCACGTCAACCCTATCTATTGTGGACCGATAGCGGTCCTTACAGAACAGCAGACTGTACCGCACTCAAGCCTATGTACCGTAGCACCCTATACCAAGTTACCAGTCCTTATAAGAACTTTTGTGGAACAAGTGAGTTGTGAATGTTTAGCAGACTGCAGCAGAAGGGCAGCAGTCAAGTATAATATCCTTTCTATATTTGGAAGAAAGAATATTATACATGTACAAGCCTATTACTGTACCACTGATACCAGTCCTGAAAAGAACCTTTGTGGAACTAATAATAACAGCAAGTCTTTAAAATTACCCTCACTGCCTGACAACACTGCTTCCTTCCTGTCCCTATACAAATTGGCAAAAAAAGAGAACGATTAGTGGTTACTGGAACAGCTCTTTTGTGGACCTTGATAGTAACAGCTAATGATGATGATGATGATGATGATGATGAAAGACTAATCTGGCTGTCCCTGTAGCATACACCGTCC
Source organism: Lithobates pipiens (assembly GCF_037356315.1). Lineage (NCBI taxonomy): Eukaryota > Metazoa > Chordata > Amphibia > Anura > Ranidae > Lithobates > Lithobates pipiens. Next base: position 306,625,862 of record NW_027507748.1, on the reverse strand, counting down.
TTTCCCTTTCTCTAAACTAACAAAAGACACTCAGGCTGCTGCAAGAATCAGCAGCACAGCAAACCTATCAACACCTAACACCTATACCAGTCCTGAAAAGAACTTTTGTGTACCAAATAGCTAGTGGTTTATCTCTCCCTACTCCACACAGGAACCTGTCCCTATCTTAACAGAAGAAAGAATGTAAAATGGCCACCGGATCGGGTGTATTTATAGGTTAGGGGGAATGTACAAGTGTCCATGTGCTGTCATGTCTCAATTGGCTGTCCTGTATCACATGATAAACGTGTCACCAAAGGTTAAAGTTCTTGTATACATTAAACACGTAAGTCCGCCGCGGCGAACGACGGAAAAAGGCGTTCGAACGTGCGGACCGCGAATGTCGGAAATTCGCCGCGAAACGACCGCCGGGCGAACCGTTCGGCCATCACTAATGGGGACAAGGTGCTTTGAGGGGTCACAGACCCCCAAAGCATCCTCCCAATGTTGAGGGTATGTGGCCTGGTACGGTTCAGGAGGGAGGGGGGGCCGCTCTCTCGTCCCCCCCTCTTTTCCTGCGGCCTGCCAGGTTGCGTGCTCGGATAAAGGGTCTGGTATGGATATTTGGGGGGACCCCCACGTCAATTTTTTTTTTTAATTTGACACGGGGTTCCCCTTAATATCCATGTCAGACCTGAAGGGCCTGGTAATTGAATTTAGGGGAACCCCCATGCTTTTTTTTTTTTTTTTTTTTTTTTAAATCAATGAATGAATGAATTGTCGGCTAATACAGAGAACACTCAATGAGTGTTCTCTGTATTACGGAGACCCGACAATTTAGCCGCAAGTGATTTTAAAAGACTTTTTTTTCAAGCACAAATGACACTTTGTGCAGGGACAGTTCTAAGCACCAGAAACATGCGCCCCTTCACAGGCATACTATAGATACCCCCCAGCTACGAAATTTAAAGGAATATTACACTTTTATTGTTTCACTTTAATCATTATTAAAATCACTGCTCCTGAAAAAACGGCCGTTTTTAAAACTTTTTTTTGCATTGATCCATGTCCCCTGGGGCAGGACCCAGGTCCCCTAACACTTTTTAGGACAGTAACCTGCATATTACCCTTTAAAATGAGCACTTTAGATTTCTCCCATAGACTTGTATAGGGTGTTCCGGCTTTTCGAATTTGCTGCGAACAGCCCAAATTGTTCACTGTTCGCTGAACAGGCGAACAGGCAATGTTCGAGTAGAACATGAGTTCGACTCGAACTCGAAGCTCATCCCTACTGGTGAGTCGTACGCCATGGCAAACTGATCCATGCGGTGATCCTGCTCATCCAATCTGGAAAAAATATTACCAACAAGTGGATTGACTGCATCTTCTGAATTTATAGCCTTCGCCTACTGTCAGAAACCATGATTCAGACTGAGACAGAAGTACAAATCTCACATGTTTAATAATAGTAATAAAAAAGGTAAACAGAGTAAACGTAGTCAAAACATAGCCAGAGTTCGGATAGTCGGATAGTCAGACAAGCCAAAACGTCAGGGAGCCAGAGATTAGCGTAGTAGAACATGAAGCAGGATCTGGAGAGGCGAAGGCAGAGATCATCTGGACAACACGGCTTAAGTAGGCAGGACTGACGAGCATGGTATCAACAGGTGAGTCACTGTGGAGAGATAGGAGCTGGCAGTTAGCCAACAGCTGAGTGGACAGCTTTGAGAAGGAAGGGTTGAGCCCAGCCCTGAAAAAAGAAAATGTTGGGAACAATAAGCAGAGGGGAAGGATATCTCTTTCATGACCCAATCTATGTGTGGATTATGGGCCTGTAGCCATGGAAATAAAAATAAAAGGATAGGGCGCGCTATGGAATTTGTTAACCAGAGAGTGTATATAATGTAATGTAGGTAAGAGCAGCCTCTATTATGTTTCCATCCTAATGGATGGAACAGTAAGAAAGGTGAGATAGAGAAAATAGATATGGCGCTATACCTTTTTAGACTCACTAAATATAGGTGTCATAAAAATGTACAGATTTTCCAGCTTGCTGGCTAATAATTTTAAACTCTTAAAATCCTGAATGAACCAAGATATACTAAAATAATAAACCCAATAAATATGGTGCTAAGAATCAACCAATATTAAATAGTGAATACAGAAGTGAATATAAATTTTCCAGCGTACTGGTTAAAAATAAGAATAAGAATAAAATTAAAAAAATATGTGTAAATGTGAATTCCACAATAAAATATATAAATTAGAATGCTGAAGGTGAATGGACAAATGATAGTTACTAAACTCAATCTATAATCAACAGTGAAATTCTAAAAATTATACTCAAAGTGCCTGTGACTGTGGTCACAGCGCAACCAAGTGCCTTGGTCTGCAAATTCAATAAAATAACCATAAAGCAAAAACAAAACCAAAAACTTCAAATTTGTACAGTTGTGAACCCAAGTGAAAAATGAAAAATAAAAATATACACTGTGTTAGGTTTCAAAAAATTCCCAAGTAAAGATAAGAAAATTGGGGAAAAAAAAGGAAGTGTAAGTAATAATAGAGATTTAGTCCATAATGTGAAAAAATCTTGCAGTGACAAATCAGATATGAAAGTCTATTTGGGTAAAATTGAAAATAAAAATGAAAATTAAATAGTGAAAAAAGATTTTCTATGTATAGAAGAGGAGTGGAGGGAGTAATTTCGCTATCCGTTCGTATTTATGAATTTTGCTCTCACCAGAGATACGACCCCGTCCGGGGTGGATCAGCCTCCACAGTATAAGCCACTGTGTCGCTTCTTGGGCTGTCTTTGCTGTAATGCTGGGGAGATCCCTCGTTCCTCCGTGGGGATGTTGTACCTCGTATTACATGTAGTAAAAAAGAGGACTTTCCATGGTATAGTATGTTTGCAACTCAGTTTATTTGTAACAACTTAAAAGTACTCACATTTAGTACGATAAAACACGTATTGTAAAAAAGCGTTCAGAACTTCCGCTCGGCTAGCACGTGGCGTGGCCAGATACGTACACCTCCAGTGCAAACGGCGTGCTAGCCGAGCGGAAGTTCCGAACGCTTTTTTACAATACTTGTCAGTGTCTAAATCTGGCAGCAGACTGAGCAGGCACATCTTTGGGTCTAGGGTAGCAGGAGAGCCCATCTGGTCATGTAGGAAGCGAATCACCTGTATCCAGTATGCTTGGCTAGTTGGGCAGGACCATATAAGTTGGTAGAAGGAGCCTGGGGTGTGATCGCATAGGCAGCACCCTGGATTTTACATTTGAAGCGCGCAATCCTCTGAGGAGTCAGATATGTCCTATGGATAATATAGAACTGCGTGAGGCGGTCCAACAGTTTGGGCAGGGCTGTCTTTAAGGCAGGGCAAAAGGGGCAGCTGCCCTGGGCTCTGTCATTGTTGTGGGGCCCAAAGCAGCTGTCTCATACTTGACAACTATCCCAGTTTACATTCCCTTGTCCCTTGAAGTTTTAAATTCTGTGCTGCTACTAATGCTGTCCAGCTCTGCCCTATTGTTGTGTACAGATGACTCACCTGCAGACCTGTGTTTACATGTAAATACTGGCATTCATATGTAAATAGCAGTGACATGCATATGTAAATAGCTGAGGCCAACTGCATTGATATGTAAATAAAGGCAGCATTTATACACACTTGTTTATTAATAAAAAGGTAAATAGAGTAAGCATAGTCAAAGAATAGCTAGAGTCCAGTAACTGTATCGGGTAGTCAGCCAGGCCAGAGTTCAGTAGCCAAATCGGGTAATCAGCCAGGCCAGAAGTCAGCGATCCAAGTAGAGGAACAGCAATCAGGATAAGGAGCCAGAAGGGATGTCAGCAAGCCAGGCTTTAAACAGGAATGCAGGAGATGGTTTCTTGTGATGTGACCAAGGCGAAGGCAGAGATGAAGTGAGCACAACAGCTTTAAGTAGGCAGGTCAGACGTGCAGGATCAGGAACAGCTGGGTAACTGTGGAGAGAGATGAGAGCTGGCAATTAGCTGACAGCTGAGCAGCCAGCCCAGAGAAGCAAGGGCTAAGCCAGCCCTTACAATCCTCAATTATTCCAACGTCCACCTCCCATCTAGTCTTGGCAGTATAGGCCAAGGCTGTGGTACTAGGGAGACAGATGGCGGAGTAGAGGACAGAGGTTAGTTTGGCTGCTTCAGCACCTGTGATTATGTCTACTATAGAGGGCACTGTCAGGGATGGGTTGGAGCCAACGCACTGAGTTTGTATAGCATGGCAGAGTTGAAAATACCTGAAAAGAAGGTAATTAAGAATGGAGAATTCATTCTTTAGCATTTGGAGCCGATCGGTGGCTCTCCTGACAGGGGGGATCTGCGCTGATTGTTTATCAGTGCAGCCCACCCACTGATGCCCACACTGGACCACCAAGGAAGCCGCCAGTACCACCAGCGAAGGGGGCAACATGTAGATGGCCAGGTATGTACCCCATGGCCATCCACATGTGCGAATGAATGCCCAATCGATGCCAATCAGTGCCTATGAATGGGCACTGACTGGTACCATTATGTAACAAATGACATCAGTAATGCCCAGCAATGCCACCCATCAGTGTCCATCAGTGCCACCTAATAGTGCCCATCCATGCCCACCTATCAGTGCTCATCATTGCCCATCTGTGCCACCCATAAGTACCCATCAGTGCCGCCTTCGAGTGCCCATCAGTGCCGCCTATGAGTGCCACCTATCAGGGCCCATCATCGGTGCCTGTCAGTGCCACCTCATCGGTGCCCATCATTGCCGCCTTATCAGTGCCCGTCAGTGCAGCCATATCAGTGCCCATTATTGAAGAAGAAAACATACTTATTTACAAAAAAATAACAGATAAAAATGTTTTTTTTTTCAAAATGTTCAGGCTTTTTTTATTTGTTGCGCAAAAATAAAAATTGCAGAGCTGACCAAATACCACCAAAAGAAATATCTATTTATGGGCACACAATGATAAAAAATGTGTTTGGGTACAGTGTTGTATGACCACGCAATTGTTATTCAAATTGCTACAGCACTGAAAGCTGAAAATTGTGTTGGGCAGGAAGGTGTCTAAGTGCCTGGTATTGAAGTGGTTAAATAAATCACTGAATTTACTGCCCACCACAATATGTTGCCCCTTGCACCTGCTCAACTTGCACAGTAAGGTTAGCTAAAATCCAATCTTGGGTCTCATTCATATATCCTACATGACCATGGTGCAGCAAGTATACTGCAAATACCTGCACCCAGGATAACATGTTCTAATATCTGCTCAGCCTGTACACCTGAGTGATGGGCTGAAAAGAGCCAAGGCTCTGCTGCTGTAAACATATATTCACCTGTATCTGCACATCCAGTGGTTACCTGCAGGTAGGGATACATTTTTGCCCTTGGATAAAATCTCTCTGCATCCAGGGTCAGAAATGTTACTATCACCGCTAAATGTGATAGCTTTGTGCTCTGGGCTCCTGGTTGTTAGGGAGCTGGCATCTACCCGCCTCCAAACAACCAGTGACTTATCCCAGCCCGGCACATTCAGCTGCCAGCCAGAGATGGTCTTTTGACTCGTTCCTACGATTGAATGAATGAGGAATGTTACATTTGACTGGCAAAAAACAACAAATAGAAACTCACATTACACACATATTACAAACTTTTTTGACTTGATTAGACGTGATGATAATGAACATGAAATGACAAGACACGACACATACTGTATATGCAAAATTTGGAGGCTTACAATTTCTTAAATTTTTCCATTTTTGGCTACATCATGTGTATTCCATTATTTTAAAGAGGAAACACTGATGCCAGAAAAGTCTAGTTTTCTTTTTAATAGTGCCTGTCCCAGCCCCCCCGCAATTATTATAGACCTCATAGACCTCAACATGTAAAGCACAGCCTGACAGCTTGTTGTCAGTGAAACAGAGTTTGAAGGTAACAAAGTGCTAGTATTCAGCTGACACATGATCTCAAAAACAGCCCCTGTAGGTTGCTACCAGAGAATAAAGCTGTGGGAATGACTAACTGCTTGTTGATTCACTTCAGCACCTAAAATGGCCATAATTAGCCTGGTAACATATATCTTCATTATGCTGCTGGCAACATTAAGTATGTGATAAAGTAGCTTGGGTCATTAACTGCTGTTCCTGAGACTCTCACATTTAATAGGGTGTTGGAATTCAACATAAGCCTCAAAGCTTAATGTCTATTTAAAAAGTACATTTGGGCTTTTTAGGAAGCATATTTATTGAAGCACAGATAAGGCAGGACATTTTAAATGAATGTGCTACATCGTAATTAGAAAGAGCAAGGTGTGCACTGAGCCACCACAACATGCCTCCATCTCTATTGTAAATATAGACATAAAAACAAAGAACAATGGTCATGGGACTTTATATGAGGCATGTCACTAAAAAAATTAAATGTAAGGAGCAGATAAAGTAGAAAATGTATTTAGACAATCAAGATTAAACATTTCAAAATCTCAAAGTACATAATACAGTTCTTAAGTAATAAGGCCATTGAAAGAGCTGACATATAACACATTGATAGGATGAATTCATGATAAACAGATACATGATAATGTTTATATGAGCAAATACATGATAAATATATGGTGTAAGAATCAGACTGTCTTGACATTCTAGAACTCTAGGTGTTTCGTGGATCCTGTTCACGCGATTCAGTTCGCATTGTGCGCTATACAAGTATTTCATTCATTCATTCATTCATCAGGAGTATAATGCCAAAAATGTCCATAAATATAAGTAGTAGACAAAAATTTATATTGGTAAAAATTCCCTATAATAAAAAAAGAAGGGAAGATCTTAAAAGGAACAAGAGGTTTGATACTTACATGTCAGCTCAAAAAAATTGGCCCAACTTATAAGAGGTGAAAAGGGGGTGTCAGAAGCAGTGTCTGACCCGGGGCTGAGGCGGGAACAACCCGTCCAGACCAGGGGAACGGCCATGGAGCAGGCTGGGTTTCCAAGTGTGGTCCATATAAAATGAGGAGTAAGGGGACACATCTAACCCGCACTGATCTGGAAAATACACATGTGTGTAAGTATATATAGGTAGGTATAAAGTGTATATGTAGAGAAAAGCGTGTGGCTAACTGGAAGATGTGTTCCAACTGCCCAAGGAGAACAACAAGGTGTGAACCAGAGTATAATCTGCCTGCCTCCATGCAACCAGTGACTCATCCCAGCCTGACACATTCAACTGCCAGCCAGGGATGGTCTTATGACTAGTTCCTATGATTGAATAAAAATGGAATGTTACATTTGACTGGCAAAAAGCAACAAATAGAAACTTACATTACAAACTTGTTATAAACTTTTTGGGCATTCTGTCCCCCCATTCTGTCTACTTTTCACCATTTTTTTAATTCCATTTGAAACTGCAGCTATTTTGAAGTTTTTTAGATGTGCGAAAAAATGTGATGCAAAATAGGGTAACATGCAGCCATAAATAAGGCAGTTATTTCTTCAGACTTCATAGGCCTCAACATGTGGAGCATGGTGTGACCACTTGTTGTCAGTGAAAAAGAGTTTAAAGGTAAGAAATGCTAGTATTCAGCTGACACATGATCAGAAAAACAGTGCCGGTAGCTTGCTACCAGAGAATAAAGCTGTGGGAACAGCTGACTGCTTGCTGATTCACTTCAGCACCTAAAATGGCCGTAATTAGCCTGGTAGGACATATATCTTCATTATGTTGCTGGCAACATTAAGTATGGGATAAGGTAACTTGGGTCATTAACTGCTGTTCCTGAGCTTCTCACATTTAATAATAGGTTGGAATTAAACATAAGCCTCAAAGCTTAATGTCTATTTAAAAAGCACATTTGGGCTTTTTAGGAAACATATTTATTGAAGCTTAGATAAGGCAGGACATTTTAAATGAATATGCTACATCCTAATAAGCTTGTCTAGGTAATACCAAAGAAATGGCCATACATTTGTCTATACGTGGAAACACTGCAAATCTCCCTCTAAATGTGGATCTTCTACCTCTAGTTCAGCTTTAAGCATTATTGGACATAAATATTTTCTTTTTTGATCTTCAAATACCTTTTTTGAATTGTCCCACTCTACTTGCTTTTTTCGCAAAAGCAAATAATGTAGCCTCTACTTTCATTGAATTTTGGGATATAGGAGGGTGGAGGAATCTCAGAAGAATTCTAGAAGAGAATGGGCACTGGCTTCAGCTGCCCTTATTAAAAATTAATGATGACAAAGCACAGATGAAGAAGTTTTTTTTTAAATGAAGTTCCTAAATATGATTACTGATAACCTTGTCTGCTACAGGTTTTTTTTTTTTTTTAATTCTTGAGTTTTTAGTTGCAAATGACCTCTCATATATTAGCAGGTTTTGTGCAGATAGCTATTTTATATTTGAAATGGCTTGTATAATTCATTTTTTATGGCCAATGGCCATCTGAAACTATTAAGATATTCAGTCAGACTCTCATAGCACAACACAATTGCTTAGTAGCTCCCTATAGCACACTGTTGTCCGTTACAAGTGTAGACACTATTTTCATAATTTCTAAAATGGTTATTGGTAGGTAGGAGTATTTATTTAGAACTTTATAAAGACAGATGTGCTTTTTTCTATGTATAACTGGACAACTTTAAAGAGGAAGTAAACCCTGATGGGTTTACTTCCTCTTTTTTTTCCCTGCAAAGGTAAAGCATAATGGACTACTATGCATCGCATCGTAGCTCATTATGTGTCACTTACCTGACACAGGAGCCAGCGAAGTCGCCGCTAATCCCTGTAGTCCGCCGCATCCATCTTGCTGGTGGCGTCTCGCAGCTCCGACCAATGACAGCGGCGAAGCCGCGATGACGTCACTCCCGCGCATGCGCACGGGAGTCGCGTCTCGCAGCTCCGCCTCTGCCATTCGGCGAAGCCGCGATGACGTCACTCCCGCGCATGCGCACGGGAGTCGACAAATTAGGCAAATCCATTCTTGGATTTGCCGCATTTAGTGCGCCTGCGAGCCGCTGTCTACGGCGCATGCGCCGTAGAAAGCGGTGCCCATTTTCGGGCAAATATCTCCTAAACCATATAGGTTTAGGAGATATTGCTTGGACCTACAGGTAAGCCTTAATCTAGGCTTACCTGTAGGTCAAAGTGGTTTGAAGGGGTTTACTTCCTCTTTAACAGCAATGGGAAATTTCAACAATTTTTTTTAAATGTATGTTTATTGAAAGATTTTGAGCAAAACAAAAGAACTACAAATACGTTACAGTAGTCGTTGATATTGGCAAAACATAGCGTTGGCATCCTCTTTCAAGTTACAAAAAAGTAAAAGAAAAAAAACATATACAAGTACCATACGGGAAAAGGAGGAGGGTACACCATGTATCTGCACACAATGATGATTTCATAATGAGAAAGAAAAAACCTGTTATGTGGGTAAGAGGGGAAGGCACTGATGTGATACCCCAGTAGATTGCCCTAGGGGGGATTGGCAGTGGGGCCAACAGTGGATTCTGGATTGAATAGGGAGTTATCCCAGGGATACCATACCTTAGAAAATTTAGGCAGAGAATCGTGAACTACTGCCATCATATGTTCCATCCTATGCATCTGTGCGTGGACAGAGTAATAATACTTTACAATATCGGGAGCTCCTAGGCCTCCATGGGAGCGTGGGGCAAAGACAACTGTGTGGGCGATTCTATGTGATCTGTTTCCCCATATAAGTTTAGTGAAGGCCCGCTGAATATTTCGAAGCTGAGACATAGGGATAGCAATAAGCAAGGTTTCAAAAAGATACAGAAACTTTGGGAGTATAGCCATTTTGAGAATGTTTATCCTTCCTAGGAGAGACAAAGGACAGTCCACCCATTTACGGAGTAGACCGTGTGTTTCTGAGATTAAAGAGAGGAAGTTAGCTTGGTATAATGTGCGGTAGGACGCCGTTAAGTGTATGCCCAGATATTTGAGTGACCCAGAGCACCAATGATAAGAGAAGTTGTTTCGTAAAGAAGCAAGAAGTGTAGGGGGGATATGAATGGGGAGGGCTTCAGTCTTAGCTGTATTAATTTTATAACCCGAGAGTTTGCCGAATGTATCTAATATGGCGTGTAGGTTGGGGAGTGAAATGTGTGGTTTTGTTAGAGTGAGAAGTATGTCATCTGCGAATAAAGACAGCTTATATTCCCTCCGTCGCGAAGAGACCCGCTTACATCCAGGCACTCACAGATGATTGCAGCTAAGGGTAAAAGGCACAGAATGAATAACAAGGGGGAGAGGGGGCAACCCTGTCTAGTGCCATTGCTGTGTGTGAATATTAGAGATATGAAGGATGCCAATTGAACTTGTGATGTGGGACGGGAATAGAGGGCCTGGAGGGCCGATACAAAAGTGCCTGAAAAACCATAACGCGCAAGTGTGGCAAACATGTAGGGCCAACCGAGCCTATCAAATGCTTTTTGGGCATCTAAGCTGAGGATAAGGGCGGAGCGATAGGTTTTATCGAGCAGGTCAATTAAATCAATGGTGCGTCTGGTGTTGTCGCCCGCTCGCCTACCTAAAACAAAACCCACCTGGTCGTTATGAACGAGGGTGGGAATCATAGAGGAAAGTCTGTTGGCTAAGATTTTAGTAAAGATTTAATAATCTGAATTGAGTAAGGCTATCAGTCTGTAATTGTCTGGTAAAGATGAGGGTTTGCCGGGTTTCGGAAAGGACTGTGATATGTGCGTGCAAACTGTGGATGAGGAATATTCCCCTTCTGTAAGGAGGAGAAGAGATTTAGTAGATATGGACTCAGGATTGGAGGAAAGTTTTGTAATATATATAGGATAAGCCGTCAGGACCAGGGGATTTGTGTGAGGGCAATTCTTTCACGACTGCCTTCTATTCTTCTGGTGAAACAGGTGCGTTTAGGGTAGCTACCTGGGATGGTGATAATTTGGGCAGCTTTAAAGGGGAACAAAAAGAGTCAAATTCCTCTTGGGTAAATAGATGTTTAGGGTCGGAGGCTAAACAGTTGTACAATTTATCGTAAAATGTTCCAAAAACTTTGGACATTGTTAATGGGCAATGGGTCGGGGTACCATTAACCTGAAGGAGGAACTCAGGATAAGAGTGAAATGGACGTGGTTTAAGCTTGTTCACCAGCATCCTATGGGGCTTATTGGCAAACTCATAAAATTTCTGTTTTGCTCAGATTAGGGCCTTGGAGCAATTTTGCATGTCAAGGGATTTTAAACGTTCACGTAGAGAGGTAACTTTGCGCAGGCGTGTCACCGTAGGGGAGGCCAGAAGTAAAGTTTCTGCTTTTCGTAGCTGCGAGAGGACATCCTGTCTCTGTGCTGCCGAGTCCCACTTCAGGCGAGAGCCGGCTGAGATACACATGCCTCTAAAGAATGCCTTGTGGGCCTCCCATAGGGTGGACACGTCCGCCACAGAGCCCTCATTTAGTTGAAAAAATTATGATCGATTTTGGGACAGTTGTGCCTCAACGATGGGATTGCAGAGAAGAAAGTCATTAAGTCTCCAGTGGCAGGTTCTAGGCTTGGAGCAGGAAAGTGCGAGGTCGAGTTGGACAGAAGCATGATCTGACCAAGTTTTGGGGTTCAATTCCGACGCTATCGCCGATGTCAGTAAGGGTGCTGTTATGAGGAGGTAGTTTAGTCTGGAGTACATCTTATGTGGGGGGGGGGGGGGGGAAGAGAATTGGCCGTGGGTAGGGTGTTTAATTCTCCAGATATCCAATAAGTTGTGGGCTCTAATAAGTTTGCGAAATGCGGTGGATTGGCGTTCTACTTTAGATGAGGGAGTGGAGGAGAAGAGCGTTTGTCTGTCCCTTCTAAGAGACATGGTCATGTTGAAATCACCCCCTATAATCATAAAGGGTTGGGCGTATTTGCCTAAGTCGCCCAACAAGTCAGAGAGAAATTGAATTTGACCCGAGTTAGGAGCATAAACGTTAATCACAGTAAGAGAGCGTGAGAGATAGTCGCAGTCCAGGAGAATGTATCTACCCTGGGGGTCTATAAACGAGGATTTTACCCTCAATGGGCATGTTTTCCTAATCAGGATTGCGACCCCCGCTTTGCCAGAGGGATCAGAAGCCATGAAGGAATTTGGAAAGTGTTTAGCAGCAAATTTAAGGGAACCCCCAGGGCGGAAATTAGTCTCCTGGACCAGGACTATGTCCGTAGCTGAAGATTTGAACTCCTTCAGAGCCACCCAGTGCTTGTGAATAGAGTTCAAACCTTTAACATTATAGGTAAGGACCCGTAAAGCCATTGTTATGGATTGGCATTAGTGTAATGTAACATAAGAAACACATACTGGCCAGAAATACCCGTATGAATTAACTAAGCAAAATGTACTATGGTGTATCCTGTGGAAGTAAAGCAAGTAAAGGAATACAACATCAACCATAAGAAAAGAAGACATATAAAACTGTGAGTTAGGCAAGTCAAAATTAGAAAATAGGCCAAAAAAGGGGCCTATAAAAAGAAAAAAAAACTGTAGAAAAAGAGCCTGGGGGTAAAAACCACCCAGGAGTCCACAGCCAAGGCCGTGGAACAAAAGGTGGCACACAACGGATTGCGTTGAGGAGTGGAGAAGTTTTTCTGTAACTTTTGGCGAGCGGGGGTCCATATCCGTCCTGGAATGGACACGGGTTTAGGCGTTGTAGGAAGAGGAGTGGGATCTTCGTCTGGTATCGGTGGAAGACCAAGGTTGCAGATGAATTCTTCGCTTTCCTGTAGGTCCCTCATGGAGTATTGAATCCCGTCTTTCGTAGCCGACAAGCGGAAGGGGAACTCCCATCGGTATGGGAATTGATGATTCTGCAGATGCATGGTCACAGGACGAAAACTGCAATGTTTGGCAAGGGTGATTGGAGACAAGTCACTGAAGATCTGTATCTTTGCCCCCTTAAAATCTAAGCGAGACTTGTTGCGAGTAGCTATGGTTAAAGCTTCTTTACTGTAGTAGTAATGAAAGCGTACTATAATGTCTCTGGGATTAGCTCCTGTTGGAGGTTTTGGGGCCAGGGATCTGTGGGCTCTATCTAATCTCCAATCTATGTCTGGAATCTGAGGAGCCATCACATTAAAGAGGCTGAGTAAGTACGGTCTGATCTCCCCCTCGCTGGCGGTTTCAGGAACACCCCTGATAAGTAAATTTTGACGGTGTTCTCTGTTTTCCAAGTCCTCCTGTTGGGACTGAAGCTGGGAAATAGATTGTTTCAGGCCAGCATTGTCCTCTTCCAAAACATGAACGTATTGTATCAAGTCATCAAACTTAGTTTCCAAGACATCATTACGTTCACCGATTTGAGCAAGCTCCCCCCACAGTTCGTGGTGCAAGTTTTCCCATCTCTTTAGAGACGTTACTGGTCAGGTCTTGCAGGAGGGCCGCAGTTTGTCGTCAAGGACTTCTACTGTTACAGGAGCGGCCATTCTTTCTGAGGGATGTCCGATAGGTCTTTGAGGTGTTCTGCACCGCAAGCTTGGGAGGTCACTTGTGTGGACGAGGTGGTTGCCAAGGATGGGGATGAGGATGGCAGGTCTGCTCAGAAAGCGGTCAAGCATCTGTGAGGGTCGCAGATCTAGTGACTGAGACTGAGTGGGGTGCTTTGGCCTGTATTTCACCATGAGGCGCTGGGACTAGGTATCAGTCAATTGTTGTAAAGGTGATTGTTATGCATTGTAGAGGGGCATAGGAAGGCGGCTTGGGTCAACATAGAATAATTACATGGCTCTCATCTCAGGGGACCCAGTGCATGGCCCCCATAGTAGAAAATGCAACATGTGAATCATAGGACAACAAGGGGTTGATATAAAGCAATGAGCTATGCCGGAGGACTCCGGGGGCAGGAGCACTGCCAGACCGGGAGATCCTGAGAAGCAGGCAGGGTTAGGGAGCAGGGAGAGGAGGCTGGTGCGGTTGTATGGAAGAAGGCCCTGGGGGTCTCAAGATGGCCACCAGCTAGGCTGAGGCCTCAATTTCCAGAAGGGGTGGCTGCAGAGAAAAGTCAAACATCTGCCCCAGGGGTATATGCTGCCCTGCCTGTGATGGTGAGGTCTTGAGCTGCTCCAAGACAGTGGGGCTAAAGGTGTTAATGAACACCCAGGGCGACTCCTCACATTAGGCCCTGGGTGTAGCAAGATGGCCGAGGGTTGAGGGGTCCAAGCGCCTCCTTGCAGGCTGAGAACTGGCTGCGGTCTCCCTGCCCCGTGCGGGGGTAGCCTCCAGAATGTGTGGTGGGCGGATGGGTCAGCGGTGGCCGCCTAGCCGGAGCCTGGATCGAGCGGGACCGGAGGATGGAGATAGGCCGCAAGATGGTGGCGACGGGTCTCAGCGTGTAGAGACACCGCGGGAGCGAAATTCCGTCCGCAAAGTGTGCCGGACGTCTCCCGCGGTCAGGGTGGCACTTGTTTGGGCACTCTGTGGCAGTCCTGGGCATGGATGGAGATGGATGGAGAGGAGGATTCACGGAGCTCCTCTCCAATGTGTCCGTCCTCCTCGGCTTCCGGCCACGCCCCCCATTTCAACAAATTTGAATGTCCAATTAGTACTTCTACGCAGAAGTGCATTCCTGTTTAGAGACGCTAGATGATGTCTCCATGTGACCTATTCAGCCTCTTGCCGTTTAGGGGATTCTGCCTCCCATGGCCTGCATACAGGCTGGACATTTTTTTTTTACATTTTTTTTTTTTTTACATTGTCTGTTTTTTGTGAATTAGTAAGAGTAATATGCACCCCTGGTATCTGGGGCCCCCTTATTGTTAAAGGGGACTTCTACATTCTTAAAGCTCCCCATCGACTCCACAACCATTGGAACAGGGTTGTGGGGAACAGGCAAATGTTTGTATGTTCGGATTGACCCCCACCAAGCTCATCAGTACATATTAACACATTCGGGATGTAAAAACGTTTTATTATTTCTGCCCTATATTTTTTTTAAATCCTAATAAAATTTTACATGATTTTAATTGTTTTATGTTACGTGTTGGGATTTCCAGTTGCTGTTTAGGTTGTCCAAATAGTACCACTTAAACAATACTTACTGTTTCAAGATTTTGGTTCTTTTTTCTTTTCCTTGTTCTCAAATAAAAATTACATTTTCCACATAGCTAATAAATAAGGAAAACAGCTGACCATGGAAGAAACAGAGACTGCCATTGCACCAAGTTCCTCAAAACTTCCTTTCCATTCTGCGCTGAAAACTTTGGTCAAATGCCACCTGCAGGGGGGAGTACAGACTGCACCTGCCCACACCCCCCCCCCCCCCACCACTTGACAGATGCATCGCAACACAATAAAGAACCACACATAACTGCAGAAAAAACACAATACAGTAATAACAGTAGCATTTCAAACAACATAGAATACTTTACAGGGAGTTGTTCACGATTGGATCACATTGAGAACCGAACGTCATTGTCCTCCATGGAATCACATTCAAAACATTTTCTGAATGGGCCCACCGAGACCTTGGGTAGTTGACGGTCAATAGGGCCAGCTAAAAGCTGTTCATCTGGGCTGTAGGCTGCACCCTCAGAAGAGTCCAAAGAATCAGCAGGACTGGCAGCCAACAGGGATGCTATCTTGGGGCTGTCCTCAGTAATCCCCTCTCAGTACCCCCTCATATCATTTGGGGCCAGAAGCCTAGCTTAAATGGGTGGCAGATCATCCTCTTCTGGTGGTGACTGGTTTGGTGGAACAGTCTCCACTCAGGACCCAAGGTCTCAGCAGATTGTGGTGGAGCTGTCTCTTAACAGGTTCAGGGCCTACTGAGAGCACATTGTACTTAGGGGTCAGTGGGTAAGGCTGCTACCTCCTCCCAATAGGGGGTGCGTTCCCACTTGGGCTCCAGCTTACTGACTCTTTAACACTTTGGGTTCTTTACCATCACCCACTCCCCTAGTAGCAGCAGCAGTTCATCCACACCGTATTTTCTGGCAAGTCTGTACGTCTACCCAGGACTACCTACTTAGCTTTTCTCAGATGGTCCCACTGCTCTTGCACCTGCTCATTGGGCATGTGGGAAGTGGAGTGTTCTGGGGAGTCCAACAGGAGGTCTATGGGCAGTTGGCCATCGTTTCTGAACATCAAAAAAATGGGGTATGACCTGTAGCCCTGTAAACTGTGGTATTGTAGGCCCAGACAGCAGCTCCCACATGTTGGTTCCAACATTCACCGTAGCTCTGCTGGAGAGTCTGCAGTATTCCCAGCAGGGTACAGTTGAAACCTTCACAGGACCCTGAGGTTTGTATGGCGTGGTGTGAGACTTCCAAGTAGCACTCAGGCAGCAGAGCTCAGACAATATTATTGACTAAAAGTTCAGGCCCTGGTCCGAGAGTATGCATTTGGGGCAATTGTATGGCTGAACCACATGTTCCCGAAATAGCTTAGCTGTGTTTGTGGCTGTTTGGTCCTTGGTGAGCACTACCACAGAGAACTTGAATTGATCCACAAAGTATAGGACATAACGGCACACATAGTGAGAGCTAGAAACTGTAAGGAAGTCCATTGTCAGCAGCTCGAAGGGTTCCAAAGTGGTGATTGTCATGAGGTGGTCCTCTCTGAGGGAGCTTTGTGTACGGTGCAGGCTCCACACACCTGACAAGCCTGTTGCACCCACTCCATAAGTCATCGGCCAAAAAAATGATCTGCTCCAAAATGTCTGCTTGAGGCATTTAGTAATTGACAGACCTGGAGAATGTACGACGGGGGAACCACAATCTGTAGAATGTCCCTCTGCTCAGTGGGAATGCATGCCTGCTGATACAGGACATTGCTTCGGGACTTGAGGTAGTCCCACTATCTCATCACCATGTCTGGCAACTTTTGGCACTCCCGTGAGGACTGTCTATGCCATTGTGACAGGAAATTCTGTACCTGGATGAGGTTGGGATGTCTTTTCTGGATCAGGGCCCACCCTTCAAGGGCATATATTTCTGCTGTCCTGGCTTGAAAGTTTGGTTGTTGACCCCTGATCTCTGCATAGATTGACCGCTTAGCAGCTGGGTGAGTGGTGCTGCAATCTGGGCGAACTTGGCAATGAACTGCTGATAATAGCCTACCAGCCCCAAGAAAGAGCATACGCTTGGGGAAAGTCTTGGGAGGAAGCAACTCCTGTACCTCTTGAACCTTGGCAAGGTCTGGGAGAAGTCCTCCAGCTTCCACAACATGCCCCAGATATTGGGTATTGCTGGGCTTTAACTTCAACCTGTATTGGGTGAGACAGGTGTTGTATGTGGTCCTCGAACTTTGGGAAAAAAATTATGACGTTGAAGAGATAGATTAGTATAGTCTCAAAATATACCCTTGATAAAGTCATGTGACATATGATGCAACACGTCAGGTGGAGCCAGTGATGGTACGTTCAAAGCCTCCTGAGAACACATCAAGCAGGGAGGCTTGTGTGGGGAACGCCTTCTCTCCAGCTGATTGTTTGAAAGCACTACTTATCGGCCAGGTAATGTGAGTGTAATCGGTGTGGTTGTAGCACACAGAATGTGTAATCATTGCGCAATGAAATTTTTTTTTATGATGCCAAGATCTGGGATTGGATCGGATCTGGAATAATACGATCGCGATCAATAGTGTTCCTAAAAAGTTTTTTTTTAAAGAAAGGATCGCAAGTAACACTGTCTGCAGCTATCAGTGGGACTTTGTTTTAACTAAATTTGAAACTGCTCACGAATATGGCTGTAGTGATCAATATATACATTATCTGTGACTATTAATTTTTTCTTGGGTTTAGCACATTGCTACAGTGTTTTCTACAGTTATAATATTTATTTATTTGTGATCACTATTAAAATCTTGTAGATAGCACATTATTAGAGTTGTTTTCACAGGGATAATTATTTATTAAGTTTTGCTATTTGCACATCTATGGGAAGGTATACGCCGTTTAGTAGGTGGGTTGAGTGACAATAACCACAATAGCACTTTAATTGGATGTGAAGTTTGGCATTCAGTTAGTGCGGTGGGGGCTTTTGTCTCCAGCAGATATTAGGGATTGTACATATTGTTGCATATTTGCACAGCACTTGCACATATATTTTTGTATTATTTGCACAGCACTTTTGTACCTTGTTATCCGTTTAAATCTTTTTTGCACATTATGATATTGCTTATTTGCACATTATAATATTGCATAATTTACATATTTGCACAGTATTTTACTAAGATTAACACATATTGCTATAGTAGCCTCAGATATTGTAGGCTTATAGTTTGTATGCAGACATTGAATTAGAAAGTTGACCTGAGCGCACTATTAGATATAACAATAGTCTCAAAATCGTAGTCCCCTAAATACATTTCCATCAGTGGCAGCTGGTGCTCCATTGGTCTGTGACATCTACCCCCGATCGCTCCAGTCCACCACCCCACATCAACCCCCCGGTTGCTGGCTCGCTCACCGATCGATTGGCACTTAATGCATCCAGGTTGTGGCTCCTGTCTCCTCCGTGTCCTGGTGGTAAATGCTTCTCCTCCTGGCCAATAGGGTCTTAGAAACGGGTCCTGAGACCCGATTGGCCAGGAGTCCTGATTGGCCCGATAGGAGAACCCGGAAGACATTAGTGAAGAGAAGCATTTACCACCGGGACACAGAGAAAATGGAGGGAAAGCCTCAGCCACGACCTGGATGGACACAACTGGATGGGCTCAAGGTGCAGTGCCTCAGGCTCTAATCATGTACTTAAAAAAAAGAAACCCCAATGAAATCCATGCGTCTGGTGCCCTGCATGTAGATTAGTTCCGGGCGCATGGATTAGGGGGGCGAAGCCCCTGTGTTCCTAAGGGAAAGGCCGCCACTGCTTTCCCTTTCACGTTGAAAAGTGTTAGAAAAGTTTTAAATGTTTATTGTGTGACTATTAGAAAAACAATAACCCTGAGACTGATTTTTTAAAAAGCTTACTTCTGAGCACATTATTGTATTAACTCATTGTATTGTTTTGTCTTAATGAACTCCATAGTAAGTTGTAGGATGATTAGATTTAACTAAATATGATAGCCTAAGAATGTACGAGGAAACTGAATATCAAAACAAAGTACCATCCTGTACCATGACAACGTTATTTATGTTTCCTCAGCCAATAGAAGCATAGAGGTGTTATTCTTGTGGGGTATGAGGAGGCGGGACACTTTCTTTTGGGAGACATTTTTCTTCAGCTTTTGTCCTGTAAGCATGTCTCTCTGTTGTGGGCCACATCAGAAATAAATTGTCTGTTTCTCAATACATCTGGAGTTTTGACTGATCACAAGAGAAGATACCTAACATTTTTGGTCCTTCGCAGCCTGAAACAACACGCTGGTTTCAGACGGCCCCGACAAAACTTCGGTGAGAATTGGACTTTGGAGCTCACTGAAAATAATAGACCCCCCATTCAATGTTATTTGGTGAAAAAGGGGCGGGGGCCTAAGATCTGGATTCCACTGTCTGTTTCCGAACCTTGTGTGATCCAGTCCAGGTGTTTGAGAGGTAAGATAATTTAAATTATTCTTAATTCTTTCTAAGAGTCTTTTCTTCTCTTTCTCTTTGATTCTGGTTTAATGTGTTGTAATTGCCGACATTGGTATTGATCATATAATATCTAGATTATTCCAGTGCTCGTAGAGACACTTGGGGACGTTGTCTAAGGTAAAAAATTACGTCGCCCGCTGTCCGGACAGATAACAAAAAGATTTGAGGTATACCGAACGTCAGAGGTTGAATGCCTGACTATTTAAGCGCTATTTAGTTAAGTGATCTAAAAAGATCGCAAGGCTAACTTTTTTTTCCTTTCTCAGTGTGTTCACTTTCTCTTTTCTCATGTTTAACTTTTCTGTTGATGTTGCAAGCTCATTGAATAACGGTACTGCTGAGATAGGTTTTAATTATTTTCTAATTCTCCCTATAGTGTGGGGAGTGTTGATGTTTATATTCTTCTTATATTCCTTTTGTTACCGTGAACCGAGAGTCACTATTCCAGTGTTTTATAGGTTAATTAGAGACCAGACAGACACTGACAATGGGAAGTAACCTTTGTAAGAGAATATCTTATGCTTGTTTATGCTGTTGTTGTGTCCCTGAGGTGCCCTTAGAAGGAGATAAGAAATGTATGCATAGCAATGACCCAAAGTCTGTTCAATACTGTGCTAAGTGGGAGAAGAAGTTTGGATTTAATGGTAAATTAACTGTGAAAGGGTGTCAGGAGTTGGTGGATAAGCTTAAGTTGTTAGGACCTAAAGATCAAAAAAGGTATGGGTTGGAAATGGCCGAGTATTGGCTTCAGCATGCTAAAATTAGGGTAGAAGGAAGAAGAACAAAGGAAAAATGCCAAGCCCAATTGTCCCTAGTGGACAAAGAGGATCATCTCATCTGCTATACCCAGAGACCACCTCCTTATAATGGTCCTCCCCCTCAGGTGCAAGTAACTGCCCAGAGTAACACCTTCCCTGTGACATCCACCCCTGTCAAAGGAACCTCCTCTGAACAAAACCTCAACTCCACTTCCTCAATCTCTCCAGACAGTAGTTCAGTCCTGGAGATGAACAGATCGATCCTTGAAACATTAACTGATGCCATAACTCATGCACTAGGTGCCCCAGCAGGAGCCAAGAGACTAAGTAAACCTCCTATTAGGTATGGTGTGGAGGACGGTGAGGAATACCCCTTGATAGAGGTCCCAAACCCAAGGGGAGGACAGAATGATGCACTGGGCCAGCCATATCCCTTGACTATGACTGTTTTTCGACCATGGACTGACAGTGATATACAAAAGGCTACAGAACACATAAAACATCCAAAATTAGGTCCAGCTGAATTAATTGAAAACATAGAGGGATTACGGAACAGTTATAAATTGAATGGGGTGGAAGTAGAGAGAGCCCTGAGGAGAGTATTAGGATCAGATTGGGCCTCGGTAAAGGGGGATTGGGACCCCTGCGCCCCAGCAAATGCACAGGGACGGGGGGATCCATTGCCTCCAGAAAGCCCAGACTTAGGAAACAGGTTGACTGCCTTACTGAACAGATGCCAGCTTAGATGGGTACAACGGACTGATTGGCAAAAAATAAATATGACAGTACAAGAAGACAAAGAAAGTGTCAGTGACTACCTAAATAAATTAAGAGAGATTTTTAGAGTGTTCTCCGGGCTCCCCTAAGCTGAGGATGTGAATAGTGCATATCAGCAACAGCTAAAGATTGCTTTTTTAAATGGATTGAAACAGGATCATAAGGATTACATTGTTAAAAACATGGTTACTTACCGAACTGCATCAGTTTTAGATGTTTTACAATATGCTAAGCATTCTGAGAAGTATTTGAAAGCAAAAGCAAAAAAGAATGTGAAAGTAAAGGTTTTTGTGCAGGGTGATGAAGGAGAGGAGGATGCAGAAGAGTACACTGCTGAGGCAGAACAAGAGGGGTCTCATAGAGGGAGAGGCACAGGTGGTTTTAGAGGAAGGAACAGTTTTAGAGGAAGAGGAAGGGGTAGAGGACAATGGAGGAATAAAGAATGGGTGGAAAGAAGGGAATGTTGGGATTGTGGAAAAAAGGGACATTTGGCTAGGGACTGCCCTGAGGGGCCAGGCCCTCACAAATTGGATTGACTAGAAACAGTATGTGTGAGCGACCTGGAAAAGATAGGGTATGTTGAAAGCTTACCACAGGTCGAGTTAATGGTAGAGAGAAAATGTGTACAGTTTTTAGTGGATTCTGGCACCTCGAGGACCTTAATTCACCCTGCAGATGCGCCCCATATTGATAAATCTACAAAATCTATTTTGGTACAAGGAGTAAGTGGAAAATTGGTGAGGGAATTACTGTCTGAGTATGTCACCATTGAGGAACCAGAGACAGGGGTCAAGATCACAACCAGAGTGATCTTATCTACTGTCTGCCCTGTGAATCTCTTGGGTAGAGACCTAATGTCAGCCATGTGCATGTCAGTCAGTGCAAAAAATAATGGGTTTGCAGTCCAGGTAGGACAGGGATCCATTAACCCAATAGAAGATACACACTACTATTACTCCTTAGATGTGTATATGAAAGACAAGGAGACAGTTGATACTGTTGACAAAATGATTAATTATGCTGAAACTGTGATGGAAGGTAGGACAGTGGATTTACAGACACCAAATAGAGCTCACTGCACAATGTATTTTAAGAGAACACCAGGGCCTGATAGGTATTATGCCTCCAGATTTTTCTTAAAGAAGGAAGTTACCCTGCAATTAACCAATGTTTACTGGAGTGTTGAGGGATTCTGTGTATCAGCATGTTGTATACCCCCCGCGGAACAGGTTCTGTTTAGAGAAATTGCCCCACATCTATCCTTAGCTAAACCTAAAAGCCGAGATTGGAAAGATGTAGGAGAGTTTGTGAAGGAATGTCAAGACCTAAGAGATTGGGCTCCTGTGGGCCTACCTGATTTATACAAAAGTAAGTCGACAGGTTATTTCTGTCACAAACCCTTGGGACACGAAATCATTACAACACCCTCAGCACACATGTGGGCTGCAGGAACTGAATGATACTTGGCACAAGAGGATCACCTGTTAGATGGGCTTCCAGAGACACTGTGGACTAGAGGTCCAGCAGATGTAGGACTCATGAAAGGAGTCCAACCAGTAACCATCACTCCAAAATCACACTACAGACCCCACCTAAGACAATACCCCCTTAAGAAGGAAGCAGAGGAGGGTATAGCCCCTGTAGTAGATGAACTTTTAAAAACTGGGGTGATTATTCCATGTCCTGACAGCCCTTGCAATACTCCTCTTTTCCCTGTTAAGAAGGCTCCGCCTTCTACAGGCTGGAGAATGATACAAGATCTCCAAGCTGTTAACCAGGCAGTTATAGCAAGAGCTCCTGTGGTACCAGATCCACACACATTACTGAATGATTTAGATCCAGGGAATGAATTATTTTCTGTGATTGATATAAGTAATGCCTTCTTTAGTATTCCGGTGCACCCCGACCATCAATTTTGGTTTGCTTTCACCTACAGGGGAAAAAGGTACACCTTCACCAGACTGCCCCAGGGCTATTGTGAGTCCCCTACCATCTTTTCACAAGCAATGTCCTCAAACTTGGCTCAGTTTGTACCCCCAGGGGGAAGCCAGCTCCTCCTCTATGTAGACGATATCTTAGTGGCGTCTTCCACAGAGGAGGTTTGTAGGGCTGATACAATGGCTCTGTTATTTTTTTTTCTCGGTGATCAAGGGCATAAGGTAAATAGAGCTAAACTCCAGTTGTGGCAACAGCAGGTCAAATACTTGGGGTACAACATCTCAAAAGAAGGTCGGCACCTGGATGAGGAGAGAATACGAGCACTCCTCCAGCTGCCAAAACCAAAGACAAAGAAACAAATGATGTCCTTTCTGGGTATGACAAATTTCTGTAGAGCCTGGATTCCTGGGTATTCAATACTGACGGCCCCGTTGCTACAGGCAATATATGGGAGCCCGATGGCCCCCCAGGATGCTATAAAATGGAGTAAGGAAACAGAGACTGCTTTTACTGACCTAAAACAAGTCCTTTCTAGTTCATCAGTGTTAGCCTTACCAAATTATGACAAACCTTTTGAACAAACAGTGGACTCAAGGGAAGGTCACATGACATCAGTACTTACATAGTCACATGGCGGCCACCAGAGGTCGATTGCCTACTACTCTACAAAATTAGACAGTGTAACTAGAGCACTTCCACCCTGCGTACAGGCAGTGGTCGCTGCAGCTGAAGCAGTCAAGGCCTCAGCATCTATAGTGCTGTATCACACACTGACTCTCAAGGTACCACATGCAGTGTCTGTTATCCTGTTACAACAAAAGATATCACATTTGAGCCCAGCACAACACCTTTCCTGTATGACAATACTCTTGACACAACCTCACTTAACAATACAGAGGTGTACTACATTAAACCCATCCACACTACTACCACTGCCTACTGACGGGTATAAACATGACTGCACTGCTGCCATCGCTGAAAAGGTACTGCCACGAAGTGATCTGAAAGATATACCGTTATCTAACCCTGACATGATACTTTTTGTTGATGGTTCTAGTAAGAAAAATCTAGATGGCACAAATGCAACAGGATATGCAGTAGTGACACAGGATGAGATTTTGGAAGCGGGGCCACTACCAAAACATTATTCAGCACAAGTTGCAGAACTTGTAGCACTGACAAGAGCATGTATACTGTCAGAAGGAAAATCTGTAACCATATACACTGACAGTCAATATGCCTTTTCAACAGTACATGTTTTTGCACAACAATGGAAAAACAGGGGGATGGTCACCTCCAGTGGTAAACCAATTTCACATACGGACTTCATTTTAGAACTCCTAGATGCAATACAGTTACCAAAAAAGCTTGCAATCTGTAAATGTCAAGCACACACAAAATATACGGACCCCATCTCAAAGGGAAATAAAAGGGCAGATGAAGCTGCCAAAATAGTGGCACAAGAAACACATAAAATAATGACAGAACAGGAAATCATAGTGATAGATCATACAGTCCTTACTGATATGCAGCAAAATGCCCCCCCTGGGGAAAAACAATATTGGAAAACAAAGCGTTGCACAATAATTGATGACATTTACACATCACCTGAAGGGAAACCGGTATTACCAAAATCTTTATTTAGGTATGCAGCAGTATTGGAGTAACGCATGTGTCAAACAGGGGGATGACTGAGATGTTAAATAAAGTATGGATGGATAAACTATGGATTCACAAATTACTCAAAAACTTTTTGCTCTCAATGTCTTATATGTGCAAGACACAATGCTCAGGGAGGTATAAGACCACAGAAAGGGAAGTTGCCTACACCGCAATATCCATTCCAACAAATTTGCATGGATTTTATTGAATTAGACAAATGTGAAGGGAAGAAATATTGTTTGGTAATTATAGACGCCCTGACTAAATGGGTGGAGATATTCCCGACAGGAAGTGCAGATGCACAGACTGTAGCCAAAGCATTACTAAGAGATATTATTCCTAGATTTGGAATCCCTGAAAGGATTTACAGTGATAATGGACCCCATTTTGTAAATAAAACTATACAACATTTGACAGAAGTGATGAGTATCCAAATAAAAAACCATTGCGCCTACCACCCCCAATCAGCTGGATTGGTGGAGAGACACAATGGAATTTTAAAAAATAAGCTGAGAAAAGCTATGGAAAAAACTGGTAAAAATTGGATGTACTGCTTAACATTGGCGGTGACTAGTATGCATATTACACCCACAAAAGAAGGTTTGAGCCCATTTGAAATAATATATGGAAGGCCATATAGAATACCCTTATTGCCAAATGAAACACCAGCTGAAGAATCTGAACGTACTTTATCAGAATATATGTCTAATCTGTTGAAACAGAAGCAAATTAATAAAGTCTGTTCTATTCCAGAAGGTCCAATCCAAGGAGAAGAGAAAATCCATATTGGAGACTGGGTCCTGGTAAAAATAATAAAGAGAAAGTATTGGCACTCACCTAAGTGGGAGGGACCGTATCAAGTTCTTCTCATCACTCCCACGGCTATAAGGATAGCAGAGAGGTCTACCTGGATTCACCAGTCCCATTGTAAAAAGGTTTTACAGGCAGAGTAGGGGCAGTTGGCTACAAGAGGTCCAGAAAATCCGGCTACAAAGGGAGGTCTCACACAAGGTGGGACTTGTCTCAAACCGGTGAAGTCTCCCTCCCCTTCCAACTCCCCTATCCTATCCGCTGGAACTCTGTAGCTGGTTAGGATGAAAGGGACAGTAATTATCCTTGGGTTACTGGTGACTCTAGGAGAGGCATCCATAAGAGGGGGTAGGCGCTACGGAAGAGTAGAGGAACCTTTGGATTGGGAAAGAACAGGAAAAGCATTAAATCTAACCTTTATAGAGGGAATAACTAGCACTATACTGGTAGACTTCTGTCAGATTGCAGATTGTGGGGATACTACTGGGGCTAGAGGACTTTTATGGGCAGATAAATATATCTGCTGGCTCTGGAATAAGGCAGGATGTCAAGCATGGGATCAGGCCCTGTGGACTACAGTGCATCAAGATTGGGGGTATAATCAACCAGGGGCTAAAAAGAGTAGAATAAAGGAGAGACTCATAATCACAAAAGCGGCCAACTCCCCCTGCACAAATAGTAAGCACTGTAACCAACTATTAATAACATTAAAGGAGCCGAGGAAGGAAGATCAGCGGTTGTATTCCATGGGAGCATGGGTGTCAGGAACTGACCCCTCAGGAACATTTTTTCCTTGAGGCATTACCACCTAATAAAACTAAACAACAGGAAAATGTAGACTCAGAAGGGAAAGAAGAAGGCCATACTAAAATAGAATTTCTGAGTAAAACTATAAGATTCACTAACCTAACAATAGAAGATGCCATAGCTTTGGAGACGGGCTACCAAGAAAAAAATGAGTGGTTAGAATGGTTGAGGTACACGGTTAGAACTCTGAAAAAGGAAAACTGTTTGGTTTTTGCAGGAACCAGACCACATTTAGCAACAGTTCCTTTTCCTCTAGATCACAATACAGATCCAGAAGGTTTAAAATGTATGTTGCAATTGTATAATAAGAGCTATAAACCTGAAGCAATTCTACTTGTCACACATTGAGTTTGTTGTTTCCCCCAGTACAGAGACCTCAGATACCTCCAGCGGTTACCGCTTATCCGGGCAACTTTACTTGTTTTGCACTCCCAGGGAACCGTAGCGCGGTGGATCTTGGGTCACTACCCGATGACTACTGTGTGGAGAGGATTAACACGGACAACGTGACTGGGTTGAACATGACATTCAGAGAGCTGATGTCTGGTGGATGTGTGGGGATAAGAAACTGCGAGCTAGACTACCGGCCAATGCCCAAGGGGATTGCGCTATGGTCCAGCTGGCTATGCCCCTGAGAATCCTGTCAGAATACCCGTGGACTAAGAGTCACCGACAGTATCGTAGGGACACCTCTCCCTTGGGGTCATTTGACTCTCAGATCTACATAGATGAGATTGGGGTTCCTCGCGGGGTGCCGGATGAGTTTAAAGCCAGGAATCAGGTGACAGCTGGGTTTGAGTCTCTTCTCTGGTGGGTGACTATAAATAAAAATGTTGACTGGATTAATTATATATATTATAACCAACAACGATTTGTAAACTATACTAGGGATGCTGTGAAGGTCCTAGCAGAACAGTTAGCCCCCACATCTCTAATGGCCTGGCAGAACCGAATGGCTTTAGATATGGTCTTAGCTGAAAGAGGAGGAGTATGCAAAATGTTTGGTAGCATGTGCTGTACCTTTATCCCTAACAATACAGCTCCTGGAGGGACAGAGACCAGAGCCTTGGAAGGACTGACTGCGCTATCGAATGAATTGGCGGAAAACTCAGGTATTAATGATCCATTCACAACTTGGCTTGAAGGATGGTTCGGTAAATGGACTGGATTTATCACATCATGTTTTATCTCAATCGCTGTGGCTTTGGCCGTTTTGGTCACTTGCGGATGCTGCTGCATTCCCTGTATTCGAGGACTTTCACAAAAACTCATTGAAACTGCAGTCTCAAGAACAATGTATCAAACCCTCTCTACCTCTGAGGAGACCTATGTGGACATTGAAGCTCAACTTAATGACATACAGTCCGAAAGAGTATAACACAGGGACTATCTGTCAGGCTGGCACTTACCGAACCGATGAGTCCGCTTGGGCAGAGGGTGGTCTCCCGTACGTGTCCGACTTACAAGGCGCGCGCACACCCGCACGCGCGCGCACCCGAACGCCGGCAGACACACCAGCGGTACCCGAAGTGCCCACCACAGCGCGCTGATGCACACCAGCGCCAGCAGGGGCACGTGAGGGCACACACCGACGCGCACCAGCGCCCACAGGAGCGCGCAACACCGCACGCACAGGAACACGCACCCCAGCACGCACCGCAGGACATCGGCGCGCACCAACACGGGCAGCACCGCGACCATCCAGGTAACGACCCTGACAGTGCCCCCTCCCTAAGGGCAGACTCCGGCTGCCCAGGTGAGCCGATCTGGAAACCTGACGGTTCTTGAAGGCCCGCAAAAGTTCCTGAGCATGTAGATTGTCCTCGGGTTCCCAAGAGTTGTCCTCGGGTCCATAACCCTTCCACTTGATGAGGTACTGGGTTACATTACCCCTCTTCCTGCAATCAAGGATTGCTTCAACCTCAAACTCCTCTTCATTGTCCACTATAACAGGTTCGGGTGGGTCAGTGGTGCGGTCAGCAAAGGGATTTGGGCTAACGGGCTTCAGTAAGGTCACGTGAAAGACCGGGTGCACTCTAAAAGAGTCAGGCAGGTTAAGTTCATATGCCACTTCGTTTATCTTCCTCTTTACTGAAAAGGGGCCCATGAATTTAGGGCCTAACTTCTTGGAAGGACAGGCCATCTTAAGGTTGACTGTAGATAACCATACTTGGCTGCCGGGAGCCAGAACGAGTTCTCCCCGTCTCCTTTTGTCAAACGCCCGTTTATAGCATTCCTGGGACCGGGCCATGGTTTCCTTTAGGAGTTGGTTGTTTTTAGAAAAGAAGTCCAATGTCTCGGAAACTGCCGGAACAAGGCATTCTGGGACTGAGCTGGGCAAGAAGGCTGGATGGAAGCCGTAATTGGCAAAGAACGGTGTCTGGTTGATGGCGGAGTGCAAGGAGTTGTTATAAGCAAACTCCGCCATGGGCAGTAGCGAGACCCAGTCATCTTGCGAGAAAGAAGAAAAACAGCGGATGTACTGCTCCAGGGACTGATTGGTTCTCTCCGTTTGTCCGTTTGTCTGGGGGTGATAAGCGGAGGAAAAGGCCAGTTCAATTTCAAGAGACCCGCAGAGCGCTCTCCAAAACCTCGAGGTGAATTGGGCGCCTCGGTCGGAAACAATACTTGCCGGGATCCCATGCAGCCTTACAACTTCTTTGACAAAGATCTTGGCCGTCTCCATAGCCGAGGGAGTGCCCCTCATCGGGAGGAAGTGGGCCATCTTGGACAGCCTATCTACGACAACAAAGATGGTAGAAAACCCCTCGGAAAGGGGGAGTTCCACGATAAAGTCCATCGAAATCATTTTCCACGGTCTCTCAGGGACAGGTAAAGGTTTCAGTAGGCCCCAAGCCCGTGTCCGGCTGTTTTTATTTCGGGAGCAAGTGCTACACGAGTCCACATAGTCCTTGCAGTCCTTAAGAAGTTGAGGCCACCAAAAGGTGCGCTGAATCAGTTCGGCAGTCTTCCGGGTACCAAAGTGTCCGGCCATCTTATGGTCGTGGCAGAGTTCCAACACGTTTACCTTCAAGGCTTCAGGGACCACAATCTTGCCTTTATGCCAGAACAACCCCTCACTACAGCTGACCTCAGGGCTCGGGGGCATTCCAACAGAAGCCTGTCTGATCCGGGAGATAAGGTCCCCTTGGAGGAGCAAGAAGTTCCCAGAAGGGAGAATAGTATCAGGAGGCCGAGTCTCTTCAGGGATAGAAAACATACGTGACAGGGCATTCGGCTTGACATTCTTAGAACCAGGTCTATAGGTGATATGAAATTGAAACCGGGAAAAAAAAAGAGCCCATCTGGCTTGCCGTGGTCTAAGTCTTTTGGCAGTTCTCAAATATTCCAGGTTTTTGTGGTCGGTGTAAACCAGGATGGGATGTGCAGCACCTTCCAATAGGTAACGCCACTCCTCCAGATTCGCCTTAATGGCCAGAAGTTCTCGGTCCCCAACATCATAGTTCCTTTCGGATGATGACAGTTTGCGAGAAAAGAACGCCACCGGGAAAAGAAGGGCCTTGGCACCCTGCCGTTGGGATAACACCGCCCCCACGGCGATTTCCGAAGCATCCACTTCAAGAACGAAGGGTAAGGCTGGGTCCGGATGTTTTAGAATAGAGGCAGAGGTGAACAGCATCTTAAGTTTTTCGAAGGCCAGCTGTGCCTCAGGGGTCCAAGAGAATCGGGTACCCTGCCTGGTCAGTTCGGTGATGGGAGCAATAATCGCAGAGAAACCCCTGATAAATTTCCGGTAGAAGTTGGAAAAACCGACGAAACGTTGTACGCCCTTCCTGTCCACAGGTGCAGGCCAGTCCAGGATGGCAGATACTTTTTGGGGATCCATCTTGATGCCCTCCACAGATATAACCAGGCCCAGGAATTGGATGGACTGGCGTTCAAACTCGCATTTTTCGAGTTTCGCGTAAAGCCCGTGTACCCTGAGATGAGCTAGCACGCTACGGACATGTCTACGATGGTCTTCCAAAGATGAGGAAAAGATTAGGATATCGTCCAGGTATGCAATTACGTATAGATCCAGGTAGTCGCGAAAGATGTCGTTGACAAAATGTTGAAAGGTTGCGGGTGCATTACACAGCCCGAAGGGCATGACAAGGTACTCGTAGTGCCCAAAACGAGTACGAAACGCTGTCTTCCACTCGTCTCCTTCTCGGATACGGATTAGATTGTAAGCTCCGCGAAGATCCAATTTCGAAAAGATGACTGCAGACCCCAGCCTCTGGAACAACTCGGGTACTAGGGGTAAAGGGTAACGGTTTTTGACAGTTATCTTATTCAATTCCCGATAGTCAATGCAGGGACGTAAGGAATGGTCCTTTTTTTCGACGAAAAAAATGCCAGCACCGGCAGGGGAAGTAGACGGACGGATAAACCCTTTTTTTAGGTTTTCGTCAATATACTCCTTCAGCGTGCCTAACTCCTGTTCCGTTAATGGAAAAATTCTCCCAAAGGGGACTTCGGTACCTGGTAACAGTTCAATAGGGCAGTCATAAGGCCTGTGGGGGGGAAGAATATCTGCGCCTTTTTTGCTGAAAACATCTACAAAGTCCTTGTAGGGTTCCGGAACGGTCTGAAGCAATTTCGGATCGACATCCAAACAGAGAAGTTGAGAGGAGTTGCATGTCAGTCGGGCCAAGCAGTGTTGTTGACAGTAATCGGAAAGAAACTTGATTTCTCCTGTGGCCCAGTTAATGCTTGGATTGTGGGCCTGCAACCAGGGTATCCCCAGGATAATTGGAAACAAGGGGGAGGAGATGGCATCCAGACGTAGGTGCTCCTGGTGACAGGTGCCCATAGTAGCCAGCAAAGGAACAGTCTCTTGAGTGACAGGACCGGAACTAAGAGCGGAGCCATCGGCTAGATGTACAGCAAGCCCCTGAGCCTTGGGTATGAGCGAGATGTGATGGTTGGCAGCGAAAGTCAGATCGATAAAGCAGCTGCATGCTCCGGAGTCAATGATGGCTGACACTGGAAAACTCCCTCCTGGAAGCTGCAAAGTGAAGAGAAGGGCAAGGTGAGAACTGGGTTTTCGTAGAACAGAGGCACACATGAAGGAAGAGGAAACACACTTACGTGTCTTGTTGGGGCAAGCCCTGACATAGTGCCCAGGTTCACCACAGTAGAGACATAAGTTAAGGGTACGTCTGCGCTGCTTTTCTTCAGGGGTCAACGAGGGCCGGAGTAACCCGAGCTGCATTGGTTCCGGAGCTTCCAGAGCGGGAGCAGAAGAGGTAGAAGAGAACTGACCAGCAGAACTGGGAACCTTGGGGAGCACCCAGGTGGGACGGAAGTGGCTGGAGGACCTCTCCGACCGGCGTTCCCTTAACCGGCGGTCAATCTGAATGGAGAGGTTGACTAATTCATCCAGGGTTTGTGGTATTCCTACCCGTGCCAACTCATCCTTAAGGGGATCAGAAAGTCCCATCCGGAATTGGTGGCGCAAGGCGGCGTCATTCCAATCCGTGTCGGAGCTCCAACGGCGAAACTCCACTGCATAGTCTTCGGCCGCTCTGCGACCTTGCTGGAGAGAGTGTAGTGCGGCTTCTGCAGTCGCAGTCAACTGAGGGTCCTCATAAAGCTGAGACATGGCCAAGAAGAAGTTGTCAAGGCTATCCAGGGTTCCAGATTTCTGCTCCAGTAAACGATGGGCCCAGGTTTGAGGCTCACCGGACAACAGGGATATTACAAAGCCCACCTTGGTTGCCTCTAGAGAGAATGTCCGGGGCTGCAGTGCGAAGTACAGTTCGCAGGAGTTGCGAAAAGCACGATACTTGGTGCGATCGCCGGAAAACCTCTCGGGTGTAGGTACCCTTGGCTCTGGAGGAAGCATCACTACGGAGGGTGCCAATGAAAGACCGGTGGGGGAGGTTCCTTGAGGGTTAGATCAGGAGGACAAGGCTTGGACTCCTCCAACTTTGAGTAGCCGTCCTGGAGACTCTTCACGGCTTGGGTCAGACCGGCCAAATGTCTGCACAACTCATCCATAGGGGAGGCCCCCTGCCCGGACTCAGTCATGGCTGCCTGATACTGTCAGGCTGGCACTTACCGAACCGATGAGTCCGCTTGGGCAGAGGGTGGTCTCCCGTACGTGTCCGACTTACAACCCCTGATAGAGCAGACAGGTGGCTGAGAGTGCGGAGTGGTAAGAGAGCCTGTGATATGGCTCCAGGAGCAGGAACTTGCAGGAAGCTTCCGGCAGCAGGTGTGTAGGTAGGACATAGGCAAACTGGGTACAGAACAGGAGCAGAGCAGGCAAGTCCGGGTGCAGGCAGGGTACGGCAACAGGCGGGCAGCAGAGGCACAGAAGGAGCAGGCAAGAAGAGAGGTCAAACAGGCCGAGGTCAGATGCAGGCAGAGGTCAGCGGTGTCAAGGGAAAGCCGGGTCGTCAGGAGATAAGCAAACAGGAACACAGGATACGAGCAACGGGACAGGAACCGAGAAGCTGTTGATCAGGCAGCACCTGGGAGATGTCAGTGGCAAACCTAAATAGGCCGTTTGGCGCCAAGCACCGCGCACACGCGCGTGCCGACGCGCGCGGGCGCGCGCATAGGCGCGCGCACGCCCGCACGCGCGCGCGCGCGCACCCGAGCGCCGGCAGACACAACAGCGGTACCCGAAGTGCCCACCACAGCGCGCTGACGCGCACCAGCGCCAGCAGGGGCACGTGAGGGCACACACCGACGCGCACCCGCGCCCACAGGAGCGCGCAACACCGCACGCACAGGAGCACGCACCCCAGCACGCACCGCAGGACATCGGCGCGCACCAACACGGGCAGCACCGCGACCATCCAGGTAACGACCCTGACACTATCATCGAAATGTGTTGAGATAAAATAGTCACACAAAGAGGAGGGAATGTTAGAAAAGTTTTAAATGTTTATTGTGTGACTATTAGAAAAACAATAACCCTGAGACTGATTTTTTAAAAAGCTTACTTCTGAGCACATTATTGTATTAACTCATTGTATTGTTTTGTCTTAATTAACTCCATAGTAAGTTGTAGGATGATTAGGTTTAACTAAATATGATAGCCTAAGAATGTACGAGGAAACTGAATATCAAAATAAAGTACCATCCTGTACCATGACAACGTTATTTATGTTTCCTCAGCCAATAGAAGCATAGAGGTGTTATTCCTGTGGGGTATGAGGAGGCGGGACACTTTCTTTTGGGAGACATTTTTCTTCAGCTTTTGTCCTGTAAGCATGTCTCTCTGTTGTGGGCCACATCAGAAATAAATTGTCTGTTTCTCAATACATCTGGAGTTTTGACTGATCACAAGAGAAGATACCTAACAAAAAGTACTGGGGCATTTTTCAGCATACAATTAAACTCAAACAGTCCCATGGGGGTGATAAAGGCTTTCTTCTCCTGCTCCTGTTCGCTTTACTGGAACTTGCCAGTAACTCCTTGCCAGGTCAAGTGTAGAGAAATATTGGGCCTGACCTAGTGTCAGGTGTGACTTCTTTGCCCTGGACAAAGGGTAGTCCATATAGAACTGCAAGATACAGTCTTTTTCGTACCAAGACGACAGGAGCAGTCTGCAGGCTGCGACTCGCTCAGATTACACCACTCTGAAGCATGTTATGGATTAACTCCTTAACTCCTTTGCAAAGGGTAAGGGGAAAATTAAGGGCTCGCTCCCGGATGGGTGGCGCATCCCCCAAATGGATTGGTTGGCTATTTGCCTCAGTGCAGCCATAGTCCTCCGGACCAGTCGCGAAGATCAGTAGGTGTTTTTCTAGTAGTTGATGGAGAAGATATTTGAGGCTTAACCTTGAAGAGAATGGCCAGCTCTTCCAATGACTACCTGCGCTGACTTTCATCCAGGGAGCCCATGGCAGCTTGGGGCACACACAGCTTCCACCTCTGGCTGAGCTCTCGGAAATGCAGTGGGAGGGTACCATGTAGAGATCTGTGATGGTGGTGTTGAGCAAAACTGGGGAGGTTCCCAAGTTGATGAGATGGACTAGCACCTTCCCCAGTGGACCTTTGAAAAGGTATAGGCTACCAAGTACTCCCCTGGCAACCTGAGATCTTTCCAGGGCTCAAACATCACCATGGCCCCTTGCAGCTTCTAGCAGACCTCAACAGCCAGTGATTACACAACCTCTTGGAGTTGCACCAGGAATAGCTTTTGTTTGTGAGACACGTGGACAACTCCGACCTGTTCCATCTGCCATCTAGCTGCCTACTGGTGGGTCTCGAAAACCTTGATCACATTGACCAGCTTGCAAGCCACAGCCTTGTGCTTGTTATCCTGATCATTCTTGAGGCGATTCAGTTTGCATTGTGCACTATACAAGAATTTCATTCATTCAGTTTTAGCAAGCAGATGAAGTAGGTCCTGGCCTTTAGGACATTTATGCCCAGGACAATAGGCACCACCAATTGCCTGGACTATGGGTCACCACTACCCCGATCCGCTCCAATACCTAGTCATCTATCTGTATCCCCACAACTGATCCTGAGTCCCAAACTGCTGGGAGTAGAAATTATACATATATATAGTTTCATAGTTAGTAAGGTTGAATAAAGACACTAGTCCATCCAGTTCAACCTGAGTGAGTGTCTACAATTGTCCCTATCCCTGTACATTGCACACTCACATTGGTCCTTACCCTCAAGGAGCCCACAATCCAAGGTCCCCATTCATATACTAGGGTCAATTTTGGACAGAAGCCAATTAACCTACCTGCATGTCTTTGGATTGTGGGAGGAAAGCGAAGTACCCAGAAGAAACCCATGCAGGCACAGGGAGAACATGCAAACTCCAGGCAGGTAGTGTCATGGTTGGGATTCGAACCAGTGACTCTTCTTACTGCTAGGTGAGAGTGCTAACCACTACACCACTGTGCTGCAGTTTCAATCAAACAACTGGCCATTTACTACCAGGTTCTCACCAGGGTTTGACACGTAGCCACTCCCTTCCTTTGGATCGCCTAGGCAATTTGAGCCAAAGTTTGGCACCCCAGTTGCTTGCAGCATTCTGGGACACATCACAGGTCCCAGAAAGCTGCAGGAACATTCACAAAGTGCACCACCGCTTTTTGACTGTAAAGCTGCAAGGAGTCATAGCTGGATTCCCTTAGAAAACATGCCAGCACCAGGGAACGTCGAAGAAGCAGCCTTATATGCAATGGCATCCATCATAGCTATACACCCCCCTTTTCTGTGAATTTTAATAACAATAGATTTATCCTCACATACATTTTCATTACCTCTCATTGATCCTTTGTCAAATTATCATTCTTTACAGACCCTGGTGTAGAATATTTAAGGGCTAATCTTGTCAGATATCAATCAGCTTTTGAAATTGATTCATGATAGAACACTGGATAAAAACTGCAGCCTTATAGATAACTATGATCTCCCATCTCGGTCCTGATTCATTCTCTCATTAACAAATTTGATTTCCAAAGCTAGGTTCTCTAAATTTCTAACGCTTGAAAGTTCAAACCAATGCGATTACAATCAGGGGAACATTTAATTTATTCTTATGCCCACTGGCATCCTCATTAGGTGGCAAACTAGGGAATTTGTTTACATCCAGGCACGAATTAAGCAAATTGTGCTGTAACCCTTTAGACAGCAAATTATTCCTGCTATCAGACAGACTTATAGAAGACAAATTCAGAATTTTAGACATCATTTCTGAATCTGTCCTTGAAGAGATTAACATTTTCTTCCATGTCTGCTGTTAATCATTTTTCCCCCCTTGCGAAACAAGGTCTTTCAATTGATTCAGGTGAAGAATCTGTATTCCTTAATTCATATGTAGCAAACTTCACATCAATATCAGTATCAGAAGAGTTCATATGTTTCTTTATTCTCACATCACTGATTATACGTTCTCTGTTTTATAATCAGGCTTATGTTGTAACATCCATTTTTTTTTATTCAGTCAAAGCCATTTCAATCCCATCTAGTTTACTATTCAGTTGCATACTCAACTGCTAAAGTTTGTAGTAGTATTATATCCTGCTGCAATTTTGTAATCTCCAACTATATTTAAAGGTTAAGTTCACCTTTACAGAAAAATCTGTAAGGTGAACTTACACACAGGGGTGTAACTATAGGGGGTTCAGCAGTCGCGACCGCAACCGGGCCCTGTGATGCAGGGGGCCCATGCAGCCCCCTCTACATATGGCCAGCAGCAGCATAGGCAGCTAGGGGTACCAGTGCACCATGCACATGGGTGGCTGGAGGTTGAGGGTGACTAGCAGAGCTACATGCTCGACTATCGCACTGGCTGCTCTTTAGTTGTGCATTCCCCACATGACCTGTGTCCTCAGCCGGCTCCTCAGAGTACCCCTCTCCTGCTCCATGCATTGCCGCTCAGTCCGGTGTCTGTTCTCCCCAGCCAGAGTCCCGCCCCCCCCAGTCCGGCCCAGACTGCACTGCATACTTCTCCCGGGTAAACAAACTTTAAGCACACAGATGCAGTGCAACCCTATGAGAGCCGGCTCCCCGGAGGACACTGCAGGCTTGTCTGCCAGCCCCCCTCCTCCCCCGTCATACACAGATGATGAAAGGTCTTTCTGGGAGATATGCTGATCGCCCGTCCAGCACACTGGATGAAGCCCAGGCCAACATGGATGAGTGCGCGACCTACAGCTTGGTCATGGTGAGTGAGAGGACCCCACCCCCCACACACCATTACATACCCCCTCCATCTCCCCCTGGGGTCAGGGACCCCTTCTCACGTGGGGACAGGGATCCCCACCTCCCCTGGGGACCGGGGCCCCTTCTCACCTGGGGGCAGTAACTTCATCTGCCCTGGAGAAAAGGACCTCATCTCTTCTGGGGACGGGGACCCCATCCTGCCTAGGGACAGTCCCCCAATGGGCACCTAAAAATAAGATTAAAAAAAACTACTGATACCAGTGGTGGAACTACAGGGCTCACAAAGGTCATACCTGTGACCACACCCTGGAGTTCCACCGCCAGACTCGGAGGAAAGGGCCCTGGCTGGGGTTCAGGTAGGCCCTTCATGTTTTTTTTGCATCGGGGCCCTGAAGGTTCTAGTTACGCCACTGCTTACACAGCACCCCCTCCTCATCCCCCTCCCCAAGTCCCACTGACCTGGAGACTGGCGATTGGGGTGAGGAGGGGGTCCTCTGTAAAGGTGAACTTACACTTTAATTAAATTTCATATTCTTTGAAATAATAAATGAATCCCCAAAAACAGGCCAACAAAGTTTCAATAAATTTTTTCTTTTAAGTTCATGAAATTTTTCAAATGTAGAACATTTTTGTTATTCTCAATCCTCTCTGGATATGTTCCATTGATAAATATTCTTTTAACTTGTTAATATGATTTAATCCCCTTTATCATACATTTCTCCAACTTTCGAAACAACAGTTTCAAATGATCCACGTTTTCATCTGTAACTTTACATAGCACAATTAGATCTTAACAGATTATCAGTCAACGTCCCTCGCCATCATGCAAATGATGAAGGCCTGGCTTTTGAACAAATCTTCTTCTTAGAAACAATTATCTACCTATTGCTGCACATTTATGATTTTTCTTAATGATCGGTCTTTGAATATACAGTATTTTGAGCCATATGCAATTGGTTTGGTATGCTTTACATACCAAACCAGTTGCTTTATATCCAAAGACCTTACACAATGTTGAAACAAAAGTTTTAGATAAATGGTTATTGTGGGGTTTGTTTATGACTTATGACCGCTGATGAGCTCCATAATCAATGCCAGGTGATAATGGATCCCCTTATGGGTGGTAATGTGCAAGTTAAAATTGGATAAGGAGATCACTATGATTGAAATTCATGTTTTCTAAGCAATGGGTGGGTCACCTCTAGGTCACTACACCACTTGGATTTAAACATTTGTTTTGACAATGCTGTACTGTTATGTAATCTTGTTATTGTGAACCAACCCAACTAATTTATTGGAGTTCTGGTGATATACACACCAGCACTTGGGGGTATATCTATAACTGTTTTTCACACAAGATTCACGTAACTTTCACAAGCTTCTGACACCTGCATAAATATTGAGTGAAACATGTGCAAATAGTTTCCTTGGAGTCATAGCTTCAAAAAGTTGAGCAGCACTGCTATGAGAGTTCATAGGTTTCTTCCTACTTTATCTGGAAAAATAGAACAAATTATGACTAACACAAAGATGACTTTTTTAAACTTCTGTAAAAACAAAACTCCATTTCCTAATTCATTGTTTATTAAACTGGAATATTATTCTCCCCATACACCATACTTGCAGCACTATATGCTTTTTAATACTGAGGATTAGTAGCACATAGTTCATAGAGCACTGAAGAGTCCATTTTTTTTATTGTTTTTTTTTTTTTGCCTATGTGCCTATGGGGAAATATTCTTTCCTTCCTGTCCTTGTCATACCCTAACAATAAATGGGACAGGGAGGCATGGCCAGCTTTAACAGGACTGCCAGAAGGTCTGGCTTCATCAAAGTACTATAAATCTGTATTTATTTTTGTCTTTGTCCAAGTTTAGAGAAATCACTTCCTTTCTAGGTAAAAATTCTCCACTAGTTTATCCAGATGACAATGTTAACTTTTTAGAAGCTGTAACCCTTCCCTTCGTTATCCAAAACAAAATAAAAAGTTTTGGGTCGAGTTAGGCTTTAAAACATTCAATATGAAAACTGGATATTCTATAACTGTCAGAAAAAAATGGTTTCTAGTCACTGGTTCTCTATTCCAGCAACCAGCTCAGTTGGTGACATGGTTCTCACTTGACTGGGCCTGTTGCTGCCAGATAAATATCCATGTCACATCCTGGCTAGGGATGAGCCGAACACTCCCCGGTTCGGTTCGCACCAGAACTTTAGAACGGACCCCAAAGTCATACGAACGTTAGAACCCCATTGAAGTGTATGGGACTCGAACATTTGAAATTAAAAGTGCTAATTATAATTGCTAATATGCAAGATACTGTCCTAAAAGGGGTTTGGGGACCTGGTTCCTGCCCCAGGGGACATGGGTCAATGCAAAAAAAAGTTTTAAAAACGGCCGTTTTGGCGGGAGCACTGATTTTAATGACGATTAAAGTGAAAAAAAAGTGAAATATTCCTTTAAATATAGTGCCTGGGGGGTGTCTGTAGTATGCCTGTGAAGTGCCACGTGTTTCCCGTGTTTAGAACAGTCCCTGCACAAAATGACATTAAACAGAAATAACATCATTGAAAACTGCTTGCGGTTTTAATGTTATATCTGGTTCCTGCAATATGGTTGAAAATCATTGAGAAAAATGGCATGGGTAGCCCTCCCTGCCTATTACCAGCCCCTTTGGGTCTTTTACGGATATTAAGGGGAACCCCGTACCCATATTAAAAAAAGGAAATACGTGTGGCCCCCAGGCCCTATATACTCAGAACAGCAGTATACAGGCGGTGCAAACAAGACAGGGACTGTGTAGATTTGTTGTCTTAAGTTGAATCTGTTTGTAATTTTCAACTGGTACATTTTTAAAGTGTAGCTCCAGTCAAAAAAACTATTTTTAAGCTTTTCGGAAAACATAAGGAGGGTTATCACCCCTGTATAATTTGTTTTGCCGTCCGTCTTTTTTCATCTCACTTGCTGTTGTCTCCTTCCATTTGCAAGTAGGAGACATTTGTAAGTTGGATGTTTGAATGTAGGGGCCGGCCCTATATGCTCTGCAGAAATGGCGGAACAAGGTGTTGGTTTTGCCACAACATTGTAAGCCCTCAAAGTGACTCTTGGTGGGCGCTGGAGCGCCCTGCTGTGAATGATTATATTAAGAATTGTAATTACATGCCATTGTTGAACAGTGGTAGAAAAATAGATCTTTGGTGGTTGTGGTGCTGGTGCCACAACACTATAAGTCCTCACAGTTACTCTGGGTGGGCACAGGAACGGGCCCTCCTGTGAAATATTATATCAAGAATTGTAATTACATGTCCCTGTTAAACAGGGGTTGAAAAATTGGGCTGCTGGCACTGGTGCTGGTGCCACGACACTGCAACCTCTCCCATATACTCTAGTTGTAGTGCAAGAATGAGCCCCGCTGCAAAGCATTGCATCAAAAATTGTAATTAAACACCCCTGTTAAACAGGGGCAGAAAAATTGGGCCTTAGGCACTGGTGCTGGTGCCACCACACTGCAACCTCTCCCATATACTCTAGTTTTAGTGCAGGAATTAGCCCTGCTGCAAAGCATTGCATCAAAAATTGTAATTAAACGCCCCTGTTAAACATGGGCAGAAAAATTGGGCTGATGGCATCACCCAGAACCAAAAATGTTCTTCCAACATATCAGCGGAGGAGAAAGAGGATAGACAATCAACATAACAGGACAGTCACTCAGCATCAGCATAGGCAGTCTTGAAGGGATGTGATATTTCAAAAAAACAAGCAAGATAGTTAGCTATATAGGTGTATATAGCGGTGTATACTGGGTTCAGAGCACGCAAACAGCACGCACAATCTCCTACCACTGACTGCAAGCTCTATTTAAAACGAGCAAGATAGCTAGCTATATAGATGGATATAGTGGTGTATACTGGGTTCAGAGCACGCAGACAGCACGCACAATCTCCTACCACTGACTGCAAGCTCTATTTAAAATGAGCAAGATAGTTAGCTATATAGGTGGATATAGCGGTGTATACTGGGTTCAGAGCACACAGACAGAACGCACAATCTCCTACCACTGACTGCAAGCTCTATTAAAAAAGAGAAATATAGCTAGCTGTATAGGTGGATATAGCGGTGTATACTGCGGTCAGGGAACGCAGACAACAACCACTACAGAAGAGCAAGAATGAAAAAATCGGCCAATAACGATCGGTGTATACTGTGTTGAAGGTACACAGAACACCCACTAACTCCTACAGACGCCAACACACTACACAAGGCCGCTGTGCTGGCGGAGTTATATAGTGTGGGGCATGTACTACACAGCCTGAGCTATGATTGGCCACAGGCATCCTGCCTGTGGCCAATCATGGCTCTCCTCGCTGCCAGCGCTGTGATTGGCCAAGCATGCGGGGTCACAGTGCATGCTTGGCCAATCATGAGCCAGCAATGCACTGCGATGGCGCAGTGCATTGTGAGCTGTGAGCGCCACACGAATTTGGCGCGAACAGACCATAACGTTCGGAATTCGCCGAACGGGCGAACAGCCGATGTTTGAGTCGAACGTATGTTTGACTCGAACACGAAGCTCATCCCTAATCCTGGCTAAAACATAAAATGACTATTACGTTACTAAGTACTTTCCTTCCAGGCCAATTCTGACACTTTTGTCCTACATGTCATATATATATATATTAAGTAGAGGCCCTAGAGAATAAAATGTTGGGTGTTGCTTTTTTATTATGTCACATGGTATTTGCATAGCAGTTTTTCAAACACAATTTGTTTAAAAAAATATACACTTTAACCACTTTAGCCTGAAGATTTTCCCCCTTAATTACCAGGTCATTTTTGCAATACGGCACTGTGTCACTTTAACTGACAATTGCAGTCGTACGACAATG
Organism: Lithobates pipiens; assembly: GCF_037356315.1. Classification (NCBI taxonomy): domain Eukaryota; kingdom Metazoa; phylum Chordata; class Amphibia; order Anura; family Ranidae; genus Lithobates; species Lithobates pipiens. The sequence continues at coordinate 306,584,053 of NW_027507748.1, read as the reverse complement.
TACCCAAATAAAATTGATGACCTTTTTTTCCACCCACAAATAGAGCTTTCTTTTGGTGGTATTTGATTACCTCTGTGGTTTTTATTTGTTTCGCTATAAACAAAAAAAGGCCGACAATTTTGAAAAAAATAAATACATTTCTTTACCTTTTTCTATAATAAATATCCCAAAAAATGATTTTAAAAAACAAATTTCTTCATCAGTTAAGGCCGATATATATTCTTCTACATATTTTTGGTAAAAAAAAAAGTATATATTGATTGATTGCACAAAAAATATAGCGTCTACAAAATAGAGGATAGATTTATGGCATTTTTTTTTTCACTAGTAATGGCGGCGATCAGTGATTTTTAGCAGGACTGTGACATTGCGGCGGACAGATCGGACACTTTTTTTGGGACTGTTGACATTTATAAAGCTATCAGAGTTAAAAATAGCCATTGATTACTGTATAAATGTCACTGGCAGATAAGGGGTTAACACTAGGTGGTGATCAAGGGGTTAAATGTGTTTCTAACTGTGGGGGGATAGGACTGACTGGAGGAGGAGACATATCGCTGTCCCTAATTACTGGGAACAGCAGATCTGTTTCTTTTCCCCTGTCAGAATGATGATTTTGTGTTGTGTTTACATACACAGATCCCCGTTCTGGCTCTCGTGCCTGCGATCGTGGGTGGCCAGCAGACATTCCGCCATGCATCTTGAGGCATGTGCCTGCTATGGCTCTTAAAGGAGCTGATGTACCCATACGTCGATTCGTGGGAACGAGCCAACTTGCAGACGTAAATGTGCGTCAGCTGGTCGGCAAGTGGTTAATGAATTTTAAATAACACAAACACAATTTTTTGATAAAACATAAAAGATGATGTTACACTAAATAAACAGTTTATTTTGCTGGTACATAACATTTGCAGTTCACAAAACTTTTTGTATGATGTACCCGATGTTCGAATTGTAACATTTTTCTCTTTTTGACTTCAATAAAAATTTTATGGAAAAAAAAAAGTAACAAAATAAATATATACCTAACATGTTGCGCTTTAAAATTGCGCACGCCTGTGAAACGTCTGCAAATTACGATACCTAAAAATCTCCATAGACAATATTTTAAAAGCTTTAATAGGTTACCAGTTTAGAGTTACACAGGAGGTCTGGTGCTAGAATGATTGCTCTTGCTCTGATGTTCACAATACCTAATTTACATATGCATGTGGGACTTACGTATGTATTCACATTTGCAGGAGACGAGGGCGCTTTCATTTTTTATTATTACTTATTTTATTAAAAACTGTTTTACACTGTTGCTTTATTCATTTTTTTAATAAAATTCATTGCTATTACAAGGGATGAGCATAGGTCGTGATAGAGCACGTTTTTGGTCTCCAATGCAGCTGATTAGATAGACCGGTCTGATTGGCTGCTTCCGGTTAATGGCCACTGGTGGAGGACAGGACTAAGTAAACAAACGACCAAAACCAGAAGTGAATACATCATTGTTATTTTCAGTTTATGGTGTCACAGAAAGGGAGGAACAACGTCAGTTCCTCTTTCTCTGTTTACTGATAGAGATGCCGCCAATCGGCAGCTGCCAGAAGGGAGGGTGGGGGATGTTACAATGGCTTACCCATTGTAAGCCAGCAGATGTCTAAAACATCTGCAATTATTGGAGTGTTTCTGGTCAAGATCGGTTTTCCTTTAGACAATATACTTTAGGAGAGCAACATTATCTGCTGAGGACAATGGTGATCCACACCACGTATAAAATTAATATATATTATTATAATATAATAATATTATATATTATATTATATTATTATATATTATACACTATGTTATTATGCTTGTATTGTTTACCTGACTATCATGGTAATTTATTCATGATAATTTATCATTATTTTAAGTCAGACTCCACATTTGTAATCTGCACTGCTCAATTTCAACATATTTAATTATAAAATGATAGAAATGGTTTATTTGATATTGACCAGTAGATGGTGGTAGAGGACTTCTGATGCATTACTTTATGGCTCTTAGAAAGTAATGTCTTATATTTCAGATATTCTATGATATCTTGGCTTGTAGCACAAAAGAACAATGTTGTTTTATGTGAAAGTGGAACTAAAGTTAAAAAGTAAAACATTGCAAGCATGTAGGCTCTTTATTGCAGAGCAGACATGCTTTTTTTTTTTTTTTTTTGCAAAAAATATTGCCTTCTGATGCAGCTAGCTTAGAACAGTGAAACCAGAGAAGTTAAGACCTTTTCTGCTCCCCCATAATGGATTATCCATCTTTATTGGACCTATATGCAATTACATTCTGGACTCTCCTAGGACACTGGATCATTATACCGGGGTTTTCAAGTTTCCCTATTTTAAAGTTCACGTTTGGATTTATAAGTATGTGATTGCTTTTCACATCCATCATTACTGATCTTAGTCTAAAGCTTTCAACTCAGTTTGGTTTGAACTTTGGGACATGAATGCACCCCTTCTTCTAATAATAATAAATCCTTTATGTATTTTAACCACTTGCCGGCCAATCAGCCATGACCGCAGTATCAAAATAACCCCCGGTATCAAAATTTTCAGCTGACAATGCTCTACAATGTAAAAGCAATCCTAATGGCTAATTAGCCACTGGATTGCTTTTACAGGTGGTGGAAGGGGGTCCACCCACCTCCCGCCAGTGCCTCTCCGGGCTCTCCTGTATGATCAGGAAGCTCAGGACTGAAGCCGGATCGTAGAACTGATCAGAAACCGGAAGGTCTCCGATCATCTGTATAGTCTATGAGAATGGAGTTGACAAGAATTTTCGTCACTTCAAGTTAGGGCAGATGTAAACACTGCTATTTTTTTGTAAAAAGAATGAGATCAATGGTTTGCACCACACGTGAGCTATCACTGTGAACATTATAGCAAATGCAATAAATCTAATGTAAGACCTTCTTTGTAACTCTAAACTGGTAAACTGTAAACATGTTTAAAGCTTCATTCATAGAGATTTTTAAAAATCATAGTTTGTCGCGTAGTTTGTATCTATTTACTCTGTGTAACACCATTTTTCTCTCATTGTATAATTCCCCCATTGTGTTCCTCCTATGTGTGAATTCTCATTGTTAATTGAGTCTATTGTTCCTGTCTGTCTGCTAATCCACTTGGAGATGCAATTAGTATTGTGTCCACTTTACCTCGTTACTGAACAATTGTGAGCTGTTTGTGTGTGCTTATGTTTATGTTAGCAGCTCATTAGATGTACTGATGATATTACTGTTTAAAGTTTGTATTTTTTAGGTTAATGTGATCAAGCTCTTATCTGATTTTGTGTGGTATAAATTCTGGGTGATCTTTCAATAATGAGTTCCAGTTTGCACCTAATCTACTGTCATCTAGTTCTTGGGTGCAATATTCAGCTATAATACCTTGTTCCTGGTTCCAGAATGGAGGAAGCTGTATCTTGGTGGAGGCATTCAGTCAAGGAGCCAGGTGGTCCGTCACAAGTATGAGGCACTGAAACTATTAGGACACTCTCTTGGCAGGTACTGGAGAGTATGCCTGCCTTGTCCATAGCACCATTTACCAATAATGCTGAGTCCCAGGACATTATTGGGGCAATTACTTTACAGGGTGTCCGGACCTTTGACCTGAACTATCTTTGTTGCTTATTTATCAAGAGTTCTATTATATAACAGCTTTGAATGCCTTTTTTTGTTTGGGTTTACCAGCTTAGGGAAGCTCCTCTGGATACCATTAAATCCATTGTTTTAACTGATTGTAAACATTCAGTTTAAAAAACAAAAAACAAACATGTTATACTTGCCTGCTCTGTGCAATTGTTTTGCACAGAGCAACCCTGACCCTCCTCTTCTCATGTCCCGCACTGGTGCTCCTAGCTCCTCCTGCCTTCTAAATGCCTCCATAGCAAGCCACTCTCTATGGGGGTACTCGGCATGCTTGCTCCTGAGCCCTACTCTGTGCATATATTGACAAAAAGAGCTGGCTCGGCCTACCCCTCCACTCCCTCTTCACTAAATTTAATTGACAGCAGTAGGAGCCAATGACTCCTGCTGCTGCCTCTCTGTCCAATGTGAAGAGAGAGAGCAGAGTTAGCTGCTGCTCATTGTTGGATCGAATTTGGGCTCAAGTAAGTATAACATGGGGGGGGGGGAGCAGCATTTGTATGCATATTTTTATTACCCTAATGTATAGAATAAATTATGGTAAAAAAATAAATAAAAAACTTTTGCCTTAGAATCACTTTAAACACATTAGCTGTTTAATCTTTTTGACTTCCAGGTTTAAAGGATAAGTACAAGCAAAACTCTTATGGCTATACTTCTCCTGTGGATCACAGGAGTGCAGTTCAATCCATTTTCAGCTGACAGCGGGCTGAAGCCTGTTGTCGGCTGTCATCACAAATCCGGTCCAGGCACTGCCAAGATCGTGATGATTAAGTTGGATCTGCCCACATACCTAGACTGGCACCCAGCTCAGCCTCTCAGTGAGCTGCCGAGAGCCTGAGCACAGGGCAGCCATCAGAAAATTTTGGGTCCTTTACACAGCTTTGCTCATGCCCCCCCAAGCCTGATCACTAACATTCCCCAGGGCTTGCCTATGGGCCATCCTACCGAATCCGCAAACCGGCCACCTCACCTGTACGCACTCAGCCCCCCTCAATCCTGTATATTTGTCAGCCCCCTCACACCTGTATATTTGTCAGCCCCCCAAACCTGTATATTTGTCAGCCCCCCCCCCCACACACACACCTGTATATATGTCAGCCCCCCTCACACCTGTATATATATGTCAGCCCCCCACACACACCTGTATATATAGCAGCCCTCCTTCACACACACACCTGTATATATGTCCGCCCTCCCCATACACACACACCTGCATATATGGCAGCCCCCCTCACACACACCTGTATATATGTCAGCCCCCCATACACACACACACCTGTATATATGGCAGCCCCCCTCACACACACCTGTATATATGTCAGCCCCCATTCCATACACACACACACACCCCCCTGTAAATATGGCAGCCCCCCTCACACACACCTGTATACAGTGGTGTGAAAAAGTGTTTGCCCCTTCCTCATTTCCTGTTCCCCAAAGCTTTGGAAATGGCTTTATAACCCTTTCCAGACTGATAGATCTCAATTACTTTCTTTCTCAATTGTTCCTGAATTTCTTTGGGTCTCGGCATAATGTGTAGCTTTTAAGGTTCTTCTGGTGGACCTTACTGTGTCAAGCAGCTCCTATTTAAGTGATGCCTTGATTGTGAACAGGTGTGGCAATAATCAGGCCTGGGTGTGGCTAGAGAAATTGAACTGTTATAGTATGTTTTAACAAGGGGGGCAATCACTTTTTCACACAGGGCCATGATGGTTTGGATTTTTTTTCACCTTTAATAATAAACACCTTCATTTACAAATTGCATTTTGTGTTTACTTGTGTTGTCCTTGACTATTGTTTAAATTGGTTTGATGTTCCGAAACACTTAAGTGTGACAAACATGTAAAGGAACAGGAAATGAGGAAGGGGGCAAACACTTTTTCACACCACTGTATATGTCAGCCCCCATTCCATACACACACACACACACACACACACACACACACACACACACACACACACACACACACACACCCCTGTAAATATGGCAGCCCCTCCTCACACACACCTGTATTTAAGTCACCCCCATGCACCTGTATATATGTCAGCCCCCCCCACACACCCACCTGTATATATGTCAGTGCCCCCCTCCCTCCCACACACACACACCTTTATATATGTTAGTGCCCCTCCCCACACACCTGTATATATGTCAGCCACCCCCGAACCCACACACACACACACACCTGTATATATGGCAGCCCCACATACACAAATTTGTACACACACAAGCCTCTGGCCCCTCCCTGTACACAAACAGCCCTTTCCTTCCCAGCGCCTACTTGTAACTTCCTAACTGGTCCCAGCTTGTTTTTACAAAGCTGACATGTTGCTGAGTAGCATAGTACAGGCAGATCAAGAGCCTGTTCTAAGAGCTTGATGTCTAAAATCAATGACACGAGAACTGCAGAAACTGTGAGATCCTTTCTATACTGCACTGTACAGCTCCCCTTCAACTGTCCTGCCTTCTTCTGGCCCAGACGGGCCCCATGGCCCTTTACAGTTGCAACGGCTGTACCCCCTGATGGCTTCTCCACAGTCCAGCACTCCAGTGAGTGAGCAGGGGGAGAACAGAGAGCGATTAGAGATAGAGTTAGCTGCTGCTCATCTCTGGATCGAGTTTGAGCTCAGGTAAGTATAAGGAGGGGATGGGGAGCTGCATTTACATTAGGGTAAAAAATCTTTTGCCTTAGAACCACTTTAAACACATTAGCTGTTTAATCCTTTTGATTTTATTCCCCCCGATGAACTATGTAAGGGTCCCACCCGTAGTGGGGGAACTTGTTTTTAAGTTTAGCCATGTTTTCTTTTTTTCTTTTCTTTTTTAACCACTTCAGCCCCGGACCATTTAGCTGGCTTAAGACCAGACCACTTTTTACGATTCGGTACTGCCGCGCTTTAACTGACAATTGCACGTGATGACAAACAAAATTGACAACCTTTTTTTCCCATAAAATAGCTTTCTTTTGGTGGTATTTGATCACCCCTGCGGTTTTTATTTTTTGCGCTATAAACAAAAATAGAGCGACAATTTTGAAAAAAAAAAACACATTATTTTTTACTTTTTGTTATAGAAAAATATCCCCCAAAAATATATAAAAAAAAAATTTTTATCCCTCAGTTTAGGCCGATACGTATTCTTCTACATATTTTTGGTAAAAAAATTGCAATAAGCAATTATTGATTGGTTTGCGCAAAAGTTATAGCGTTTACAAAATAGGGGATAGTTTTATGCCATTTTTATTAATATTTTTTTTTATTAGTAATTGCAGCGATCAGCGATTTTTATTGTTACTGCGACATTATGGCGGACGCATCGGACATTTTTGACACATTCTTGGGGCCATTGTCATTTATACAGCAATCACTGCTATACAAATGCAGTGATTCCTGTGTAAATGACACTGGCAGTGAAGGGGTTAACCAGTGGATGGCAGTGTAGGGGTTAAGTGTTCCTAAGGGCGTGTTACTAACTGTTGGGAGCTGGGCTTTCTTTTAGTGAACACTGATCTCTGCTCCAATCACATGGAGCAGAGATCAGCGTCACTTGTTGCTAGGCATAACTGGGAGATGCTGTTTACAATGGCATCTCCTAGTTCAGCCACCCCGTGAGACGATTGCGGGTATGCCCGCAGCGATCGAGTCCAGGGGTCCCGACCGGCACGAGAGCGCGCCGCCGCCGGCGCGCTCACGATGGCAGAGTGGCAAGTTTAAAGGGACGTACAGGTAAGCCCATTTGCCTGCCCTGCCATTCTGCCGATGTATATCGGCGTGTGCCGGCCGGGAAGTGGTTAATATGTGTCATCTTATATGTTTTGATGACTAAAGAAATTTGTTTTGTGTATGGTTACATATACAGTATATATAGAAACACATTGATCATCATCATGCTAAATACTATTCCTTTGTGTTAAGTTGTAGCATCAGAAATAAGGACTGTAGTTGTCTCTGTTAAACTTTTGCCAGGTGGGAGAACAGACCCCCAGACTTGAAATTCTCATGTGGAAGCCAAAGTCTTAGTGCCACTCTGCACTTAGACACCATGCTGGGAATTTGTATTATTCTTCTACAAAATGCATCCAGTTCACCACCTACAAAAAATTCCAGTGATGATTTAGTGCCAATGGCTTACCTCCAAAGATAACCGGCCAAGGCTTGCTAGGGGAGAGTGAGATAAAAGTCAAAAAACCTTGACTGAGTGCTTTAGTTTCTCCCTAATAACTCTGAGTGCAAAACATCATATTTGATGCTAGCTGTGCCTGTGCAATAACGTCCCACAGACATAAATTGTGTCATGCACCCACAATAGAGATGGTAGGTGTATGAGAATTCAAAGTCTTTAGGAAGTTACTGTGTATGCACAGCCAGTGAAGAAAGCACTGGAGAAGGCTGTCACTGTCAGAAAGGGTTTAGTAGACACCTGGGTTTGGAGGGTTCTAAGTTAGATTGGGGCTATGTACTTTTAACCCCTTTTCAATCCTTTAAAACTTTAACAAGCAACAAGGAGACTTTAATATCTTCTGGTCGTGGCCATCTTGAGTAAGGGCAGATGATTCATGTAACACTTACTTCCTTGAATGCATCTTCCCTTAGCTCAGGCAAGCTTGCAGGAGGGTGTGCTTAGCTGGGAAACCCTCCTCCCTTCCTGAAGACTGTATGACATCATTTGCCTAGGCGTGGAAACCAGGAAGTAACTGAAGGAATGAAAAACAAAAAGCTTAAAACAAGAAAATATGATATCAATTTCCCTATCTATTTACTAATCCTAGCAGCATAAGAATTAAAAACAGTCAATGTTGATTGAGAGAGTGAAGTTCTGTTTGAATGAAAGTTTTAAATCTTCGTTTCATCATGCAGAGTTTTTGCACACTGTTGCAAAAACATTGTTCTCTAATGAGTGACACAAACTGACTAATATAAAGGAGGAAGCTTCATGAACTGCAGCTCTTTTGCTGCCACACAGAACCACCACAACATTTTGCAGCACAATGCAATACACACTGTTCTATGCCTAGCTGATCAGGCATATCCTTCATAAGAATCAGGCACATCCTTCATAAGAATCAGAAGTACCTTAGAAGAAAAGAACAGGTAGGTTTCAGATCATGGAATGGCTATAATTTTCTATGGACTTAAACCTTAAATTCCCAACAATCTGGTTTGGGATGAATTGCACAGCAGAGTGAAAAAAAAGCAATCCACAAGTAAAACAAATTTGTGGAAACTTCTGCAACAATTTTAAGAAGAACCAAATATTTTTATTTTAAAGAATGCAACAAGTGCATTAGAGACTGTTATATCTGCAAAGGGCTGATAATTTGATTCCCCAATGATTGGATTACATTTTGTTGGTGTTACTAAACCCACAGCAGTAAAATCAGTCTGTATATGCAGTAAAGAATGCTGGTTATACTCACTGTGAAACCTAAGGGGTTAATCCTGTGCATTGTGTAAAAAGGCCTTGTTATTCTGTCTTCTCTGAGCCTCCCTTTCTTTTACTGTCCCCAATCTCCTGATAGAAAAGAGCCTTGGATGCTCTGTTTGGTGTGTACTGCTAGAGATATTTTTTTTTTTGGGAGGGTGCATGTTATCAGCACAGGGCCAATCAGCACTGTCCTGACAGAGGGCCAGGGGTCATGTAGCTTTATAGGACAGTCAGAGAATGAAAACTCCTCCTACAAGCTTTAACCAGTGCTCAGCTGGACACTGCTAGAAATTACAAGACTGCTACATTAACTGCTAATGAGAAACTGTGGGCCTGCGCCCGCCCACCCCGAAACACCTTTTCCCCATGTTGATGGGAACAAGGACCTCCTCCTGACAACCTTGGCTGTTGGTTGTTGGCATCTGGCTTGTAGGGATCTGCGGGTGGGTGGCCCCCCACCCTATGTGAACAAGTATGGGGCACATTGTACCCCTACCCATTCACCCAAAAAAAGCGTAAAATTAAAACTGTACACAGGTTTTTGACAAAGTCATTTATTGAAGCAGCTCCTGTATATCTTCTCCTTTTGATTTCTTCTCCCTCCGGCGATGTCTTCATCCTCTGGTTCTTCTTCCTTCCACTGATGTCTTCTTCCGCTAGTGGTTGTCTTCTCTCTGCTCTCTTATCTCTCTGCCGGTTCTCCTCTCTCTGCTTTCTTCTCCCTCTGCTGGATCTCCTTTCTCTGTTGTCTTCTGCCTCTGTTCTTCCTCCCACCCGGTGATGTCATCATGTGCTATTACATATATAGCCATAGGATAGGGCCACCTGGTGATGTCATCCAGAGCCCCTGCCCCATTGTGACATCACCGGGTGGCCCCACCCATGGCTATATAGGTCACCAGGCAGTAACGTCAAAAGGGGGCAGGGGCTCCAGATGAAGTCACCGAGTGGCACACAGCAGCCCTAGCATTACAGCGGGAGAGAGTGTTGGAGGAAGATCAGAGGGAGAAGACAGCAGAGAGAAGACCCAGCAGAGGGAGAAGACAATGGAGAGAGGAGAACCGGCAGAGGGAGAAGTCAGCGGAGAGAGGAGAACCAGCAGAGGGAAAAGACAGTGGAGGCAGGAGAACCACCAGCGGAAGAAGACATCAGTGGAGGGAGAAGAACTGGAGGATAAAGACATCACCAGAAGGAGAAGGCATCAGAAGAAGAGACACCGGAGCTGCTTCAATAAATGACTTTGCCAAAAACCCGTGTACTGTTTTTATTTTTGACACTTTTTTTGGGGGGTGAATGGGTAGGGGTATAATGTATCCCATACTCATTCACATAGGGTGGGGGGCTAGGATCTGGATTCCGATAAGCCCCCCACCCACAGACCCTGACAAGCAGGGTTGTTGGGACGAGACACTGTCCCTTTTTTTTTATTACTTGTATTCCTGTTACAAGAAATATAAACATCACTTGTAATAGAAATAAGCATGACAGGTCTTGTTTATAAAGAGATCTGGAGTCAAAAAGACCTCTCATATACCTTTTAAAAGCAAAAAAATATATCTAATTTCGACTTTAAGAAAAAAAACCCTGTCTATCTGCCCGAGGACCGGAAGTGGCATTGGAGGTCATTCCAGTCCCCAACAAGCATAGAGCCAAATGAAGCCAAATTGTACCTCTTCCGCTGCCTATAAAGGAGATCTTGCGGGAAATCCGCCACTGGGCCCACTTTTATTTGACAGCCGGCTGCCTAAGGCAAAAAACAATACCGGGGTTATGGTAGCTAGCTGCTGCCCTAACAACAGTATTTAATGTCAAAATCATGGTATACATTCCCAGTTAAGATGGTCGGCATGATATTAAAACATTGCACATTTTTTAAAAGGATGTCCACACTTATATATTATGCTTAGTCGTCTTTCTTCCAAAGTCAGTCCCAAAACCGATGTACTACACTCCTTTTGTGTGTTTTTATCCTTTAGCTAGCAGGGTAGTCATGCCCTGCTCCCTTCTCACTGCAGTTTGAGTGATGGCAGCAGAATCCTGTCATTCTCCTACCCTGATGCTTTCCTCTACAACCCAGAAGCTCAGGGAACTGCATGGATTGTCCCAGTGCTGGCATTGGTGACAAGGGATCGTAGGTGTTTGTGGATGGGGAGCTGCATTATAATGATTTTTTGCATACAGAGAATGCTTTAAGATAAAATAAAAATAAAAAAAAACAGTATTTAGTAATACTTTAAATATTTTTCTAGGAAAAAAAAAATATTTTATTTTATTTTTTAGATTTAGTGTGGAATTTTTTATGTTTGTCCTGGTGACCATTGTGAAATGGGTAGAAAATGATGCAAATGTCAACATTTTACTTGTCGTGAGAACAGGAGGTGAGGAAAAATTGTCTAGTGGCAACTGTCAAATGCCGCATACACATGATCGGAATTCTCGTCGGAAAAAGCTCTGATGGTTTTCCTGACGGAATTCGAATGGAATTCCGCTCAAGCTGTCTTGCCTACACGTGGTCACACCATATTCCGATCGTTTAGAACGCGGTGACGTACAACACGTATGACAGGCGTGTCAGAATTGCATACACACGATCAGAATTTCTGATAGAAAGTTTTTCAATTGGGAAAATTGAGAACATGCTATTAATTTTTTGGCTGGAGGAAATTCGGACAGCTAAATTCTGATGAAGCATACACACGGTCGCATTTTCCGATGAAAAGCTCTCATCAGTCTTTTTTTGGCAGGAATTCCGGTCGTGTGTACACGGCATAAGAGGGAATTTACACTCACTATCAATGATGTCCACAGAACAGGAAGTGAAGAGGAATTTCTTCCGTAACGTGCAAACGGCAACCCCCCCCCCTCAAAAAAAAACAACAAACAAAAAACAGACAAACATTATTTATTCTATACTAAGGAAAAACCGTTTTGGGTAGAGATACGGATTAAGATGTAAACGGTTATATATTCAAACCTAAACAGCTATATTTAAGCTTTAGGATATAGTTTATTGTTTTGTCCCATCACACAATAAAATATATGGCATATACATATTCATGTGTCAGAGCCTATGCATGTTTAGAAGGACTTATGCGACATGTACCACATCTGGGGTACTGAAACGAAACATTTTAATTGAGTCACTGCCCTATAACTTTCTTTTGACACAAGTCAAGTTTGTGGCTGTTTCCATAAGTCCCCAATCACAGATGGTTTGCTTTATGACCAAGTCCTGTTGATCGTTATAATGTTGCCATGAATAAGTTCAATTTAGCCAGCAGATGGTAGCACAAGACTGAGTTCTGCTGTAGTCTTGCTTTTCTTTTACAACAAAATGGATAGCTAACCGCTTACAGCTATACACTTCCTCTATTCAGTCACTGGTGCTCTGCTGCAGTCTTTATTCTCTCTAAGGGCTAGTTCATACGTGCATCAGCCCTTGCCACCCATCTAAAAAGGGTACTGTGGTGAATTACTTTTCGTGGAAGACAGCAGGGATCCCTAATTATGAAAGGAGACAGAGCTTGATAGCGACAGGAATACTCTAGCAGGGGACTGTAAAGGGACCAATGACATGAAGAGGGAATTACATAGAGGGTATGCAGAGACGGATATTCTTAGTAGAGAGACAGAGCTTGTCGCGAGGTAGAGATTTGGGACTCACACGACAATGATACTGCAGCTACATCTGCAGCTTTTTTGTGCTTGAAAGCAGTCAGATGTACATATTTGGAAACATCTGCCACGGAAGGAGAAAGAATGGGAAAACATAACTCAGGTGCTTGGGCAGTAAGCAAGATGAAGGGTCTGGTGAGAAGGCTAGCAGAGAGGACACAAGAGTGGGAGTGGAGGCTGTTAACAAAGGTAAAGGAATAGGAGTTGAGGCTTTGATTTGTACAGTGGGAATGACAAGCTGTGCGGAACAGAAACCTGGCTTAGGCATGGAAGCTACTAATGTGGAAACCATGGCTGGGTCCTAAGCAGATAAAGGGAGTAGGGGCTCTGGGGTCTCAGCAGACAGGGTACACAAATCTGGGACCTCAGATGGTACAAAGGACACAGTTGTTGGGTCTTTCCCCATCCAGATGGTAGAGGAGTTGGAGCTTTGAGCTGTACAGTAAGTAAGGGGACTGATGGTTTAGGCAGTAAAAAGGGTAAAGAACTATAGGTGGACAGCCCCAAAAGGGGGCCTGCAATAGGAGTAGGCAGGGTCGTAGCTTTGTTACAAAAAACATGTCGGAAGACCAGATAATGTCAAGAGAGCATCGGAGAGGTGGTGACCTCAGCCACAGGTACAGAGCACCTTAGAGAGACAAGTCTGGTGAAATTGCGGCCCCCATGACAACACCTGACCAAAGTTCCAATCTAGATAGGATAAATGTTTTTGCAACCATGGCCATCCAAGAATGATGGGGCTTAAAGACTTAGAAAGTATGAGAAAGGAGATATCTTCATGATGAAGAACACTGACATGCATAATTATGGGGGTAGGAACAATGGAACAATAGGTTTCCTAAGGCCAACCATCGACTGCAGATACAGAGTGGGACATCACCAAGGGAACAAGAGGAATGCCAAATTCAGCAGCAAGGAACTGCTCGATGATGTTCCCGGCTGCCCCAGAGTCCACATATGTAGATATAGTGGTACCTCGGTTCACAAACTTAATTCGTGAAACTACGCTGGTCAAGAACCGAATTGGTTGTGAACCGGAGGCAAAAAAAACTATAGCTTCACTTTAATCCTTGTTTGAAAACAAGGTCCCAAACACCAATTTAATGACTAATCTAATCCAGAAAACAGCACTTTGCATCCAGGAAAAGATCATCCGAGGGAATGATAAAGTTGTAGAATTCATGTGAACTGTTTTTCCATGATTCCCAGTCAAGTGAGAACACCCCCCCCCCCCACCCCTGGTAGTCAGGGGACAGCAACCCCTATCGGAGTGGACTGGTTCTCCTAAGACTCTCATCTTGCACTGCTCTTCTCAATATGAACGTGTCCGAGCAGGGAAGATGGCCACGGCTCGTGTTTGTGAACCGAACCAAATTTTTGTGAACTCTTCTGTTCACAAACCAAATTGTTCGTCAACAGAGGCGTTCGCGAACCGAGGTATCACTGTACCTGATATGAGTTCTGGCCCCAATGAATGGAGGCAGGCAAATTGAGGGAAAGGAATGTTTTTGGTATAGATCACCTCCCTCCAAGGGACCTAGATCTGAGATAGGACAGGACTTTAATATGTTAAAATCAGCTCAGCAGAAAAAGGCACAGGCTGAGTTTGAGGCAATGCAATCACTCTTCTGGCATGAGGCATGTCTGCCCTAGATGCATAGGTTCTTCAGATGCCGACATAGTTGTACAGGTGCATTGTTCAGGAGCATCTTCGAAAACAGGTGTTAAATGATCCACTGGGGGGGTGACGTGGATAATCCTTTTCAAACCTTGCTCTTGGAAGCTGACATTGATTTAGATGCTAAGAGCGATCAAGTCGTTCACGGTACAGGGTATGGTTCTGCCAGCTAGCTCATCCTTAATACAATCTGCTAAACCCTGACAAAATGTTGCAGTAAGGGCCTCATTATTCCATGCTAGTTCTGAGACCAAGGTGCGAAACTGATCCGCGAAACTGACCAACAGACATGCGTTCTTGATGAATACAAACTGCTCCAGTAGAGGATGAGGCCCTGCCAGGTATATGGAAGGTCTTATGGAAAGCTTGCTTGAAGGCAGGAAGGCTGGAAATTATAGAACGTGACGCTCCTATAATGGCGTGGCCCAAACCAGAGCCTCACCAGAAAGAAGTGATATCATGAATGCCACCTTGGAACTATCTGTAGGGAAATGGTGGGCCACTAGCTCAAAATGAATTGAACACTGGTTGATGAAGCCCCGACAAGCTTGTGGATCACAAGAAAAGCGAGGCAAAGGAGGCAGCTGGAGTTCCAAAGGCCTACCAATACAGGAGGAGCCACAGAAGACAGAGCAGCAGGAACCGGAGCAGGAGTCGGATCGGAGGATGAAGAAGTGAGCACAACCTGCAGCTGATAAAATGGGAGGAAAGTTCTTGTAGACCCTGCATAATCTGGTCTTGGTAGGCCTGCTGGACATCAACTCTGTGCGCTAAACATTGCAGTTGTTCCAGAAGAGGCTGTAGTGTCTCAGAGGAACTCATGGCCTGAACAAACTGTCAAGATTCTTTGATAGTGTGCCCTTGTAGTTCGTCAACGTGGGGTTGCAGCATGGAATCTATGCCCCAGCCTGCTTCTTCACCAGGGCCCCTGATGGTGGGGATGGCCTTGCAGCAAACTGAAACCAGGTTGACAAAAGGGAGACCACTTTGCAAGTGCAGAGTACAACAGGAGATTGAAGGGGAAACCAGGAAACAAGCCAAGATTAGATAAAGCTGGATTTGGTACATGGGTAGTCAGACAGGATAAACAAGTAGTAAGCAGATGGAAGCTCAGAGAACTATGAAGTTGCTCAGGCAAGGAGCACTGCATTGACCACATGTATATATAGGGAAGCAAACAGGGAGATTACCCAGGAAGTAATAGAAGGGAAAGGATATAAACCCACAGTAGAGCTGGTGAAGCCCATAGGTGAACAGAGAAGCCAAACAATACATATGAAATGGAGTCACAGATCTAGCAGAACACAGCAGCAAGGAGGTAAGAATTTCAGGTAAGAGAAATCTGCAGGCTAGACTGTGACACCTTACAGTTGTGTGAAAAAGTATTTGCCCCTGATTTTATTTTTTATTTTTTTGCTAATTTGTCACACTTAAATAACACATTTTAATATTGCACATAGATAACCCAGGGAAATACAAAATGAAGTACTTAAATAATAATTTCATTTATTAAGGGAAAAAAAGCTGTCCAAACCTGCCTGGCACTGTGAAAAAGTAATCCCCCCCCTTACTAAATCATGAATGAACTGTAATCAATCATTTTTTTTTGGAAAGTTGAATTAAATTTAATTTGCGACACCCAGGTCTGATTACTGCCAGACCTGTAGAATCAAGCAATCACTTAAATAGAAGCTGTCTGACAAAGTGAAGCACGCTGAAAGATCTAAAAAAGCAATACATTATGCCACAATCTAAAGAAATTCAAGAACAGGTGACAAACAAAGTAGTTGACATATATCAGTCTGGAAAGGGTTACAAAGCCATTCTAAGGCTTTGGAACTCCAGTCAACCACGGTGAGAGCCATTATCCACAAATGGAGAAAACTTGGAACAGTGGTGAACCTTCCCAGGAGTGGCTGGCCAATCAAAATGACTCCAAGAGCACAACAAGGACTCATCCAGGGGGTCATAAAAGATCCTAGAACATCTAAAGAACTGCAGGTCTTGCTTGCCTCTGGTAAGGTCAGTGTTCATGATTTAACAATAAGAAAGAGACTGGGAAAAAATGGCATCCATGGGAGAGTTCCAAGGCCAAAGTCACTGCTGCCCCAAAAGAACACACAGGCTCCTCTTACATTTGCCAAAAAAATCTTGATTATCCCCAAGACTTTTGGGCAAATATTCTGTGGCCTGATGAGACAAAAGTTTAACTTTTTTGAAAGATGTGCTACATCTGATGAAAAGCTAACACATCATTTTATAAAAAGAATATCATACCAACAGTCACACATGGTGGTGGTAGTGTGATGGTCTGGGGCTGCTTTGCAGCTTCAGGACCTGGACGACTTGCCATCATTGAGGGAACCATGAATTGTGCGTTCTCCTAGAAAATCCTGAAGGAGAATGTCCGACCATCAGTTCCAGACCTCAAGCTCAAGCACACTTGGGTTATGCAGCAGGACAGTGATCCAAAAACACACCAGCAAGTCCACCTCTGAATGGCTTGAAAAAAAACTAAATTAAGGTTTTGGAGTGGCTTAGTCAAAGTCTGGACTTAAATCCGATTGAGATGCTGTGGCCATTTATGCTGAAAAACCCTACAATATGGCTAAATGAAAACACGGGGGTCCCTTCCAAAATCCATACCAGGCCCTTCAGGTCTGGTATGCATTTTAAGGGGAACCCCGCACCCCCCAGAAAAAAGTGTGGGGGTCCCCCCAAAGTCCATACCAGTCCATTATCTGAGCATGCAACCTGGCAGACCGCAGGAAAAGGGGGATGAGAGAGCGCCCCCCTCCTGAACCGTACCAGGCCACATGCCCTCAACATGGGGAGGGTGCTTTGAGGTCCCCCCGAAGAACCTTGTCCCTGTGTTGATGGGGACAAGGGCCTCATCCCCACAACCTTTGCCCAGTGGATGTGGGGTCTGCAGGCGGGGGGCTTATCGGAATCTGAAAGCCCCCCTTAACAAGTGGACCTCCAGATTTTGGCCCCCCAATGTGAATGGGTACTATGGGTGACCTTACCCCCTGATGTCACATGACGTCAGAAGGGGTGGGGGTCACCCAGGCTAACACCGCAGATCGCTCGGTTCTCACAGTTCCCCGAGCATAGAGCTGGTGACAGTCAGTCAACACTCTCTGCTCTGCCTCTTCTTGCTCACTGGAGCACTGGGCTGTGGAGGGGGTGGGAGCGGCTGACTCAGGTTCTCAGTGGCTCGCTGAGAGGCTGAGCCAAGTGCCGATCCAGGCATGTGGGCAGATACCAACCCCAGTGTTGCGATCCAGCCTGAGCCTGCATCGGCTCTGTGATGTCAGCAGACATCCAACTGCAGCCCGCTGTCTGCTGAAAATGGGTCAAATAAAGGAATTGTCAAAAACTGTCTGCTGTATTTTTTACTTTTTTGACACTTTTTTGGTGAATGAGTAGTACCCATTCACATGGGGGGGCTTCCAAAGGTCCCCGCCCGCAGCCCCCTGCAACCCCCGGGCAAGGGTTGTGGGACCGCAAAGCATCCTCCCCATGTTGAGGGCATGTGGTTTGGCAGGGTTCAGGAGAGGGGGGGTGCTCTCAGGCCCCCCCTTTTCCTGCAGCCTGCCAGGTTGCATGCTCGAATAAGGGTCTGGTATGGATTTTGGGGGGACCCCACGCCATTTTGTTTTGGCACAGGATTCCCCTTAATCACTTGATACACTGTGTTATATATACTGCCTGCATTGACTGAATATAGAGTGTACACTGAATATATAGGCATTAGTCACCACTCTCTGCTCTGTCCCCTTCTTGCTCACTGGAGCACTGGGCTGTGGAGGGGGTGGGAGCGGCCTTCTCAGGATCTCAGTGGCTCGCTGAGAGGCTGAGCCGTGTTGCTGCTCCAGCCATGTGGACAGATCCCGACCCCAGTGTCACGATCCAGCCTGAGCCTGCACCGGCTCTGTGATGTCAGCAGACAGCTGACTTCCGCCCGCTGTCTGCTGAAGATGGGTCAAAGGAGTGCAGAACAAACTGCACTTCTGTGATTCACAGAGGATGTACAACCAAACAAGCTTTGGCTGTACTTCTCCTTTAATTCAAATAAGATATGAATGGATTACACTCATGTTTGGTAGGCTTTAAAAGCCGCTTTACATGGCCTTAGTCACTGTGTAGGAAAAGCGGTAACCAGGGTCATCAGTTGTAAAGATGGCGCTCAAATCCTTCACACTGTCATAGCTCCCAACTGTCCCTGATTTGGAGCAAAGTCCCTATGTCCCTCTTCCCCCTCATTTTTCCTTCTTCATTTTGGTCTGATCTATAAAGCTGTATATAAAATGCACTTTTTATCTTTCAAAAAGTGTTTCCCAGTGCTAAACCTTACATCCATATTCTAAATGGCTGCATTTGTAAATTTTAAAAGCCAATATAAAGGAATAGAAGTGGTAAAAAAAAGCTCTTATGGATTTAATTAACCTTTTTTTTGGTTGATTCTCCTTTAAATTAGTGTGGCAGGGGGCGTGTCCTATACCTACATACATTTGCTAGTAGTTGTCCCTCATTCCCATCTCAAAATGTTGGGAGGTATGACACTGTAGCAGCAGACAAACCATGAAGAGATGTCATGCAGGTCCACTTCTTACAGTGTGATCCATGCCAGAGCTCAGGCCTAGCAACGGATAACACCTGGCAGCCAATGTTCACCTGCCTATTTTCAGTAGCTTGTGGTTACCAAGCTGCCTTTCCTACACAGTGACTGAAGTCATGTACGAAACAGCTTTTAAAGAGGAAGTAAAACCTGATGAGTTTACTTCCTCTTTCATTCCCTGCAAAGGTAAAGCATAATGGACTACTATGCATCGCATAGTAGTCCATTATGTGTCATTACCTGACACGGAGCCAGTGAAGTCACCGCTGTCCCATCCATCTTCTCGGTGGGTCTCCTGCTCCGCCGCTGTCATTCGGCGAAGCCGCGATGATGTCACTCCCGCGCATGTGCATGGGAGCCGCCGTGGCATATTGCCGTTGACCGCGGCGCGCTCAGTGCATGTGCCATAGACAGCGGTGCCTGTCTTTCGGTAAATATCTCCTAAACCATGTAGGTTTAGGAGATATTTCTTGGACCTACAGGTAAGCCTTAATCTAGGCTTACCTGTAGGTCAAAGTTGGTTGTAAGAGTTTACAACCACTTTAAAGCCTATGAAATAGGAGTGAAATATATTCTATATAAAAACCAAAAATATTTTTTAAATTGTACCAGATTTGTGCACTCTCTTGTGTTTTTATATGTTTTAAGGTTCATTCAGTGCTGTGCTGTTGATAGAGAGCTGAAAGAAATGCCGGTGCTTAAACATTTTTCTGAACTATACTCTATTCTGAAATACTAAAATGGATTGCTAAGCATGGAGATGAAGAGTTTTTAATATAAAATAATTTTTGTATCCATTTAAATAACTCTTGGTTATTCCAAATAACAACTGACAGTTGCTCTATCTATCTTAAGTATATAGCTGACATCCTGATTTATATATAGACACAGATTTAAAAGCAAGAAGGTTAATATATTATTCTATAATCCCTGAACCATTTTTTTTCTACATTGATCCGTCACTATAATCCCTTCGTGTTTGGGATGTTCTATTTTCTTGATGTCTTCATCCTCTGAGTTGCAATGTTTGATAGCTTTGAATGAAGAGACTGACACAGTAAGTGACAATGAGAAAAATAATAAAAATAAAACTTCCTCCTTTCCATATGTGTGCAATGCAGTATGGAGCAGGGCAGATAAGGAAGAGAAAGGTTTTGTGGATATGTTATTGTGCAGAGCTGCCTATTTTCTAATTTATCACTATGAAGGCCGTGCATTAGCTTCTGAACAGTAGGCTTGAACATTAGGTTTGATCAGTACATATCTTTCTTAAGGTTTGTGAAGATAAGACAGAGTACTGTCTGTGATCCTTTTTTTTTCTTTTTGCACTAGCATTTCAATTTTCAGGACAAGATTTTTGTTTGTTCCCTTGTTCTTGGTCCAAACACTACTGAATCACAAAGTGTTGGCAAAATGTTAAGTAGGGCAATTTATGATCCAATCCATTGATCAGTGCAATGCTTTCCATTTTACTGCAGGACAATATAACACATATACATTATTTTTCAGCAAACATATGTGCATTAATAATTTTTTTCAGTAAAGGTGAACTTAGCCATTCATTTATTTTAAATAGTAAAGAATCCCACTCATATTTGGAAGGCTTTACAAGTTGCCTTGTTACTGTGTAGGAAATGCCAAATAAGTAGGGCAATTTCTGATTTAAAAAAACGCACATGCATACACAGCAAAGGTAATTAAATTGGGATAGTTTTTGAGTTAAGGAAATGAGGGGACTATGGGTAAGGAGGGGGGGGGGGGTAATCACCTCAAACATTATGCTCAGACCTTTTCCCTTCTAGGCAGAGTTAAAATAAATATAAAAAATGTTGCACGAGTCCGTCAGACAATTCGATTGTGTGTGGGCTCCATAGAACCTTTGCTTGCCAAAAATCCGGTGGACTTTAGAAATAGAATATTTTTTAAATTTTCCTGCCGGAACTCCGCTGGACCGAGAAATCCGTTTGTGTGTATGCGGACAAAAACTTACGCTAGGGCAGCTATTGGCTACTGGCTATGAACTTCCTTATTCTAGTTTGGTCGTACGTTATCACGTTCAAATTCATCGGAATTTGGTGTGATTGTGTGTGTCCAAGTCCGTTCATTCAGAAAGTCCGCCGGAACTCTGCCGAAAGTCTGTCGGGAAGACTGTCGGACCTAGTCCGTTGAAAAGTCTGGCCGTGTGTACACGGCATTAGTATCAACATGATAGCAAACTATCACCGACCATCCCTTCTTTGAGTCAGCTAAGAATTTGCTTTGGATCCACCCCAATGTATGTTTCCATACTGTGTATTAATATAGAAAGTTGAACTACAGAAAAAAAAAATATATATATATTTCCCCTCTGTTTGGACTATGGTCCCTTTAAGAGAACAACAGGGTTAAAGGGATTATTTTTTTGTATTTTTAAATAATAAACATGTCATACTTACCTCCACTGTGTAGTTCGTTTTGCTCAGAGTGTCCCCGATCATCATCTTCTAGGGTCCCCTGGTGGTGCTATCAGCTTCTCCCCATGTCGTATAACCTCCATGAGAAGCAATCTTCTGGGGGTTACCTTGCGGGGGTGCTTCCAAGTCCAGCATTTGCGTCCATAGACGCAGAATGCAGGACTCGGGCCCACCCCACAGCACCTGCGTCATTGGATTTGATTGACAGCAGCGGGAGCCATTGGCTGCGCGGCTATCATTCTATCCAATCAAGAGGCAAGAACCCCGAGCAGAGAGGTACAGTGCGTCTCTGCCGACAGATCGAAGGGCTCAGAGTAAAAAGGGGGGGGGGCTGGTCACTGTCAGAAGTTTTTTTCACCTTAATGCATAGGATGCATTAAGGTGGAAAAACACATGGGTTTACAACCCCTTTAACTCACTGGTCAAAGGAAGTGGGTTTAAAACAGAAAGTTGTAGGTGTGGAGTGGAGGAGCATAGATGAAACTGTGGATGGTAGATTGGTGTGCAGCTGTGAAGGTGCAAGGCAGTGTCCTGCCTGGAAACCTTCTGGCAGGGGAAGTTACTCTGTGCAAAAGTCGGGGACTGTTTAACTGCGTTGGCAGTTCTGAACTCTGAAAGTCAGCAAGACTTTTTTCCTTCTGTTGTGTTAATTTTTTGCTGCCGTTAAGCTGTTTAAGTTTAACCACTTTCAGACCGGACCAATTTGCTGGTCAAAGACCAGACCACTTTTTGCGATTCGGCACTGCGTCGCTTTAACTGACAATTGCGCGGTCGTGCGACGTGGCTCCCAAACAAAATTGACGTCCTTTTTTTCCCACAAATAGAGCTTTCTTTTGGTGGTATTTGATCACCCCTGCGGTTTTTATTTTTTGCGCTATAAACAAAAATAGAGCGACAATTTTGAAAAAAAACGCATTATTTTTTACTTTTTGTTATAATAAATATCCTCCAAAAATATATAAAAAAACATTTTTTTCCCTCAGTTTAGGCCGATACATATTCTTCTACATATTTTTGGTAAAAAAAAATCGCAATAAGCGATTATTGATTGGTTTGCGCAAAAGTTATAGCGTTTACAAAATAGGGATAGTTCTATAGAATTTTTATTAATAATTTTTTATTATTTTTTATTTTACTAGTAATGGCGACGATCTGCGATTTTTATTGTAACTGCGACATTGTCGGGGACCCATCGGACATTTTTGACACATTTTTGGGACCATTGTCATTTATACAGTAATCACTGCTATATAAATGCAGTGATTCCTGTGTAAATGACACTGGCAGTGAAAGGGTTAACCAGTGGGTGGCAGTGTGGGGGTTAAGTGTTCCTAGGGGTGTGTTACTAACTGTGGGGGGGTTGGGCTTTCATTTAGTGTACACTGATCTCTGCTCCAATCACATGGAGCAGAGATCAGCGTCACTAGTTGCTAGTGTGTGGATGGAAAAATTTTGTTTACACAGCATTTCCTCCATTCGGCCGCTCCGTGAGACGATCGTGGGGATGCCCGCGGCGATCGAGTCCGCGGGTCCCGCGACCGGACTCACGGGGGTCCCGACCAGCGCGGGAGCGCGCCGCCGGCGGCGCGCTCCCGATGGCAGGGCGGCATCGAATATTGGACGTACCTGTACGCCAATATGCCTGCCCGTGCCATTCTGTCGACATACATCGTCGTGCGCTGGTCGAGAAGTGGTTAATAGACATTACTTTGATTGCAAAGTCCGTGTCCTATGATCTAGCTGGAAAAATATATTTTTTCATGTTTTTTTTGCATTGGACTTAACATTTATATTTAAAGGGACAGTACATTGGATTTATGTCCTGGGTTAAAGCTGCACAAATCCTGAAAGCTGAAACAATGGAGCTAATTAAATGGCTGTCCCTGGCTAATATGCAAGCTCAGACTCACCACAAGGAAGCTAATCAGCATTTAGCAACCTAGCTGGACGTACAACTAGCTCACCACAAAGAGGTCTTGGTGGCCCAGCAGGAAGCCCAGCAAGGGGCTATGCAGACTCAGAAAACTGACCTACATGAGGTAGTGCAGCAGCTTTCTCAGGGACGTGAGCAAGCAGCTGTTGCTCCTGGAAACCAGGTGACCATGAGGGCGAGCCATTTTCTGAAGAAGTTGTGCCTGTGTGATAATGTAGAGCAATTCCTTGCTACATTTGAGAGGATGGCATAGAGGAAAGGGTGGCCCGAGGAACAGTGGGCTGGTCTCATTGCTCCATTCCTCACTGGAGATCCTCAAAGGGCCTACTTCGACCTGCCACCTGATGATGCTAAAAACTATCAAAAGCTAAAGGCAAAAATTCTGGCTCGTCTGGGGGTGACTATGGTCGTTCGGCCCCAACGAGTGCACAAATAGAAGTATTGTCCAGATTCACCACCCAGGTCCCAAATGCATGACCTGGTGCACCTGGTAAAAAATGGCTGCAGCCTGAGGTGTTGTCTGGCACCAAAATCGTGGAGCGGTGCCGGACTGATACCTGAGGTCTCTGACAGAGAACCTTCAACGATGGGTCAGCTATGGAGACCCCAAAACAGTGAACCTCATTGTCGAGATGGTGGAAAGATATACAGTAGTGGAGGATCTACTCTGTCCTACTAAGTGCCAAGGGCCCAGTCTGCCATGGCCTATTCAATCAACTGAAGACTTTTGGAAGGATGTCCCACGGAACCCTGGAAGAAAGGTCCCGGACGACCAAGAGTCACTCCCCGTACCTCCTCAGTGGTCTGTTCCTGCTCAGAAAGTGGGGGATGTACAATGTTGGCGGTGTCATTCCTGGCGCCATACCAGGGCACACTGCCCACTGTAAGAGGAGCCCATAGAATGTGGGGTTCTCTGGAGGGTGGTCTTTTTATCCTCATGAGCATGCACAATGCATCTTGACCTTGTTGAGGGGAAATTTGAAGTGAACCACCTCCCTACCAGGGCTTTGCTGGATTCCAGAAGCATGGTCATACTGGTTCATCCCAGAGTAGTTGGGAGGATCGGCCCAGTAAGCAAACTTTACAGGTGGTGTGCATTCACTGGGACATTAGAGAGTACCCTCTCATCTCGGTATCCATCTCCACAGCATCAAGAGGTGGGGGTGGTGAAGAGCTTGGTGCATGATGTTATAATAGACTATTATTTGTGAAACTCTGGGAACATGGAGAACTACATGAACAGCCCAGAGACTGGGTAGAAACCAGTCCCTCTGTTAAGGGGAGTAACCCTGAACTGCCAAATTGTGTTGATGGTGATTCAGATGATGAAAATGCTAATGATCTGCTTGATGGTGATAAAAGTAATACGACTGAGGATGCCAAAACATGTGATCCACAGACCGATCTGAACACTGAGGGGGGAACCTTCTCCACTTCAGATAATACTGGTAGAAGAGGATGAGGAAGTGGCCTCGACCCCTGCCCTGCTAAATTTGGGTATTTGGGCATTTGGTACTGCCCAGATGCAAGACCCCACTTTGGCCCCGTCACGGGAACAGGTTGTAGTCATAAGAGGGGATCCCCAAGAGCCAGGTGTGGATGAGCGATGACCACACTTTGCAGTATGTGATTCAAAGTAAGAAAAAGTGTGGTAGAACAATTGTTGGTACCCCAACACTATAGACAACAGGTCCTTGAACTGGCCGATAATGATGTGCTAGGGGGACCCCTAGGAATTGAGAAGATGGAGGCAAGGATCACCATCCAGTTTTACTGGCCAGGTCTGAAAGCAGAGGTAAGGAAATACTGTATCTCTTGTCCCACCTGTCAGTTAACTGCTCTAGTGAATCACTTCAGTAGCCCTTAATTGAGGTCCCATTCAAAAGGATAGCAATGGATATAGTGGGTCCCGTAGTAAAGTCTGATCAAGGTCACTCCTACATACTGGTGATCCTTGACTATGCCACTAGATATCCTGAAGCTCTACCCCTGTGGAATACCTCCTCTAAAACTATCGCCCTGGAGTTATTCCAGTTGTTTAGACAGATTGGTTTTCCTAAGGAGATACTCATGGACCAGGGCACTCAGTTTATGTCGAGGGTTATGGCAGATGTGTGCAAGCTGTTCTGGATTAAACAGCTACGGACATTGATATACCATCCCCAAACAGATGGCTTGGTAGAACGCTTTAATAAGACTCTTAAATTCATGCTCAAGAGAGTGGTACAAAGGGATGGGAAAGACTGGGACTACCTGTTACAGGCTCTCCTGTTTTCCTGGAATTGCCCACTGGGTTTTCGCCCTTTGAGTTGGTGTATGGGCAGAGACGGCAGAGACCTTGCGGATTACTTGACCTTGTTAAAGAGGAATGGGACAGTGAACCTATCTCATAAGCATAAGAGTGTTCTTGAATTTGTCTCCCAAATGCAGGAAAGGATCCTAACCGTGATGCCACTGGTCAAGGAACATTTGCAAAAAGCCCAGGAGGCTCAACGGCGGGTCTATAATAGTTCTGCTAAAATAAGGCACTTCCAAATGGGGGATCGAGTGGTGGTGTTGATTCCCACTGTGGAAGGTAAATTCTTGGCCAGATGGCAAAGTCCCTTTGAAGTTGTGGAAAAAAAGGGGAGGTAAATTATAGAGTCCACCAGCCAGCTAAGAGGAAACAGTATTAGATATATCATGTGAACTTGTTAAAGCCCTGGACAAACAGGGAACCGGTGCCCTCCCTGGCTGGTGCAAGACTTGAGCTTCAGATCAGGGTGGAGAGTGTCCAAGTAGCAAATACCCTGTCTGCAAAGGAGAAATAAAGAAAAATGCAGAGACATAAAGAAAATTTTTCAGACTTGCCAGGTCTAACTAATGCCATAGAGCATGATATTATCACAGAATCAAGATGTCCAGCCTTACCGTATCCCAGAGTCTCAGAGGAAGGGCATTTCAGAAAAAGCAAAAAAGTTGTTAGACCTGGAGATTATTGAAGAATCTCAGAGTGAATGGTTGAGCCCGATTGTGTTGGTACCAAAGCCCAACGGGACTCCGCGATTCTGCAATGATTTCCGGAAACCTAATGAAGTTTCAAGATTTGATGCCCCCCCATGCCCCAGGTAGATGAGCTTATTGAGAGACTAGGTCCAGCCAGGTATATCACTACATTAGACCTTACTAGGGGGTATTGACAAATCCTGTTGACTAAGGCTGCTAGAGAGAAAACTGCCTTTTCTACCCCAGAGGACAATTTTTAGTACAAAAGAATGCCTTTTGGACTACAAACTGCTCCAGCCAAGTTCCAGCAAGCAATGGATAGGATTTTACGACCTCACCGGGAGTATGGCTCCGTATATTCGGACGACATAGTAATTTTTAACAGAGACGGAGAATCACACTATGGAACGTAATAAACTAATAATAATAAATAACAATATTAATAATAATAAAAATGTATTATTATTTATTATTATTTAGTTGTGTTCCAATTATTTAGATGCGGCATTCTTTATTTCGGATAATTCATAACTTCAGATAAATTTGTATTCGTTACGTTCACTAACAGCCAAATTTGAAAGGAAATTCCAATACCTATAGTTTAATAGTTAGTTAATATTTAGAATTTGGGTATTTTTGGATAGCCCCATTTTTTTTAAAAAGCAATTTTTTTCATAATTTAGGCCGATATGTATTCTTCTACATATTTTTGGTAAAAAAAAAATCGCAAAAAGCGTATATTGATTGGTTTGCGCAAAAGTTATAGCCTCTACAAAATAGGGGATATATTTATAGCATTTTTTTTTGTTTACTAATAATGGTGGCGATCTGCAATTTTTACAGGGGAGCCGACATTATGGCGGACACATCGGACACTTTTGACACCATTGGCATTTATACAGCAATCAGTGCTCTAAAAATGCACTGGTTACTGTAAATGTCACTGGCAGGGAAGGGGTTAACACTAGGGGGCAATCAAGGGGTTAACTGTGTTCCCTGCTACGTGTTTCTAACTGAAGGAGGAGGGGACTTACTATAGGAAGTGACGAATCGTGGTTCCTAGCTAATAGGAATACATGATCTATCACTTCTCTCAGAACAGGGATTTGCGTGTTTACACACACACTTCAATGTTCTGCCTCTCATGCTATCAATTGCTCATTGCCAGCGGTCATCGAGATCATTGGCCATGAGCATCAGCACCCCTGCCTGCTATCCCGATCCTACAAGCCGATGTTTAGCTACGACAGTTTTGCAGGATCGTGCCGACCTGCCGCAGTAAAATGATGACGGCTGGTTGGCAAGTGGTTAAGGAAACAACAGGATTAACTCACTGGTCAGAGGAAGTGGGTTTAAAAAAAGACAGGAAGTTGTAGGTGTGAGGTGGAGGAGCATAGAGGAAACAGTGGATGGTGGATTGGTGCGCAGCTGTGAAGGTGCATGGCAGTGTCCTGCTTGGAAACCTACTGGCAGGGAATTTTGTGATGGCAGTTCTAAACTCTCAGTGAGTACACCCCTCACATTTTTGTAAATATTTTATTATATATTTTCATGTGACAACACTGAAGAAATTACACTTTGCTACAATGTAAAGTAGTGAGTGTACAGCTTGTATAACAGTGTAAATTTGCTGTCCCCTCAAAATATCTCAACACACAGCCATTAATGTCTAAACCGCTGGCAAAAAAAGTGAGTACACCCTTAAGTGAAAATGTCCAAATTGGGCCTAATTAGCCATTTTACCTCCCTGGTGTCATGTGACTCATTAGTGTTACAATTTGTGAATGGGGAACAGGTGTGTTAAATTTGGTTTTATCGCTCTCACTCTCTCATACTGGTCACTGAAAGTTCAACATGGCACCTCATGGCAAAGAACTTTCTGAGAATCTGAAAAAAAAAATTGTTGCTTTAAGCCCTGTACACATCATCGGAAATTCTGCCAGCAAAAGTCCGATGTGAGCTTTTGGTCGGAAATTCCGACTGTGGTAATGCTCCATTTGACTTTTGCTGGCGGAATTCCTGCCAGCAAAAGATTGAGCGCAGGTTCTCAATTTTTCGGTCTGAAAAAGTTCTGATAGGAAATTCTGATCATCTGTACCAATTCCGACGTGCAAAATTCCTACGCATGCTCGGAAACAATTTGACGCATGCTCTGAAGCATTGGACTTCATTTTCTTGGCTCATCGTAGTGTTGTATGCCACCGCGTTCTTGATGTCCAAATAAAGATGGCCTAGGCTATAAGATAGGCAAGACCCTGAAACTGAGCTGCAGCACAATGGCCAAGAACATACAGTGGTTTAACAGGACAGATTCCACTCAGAACAGGCCTCACCATGGTCGAACAAAGAAATGGAGTGCACGTGCTCAGCGTCATATCCAAAGGTTGTCTTTGGGAAATAGATGTATGAGTGCTGCCAGCATTGCTGCTGAGGTTGAAGGGGTTGGGGGGAGGGGTTTAGCCTGTCAGTGCTCAGATCATACGCCGCACATTGCAAGAAATTGTTCTGTATGAATGTCATCCCAGAAGGAAACCTCTTCTAAAGATGATGCACAAGAAAACCCGCAAACAGTTCGCTGAAGACAAGCAGACTATGGACATGGATTTAGTTCAGAGGTTGTCAAGTATGTGTGGCGGCAACCAGGTGAGGAGTACAAAGACAAGTGTGTCTTACCTATAGTCAAGCATGGTGGTGGGAGTGTCATGGTCTGGGGCTGCATGAGTGCTGCTGGCCCTTGGGAGCTACAGTTCATTGAGGGAATCATGAATGCTAACATTTACTGTGACATGACATACTGAACTAGAATATGATCTCCTCCCTTTGGAGGTCCATAGGGCAGTTTTCCAACATGATAATGACCCCAAACACACCTCCAAGATGACCACTGCCTTGCTAAAAAGCTGAGGGTAAAGGTGATGGACTGGCCAAGCATGTCTCCAGACCTTATTGAGCATCTGTGGAGCATCCTCAAATGGAAGATAGGAGAAGAGCAAGGTCTCTAACATCCACTAGCTCCATGATGTCATTATGGAGGAGTGGAAGAGGACTCCAGTGGCAACCTGTGAAGCTCTGGTGAACTCCATGCCCAAGAGGGTTAAGGCAGTGCTGGAAAATAATGGTGGCTACACAAAATATTGACACTTTAGGCCCAATTTGGACATTTTCGCTTAGGGGTGTACTCACATTTGTTGCCAGCAGTTTAGACATTAATGGCTGTGTGTTGAGTTATTTTTAGGGGACAGCAAATTTACACTGTTATACAAACTGTACACTCACTACTTTACATTGTGGCAAAGTGTAATTTCTTCAGTGTTGTCAAATGAAAAGATATAATAAAATATTTACAATAATGTGAGGGGTGTACTCATTTTTGTGAGATACTCTATATATACAGAATATATATATATATATATATATATATATATATATATATATATATATTTACAGTACTGTGCAAAAGTTTTAGCAGGATGGGAAGAAATTATGTAAAGTAAGAATGCTTAAAAAAATATCAGGTAGGCCCATGATTGGCCCCACATTTATTCTGCAGCAGTACAATGACCATAAACATGCAGTTGATATCTTTCTGAACTATCTACAGTGTAAAGCAGAAGAATCGGTCTTAAAAGTGATGGTTTGGCACTCATAGAGCCCTAATCTCAACATTATTGAATCTGTCTGGGAGACAGAAGTATTTGAGGCTGCCTACATCCACAGAAGATCTGTGGTTAGTTCTCCAAGATGTTTGGAATAACCTACCTGCATAGTTCCAACTGTGTGCAAGTGTACCTAGAAGATTTATGCTGTTTTTAAGGCAAAGGGTGGTAACACCAAAATATTAATTTGGACCTACGTATGCATTGCCTTCTACGTATGAGCATGAAGGGATGGGGGCGCTTACATTTTTTTTATTGTTTATTTTATTTAAAATATATATTTTTACACTTTCCCTTTCATTCTTTATTTTTTGATCACTTTTATTCCTATTACAAGGAGCAAAAAAAGCAATGTTTCTGCCAGAGCCAGAAGTGACTTCATGATGTTGCTTTCAGCCTCCGAGGATCACAGAGCTGGCCGAGGACCATCTGGTCCATGGCCAGCTCTATGGTAAACCGCCGCCACTGGCAAATTCATTTCAATTCAGCAATTGGCTAAACAGCTGCTATGATGGCTTTTACAATGTAGGAATTCGCCAGCTGAAAAAAAAAGGAGGATGCCTGTACCTGTCAGTAGCACAGAGAAGATGGCGGAGAGATTGCAGTTACAGTGTGTGAGAGCTGTTTGAAGGAACCCCCCCCACACACACACAGCAGAAGAACTGTGTTGTGAATAGACAAGCACTGTTCTGAGCTCTCCCTCACTCCCCTCCTTCCCAACACAAATTTATCTCATGTGTCGGAAAAACTTCTCAGAAATTACTCATACTGATAACAGAGGAAGCAAGCACCAGAAAGAAACGACATGCTGAGCTTTTGAGAGAGATAAATAAACACTCCAAATATATATGACTATATTACAACCACTTTACGTTTTTCAAATCTACTTCTGACACTGGCTTCTGTTAGCCACAAGGGTACATTCTGTGACGTGTTATTAACAATACAGTCTTGGTTACTATGTCCCCCATTTTCCCTTGTTTAAAATGAGGAGAAGAACAAATGTAAAACTGTTGCCTTCTCCTTGTCTTTTGCAACCAAATTCCCTTCTTTATCTCTTATAGGGCCGATACGCTCTGGCCTCACTATCTTACTGTTAATATATTCAAAAAAGTTCTTGGGATTTTTTTACTCTCCTTAGCTATGTGCCTTTTGTGGTCTATTTTAGCTGTCCTATCTGCGCTCTTACATTTCTTATTGCTTTCCTTCTGACAATAACCCCTAAGCCTTATATTTTGGAAGGCCTTTTTTTCCCCCTTATATGCATTTTTACATTATAGTTTAGCCACCAAGGTTTAAACTTAACGCTTTTATATTTATTGCCCATTGGAATGCACTGGCCAATACCTTTATTTAATTTGTTCTTAAAGCACTCTAATTTTTCCTCAGTGTTCCTTGTTTCTAGAATTTTAGCTCATTTAATATCATGTAGCATATAGCCCAGTTTAGGGAAGTTGAATTTCAGTGTACTTGTATTACTTTTCCTGTGGTTTATATTAAATGAAGTGTAATTAACTTGTGATTGCTGTTTCCTAATTTGCCCCATATTTCCACTTCCGCAATCAGGTCTGTGTTATTTGTGATCAGTAGGTCTAGTAATGCATTATCTCTTGCATTCACCAACTGACCCAAGGTATTATCCTGTAAGACATTTAGAAAATGGCAAGCCTTAGATGAATGAGCAGTTTCTTCCACCCAATCCATAACTGGATGATTAAAATCCACCACTATAATAACATTGTCCTGCCTTACCGACATTCCTAACTGTGATAGGAGGTCAGACTCCTCCTTATCCCTCAGGTTAGGGTGCCTGTAGCATATGCCCGCTATTAATTTCCCATTAGTTCCCTCCCTTTTGGAGCTCCAACCACAAGGATTGCACTTCCTCTCTTGCTCCATAAGTAACTTCTCCCTCACATTCACTTGCAAATCATTTTTGATGTACAGGCATACCCTTCCCTACCCTCCCTGTCCCTACGATATAGGGAATACCCCTGAACAGTGGCCAACAAGGCATGTGAGCTGTCAAACCAAGTTTCTGAAATTCACACAAAATCAAAATCCTCCTTGTAAATTAGCTGATCCGGTTCTCCCATTTTATTAGCTAGACTTCTAGCATTTGTGTACATGCCTCTTAATTTTGTCCAATTGCATATTATTTCCTTGTTAGTTGTTATTAGGCTGCAATTGGGATTTGACAACTTGTGTTTAGGTATTCTAGTCACCCTACCACTATTGCCCCCAATATTAGCCCGCTGAACCTTGCTCATTTCTGGCTATCACTCCACCTGGTCCCTCCCCTCCAACACCTAGTTTACTAGTATAAAAGTCCTTCTAACTTTCTGGCCATCTTCTCTCTGAACAGAGCTGCACCTTTCCCATTTAGGTGCAGTCCGTCCCTGCTAAAGAGCCAGCAACTGACTGAGAAGTCAGCCTAGTTCTCCAGGAACACGAAAACCCTCCTTTCTACATGAATGGCACTCAACATAAGTGGTGAATTTTGCCATTATTGCAGTGTGATTTGAGATCCCAAAACATGTTTTTGATTCTGCTTTT
Source organism: Lithobates pipiens (assembly GCF_037356315.1). Taxonomy (NCBI): domain Eukaryota; kingdom Metazoa; phylum Chordata; class Amphibia; order Anura; family Ranidae; genus Lithobates; species Lithobates pipiens. The sequence goes on along the minus strand of NW_027507748.1, from coordinate 306,551,392 downwards.
CTCCTGCCAGGTGAAAGCCATTTAGAAGAGCTGGGCAAACACCTAGTGTGCATGAGGCCTAAGGGCTCAAAAAATTACATCAAGATCTTGACATATCTCATGCTGTAGGAGTTAAGAAGAAATCAGATGAACTATCACAATTTTCATGATACTCTTGTTCCATTAACAAGAAACAGAATATTTAGAATCATTCATCCCTCATAAACAGGAGAGTTATAACATGTCAAGAAAAGCGACATACGCTTTTAGTAGTCATGAAAAATGCATCTGTTTGCAAATCTACAGCTCTACAAATTCCAATTCCAGATGTCTTCTGAGTGCAAGAATACATGTTGAAAACCTGAAATCTGCAATGAAATTTCTATTTTTTTCCCCTCTCATTCCATTGGAGCAAGTAATGAATTACATTTAACATATTTATTATTATAAATAATATTTGCTGCTGCAACCCAAATTACTTAGCTGAGAAAAATGAGATGCTGAAAATAAATGTAATCTCTACTAAATATTTAAAGGGTCACTTGAAACTGAACCAATCCAAATGAGAAAGGCAGTCTCCTTACAGGTTTCATCACTTGGGTCGAACTGGGAAAGTAGAAAGAGCTCATTTTCAGTGAATTCGCTGGAAAATATTACAGGCCAAGGGATGTCTAAAAAAAAAAGTAAAACAAAACCAAAGAATTTCCAAGCTCAACTTACCAACCAGCCTGCGACCAACCAAATTAACCTGTCTAACAGTATACGTTAAAAACAGAGGTTTAGTTGCACACATTTGCAAATACATGCATAAGCTGCAAGCCACGTCAAGGCACCCTGTATCCTGCAGACCCTAACTCTAACTTTGAAGAGTCTCCATAGTGGAAATAGGCTAATCTTTCCATAAACAATAAAGTATAAACATACTACCATGTCATTGGACCCGGGTAGAATTAAATTAGTACTACATGAAAAAGCAGTAACAACTTTTTTTTAATTAAAAGTTTGTATGCTTTGGGGAGATTTTACGTCACTTCCTTTCATAGACAGAAAGTGAGAATACATCTCTACAAATGAAAGAGAATTTTACTCTAAAGCCCCATACACACTATTAGATTTTCTGCAGATTTTTGTCTTCACATTTGCCAAAACCATATAGTACATGGGCCTGCCTGATTGCATGCAAATTGAAACTCTTAAGGTTTGACCTCATATTATAGGGTTTTGGTAAATCTGCAGAAAATCTAATAGACAAATAGAAAGGCTGAACCTCCCAATTGGGTTACAGATAGCTAAAAAAACTTGACAGGGATTCAAACCCTTCACCACTCCTGTGGGTGCGTAAAACATGCTTTGCTGTTTTCCCTTTTTTATTTTTTGCATTGCCCTTTTTTATGCAGTAGCAATTTACACATAGCTTTATTTAAGCTAGGATTAGATTTTTTGATGGACTATTGGGATTTTTTACTTTTGGGACCTTTCTATGACCTCCAGCATGTTTATAAGGTTTATTAGTGTGTACACTTCCCTGTTGTAGGTTATTGTAAAAATCGACGGAGCTTTAGAGGTCTGGTGTTTACAAGAGCAGGGACAAGAATTTGATAAAATTTTGTAGGACATCCTCTAGATTTGTAGGCTAGTCCATAGAGGAGCAGTACTTTGTTTACAAGTCACTTCCAGGCATTGATGTCTAAAGCCCCATACACACTATCAGATTTTCTGCAGATTTTTTCCTTGAGATTTACCAAAACCATGTAGTGCAAGAGCCTGCCTGATTGCATACAAATTGAAACTCATAAGGTTTGACCTCATATTTTATGGTTTTGGTAAATCTCAAGGAAAAAATCAGCAGAAAATCTGATAGTGTGTATGGGGCTTAAGACCTCAGTGGATATCCAACTGAAGTACTGTAATTATCTTTTCATAAAACAGCAACATAATTATTATTTTTTGACTACGCCAAGGTCTATTTAACTGAAAATGGCAGAATTTTGGATTACATACATTATCTCACAAAAGTGAGCACACCACTCACATTTTTGTAAATATTTTATTATATCTTTTCATTCGACAACAGTAGAGAAATTACACAACACTTTGCTACAATGTAAAGTAGTGAGTGTACAGCTTGTATAATGGTGTAAATTTGTTGTCCCCTCAAAATAACAACAAAAGTGAGTACACCCCTAAGTGAAAATGTCCAAATTGGGCCCCATTAGCCATTTCCCCTCCCCAGTGTCATGTGACTTGTTATTGTTATGAGGTCTTAGGTGTGAATGGGGAGCAGGTGTGGTAAATTTGGTGTTATCACTCTCACTCTCTCATACTGGTCACTGGAAGTTCAACATGGCACCTCATGGTAAAGAACTCTCTGAGGATCCGAAAAAAAGTTTTGCTCTACATTAAGATGGCCTAGGCTATAAGAAGATTGCCAAGACCCTGAAACTGGGCTGCAGCACATTGGCCAAGACCATACAGTGGTTTAACTGGACCATTTCCCCTCAGAACAGGCCTTGCCATGGTCGACCAAAGAAGTTGAGTGCACATGTTTAGCGTCATATCCAGAGATTGTCTTTGGCAAATAGATGTATGAGTGCTGCCAGCATTGCTGCAGAGGTTGAAGGGGTGGGGGGTCAGCCTGTCAGTGCTCAGACCATACGCCGCACACTGCATCAAATTGGTCTGCATGGCTGTCATCCCAGAAGGAAGTCTCTTCTAAATATGATGCACAAGAAAACCTGAAAACAATTTGCTGAAGACAAACAGACTAAGGACATTGATTACTGGAACCATGTCCTGTGGTCTGATGAGACCAAGATAAACTTATTTGGTTCAGATGGTGTCAAGCGTGTGTGCCAGGAACCAGGTGAGGAGTACAAAGACAAGTATGTGTTGCCTACAATCAAGCATGGTGGTCGGAGTGTCATGGTCTGTGGCTGTATGAGTGCTGCCGGTACTGGGGAGCTACAGTTCATTGAGGGAACCATGAATGCCAACATGTCATGTGACATACTGATGCAGAGCATGATCCCCTCCCTTCGGAGACTGGTCTGCAGGGCAGTATGATACATGATAACGACCCCAAACACACCTCCAAGACAACCACTGCCTTGCTTAAAAAGCTGAGGGTAAAGGTGATGGAAGGCCAAGCATGTCTCCAGACCTAAACCCTGTGGGGTATCCTCAAACAGAAGGTGGAGGAGAGCAAGGTCTCTAACATCTACCAGCGCCATGATGTCCTCATGGAGGAGTGGAAGAGGACTCCAGTGGCAACCTGTGAAGCTCTGGTGAACTCCATGCCCAAGAGGGTTAAGGCAGTGCTGGCAAATAATGGTGACCACACAAAATATTGACACTTTTGGCCCAATTTGGACATTTTCACTTAGGGGTGTACTCACATTTGTTGCCAGCGGTTTAGACATTAATAGCTGTGTGTTGAGTTATTTTTAGGGGACAGCAAATTTACACTGTTATACAAACTATACACTCACTACTTTACATTGTGGCAAAGTGTAATTTCTTCAGTGTTGTCAAATCAAAAGATATAATAAAATATTTACAATAATGTGAGGGGTGTACTCACTTTTGTGAGATACAGTATACATATATATTGTAAAGTTCATGGAACCAGCTAGATTTCAGGATATAGGGTTTGCAATCAAAGTAATTTTTATTAAACTTAAACAGCTTCATGGCAGCAAAAAATAACACAACAGAAGGAAAAAAGTCTCACCGACTTTTAAAAAAATGTAAAGGGGTGTATTCACTTTTGTGAGATACTGTAAGTATATAAAACCATGCTAAAGTAGGAATTGGTAAATGCTTTCCAGTTTTTCCTCAATTATATCTGAGATATCACTAGTTCACTGTTATTGTGTTCAGGATAACCTGTAGAGTTTCCCCTTTAGTAGGGTACCATAGATTCTAGCCATCAGTTATGAATCATTGGGATGAAGTAGCATGCATTCCAATATGAAGCCAAATTAGGTTAATATCAATACAGTTCAGTAGGAGTAATTGAATCTCCTCTCCCAAAGGTCTACATTTGTCTGCGAGTTCCAAAGGACAGTTAGGTTCGTATTATAATCTCTGCATGGGTTAGTTGGCCAGAGTAAATAAAAGTGGGGATAGAGGATATCCCTGTCTTGTTACCTGCTGTATAGGAGGGGATCTGAGATAAAAAAATCACCCTGAAGCAAGTAGAAGGCTGAGTGTACAGTATGTGTATTAAAGTTATGAAAGTGTATATTTTTCTGTTTTTGTATGGAACAAGTATGATAAAAATAAATAAAAGATTGCAATTTAAAGTTATGAAAGTGTGACCAAACACAAATATTTCTAATACAGTATGTGTGTCATATAGGGCTATTCAGTCAAATCAAAGGCTTTGTGGGTCTTTAACCACTTAAGCCTCGGACCAATTGTCAGCCTAAGGACCAGAGGTCTTTTTACAATTTCGCACTGCACTGCTTTAACTGGTAATTGCGCGGTCATGCAATGTTGTACCCAAACGAAATGTGTGTCCTTTTCTTCCCACAAATAGAGCTTTCTTTTGATGGTTTTTGATTGCCTCTGCGATTTTAATTTTTTACAATATAAAAGGAAAAAGACTGAAAAGTTTGAAAAAAAAAGATATTTTCTACGTTTTGTTATAAGAAAAATCGAATAAACTAAATTTTAGTCATACATTTAGGCCAAAATGTATTCAGCCACATGTCTTTAGTAAAAAAAATGTCAATAAGCGTATATTTATTGGTTTGCTCAAAAGTTATAGCGTCTACAAACTAGAGTACATTTTCTGGAATTTACACAGCTTTTAATTTATGACTATCTATCTCATTTCTTGAGGTGGTAAAATGGCAGGGCAGTACAAAACCCCCAAATGACCCCATTTTGGAAAGTAGACACCCCAAGGAAATTACTGAGGGGCATGTTGAGCATGTTGATCTCTGCATGGGTTAGTTGGCCAGAGTAAATAAAAGTGGGGATAGAGGATATCCCTGTCTTGTTACCTGCTGTATAGGAGGGGATCTGAGATAAAAAAATCACCCTGAAGCAAGTAGAAGGCTGAGTGTACAGTATGTGTATTAAAGTTATGAAAGTGTATATTTTTCTGTTTTTGTATGGAACAAGTATGATAAAAATAAATAAAAGATTGCAATTTAAAGTTATGAAAGTGTGACCAAACACAAATATTTCTAATACAGTATGTGTGTCATATAGGGCTATTCAGTCAAATCAAAGGCTTTGTGGGTCTTTAACCACTTAAGCCTCGGACCAATTGTCAGCCTAAGGACCAGAGGTCTTTTTACAATTTCGCACTGCACTGCTTTAACTGGTAATTGCGCGGTCATGCAATGTTGTACCCAAACGAAATGTGTGTCCTTTTCTTCCCACAAATAGAGCTTTCTTTTGATGGTTTTTGATTGCCTCTGCGATTTTAATTTTTTACAATATAAAAGGAAAAAGACTGAAAAGTTTGAAAAAAAAAGATATTTTCTACGTTTTGTTATAAGAAAAATCGAATAAACTAAATTTTAGTCATACATTTAGGCCAAAATGTATTCAGCCACATGTCTTTAGTAAAAAAAATGTCAATAAGCGTATATTTATTGGTTTGCTCAAAAGTTATAGCGTCTACAAACTAGAGTACATTTTCTGGAATTTACACAGCTTTTAATTTATGACTATCTATCTCATTTCTTGAGGTGGTAAAATGGCAGGGCAGTACAAAACCCCCAAATGACCCCATTTTGGAAAGTAGACACCCCAAGGAAATTACTGAGGGGCATGTTGAGCCCATTGAATATTTTTTTTTTTGTCCCAAGCGATTGATAATGACACCAAAAAAAAAAAGTTTACAAAAAGTTGTCACTAAATGATATATTGCTCACACATGCCATAGTTATATGTGGAATCACACCCCAAAATATATTCTGCTGCTTCTCCTGAGTATGGGGATACCACATATGTGGGACTTTTTGGGAGCCTAGCCGCGTACGGCACCCCGAAAACCAATCACTGCCTTCAGGATTTCTAAGGGTGCAAATTTTTGATTTCACTTTCACTACCTATCACAGTTTCGAAAGGCCATAAAATGCCAAAATAGCACAAACCCACCCCAAATGACCCCATTTTGGAAAGTAGACACCCAAAGGAACTTGCTGAGGGGCATGTTGAGCCCATTGAATATATTTTTTTTTGTCCCAAGTGATTGAATAATGACACAAAAAAAAAAAAAAGTTTACAAAAAGTTGTCACAAAATGATATATTTCTCACACATGCCATAGCTATATGTGGAATTGCACCCCAAAATATATTCTGCTGCTTCTCCTGAGTACGGGGATACCACATATGTGGGACTTTTTGGGAGCCTAGCCACGTACGGCACCCCGAAAACCAATCACTGCCTTCAGGATTTCTAAGGGTGCACATTTTTGATTTCACTCCTCACTACCTATCACAGTTTTGAAGGCCATAAAATGCCAAAATAGCACAAAACCCCCCCAAATGACCCAATTTTGGAAAGTAGACACCCCAAGCTATTTACTGAGAGGCATGTTGAGTCCATGAAATATTTTATATTTTGCCACAAGTTGCGGGAATATTAGAAACTTTTTTTTTTGCACAAAGTTGTCACTAAATGATATATTGCTCACACATGCTATGGGCATAAGTGAAATTACACCCCAAAATAAATTCTGCTGCTACGGGACCCCGAAAACCAAGCACCGCCTTCAGGATTTAAATATAAAATGCTACCAAAAAAAACTGTTAGCGATCGCAGGGATCAGGCCTGACTCTGCGAACGCTGCAGTTATGTGTTTAGTGTTTTGTAAGTGACAGTGATCGATCGATACTGCACTTGGGTGGGTTGGGCGGAGGGGCAAAATGCAGGTGTTAGCAGGTATCTGGGCTGATCCCGCTAACAATGCTTTTTTTGGAACCCTAAACTGTTGGGGACGCTAGTATAGATCTGATCAGATCAGATATTGATCTGTTCAGATACTATACCACTATGGGAGGTGTATGCTTTGCGCGTGGGTGTTAGCGGTACTGGCACTAACCTAGCGCTGCCTGGGGCGACGCAGACCCTGACCCTAAAACCTAATTGATATCAACCGCTGGGTGATCAGGGGGTTAAACCTTTATTGGGTAATAAATGGTGGGTGCCCTGATGCTATAAAAAGCAAACTAACCAGAGTCACCCGTAACACTTATACGGTGATCACTGGTGAAAGGGTTAACTAGGGGCAATTAGGGGGTTAAAATCTTTATTAGGTAGTATATGGGGGTCCCTGACGCTATATAAAAACCTGACAGGGAACCTAAATAACGAAATAACTAAACTGGCTATCCAGCGGCACCAGTGACACTTATACGGTGATCGCTGGTGAAAGGGTTAACTCTAAGGGCAATCAGGGGGTTAAAACCTTTATTGGGTAGTATATGGGGGTACCTAATGCTATAAAAACCTGGCGGTGAACCTAAAAAAATAACTAGCTATCTAGCGGCACCAGTGACACTAAGGCAGCGATCAGAAAAACGATTGCTTAGTGACACTGGAAAAAGGGGGTGAAAGGGTTACCTGGGGGCAATCAGGGGGTTAAAACCTTTATTAGGTAGTATATGGGGGTCCCGGATGCCATATAAAAACCTGACGGGGAACCTAAATAACGAAATAACTAACTGGCTATCCAGCGTCACCAGTGACACTTATACAGTGATCGCTGGTGAAAGGGTTAACTCTAGGAGCAATCAGGGGGTTAAAACCTTTATTAGGTTGTATATGGGGTTACCTAATACTATAAAAACCTGGCGGTGAACCTAAAAAAATAACTTGCTACCTAGCAGCACCAGTGACACTAATGCAGCGATCAGAAAAACGATCGCTTAGTGACACTGGCAAAAGGGTGTGAAAGGGTTAACTCTAGGGGCAATCAGGGTGTTAAACCTTTATTGGGGGGGTAGGGGGCTACCCTGGACCTAACACTAACTGCCCTGACATTTTTTACTGTCACAACTGACACTAAATGCAGTGATCAGTAAATAAATGATCACTGCAATCAGTGACACTGTGACTGGGAGGGGGAGCGATTGGGGGGTGATTTGTGTGCCTATGTGTACCTACGTGTCAGTGTAGTGTTGGTGCACACTTACTATGTCCTCTCCTCGCAGTTCGGTCAAAAAGACCGCCCCGAGGAGACCGTCCCTGCCTGTGTTTACACTACACAGGCAGGGGAAGCTTCTCATTCGCCAGGAGTGATTGAGAGGGGATGGCCAGAAACCAACGGCCATCCCCTCATCCCCGATCGCTCCTGAAGTGAAACGGACCCTATCGGACCCCCCACCCGCTCTAAGGCAAGCACGTACGGGTACATGCTTGTGCCCATACATGCCATTCTGCCGACGTATATCTACATGTGGCGGTCCTTAAGTGGTTAAAGCCAAATTGGCTCTAGGACTAGGAGAGAAGTGTGTGATTTCTATCATGTGGGTATTGATATTAATTGATCTACCTTGGGTTAACCCAGATTGATCCAAATATATATGAGCGTACTGTAGGTCAGGTGGTAATTTTTATAATGAGGACAAATTTAGTATTCCGCTGTGTAAGGGCAGTAGCCCCATTTCAAGATGGAGTTTTCCATATGGGGGACACTCAGAGCTCAGAGCTAGGTGTTCCTCTTCAGTTGTAGATTATAATTGGCGGTGAGTCAGCATGCTGCCCATGTGCCTGGACAACACCATCTGTGATGAAACGGCACAGGGAGGAGTGACATGCTGACGTCACCGCAAACAACGCAAGGTCTCGGAAGGAACGGGCTGTCATTCGAGAGTCGGCCGGCTCGACTAACGCTATTTTATTCTCAATTAAATGTAAGTGCAACTCTGCTTTTTTTATTATTATTACATTTTTTGCTGAATTACACTATGGAAGCCTTCTTTCATTTTAACATGAAGAAATAATGACCGCGGGCAACTCCAAGGATACTTTGAACAGAGGAGTGGGGACTTCTTGCTGGCAAGCATAGAGACCCTGGCTGGGCTATAAGCCATAGGCGAATTTGATCTCCCTAAAAAAAGAGATCAATATAGCTGGTAAGCGGCAGTCATTTCTCAGGTGGAGGAATCTTTCTATCTCAATTCATCACTATTCCTTGGATGTTTATTGTTTTAAGTTACCAATGATCAGTGAACTGAGGATCCATTATATATGAATTTATGCTGAAAGTGTTGCATAATTGCAGAATTTTCATTCATATTCTTAACAATTTTAGTGTGGACTTTTTAATGGCTTTTTAGCCCTATAATAACTGTGGTCTATGTTTCTTTATGGTTTAAGTATAAAAATAAATTTTTTTGAGATATATGTTCACAGTTTGCATATTATTGTTCATCACGTATTGTAAAGTGAATTGGGGGCTATTATAGTTTCCATTGACACAGACAGAATATATATGTGATCATATGACATTTTAATCACTTTTTACAGTGCAGCTTACTTTTTTATAATTGATTTATTGTGTGTGTCTCATATTGAAGTTGCAGCAGTATTCACATATCATTTATTACACTACAGTCGGTAGAGTGATCTATAAGACAGCACAATAATTTCACCTTTGACATGATCCAAATATACAATAGTAGGAGTAACAGAATTGAAATGTTAAACTAAGATTTTAGACATGATTTTCACATTCATATTACATACCGCTATAAGGAACTGGGCATCCTTAAAAAAAACTTAGGGATTTATAATGGTAATGCCTAACTCACAGAGATAAGAAAAAAAGCTCCTTATATATATATATATATATATATATATATATATATATATATATATATATATATATATATATTTATTTATTTAAAATTATAGAGGGTTAATAAACATTGAATCGGCTGATCCTTATACAGAAAACACCATTCTATAGGATATCTGTCTTTCCTCTGTGTTTCCTGTTGAGGAATAGAGTGAGCATAACCTCCTGGAGATGGAAGGATATAGGAACTCCTTCTACTCAGGAGAAAGGCAGCATAAATCAAAGGTGTACTATAGATTCTGCAGAAGTGCAAAAAGGTCTCCATAATTAGGGATGAGCTTGGTGTTCGAGTCGAACGCATGTTCGACTTGAACACCGGCTGTTCGCCCGTGCGAAGCCAGAACTCTGTGGGCCATTCGTGCCAAATTTGTGTGGCGCTCACGGCCCACAATGCACTGCACCATCACAGTGCAGTGCTGGCTCATGATTGGCCACAGCGCCGACAGCGAGGAGAGCCATAATTGCCCACAGGCAGGATGCTGGTGTCAGTGCTCTCTATCACGGTGCTGGTGTGGTGCCAGTGCTCTCTATCACAGTGCTGGTGTGGTGTCAGTGCTCTCTATCATGGTGCTGGTGTCAGTGCTCTCCATCACGGTGCTGGTGTCAGTGCTTTCTATCACGGTGCTGGTGTGGTGTCAGTGCTCCCTCTTTATCTTAGTGCTAGTGTGGTGTCAGTGCTCTCTATCATGGTGCTGGTGTCAGTGCTCAGTCTCTATTGTGGTGCTGGTTTCAGACAGTGAGGGAGATAGCAGCGGAGAAGGCAATCAGCAGGCAGTGCCAGCACCATGGCTGAGGATCAGCACTGAACTATCAAAATTTCACAGATTAAAAAAGAATGCTTGTCGTTGTCAATCCCAGATTCACGTAATACTTTTGTTATGTCAGTGTCCATGTTGTGGGACTATGTGTGCATAGCAAGTAAGTATTTTGTGGCTGAAAATATGACCTGGAGGTCTTTAAGGTTCGCCTGCCATTAAAGTCAATGGGGTCCATTCACGGATAGCGTTCACAAAAAGTCCAGTCGGAAGTTCGTCCATCACTAATGGCTGTATTAGAGAACACCAGCAATAAAGGGTAGATACAGGTGTATACTGTGCTGTGCTGGAGGCACACAACACCCACTAACTTGTACCGGGGGGTCTAAGTGCATTGCCACCCAGTACTGGTCCTTGACCTTTATGCTTTTTATATGGGGTCCCTGTTAAAACACTGGAGCATGAAGGCCCCCATTTGCACTAAACTGGAAGCGGTGTGGTGGCCTGGCTCCTGCTCATCATCCAGGATAAATTCGTCCTCCTCGTTCTCCTCTCCCCATCCACGGACAACAACAGGGATCCCAGAAAGGTTTAAAGCATGCTCTTCTTGCTCCTCCTCAACCGCCCCGGCAACATCCTCCTCTGACTCCTCTTCAGACTCCTGTTGTTGACTTGTCTCAGATAGAGTAGCCCCCCATGGGAATTCATCCAGCATTGCGACTTCCTCATCTTCCTGCTCCTGCTCCTCCATGGCTTGATCAATGACATGACGCAATGCATGCTCCATAAAGAAGGCATAAGTTACGATGTCACTGATGGCGTCATGGCTGCGACTGACCAGTTTGGTGATCTCATCAAATGGCCGCAGAAGTCTGCATGCGTCGCACACTGGCGCAGTGAAAAAAACAAACTCCCCAGAACCTGTTCTGCCACAGAGTTCTTACAGGTAGTCGTTAAATGCACGTTTCTGCTGGAGCAGCCTATCAAGCATATAGAAGGTTGAGTTCCATCATGTCGGGCAATCGCAAATAAGATGTCTGACCGGCAGATTGTGTCGCCGCTGAATGTCAGCAAGGCGAGCCATGGCCATGTAAGATCTTCTGAAATGGGCCGAGATTTTCCTTGCCCGCCGCAAGATGTCCTGGACCCCAGGGTATTTGACAACGAATCACTGCATGACAAAGTTTAAGACGTGTGCCATGCATGGCACGTGTGTAATTTTGCCCTGTTTCAATACGCTAAGCAGATTGGCACCGTTGTCACACACCACTTTACCAACTGTCAAATGGATCGGTGTTAGCCACTTATCTGCCTGCGAATGCAAAGCTGAAAGGAGTGCAGGGCCAGTGTGGCTCTTGGCTTCCAGGCACAACAGACACAGCACAGCATGGCAACGTCTCACCTGGCATGTCGAATAGGTTCTGGGGATCTTGGGCGGCGCAGCGGAAGAGGCGCTAGCAGCGGAAAAGGAGGAGTCAGCCGAGGAGGAGAGGGAGGATGGAGTAGGAGGAGTAGGAGGAGGAGAAGAAGAGCCAGGCCTGCATGCAATCCATGGCGGTAAAACCAAATCTACACGGGTGCCACGGGTTACATGCTTGACGGCCATCAGAAGGTTCACCCAGTGGGCAGTAAAAGTTATATACCTTCCCTGCCCGTGTTTGCTAGACCACATGTCTGTGGTCAGATGTATCTTGGCACTGACACTGTGTGCAAGAGATACATTCACTTGCCACTGAACATGGCCATATAGCTCTGGGATGCCCTTCTGTGAGAAATACTTCCTTCCTGGGACCTTCCATTGTGGTGTTCCAATGGCCACAAATTTTTCGAAAGGCCTCTGAGTCCACCAGTTTATATGACAGTTCTAACAAGCCAGCGGTCAACCATTGGGCAAGAGGGTTATCCGGCGTCATCATTTTTTTTATGCTTGAACATTTAGCCCACGGAAGCCTGCCTTTTTCCAGAAAAATGTGAGGACGGCATGATGGAAGGTGTAGTGGAGGACAATTCTGAGGAGAGAGGAGAAAGAAGTAGAAGAGGCTGGACGGTGTCTTTTCACGTGAATTGTGCCTGTGGCCAATCATAGCTCAGGCTGTGTAGTACACGCCCCACACTATATAAGGCCGCCAGCACGGCGGCCTTGTGTAGTGTGTTGGCGTCTGTAGGAGTTAGTGGATGTTCTCTGTGTACCTTCAACACAGTATACACTGTTCGTTATCGACCGATTTATCATTCTTGCTCTTCTGTAATTGAGCTTTCAGCCATCTGCAGGAGTTTGTGGGTGTTGTCTGTGTGCCCTGAGTGCAGTTTACACCATTATCCACCGATTTAGCGTTCTTGCTCTTCTGTAATTGAGCTTTCAGTCAGCTGTAGGAGTTTGCGGATGTTGTCTGTGTGCCCTGACTGCAGTATACACCATTATCCACCTATATAGCTAGCTAGTGTAATGGAAATTTGTAGGTTCTGTATATAATTGTATTCTATTTTATATGTATTGCACAATGCCCTCACTGTGCACACGGCACCAATAATGTTTTCAGTACATGTTTTGCATTCTTTCGAGTTCTGATTAGAATAAGCCTGCCTATGTAACGCCCCTAGTTACCATAAACGTACAATTGTAATATTAATGTGATACCTACGTAATCATGTGTATAAAAGCCTTCAAATGCGTCATAATAAAGGAGAACGGTTATTTGGAAAGATGCTGAGCGTATCTTTTGGTGTCTGTTCCCTACTGCAGTAGTTATTAATTTGGAACCACTAATCAATATGAGGATAGGAGTTGCCTATCATCAAAATATCCATTTCAGGTGGCGAGCCAGCCAGGAGGGGTTATCAGGTGACCCTGAGTATCCGAAACGAGGAGCTTGAGACGATCCGGGAAATTCTGATAATCAGCCGGCTGAGGTAAGCCTTTTGCTTACATTTGAGTTATCAGACTTCCTTGATCGGTAAGGCATTTTCGGGACAAAGGGTACCTATTTTACTCCCCTTAATCGAACTGTATTGATTAGTGGTTATATGTTATGTTGTCACTGTCTACTGTCCACTGTCCGAGTGTTATAGAGAAAGGGAAGAATAGTGCTGTTCACAGAGTATAATGTAGTACATCTGCTAGATAAAGTAGTCTAGAGGCAAAAGGGTATAGGCACACGTAGAGAAGACTGGCCAGTCATTATGGGCATTAAATTAAGTAAGGGAATGATGGGTAAGAGACCCTCAAAAATGCCCAGCGCAAGAGGAGCGCTATATATGAACCGAAGGTGCGGTTTCGCCTATACTGAGCCCCTAGATTAATGGTTGAAGTGGACAGGGATCCACAATGGGTAACTGGGTTACCACCAAAGTCCACAGGGACTAAGAATCATGCAGAGTATACAGCTAGAGAAACATCTATATGTGTGAGCAGGATGGATCAAGAGTGACATTAACACTAGATAGAAAGGGACTTTTTGATGTTAAGTTGTGGGCTGAATTTGGGGTCAGACACAACAACTAGTAAAGTCAAGAAACAGTAATGAGAGTTAAAACAGAATGCTTTATATGTTGTCAGAGAGGGAAGATGGGATGAGCACTATAGCTACCCGTCTGATCATAGAAGGTACAGTATGTGAAGTATGAAATTAAAATACATTGGATGCAAAGGATATCAGAACAAAATAAAGAAAGCAGAAATTTAAGCAAGGAAGTATTTAAAAAGCGTTAAAATAAAGAGAGAATGAAATGCATGTGTTGTGTACAAATGGGAATAATGTAAGCGATTTTAGAGCGATACTTGTGTATGTTTGTGAATGCTGGAACCTTTAGTTCGCTCGCTTGTGTCATGTACGCAGATGTGACCCCCACCTTTGTGCTCTCCTCAAAGAATGTGGCTGACATGAGAGATTGGTGATAAGCTGGGAGGACACCATGCCAATTTCAGTTTTTTAGACAAAACATTTATAACAAAATGTGCCGGGTTAACGAATCTAATGATAAACAATGTGATCACAATTATTTTTGAATCTGTTTTCCAAACATGGTAAAATGAAGGTTACAAATTAACCGTGTCTTACACAAATTTAATATCCTGTGATAGTGGAAACAGTGCATAAAAAAAAAAAAGAGAGAGAAATTGAGTAAAATGAAGTAATATGTCCCCCTTTAAGGACATTTATCTGTGCATATATATTAGTGTGTGATATTGAAATTATCATATGAGTATTAATTTCTAATATGAGTTTAACAATTTTATTAATAAATATAGATATATTGAAACTGGTTTAGACAACCTTTGGTTGGAAATGAAATCAAGGTTAATGGGGAAATTGGTAAAAATTGAATTAGTTTAGATTAAGATAACAATTTTGTAATTTTACATTTATTGAGTGGAAAGAAAAAATATTAAGATGAGGTTGTTGATTTGAATACAGCTGCAATAATGTTTAACAAAGCCAAGATGGATGGGATACATAGGAAGTTTTTCTACAAAAATGAAATCTTAAAGTCTGATAATAACTTAATGTGCGGTCCATGATGTGAGAGTAATAACATTTAAATATAACAGACCCATCACATCAAGTCCACACATCCTGTTAGGATAGCTGCTGCCTGCAGCCAGTTGGTTTATATATAAGGATGGCCAAGTGCTTTCTGGTCCTTCATACATATTGTTGGTCCTTTTGTTTTTATGTATTTTTATTTTTGAAATCCAAAGCAGAATGTGTGGATTGTGAAATGATGTGCCCCTTTTCCTTGTAAGTGCAGTGGGTATAAGTAGAAGAATATTTAGGATTTATGGACATCTCTGCATGACTGCAGGGTATTCTTATCATTTATTATAATATTGCTAGGAAAAAGTTGTCTTTTTGAAACATTAAACTGGAGTTCTTACACAAACAGCATGATAGAAAACAAGCCATTGTTATATTTATGCAAGCTGGACCCAGTAATGAAGGGTTCACTCCGATGTATCAGAGCTGTAGCTTTATGCAAAGTTGCTATTAGACAAAGTTACAGATATTATTTTGGTTGAATATTTCATTTTTAATGGTCCGATATTCTGTACAGCAAATATATAGCTAAGTGTTTGTCTAATGAAAGGATCAAAATATGAATTTGTTTTGTTTATGTACAAATCTAACAATGAAAAATGTGTACATTTGAATCCAGCCACCTTATTGCCTCTATTGGAGGAGGCTGGAGACAAAGAAAAAGCATATGCGTTAAAATTGATGGCGTGGGAATCAGCTGCTGTGAGCCCAGTGCAGGACACACTCCCAGAAGACCCGAGTATTTACTTTTTTGTAGTGTTATTCCTGGTTTTATACCGAGGATGAAGTTTATCACCCAGAAGGATTCCCTGTATTCAGAGTCATTGGATCCTTTTTCCCCATCTCAAGAAACAGAGCTCCATGTTTTAGAAAAGCCTGTGAGCTATAAAAAGAGTATATATTTATATAGATAGTCAAGAGATAGAGAGCTTTTGGTTCCATTTGAAGGGCCAGAAGTTTGTTTTTACTTCGGCGGGTAAACCAATCAAGTATGCCAAGTTAATTTGATTGGCTGTTTTCAGCCTTCCAGGTTCTTGCTGAGGTAGCCATACTAACAGTAAAACTCACATATGGAAGCAGACCAGGTGACTCTAAGGATGCTACATTTACAGCCCCGGACACTTGCTGGGTCTGTGCAACTCACAGATTCCACCCGAGTTCTGGCCCAGTATAGCTGGGATTAATAATTCAACTTAAAGGACCCCAGAACGAGAAGCACAAGTGGTCCACAGAGGGCAACTTCTTACGAAACAGGACTTTGGAAAAGGTGATCATTTATGTTTGCCAGACACTCTTTTCCCTTCAGCTTGACACATGGACCGTGTCATCAGTCACAAGTAGTTATGGCTGCCTTAGTAAATGAGCATGGGATAGAGCCAGGGTTCTCCACAGTTGTTTTTATAACATACCACTTCTTGTTTTACCTGTTACCAAAGGTGTTACCAAAAGCTGAACATCCCTTCCAGAGATAGCAAAAAGATATATCCAGATGCCCAAGTCAGGATCCTACGAGTATGTATTTTGTTTGTATGGACATGTTTTATGGATGTCCAGTGGCAAATGCTACAGCAAAGGCCATAGTAAAAAAGTGTTATCAGAAGTAGTTTTTAAGTACAGAGTGCAGAATCTACAGAGAGTAACAGAGGAAATCATTTTTATAGGAGAGTCCTTACTAGAAGTTTTGAGGTTTTATTTTTACACCCCCTACTGTCTACAATGTAGCGGACAAAGTAGAGTAAGAAACTAGAAAACTTTTGCCTGAATGTTTTATTATATTTTATCAAGCCCGTAAGGGGATGTTGGACTCTCTCCCTATGGGATTTGGTTTGGGAGTGTGTTACTCACTTTCTTACATTTTGTCTCAGCAGCTGAAGTCCTCCATTCGGATCTCACAGAGAATGTTGCTGATTTTTTAAGGTTTTTGACAAATTTATTTATGTGTTTTCTCCCCAATTCCAGATCCTAAAAGTTTGGAAGGATCTAAAACTAAAGCCAGTTGACTTGTGGATTGTTAAGAGACATTTATATATAAGGAAATGTTTGGAGACTCAATACAGCATCTATTTTATGTACAGTTTTGCAAAACTTGAAGGAAAAGTCACCCAAATCCACACCAGACACTGTAATATGACTAAATGAAAGAAATCTCTGTGTTTGATTTGTTTCCCTCTTGCGATAACAGTCTAGGGTATTTTTTGATTCAATTACTTTAATTGTAAGGGATACAGATATTTGAAAAGTAGTTTAGCCATGTTGAAGTCATATTTGTCTTTTGTACCTTTTCCATTTTATGTAGAATTGTCTGTGTTTACATATGCTGATAAGTCAGCATACCAGCAATTAAGCTAGAAGGCCATTCTGGCCACAGGAGTGTACAGCCAGTACTCTGTAAATATGTATTTGTTTTTCACAGTGAAAAGTCATTTTGTAATGAAAAAAGCTGCTCAGCTATTATTTTCTCCACAATGGAGTTTTTGCCTCTTTGGCCAGGACTACCTCCACCTAAGCATGTGGAGGTTCCAGGTTAAAGGTGATAGCAGGTATGGTTAGTGATCAAAATATTGATCAAAAGAGAGGAGACTGGCCCACAGTGAGGGCATTGTGCAATACATATAAAATAGAATACAATTATATGCAAAACATGTAATGGAAATTTGTAGGTTCTGTATATAATTGTATTCTATTTTATATGTATTGCACAATGCCCTCACTGTGCACACGGCACCAATAATGTTTTCAGTACATGTTTTGCATTCTTTCGAGTTCTGATTAGAATAAGCCTGCCTATGTAACGCCCCTAGTTACCATAAACGTACAATTGTAATATTAATGTGATACCTACGTAATCATGTGTATAAAAGCCTTCAAATTCGTCATAATAAAGGAGAACGGTTATTTGGAAAGATGCTGAGCGTATCTTTTGGTGTCTGTTCCCTACTGCAGTAGTTATTAATTTGGAACCACTAATCAATATGAGGATAGGAGTTGCCTATCATCAAAATATCCATTTCACTAGCTAGCTATATTGCTCTTCTGTAATTGAGCTTTCAGTCAGCTGTAGGAGTTTGTGGGTGTTGTCTGTGTGCCCTGACCACAGTATATACCATTATCCACCTATATAGCTAGCTATATTGCTCTTCTGTAATTGAGCTTTCAGTCAGCTGTAGGAGTTTGTGGGTGTTGTCTGCGTGCCCGGACAGCAGTATACACCATTATCCACCTATATAACTCTTCTCTAATTGAGCCATCTGCCATCTGCAGGAGTTAGTTGGTGTTGTGTGCCTCCAGCACAGCACAGTATACACCGGTATCTACCCTTTAATTCCTGTTGTTCTATAATAAAGGCATCTGCAGGAGTTAATGGGTGTTGTGTGCCTCCAGCACAATATACACTACCCAGTTGCTGGTTTTCCCATCTCCCTTCAGGCCATTACCATGTCTGGAAGGCCAACAAGGAGAGGCAGACAGGCATGAGCCGATAAAAGAGTACAAGAAGGCTCGGTGTCTAGAGACAACAGTGCTGGTCGTGGACGCGGTGCATCGTCATCAGCACGTGGCCATGGGACACGCTTGTCCTTATTTTTGGCATCTGGACGTGTTGAGCCGCATCATGCCGATGACTTGGTAGAGTGGATGACCAAGCCCTCTTCATCCTCCTCATCCTCTCTCACCCAGGCTCAGGGTACTTGTAAAGCAGCTGCCAACACATCGCCTTCCCTCGTCTCAATGTCATCATCAGTGAATCCTTCCCTAGACCCACCACATCCTCCTGAGGAGTCCCCTGAACTCTTTGAGCACAGTGTTGGGTACATGCTCCAGGAGGATGCCCAGTGTTTTGTAGGCTCTGATGATGATACTCAGCTAGTGGAAGGCAGTAGCATTAGCACAGCGAGAGGGGATGCTCAAGAAGGACAGCAATCTGGCAGTCATGTTCCACAAGCTGCAGCATACTGCCAGGTTTGCTCCAGCGATGAAGAGGGAGGGGATGATGAGGGCACTGACTCCACGTGAGTACCTGGTAGGAGAAAGGAGGAGGAGGAGGAGGCACATCTCCAACGAGGCAGGATGCCCTCCGGGGGCCAGCTTAGGGGCAGCACAACGACTGAATCACACCGCAGAGTTCCGCCTGTGCAGGGCGCTGCCTCTGTGCGTTATTCTAAAAGTTCTTTGGTGTGGGCCTTTTTTGAGACAAGTGCATCAGATCGCACCGCTGCTATTTGCAACATATGTCTCAAGCGTATCTCGCGTGGCCAAAACATCAGCCGCTTGGGCACCACATGCTTGACCAGACATATGTTGACCTGCCATGCAGTTCGTTGGCAAGCGTACCTCAAAGACCCACACCAAAGAACAAAGCGGACCTCTCCTTGCTCCTCATCAGCTGGGATCTCAAACCCCACTAGACCTTCAGTCCTCTCTGAAACCTGCTCTGAGAGGAATGAAGGTGTAGAATTAGGTGTGTCACAGCCAAGTGCTTCCGGGCACTCTGCTAGCAGAACACCCACGTCCGATTAGAGCAGGCAAATTTCCCTGCCACAGCTGCTGGACCGTCAAAAGAAGTTCACTCCCAGCCACCCACATGCCCAGCGGTTGAATGCTAGCTTGGCTAAATTGCTAGCACTTCAACTGCTGCTTTTTCAGTTGGTAGACTCGGCCCCCTTCTGTGAGTTTGTACAATGTGCGGTTCCTCAGTGGCAGGTCCCCAAACGCCACTTTTTCTCACGGAAGGCGATTCCGGCTCTCTACCGGCATGTGGAAGGCAATGTCCTTGCCTCGCTGGACAGGGCAGTCAGCGGTAAGGTGCATATTACCGCTGACTCATGGTCCAGCAGGCATGGACAGGGACGTTACCTGTCTTTTACGGCCCATTGGGTCACTCTTCTGGCAGCTGGGAAGGATGCAGGACAAGGTGCAGTAGTGTTGGTGGTTGTTCCGCCACCACGCCTCCAAAATGCTACTACTGGTTGTGACACACCTCTCTCCTCCACCCCCTCCTCTTCTTCTTCCTCCATAGCCTCTTCCAGTGCTCTGTCCTCAGAACCAACGGTGCTCCGTAGGCGTTCAAGGGGCTACACAAGTACGCAGGTAAAACTATGCCATGCCGTGCTTGCGCTGGTTTGTTTGGGGGACAGGAGCCACACTGGGGCAGATATTTTGTCAGCTCTGCAGGGGCAGGCCGAGAGGTGGTTGATGCCACGCCAGCTTAAGGCAGGATTGGTGGTTTGCGACAATGGCACCAACCTCCTCTCCACCCTCCGACAGGGACAACTGACCCATGTGCCCTGTGTGGCTCACGTCCTTAACCTGGTGGTGCAGCGGTTCTTGGGCAGGTACCCAGGCTTACAGGATGTCCTGAAGCAAGCCAGGAAAGTCTGTGTGCATTTCCGCCGATCGTTTAATGCCAGTGCTCGGCTGGCTGAGCTCCAAAAGGAGTTGAGCCTGCCCAAGAACCGCCTTATATGTGACATGCCCACCAGGTGGAACTCAACGTTGGCCATGCTGCAGCGGCTGCACACGCAGCAGAGGGCCATCAATGAGTACCTGTGCGACTACGGCACCAGGACAGGATCAGGGGAGCTCGGTTTTTTCTCACCACGCCAGTGGGGCATGATCAGGGATGCATACACTGTCCTGTCACCATTTGAGGAGGCCACAAGGATGGTGAGCAGTGACAGTGCATGCATCAGTGACACTGTACCTCTTGTCCACCTCTTGGAGCATATGCTGCGTGGAATAATGGACAGAGCACTTGAGACAGAACAGAGGCAGGAGGAGGAGGACTTCCTTGCCTCTCAAAGGCCCCCTTTATCCAGACAGTGTTCCTGCTGTCCCACCCATCACACAGGACGAGGACGAGGAGGAGGAGGAAGAGGAGGAGGATGATTGTGTCAGCATGGAGGTGGAGGCTGGCACTCAGCATCAGCAGCAGCAGTCTTGTAGGGAGGATTTACAGTCCCAAGAAACCCATGGACTTGTACGTGGCTGGGAGGAGGTAGCTGCAGATTATGTTGTCCTTAGCGACCCAGAGGACTCCGGACAGAATGCCTCAGCTAACCTACGCTCCATGGCCTCCTTGATCCTGCAAAGCCTGCGGAAGGATCCTCGTATTCTTCGGATCAAGGAGAGGGACCATTACTGGCTGGCCACTCTCCACAGTACAAGGGTAAGGTTGCCGACCTTATCTTGCTGTCGCAGAGGATGAGACATCTCCGGGAGGCCTTGCAGAAAGGTCTGTGCAACGCGTTCCCAGAGACTGGGAGGTTACAAACTCCTGGTCCTGGACAACGTGTTGCTGAGGCATTGGTCAGAAGGAGCGGTGGCCGTCTGACCGATGCGTTCAGACAATTTTTTAGTCCGCAGCCCCAAGGTGTGATCAGTTCCAGCAACCATCACCAGCGTCTGATTTACATGGTGCAGGAATACCTAGGGGCAAGGTCAGAATTGGACACCTTTCCCACCGAAAAGTTTAATTACAATTTTTGAAGCAATGCTTTGCAGCAGGGCTCATTCCTGCACCACAACTAGAGTATATGGGAAAGGTTGCAGTCTCGTGGCACCAGCACCAGTGCCTAAGGCCGCGTACACACGGGCGGACTGTTCGCCCAACTTAGTCCGCTGAACAGTGTTTCAGCGGACAGTCCGCTCGTGTGTGGGCTTCAGCGGACAGTTTCAGCGGACAGTCTGACGAACAAAGTTTTTCGGAATTTCCATAAGACAGTCCGCTCGTGTGTAGGCTTGTTCGACAAACTAAGTTTCGCGCATGCTCAGAAAGGATTTACACGGCGAAGGTTGCATTGCAGTGTATTGGACGTCGAATTTCTCGTCCCGTCGTACGTGCCGTTCACGTCATCGCGCACGCTTTCAGCGGACTGTTCGTTCATCATGTGTGGTCAAGTCCGTTCATGCAAATTTTGAGCGGACTGTTTGTCGGATTGTTTGACGAACAAAGTTGGGCGAACAGTCCGCCCGTGTGTACGCGGCCTTAGGCCCGATTTTTCAGCCCCTGTTTAACAGGGGCGTTTAATTACAATTTTTGATGCAATGCTTTGCAACAGGGCTCATTCCTGCACCACAACTAGAGTATATGGGAGAGGTTGCAGTGTCGTGGCACCAGTACCAGTGCCTAAGGCCCAATTTTTCAGCCCCTGTTTAACAGGGGCATGTAATTACAATTCTTGATATAATATTTCCCAGCAGGGCCTGTTCCTGTGCCCACTGAGAGTAACTGTGAGGACTTATAGTGTTGTGGCACCAGCACCACAACCACCAAACGCCCAATTTTTCTACCACTGTTCAACAATGGCATATAATTACAATTCTTGATATAATCGTTCACAGCAGGGCGCTCCAGCGCCCACCAAGAGTCACTTTGAGGGCTTACAATGTTGTGGCAACACCAACACCTTGTTCTGCCATTTCTGCAGAGCATATAGGGCAGGCTCCTACTTTCAAACATCCAACTTACAAACGTCTCCTACTTGCAAACGGAAGGAGACAACAGGAAGCGAGATGAAAAAAATACAGACAGCAAAACAAATTATATAGGGGTGATGACCCTTCCCTATGTTTTCCAAAAAGCTTAAAAATAGATTTTTTGATTGGAGCTACACTTTAAAAATGTACCAGTTCAAAATTACAAACAGATTCTACTTAACACAACAAACCTACACAGTCCCTGTCTTGTTTGCACCGCCTGTATACTGCTGTTCTGAGTATATAGGGCCTGGGGGCCCCATGTCTTTCCTTTTTTTAATATGGGTACAGGGTTCCCCTTAATATTCGTACAAGCCCCAAAGGGGCTGGTAATGGGCAGGGGGGCTACCCATGCAATTTTTCTCAATGATTTTCATCCATATTGCCGCAACCAGATATTACATTAAAACCGCAAGCAGTTTTTTCCGTTAAATGTCATTTTGTGCAGGGAGTGTTCTAAACACGGGAAACACGTGGAATTTCACAGGCATACTATAGACACCCCCCAGGCACGATATTTAAAGGAATATTTCACTTTTTTTTTTCACTTTAATCGTCATTAAAATCAGTGCTCCCGAAAAAACGTCCATTTTTAAAAACAATTTTGGCATTGACCCATGCTCCCTGGGGCAGGAGCAAGGTCCCCAAACTCCTTTTAGGACAATATCTTGCATATTAGCCATTAAAATTAGCACTTTTTATTTCGAACGTTCGAGTCCCATAGACTTCAATGGGGTTCTAAAGTCCGCACAAATTTTCGGTCCGTTCGAAAGTTCTGGTGCAAACCGAACCAGGGGGTGTTCGGCTCATCCCTATTCATAATATTCCCATTAGTAGTTTGTAAGACATTGAGCCATTCTGCCTTAGATAGAAAAGTGGGAAGACAGACACTTTTTGCCAAATTCAATGTTACGACTGGTAGAAAAGTCTCCTTTGAATCCCCTCAGCATGGGTTCACATGATCTCTGACTATCCTTCCATTTCTGATCATTTTTATGGATAAGAAGCTAGTGTATAAGTTCTCTCTGTCTCTAAGCATGCCTACAGCATACAAATAAATGTACTTTCTCTCACTTAACTTTCCTAAGGACACATATGGCTAATGTGAAGGAACCTATGTTCTCCATGTTATATGCACATTTATAATGTACCATGGGGTCATATAGCCAAGAGGGACCATTCCAGGGTTTAAAAGTCAGTGAGGAGGTCAGGGTAACCATAAGTTTGAGGGGGAGTGCGACTTCCTGTGGTAGGTAGTTACTGTGTGAGATCTTGGAAAGTGTCTCTGGTGTGGCAAAAATCATGTCAAATCTAGACAAAGTCTGATTGTGATTGACAATTAACACAGTGTCAATCATACATTCAACACACACCTGACACCTCGTATAATACAGGGAGTCTAACACACCTTTAACACACTAAACAGTTAGGTGTCATCTTTTATCTGATATTCACATTGTTCAACCTTTTATCACATTTTTATGAATTCTGTCTCCTGCTAATGACTGCATAGCTGCAGTAAGTTTTGACTGCAGAGGGTCAAACACATCTGTTGTTTGAAAGACCACACGAGCCACCATAATCCCACTACATGCCAATAGCAGGTGTCACTACCTTTTTTCTAGTCAATAACACATTACGATACACCTCTGATTCTTGAATGTAGTGGGTGTAACACATTTTAACACGCAACTCAGATTGATTTTTAAACAATCAATTCTCCCATCTTCTTCAAAAATAATTTTTACTTTTTCTTTTTAATTGTTTTTGGTGGTAGTTTTTAGAACATCAACATCCCCCTTTGTTTTTACTACAATTTCACACACCAGCCAGAGGGTAACACAGTAGCTTTTGATTTTTATTTTTATTATTTATTTTTCCCATCTCGGATAATTCTTTATTTTTTTAAATTAGGATCCTGTCAAGGTCTTTAGTTTCCATCACTCAGTTTCAATTTATTTACATTAAGTATATCACCTAGTATATACATACATTTACCAACCAGAGGTTTAGCGCCATTTTTACATCATTCTATTTACAGCAAATTCAAACAGTAGTACTGGATTCAGCTTAAGAGGTTTCTAGTTGCAAAATCTGGGTATTAGTATCCCTATTGACCGTAGGGCATGGATATCCGAGAATAAGGGGAGTTTGATGATTAATGCCTGTCAGGGGAAGCATGGTATTCTCTGCAGCTCTGGGTGTCTAGCTACTTACTGGGTTCTGCAGGATTTTTTAAAAATGTAATTTTATCATTGCAGATTACAAGCAGCTTTGCAGAGTAGAGCTTGTTATAGGCAACATTATGATCCCTGAGAGGCTTTTAAATGTTAATAAACGCTTCTCACTGCTTTTGTGTAAATGTTATTCTTGTTGTATTTGAGCTCAGCCAGGCCTGGTAGCTGCTCCTGGAGAACATAACAGATCTTCTTTATGTGTTTTAAGCCAGGTATCCAGAAAGGCTTTAGCATTGCAACCTTCTGAACTTTCTGGGGATCCCAGAAAGAGGTAGTTATTCCTGCATAATTGATCCTCCATATCCCTCAGCTTAGCAGCATGGTCTGAAATATCATTTTGAGCTGTAGAAAATTGTCCTCAATGTCAATGATCCCCTGCTCAGTCTTGGATGCTCTATTCCTCAATTATTGATAGGCATGTTTAAAGCCCCTCTCTAGAATAATGGTGAGGGACTTGGATGGAAGATTTAGATGAATCAAGTACATCTTGCTTCACCAGGCAAGCAAAACAAAAAGCCTTGCAGGATGAGGTAGAGGGGGTGATAATTTGTTCATATTTTGACCAGAGTGGGGCTTTAAGCAGGGATAAACCCATTGTGGAAGTATAAAAAAATGGGATATCTAGAAGCACAATACATAAATACAATAAAACCTAACTTTTAATTAGTATTCTGCAAATGGTATCTGAAGATCGCAAAGACAAAGCTGTACATAATAGACAAGAAGTAAACTATATCTTGTCTTTTATGTACAACCTTGTCTTTGAAATCTTCAAAAGGCTTTTAAAGATTACTAATTAAAAGTTAGGTTTTGCTGTATTTATGTACTGTGCTCCCAGATCACCTTTCCCCCCCTATACTCCAATAGTGTAATTCTGAGTGGGAGCAAACTTTCAATTTGTAGCGGGCATTTTATGTACTGTATATACTGTTTATCATAAATCCATAATGTCAATTTGCGCTGCTTGATTGTAGGTTTTGGCCCCCTCTGTCACCATCTTGGTTTTGTTCATCTGCATAATTTGCCAATTTTTTTGTCAGTGGTTTTTTGTCCTGTAATTTTTGCTGTTTTTGGGAAGAATTGGAGTGGCTGGTGGCAGGCGGCTTCCATGTATATCTGTAAACATCTATTTGCTTGATTTTAATCTTATGCTCAAACAGCTTTTAAATACCTTCATTACTTTTGTCAAATCAATGTAGATGTTTTAAGATACTACACTATGGGGCCAGTTTTTTTTCTTGTTCTTTTTGTGGTGGCTATTAGTATTGGGCGAACGGTTTGGCACGACCATGAATTCAGACCGAATCTTGGCTGTTTGCCCATTGGATGGACACCCAAATTGTCGGGGGGGGTTGTTTGGCTTACCAAGCGCCCCACAATGCTCTGCATACCGCACAATGCATTGGAAGCCCTGATTCGCTGAAGTAACAAAGGATTTTCCCAATCAGGGCACAGAACACTGTCAGAGCCATGATTGGAGAAAGTAATGATGACTGTTCCCAATCATGGCTCATTGCCCATAGACCCCCACCCCCCTCTGTAAAAGGACCCTTCCCAGAGCAGCCATTTGCAGTGTGATATTGGAGTGGAGATAGATAGAACAGGACTCTGTTTATTGCTACTAGCAAGTTAATGTGCCATTATGATTCTATTGTGATTGTAGTGTGTAAGTTTAGTGTGAATATAGTGATTGTCAGTTTAGTGTTTCAGGGCAGGTTTACTGCAGTAAATTGAGGTGCATTAGTGCACTTTTACTGCAGTATATTGAGGTGCATTAGTGCATGTTTACTGCAGTATATTGAACTGTGGACGTTTACTGAAGTATATTGAGGTGCGTTAGTGCACGTTTAATGCAGTATATTGATGTACGTTAGTGCACGTTTACTGCAGTATATTGACACGTGTTAGTGCACCTTTACTGCAGTATATTGAGGTGCGTTAGTGCATGATTACAGCAGTATATTGACGTGTGTTAGTGCACCTTTACTGCAGTATATGGATGTGCGTTAGTGCGCGCTTACTGCAGAATATTGACGTGTGTTAGTGCACGTTTACTGCAGTATATTGATCTGGGCACATTTACTGCAGTATATTGAGGTGTGTTAGTGCCCATTTGCTGCAGTATATTGAGGTGTGTTAGTGCCCATTTGCTGCAGTATATTGAGGTTCGTTAGTGCATGTTTACTGCAGTATATTGAAGTGTGCACATTTACTGCAGTATATTGAGGTGCGTTAGTGCACATTTACTGCAGTATATTGACGTACGTTAGTGCACTTTTACTGCAGTATATTGAACTGCATAAGGCAAGGTGCAGCACAAGAACAGGGAAAATTAGAAATACAATGATAAATGCAGTATTAAAAAAGCAATCCAACAAGAGGGGGGAAGAGGACTAAAAGTCCCAGCAGGCACCAAGAGGATTCCACGTGACAATCGCACAACTCAAGGAAGATGATGGTGACAGACCCTCCACCTTCAGAGCAATTGCTTTGCTCACCTTAATTACTGTACCACTGAATTAACAGATGGTCAAATAGGAAGGTCCCTTCATAGGGGTAGAAGGTTCCAGGCAAAGACAGGAACTCCAGTAGATTCCCCGGAATATACAAAAGGTGAAGCAAAAAAAAAAAGTGCTCACTGTGGATCACTTATAAAGCATCTTTATTTTAAAAATGGTTACTCACAAATGGCTGTTTAAAAAACAGAATTTCCATCACAGATGGCTGAGTGGTATGTAAGATACAGGTCGGCAGCGGGTGACATTAGCGAGTAGCTCCTCCCCTGTACGCATTACGCTCATAAAACTTCATCAGCAGGGCGATGCCTAACAAAAATCACCCGTCCTCCTTAAAACCTTATCCGTCATCATGGAAACCATGATGCGAGCAGGGGGGGCTGCTAAGCCTCCCCCCTCACATGGTACACAAATCCCATCAATCAGCATTCCTGCTGAAGGGGACAGAGAAAAGGATATCATATGACCAAACCACTTCCAGGTAAAGAAGGGAACACTAGGTCAGTAAAAGGATATATCACATGACCAAACCACTTATAGGTAAGGAGGTGAACACTAGGTCAGCAAAAGGATATCACATGACCAAACCACTTCTGGGTAAGGAAGTGAACACTAGGTCAGCACAATGACCCCTAGTGGCCAGTTAAGAAAATGCTCGTTGAACATATAACATGTGAGTATATAAAGTATATATAAAAAATGCATAAGATATAAAAAGCACTAGTCACCTGCTGACTCCTCGCATCTCACACCTTCATGAACAATGAACAGTCAGGATATGGAAAAAATACAAAACTATTAAAAATAATAATAATAAAAATATATATAAACAAAACTACCTATCAGAGATGAAACAGTTTAAATAAAAATCTATATTTAACCCTTCAGGAGAGAGGACCTTAGTCTCAAAAATCCAGAAGGACTCCTTCTGGCTAAGCTGGCAGATATAGTTACCCTTCGTCAATGTCTGTCAATCTTTTAGATGCCCCAAAAACTTTAAGCCCCTGGGGTCCCTATTGTGACATACTCTGAAATGCTTGGAGACACTATAGGATCTGAGTCCCTTTTTGATGTTATTCACTTGTTCCCCCACGCGCACACTAAGAGGTCTAGAAATCCCACCAATATACTGGAGTCCACATTTGCACTCCAGCATATATACCACCCCTTGTGTGCTACATGTTATCAGATTTTTTATCTGATACCTCCGACCAGTAGAGGAAGAAACAAATTCTTTACGTGTTTTGTTGTTGAATTTACATTGCACGACAGGCATCTGCCACAACCATAAAAATCGGACAGAAAATAAAAAATCCTATTATCTCTAAAGATGGGGGGGGGGGGGGTCTATGACTCCAGGTGCAATAGCATCTTGCAGGGTTGGTGCCAGTCTGTAAATAACACAGGGTCAGCTAGGGAGAACTGTGCCAAGCACCCTATCATTCTTGAGGACATCCCAGTGTTTTAAGATGATCCGTTCAAACTGTCTGTATTGTACATTCTAATCAAAGACAATTTTGTACTCCTGTGTGTTTTATTGCCCATATTAGAATCAGCAACCAATGTTTGTCTGTCACAATTCCCAACACGATCTATGAGGACTTGTTCCTTTTGGTAACCCTTTTGAAAAAAACTCTGCCAAAACTTGAGACTGAGCCTGAAAATCGTAATTCAATGCAAAATTGCACCTGACACGGATAAATTGGCCCCTAGGAATATTACACAGCCAAGTTTTTTGATGCTAGCTATCTAATGGGATATACCCATTCCTATCCGTGGCTTGAAATAATTGTGTGTTTTAAGATTCCCCTCCTTGAAAATTTCAATATTTAAAAACACAAAGATGTTCTGTATCCATGCTCCAAGTGAGAGAGATATTTTTAGTGTTGTTGTTCAGCCTAAGCAGGAAAGCTTCAAGGCTGTCTGTATCTCCTTCCCAGACCATAATTAAGTCATCAATATAGCATTTGTAGAAAACAAGTTACCCAGGGCTGTCATGGAAAATGATCTCCTCCTCCCATAGTGCCAAGAAAAAATTGCCACACTAAACTTAGCCCCCATAGCTATGTTCATGATCTGAAGGAAAAACTGCCTGTCCTACCAGAAATAGTTCTTAGAAAGGCAGAATTCCAGGCACTGTAGCAAAAACTTTTAATGTGAGCTAATGAGATTAGACTTATTAAGAGCCCATGTAACAGAGGTAATGGCCTCCCTACGGCCAATAATAGTCTATAGGGAGCCAACATCGGCCGTGACTAATACACTACTACTGGTACACAGAAGGGTTTCCATGATCTGTATGATGCGCTTGGTATCTCTAAGTAAGGCTGGGGTATCACATACTAAAGGTTTCAAAAAGAAGTCTATATACTGTCCAAGGCAGGAGGATACCAAGTCAATGCCATTCACAATGGGTCTCCCAGGTGGAGATTGAGCATCCTTATGAATTTTTGGTAGGCAATAGATAATTGGTGTCCTACGCGCACTTGGAAAATTAGCCTCCTTCTTAGTGAGAAGCTTACATTCAGACCCTTTTGTACCAATACTGATAATTCCCCTTTAAACTGACAAACAGGGTTGCTCTTCAATATTTGATAAGTGTTGCAACCCACTAATAGACGTTGCGTTTCTTCCCTGTAGAAGATCTTACTCATTACTACCAGGCTGCCCCCCTTATCAGCGGGACGGATCAATAAATCTTTTTTGGTTGCCAACGTGGAGAAGCCATTTTTAATACTTTAATGGGTCCCTAACTTTCTTTACTGTCATATTTTCTAACTCACTTAGAACCATATTCCTAAAGACATCTATGTGTTTGGTATTGACATTAGGGGGGTTGAAAACAGATTTATTACCCAAATTAGAGTGCGTACCAACTTGGACTAACATAGCCCTTTCCGTGAGTTTAGACAAGAAGTACTTTTTTATATTTAAACTCCTAACAAACTTTTGATGGTTGACATATGTATGGAATTTGTTGAAATTGCATACCGGAGCAAACTCAAGGCCCTTGTCGAGATCCCTGAGTTCATCATCAGACAAAACAGACCCACTAATGTTGAAAATTGCCATACCTGTTTGGATAGACCATAAATGGTTTAAACGGATAGAATCTTTGTTTAGAGACCTGATATGGAAGAAGGGTCAGCCTAGGATCAGTTTACAAACCATGCAGTTACCATTAAAAGAGGGGGGAGTGGCGGTTCCACATCCTAGGACATATTTTCTTGCATCCCAGCTCCAACACTTGGGGGGTTGTGGAGATTATGAGGGTGGGAATCCCAATAGGAGTTTAATGTTGATGAGGTCAACGCATAACTCTCTACTTGAGGTTCTGGAGGCAGAGTCATTCTTCCATAAGTGCCCGACGTTTAAATTGATTAAAAAAGTCTGGCACACAGCGAAGCTTTTGCTGGGGTATAAGGGGATATCAGAATGTGTTCCTTTATGGAACAATAACAAACTGCCAGAACTAAGTAATATAGAGAAATCAGCAGAATGGGAACGGCAGGGCATTAGACGCTTACGACAGCTATATGACGGCAGTACCTTGAAAGCTTTTTCAGATTTAAAACAAAAATTCAACATATCAAATAGTACCTTTTATAAGTACTTACAACTTAGGCACGCGATCCAAACCCAGTTCCGGTCACAAATAATCAAATGGACTCAGCTTTCGATTTTGACCAGTATAATTAATTCAGATGTATCTAAAGGCCTAATCTCTAAAATATATACTAGTTTGGAAGCTAGAACAATAAGCAGAATAGGACTTTCTAAGAGTAGAGCTAAATGGGAAAGAGACATAGGGGCAATAACAACAGAGGATTGGGGAGAAATCCTGCAAAGAGGAAGGTTGGTCTCAATCTCTCCCTCACAGAAGGTGTCGCACCTATTTCTGCTCCATAGGGTATACTACACTCCAGCAAAAATGTTTAGTTTTGGATGGAAACAAGATGATCATTGCCCTAGATGCGGAGCATCAGGGGATTTTATCCACATGCTTTGGAGATGCCCAAAGCTATTTAAGTATTGGATTGAAGTAGTAGACAGTATAAATAAAATATTTAACACTACCCTGGAGCCAACGGCTAAGATCTGCTTACTGGGAAGTGTGGAGAGGGGCAGAGCCCCGATAGAAACTCTTGAGCCAGTTTTGAGATGCCTTTTCCAGGCAAGAAATATTATTACACAGAAATGGCAGGCACATACACCCCCCCCCGCTGCTGCAGAGTTGGGTTTAGACAGTCAATTTAGTAGTGGGAAATGAGAGAGTGATGTATACTCAACAGGGTAATTATGGGAAATTTATTAGAATGTGGAAGTCCTGGCTAGATGAGAGGGGGTATCCCCCTTAAGGGGGGATTGGGACATATTTATATTTTTCCCTGTCTTTCTTTTTTCTTTTTTTTTTCTTTTCTTCTTTATTTTTTCTTTTTTTTCTCTTTTTCTCCCTTTTGTGCATTTTTTTTCTTTTTTCGTATAATTAGTGGATATAAGTACACATATGGTGCAGGGATGGGGGGAAGCTAGGAAGAGGGTGGGAGGGTTTGGGTAGCTGAGGAAATAGTATTGTTATCTGATATAATTTAGAATATTGTAACATTTATGTTGTGAAGAAAGTATTTTTCATAATTGCTATTTTTTATACTGTAATTTCTGTTATTGCTATGTTCTTGGTGTTAAATTATTATATAAATGAATAAAAAAATGATTAAGTTAAAAAAGAAAATTGGCATACCTAATGGGATTTCTTCCTTTTTATTTCTCCTTCCTACTCATCTTCCTCTCGATCTCTTTCCCCCATATTTGTTTCCTGCAGGTGACTGAGCAGGAGGGCCCCATCAGTGGGGGATAAAAAAAATCACCCCCCCTGATCTTGTCAAATAGGGGCTGGAAATGGTTAGCAACAAGGATAGGGGCTTCTTGATATACATCCTCCCTCCATTCAGATTATGGATAACCTCCTCCTCCTTCCTCCTCTTCCACTACCACAGCCCCTTTGATGATTAGGAGGGTGACTTTGAACATGGGTGCCCTGAGTGGGTGTGGCTGGCCTGGGGACTGGTCTAGGAGAATTAGAAAGCAAAGTACCTGCAGAGCTATTAGAAGGGTGGGCATTTGGCAATTTATTCACGGAGGTGGCATTGGCCTGCCATTTTAAAACCTCTTTATGAGAGAAATCTCCAAAATCCCTGATGTACTTCCCCCTTCTTTTTTTCTTGGTTATTCCTTATCCCATTTGATCAGTTTATTTTAAGCTCTCCAGAGAGCTTTATGAAATCAGGGGAGGATTGGTGAGGTTACATTTTTTGTTTGATCTCCATGATTTGTTTTTCAAGAAATCTCATCTTATTCTGATTATGCTTTAATAAGTAGTCCATTAATTCCAAACCCTTTCGGTAAAAAAAAAATCAAACCACTCAATCAATGACTCATCATTCAATAAGCCATCACTGGGGGGGACATCCCATCTGCCCCAATTTGAGACTAATATACTGTTCAAAAGATGCAATTTCCCACCAGGCTTTGATCTTTTCATCAAATAAAAATCCTAATTTCTTATACAAAGAGGGTAGATCATCAAAATGATTGGAAGTGATGGTTTACGAATAAAACTCATCCAATTTAACCTCTCGGTTTACTAGATATTGGAACAGGTCCATAATGCAGCTGAAGGTGGTGTGAAAAGTAACAAAAGTAAATACATATAAAGCAATCAGCGCAAAAAATAAGTCCTAAATAACCTAAAAAAGAATGCAGCTAGCACAAAAAGATCATCACATAATCCTAGTAAAATGCATAAGGTAAGGTGCAGTGCAAGAAGAGGTAAATTAAAAATACAATGATGGGGGTGCATGCGTGGCTTCTAGACATGGCAGACATGCGAGGCATCGGCTCTGTCCCTCGCCAACTCTCCGGGACTCCCGCTTCCTGCTACACAGCTCCATTAGCCACGGGAGTCGCCTCCCTACACTCCCCCGGCGATTGTGCATTCCATGGGCAAAATAGGCAAACAAAGATACGTCTACTCCTCGTTCCCCAGGCTGCGATACTCCAACACCATGGACCGCTTCCTGTTCAGCCCTGCATCCCCGGCCACGAGTAGCCAAGATGTCCGGATGCCCGGATCCGCCAGGGCAACATAAGGCCAGGGTAAGTTTACTTTTTTCTCCCCCCCCACACAATCACAGGGTGCCTCTACCCCCCTGACTGCTGAGGTGTTAGATACCAAACTACACACTTTGCTCCAAGCTCTCACATGCAATATGGCACAGAAGGTGGGAAAATTAGCCAAAGAACTGAGGGGTGAGATGGTGCATCTAGGGGAACATACTGACACCTTAGGCCGCGTACACACGGGCGGATTGTCTGCCCAACTAAGTTCGTCAGACAATCCGACAGACAGTCCGTCCAAATTTTGAATGAACGGACTTGACCACACACGATGAACAGACAGTCCGCTGAAAACATGCGCGATGACGTGTACAGCACGTACGACGGGACTAGAAAAACGACGTCCAATACACTGCAATGCAACCTTCGGCCGTGTAAATCCTTTCTGAGCATGCGCCATACTTAGTCCGTCCAACTTGCCTACACACGAGCGGACTGTCCGCTGAAACCAAGTTTGGACGTACAAAACCAAGTTTCAGCGGACAAAATTACGGAAATTCCGAAAGACAAAGTCCGTCAGACTGTCCGCTGAAAAAGTCCGCTGAAGCCCACACACGAGCGGATTGTCCGCTGAAACACGATTCAGCGGACTAAGTTGGGCAGACAATCCGCCCGTGTGTACGCGGCCTTAGAAACATGAGCTGGTTCAGTATGTACAGGTTTTGGAAGAGGACAATGCTACTATTAAACAGACTGTCACCCAGCTCCAAGCCCAGCAGGAAGATTTGGAAAATAGGGAGCGCAGGCAGAATCTGCGGAAGGTATCCCAGAAACAGTGGAAGATCAGAACATCTGCCCCTATCTTCTGAGCCTCTTCAATGTAGTGGCTCCCAATGTCCCCAATATTGACTGGCGGCTAGATAGAGCCCAAAGATTTCTGGCTCCCAAACCCCCGGCTGAGGCAAACCCATGAGACAATTGTCCGCTTTCATTACTATGACAGTAAAGAAGCCCTAACCATTGCAACACGCAACAAAATCCAGGCTTGATTTCAAGGGGTCGAAGATCCAGAATAGAGATGGCCTTGCGGTTCGCCCGGTGGTCGGTTCGCGGCGAACTTTGCTCGTTCGTGATTTGCCAAACCCGTGGACTTCTGGTGCTGTTCGTGGCAGACATATTCGTTTACATTGTGAAGAACTTTGACCCATGACAAATCCATCATGGGGTACAGGACAGCCAATTGAGACATTTCAGCACATGGACATACCCCCTACCTTTTAAATACACCTGATCTGGCAGCCATTTTACATTCTGTCTTTTGTCAGAGTAGGGAAAGGACGCTGTGTGGAGCAGGGACAGTCAGTCTAATCACTAGCTATTACTATTAGGTCCACAAAAGTCCTTTTAAGGACTGGTATAGGTATACAGTATATAGGGTTGTAATGCACTTATAATATACTTTCTTTGAAATATAGAAAGCATATTATAGTGACTGCAGTGCTGACCGATTCTGCAGCTGTCATTTCTCAGTGTAGGGAGGGACAGTTTGGTATTTGGTGCAGGGACAGTCTGCAATTCACTAGCTACTATCTAGCTACTATTAGGTCCACAAAGGTCCTTTTAAGGACTGGTATAGGTGTACTGGTACGGTGTGCAGTATATAGGGGTGTAATACACATATAAAATACTTGCAAATATAGAAAGCATAGTATAGTGCATTTCCACTGTGCAGCATTGTGACTGCTGAGCGGTTCTGCAGCAATACTACAAAGAGTGACAAACACAATTTAAAAAAAAGTATTATAACTAGTGTGATAGACCAGTGGCCCCCCAAAAACGACCGATTGAAGCGGGGTGTTACATATCTTCTTCCACATACATACTGCACTTCTCTAGAGACTTTTGTCACAGGGTCATTTAGAAAATGACAGGCAGAGGAAGAGGCAGGTCCTTCCACAGGGGTGGTAGGGCAGGAGCAACAGGCTTGAGCCAACATGGGAAATTGCAGAAGGTGCGTTTGATTACATCAAAGGACGCACCAGACTTGGTTGAGTGGCTCACTCAGCCTTACTCTTCTGCACCCTCCTCATCCTCTCGATCTGCACCCTCTTCTTCACTCTCTGCTATGTGCACCCACAAAGACACTACCACCAACACCACCACCACCACCACATACCCTCCGCTTGAGTCACAGAAATTATTTTCCAATCCATCACAAGACATTGCCGATGCGCAGCCACTCTTGACATTGGATCAGGAAGAGGAGGTAGCAACAACCGCCACTCAGCAGTCTGACGACAGCACCCAGATCAGCCCAAGGAGGAGGTTGGTCCCCGGGGTTGCTGCCTACACCGAGATCTATAATTATAGCGGTGGGGAAGGTGACGTTGATGATGACGTGTCTAGTGATGTCACGTGGGTGCCCACAAGATAGGGAGTTCAGAGGGAGATATGGACCAGCAGATAGGGAGGAGAAGCAGGCGGAATTTAGATTGCACAGGAGGGACAAAGCAGACTGCTAATGTATCAGGAGCGAGGCATCAACCATGTACGGTCACATCTGGCGCTCCTAGGACGCCGACACATGGCTCTGCAGTGTGGGCTTTTTTTAACACGTCCGCTGCTGACAATAGTGTTGACATCTGCAATCTTTGCAGTCAACGCATACGTTGCAGTAAGCCCAACACTCACCTAGGGATGACCGCCCTAAGAAGGCACATGAGCTGCCATCACCGAGCACAGTGGGAGCAACAGAACCCACAAAGCCATACTCCAGGCTCTCCCCGTCCAACCTCGTCTTCTACTTCTCCTTCTCCTCTCTCCTCACAATTGTCCTCCACTCCACCTTCCATCATGCCATCCTCACGTTTTTCTGGAAAAAGGCAGGCTTCTGTGGGCCAAATGTTCGAGTGTGAAAAAATGATGACGCCGGATAACCCTCTTGCCCAATGGTTGACAGCTGGTTTGTCAGAACTGATAGCCCGCCAACTACTGCCATATAAACTGGGAGGCTTTTCGAAAATTTGTGGCCATTGGAACACCACAATGGAAGGTCCCAGGAAGGAAGTATTTTTCACAGAAGGGCATCCCAGAGCTATATGGCCAGCGGCAAGTGAATGTATCTCTGGCACAAAGTGTCGGTGCCAAGATACATCTGACCACAGACACATGGTCTAGCAAACACGGGCAGGGAAGGTATATCACTTTGACTGCCCACTGGGTGATCCTTCTGACGGCCGTCAAGCATGTAACCCGTGGCACCCGTGTAGATTTGGTTTTACTGCCATGGATTGCATGCAGGCCTGGCTCTTCTTCTCATCCTCCTGCCTCTCCTCCTCGGCTGACTCCTCCTTTTCCGCTGCTAGTGCCTCTTCCGCTGTGCCTATTCGACATGCCAATTGAAACGTTGCCATGCTGTGCTGCGTCTGTTGTGCCTGGAAGCCAAGAGCAACACTGGCCCTGCACTCCTTTCACCTTTGTGTTCACAGGCAGATCAGTGGCTAACACCGCTCAATTTGACAGTTGGTAAAGTGGTGTGTGACAATGGTGCCAATCAGCTTAGTGCATTGAAACAGGGCAAAATTACACACGTGCCACGCATGGCACACATCTTAAACTTTGTCGTGCAGCGATTCGTTGTCAAATACCCTTGGGTCCAGGACATCTTGCGGCAGACAAGGAAAATTTTTGGCCCATTTCAGAAGATCTTACACGGCCATGGCTCGCCTTGCTGACATTCAGCGGTGACACAATCTGCCGGTCAGACGTCTTATTTGCGATTGCCCGACGCGATGGAACTCAAGCTTCTATATGCTTGATAGGCTGCTCCAGCAGAAACGTGCAGTTAACAACTACCTGTACGAACTCTGCGGCAGAACAGGTTCTGGGGGAGCTTTTTTTCACCGTGCCAGTGGCTGCTCATGTGCGACGCATGCAGACTTCTGCAGCCTTTTGATGAGATCACCAAACTGGTCAGTCGCAGCCATGGCGCAATCAGTGACATCGTACCTTATGCCTTCTTTATGGAGTGTGCATTGCGTCATGTCATTGATCAAGCCGTGGAGGAGCAGGAGCAGGAAGATGAGGAAGTCGCAATGCTGGATGAATTCCCAGGGGGGGCTACTCTATCTGAGACAAGTCAACAACAGGAGTCTGA
The DNA here is from genome assembly GCF_037356315.1 of Lithobates pipiens. Classification (NCBI taxonomy): domain Eukaryota; kingdom Metazoa; phylum Chordata; class Amphibia; order Anura; family Ranidae; genus Lithobates; species Lithobates pipiens. The sequence goes on along the minus strand of NW_027507748.1, from coordinate 306,513,799 downwards.
AGAGAAGTCAGAGGAGGATGTTGCCGGGGCGGATGAGGAGGAACAAGAAGAGCATGTTTTAAACCTTTCTTGGATCCCTGTTGTTGTGCGTGGATGGGGAGAGGAGAACGAGGAGGACGACATTATCCTGGATGATGAGCAGGAGCCAGGCCACCACATCGCTTCCCCGGAACAAACACAAAATGGCGGAAATGTTACCACCGTCACAGAGGGCTGTCAGAATGGAGCACTTACAGGCCTTGCTTAGAGAAATGCTGCATTCTGCTTTTGCGTGCGCTGGAAGAGGAGGAATTCCCACTCCCAGAGAAAGAGTTACAGGTACCAATCCAACAGCGCCTGCAAGAAGAGGGCAGTTTGAAGATGTGTTGGCGACTTCTGATATGAGGTCATTCTTTCAGCCAACCCATCGACAGGTGTCATCCGGATCCAGCATCAGGGAACACCTAGACCGACAGGTGTCTGACTACAATCGGGTTAACGGCCGATGTGGACGCTCTGAGAAGTGATGAACCCCTGGACTACTGGGTGAGTAGGCTTGACCTCTGGCCAGAGCTTGCCTAATTTGCAATAGAACTGTTGACTTGCCCCTCGTCCAGTGTCCTGTCCGAAAGGACATTCAGCGCCGTAGGAGGGATCGTGACCGATAAGCGCACTTGCTTAGCTCACGACAGTGTTGACTACCTCCCATTTATAAAAATGAATGAGGCATGGATCTCGGAGGAATTCAACACATGTGACCAGTAGACCATGTATATGCATAACTCTATAAACTATTTATTTAATCTAGCACACGGACCTTTTTCTACCTTTGGCTCACTTCCTTGTACAAAAAAAAGCAGACCATACTATATGCCCGTACCCTCCTGTTTGAAGAGGTTGAGCGGTGTCATATTTTTGGGTCCCGCAGCGAGTTTCTGGTGTCAGTGCTCTCTATCTCGGTGCTGGTGTGGTGTCAGTGCTCTCTCTATCACGGAGCTGGTGTGGTGTCAGTGCTCTCTATTTAGGTGCTGGTGTCAGTGCTCTCTATCTCGGTGCTGGTGTCAGTGCTCTCCATCTCGGTGCTGGTGTCAGTGCTCAGTCTCTATCACGGTGCTGGTTTCAGACAGTGAGGGAGATAGCAGCGGAGAAGCCAATCAGCAGGCAGTGCCAGCACCATGGCTGAGGATAAGCACTGGACTGGCACCTCCGGACCACTGCAGTGGAGCCCTGCATAGGTGGGGGTAAGGGCCGGGCAGAGGGAGGGGCTCAAGCACAGGTTGGCACACTGGGACACTGGCACAGGACTGCGCTACCCTGACTGTGGCACTGATCATCTCCTGCACCCCCTTCATAGCCTGCCCTGACCTTGCTTCTCCGCCATGGCCTTCATGCGCTCCTGAATTGTCAAAATTTGACAGATAAAAAAAGAATGCTTTTCGTTGTCGATCCCAGATTCACTTAATACTTTTGTTATGTCAGTGTCCATGTTGTGGGACTATGTGTGTACAGCTAGTAAGTATTTTGTGGCTGAAAATATGACCTGGAGGTTTTTAAGGTTCTCCTGCCATTAAAGTCAATGGGGTCCATTCACGGATCACGTTCACAAAAAGTCCTGTCGGAAGTTCGTCCATCACTAATGGCTGTATTAGAGAACACCAGCAATAAAGGGTAGATACAGGTGTATACTGTGCTGTGCTGGAGGCACACAACACCCACTAACTCCTGCAAATGCCTTTATTATAGAACACCAGCAATAAAGGATAGATACAGGTGTAGACTGTGCTGTGCCTTGCGGTCCGCAAACTTTTGGCCGCGTTTGTGAAACTTCCCATCGAAAGTTCGTCCATCACTAATGATGAATGAATAAAAGTAATAAGTAAGCCCACCAGTATATACCAAATACTGAACTATCAGTTTTTGGCAGATTTAGTAAAAGCAAAAGCACGTGTGCTTTTTGATCTTTTCTTAAAGTGGTTGTAAACCCTTACAAACCACTTTGACCTACAGGTAAGCCTAGATTAAGGCTTACCTGTAGGTCCAAGAAATATCTCCTAAACCTATACGGTTTAGGAGATATTTGCCCGAAGACAGGCACCTCTGTCTACGGCGCATGCGCCGTAGACAGCGGCGCCCAGGCGCACTGAGCGCGGCATTTCCAACAACGGAGCTGCCGCGCGTGTCAGCTCCCATGCGCATGCACGGGAGTGACGTCATCGCGGCTTCGCCGAATGACAGCGGCGGAGCTGCGAGACCCCACCGAGAAGATGGATGCGCCGGACTACAGGGGACAGCGGTGACTTTGCTGGCTCCTGTGTCAGGTGAGTGACACATAATGGGCTACTATGCGATGCATAGTAGTCCATTATGCTTTGCCTTTGCAGGGAATGAAAGAGGAAGTAAACTCACCAGGGTTTACTTCCTCTTTAAGACTTAACTTTTACACTTTGATATAAAATCTAGAACTTAATGTATATTAATGTAAACACAAGGAAAAAAAAACTTGGAAAAGATATACAAGAGTGTAGGTCAACATAGAAAGATTGTTTTAATAACGGACTAGGTTAACCTTTATCTCATAGGCTAACTTGTATAATACTTGCACTTAGGCAACCAGGACAGAAACACACAATAATATGTACTAGACAATATATCAAAAGCTCTGGTTACAAAACAGAGGAAAAATAATATAAACTGGACCATAGCAGAACTTTATTAAATGCAATTTGATTGATATGGTTTGTTTTTGTCTATTTTTGACAGAAGTTGGATTTGCAGAAGTTTTGCACAACGCGTAACAAGATTTTTTTTTTTTAATGCAACAATGATTTTGCTGACTGTGAAAATTTTAATTCCAAGAGAGATTGTGGTAAACAGTTTAAATAAAAATATGGAAAAAGTCTACATTTAATTAAAGGCAGTAAATATTGGAACTCCAATAAATAATTTATAAGTAAAACAGAAAGCATGGCGAATGCCAAACAGTGGCTGCCAAAGAAGGTGGAAAACCACACAGTTTGTTTTTTGTTTCAGATTATATATATGTGTATATGTGTATATATCTGTAGGAATATATACATTTTAACCACTTCAATACAGGGCACTTAAAGAGGAAGTAAACCCTTCCAAACAACTTGGACCTATAGGTAAGCCTAGATTAAGGCTTACCTGTAGGTCCAAGCAATATCTCCTAAACCTATATGGTTTAGGAGATATTTGCCCGAAAATGGGCACCGCTGTCTACGGCGCATGCGCCGTAGACAGCGGCGCGCAGGCGCACTAAATGTGGCAAATCCAAGAATGGATTTGCCAAATTTGTCGACTCCCGTGCGCATGTGCGGGAGTGACGTCATCGCGGCTTCGCCGTATGACAGCGGCGGAGCTGCGAGGCGCGACTCCCGTGCGCATGCGCGGGAGTGACGTCATCGCGGTTGCGCCGCTGTGATTCGTCGGAGCTGCGAGACGCCACAAGCAACATGGATGCGGCGGACTGCAGGGGACAGCGGCGACTTCGCTGGCTCCTGTGTCAGGTAAGTGACACATAATGAGCTACTATGCGATGCATAGTAGTCCATTATGCTTTACCTTTGCAGGGAAAAAAAGAGGAAGTAAACCCATCAGGGTTTACTTCCTCTTTAAACACCTCCCCGCCCAGACCAATTTTCAGCTTTCAGTACTCTCACCTATTAAATGACAATTACTCTGTCAAGCTACACTGTATACAAACAAAATTGTTATCATTTTTTTTCTAGTGGATATTTTTTAGTGGATATTATTTAGTCTGTGTGAAAGTTATAGAGTCTACAAGTTAGGGTGCAAATCACTGAAAATTTATCACATCTGATCACAACGGATGTACTGAAGGCTTATCTCATTTCTTGAGACACTAACAATCAAGGAAAGTACAAATACCCCCCAAATGACCCCTTTTTGGAAAGTAGACAGTCCAAGGTATTTAGTAAGAGGCATGGTGAGTTTTTTTGAAGTTGTAATTTTTTCCCACAATTCTTGGGAAAATGAAGACTTTTTTTTACATTTTTTATTTTTTTATTTTTTTACACAAACTTATTGTATTGACAGGTTATTTCTTGAACACAGCATGCGCATACTTGCAACAACACCCAAAAATACATTCTGCTACTCCTGAGTATGCCGATACCACATGTGGGAGACTTTTACGCAGCCTGGCCACATACAGAGGCCTAACATCCAAGTAGCACCTCCAGGCATTCTAGTAGCAAAATTACACATATAATTTCATGATGACCTAGCTCATTTTTGAAGGCCCTGGAGCACCAGGACAATGGAAAGGCCCAAAAAATGACCCCATTTTGGAAAGCAAACACCCCAACATATAATCTATGAGGCATAATGAGTCTTTTGAATGGTTCATTTTTTTTTCCAGACGTTTTTGAAAAACATGGGAAAAAAATTAAAATGCATTGTTTTTTTTTACACAAAGTTGTCCATTTATAAGATATTTCCAACACATAGCATGTACATAGCATAAATGACACCCCAAAATACATTCCATAACTCCTCCTGAGTATGGCGATACCACATGTGTGAGACTTTTACACAGCCTGGCCACATACAGAGGCCTAACATCCAAATAGCACCTCCAATCGTCCTAGGAGCATAAATTACACATATAATTTCCTGACTACCAATCAAATTTTTGAAGGCCCTTCTTATTTCTAACACATAACATGTACATACCAAATAACAAAAGATTACCTGTGGTTTTAGTAGTGTAGTGGTTCACAGAAGTGAGCATCAGTCCAGGCAGCAGGCAGGGATGTGGTCAACGACAGCAAAAGCAATCGTCCAGGCAGCAGGCAGGAATACTGTCCATAGTTAGTTCAGGCAGGGATACTGTCAGCACAGCCAAAGCATTGGTCCAGGTAGAAGGCAGAGATGTCCAGGCAGAAATACTGTCTATAGTCAGTAGAGGCAGCAGGCAGAGATATGGTCAACACAGCCAAATTATTGGTCCAGGCAGCAGAAAGAAACACAGTCCATAAAGTCCTGGGTCATTACAGGCAGCGATATGGTCAGCACAGCCAAAGTAGTTGTCCAGGCAGCAAGAAGGGCCATCAAGCTTAGGGCTAGGGGGACAGGGGTAGAGGCTTCTCCCACCCAAATCTCTTTGAAGCTTCCAGGCAACCAGACCCTGTTCTGGGAGCACAGAAAACCAAAAACTGATTTTCTCTACTCAGAATGCTATTCTGAAGCCCCTCACATATGTGAGACCCCTGTGTACTGAAGTAGAAGGGCAAAAGATCAGTCCAAGTGGCAGGCAAAAACATGGACGATTTAACAGGCGAAGGTCAATGCACGTGGAAATCAGAAACGTGGTTAAAAAGGCAGGCAAAGGCATTGCGGTAAACAGGCTGAGGTCGTTGCACGTGGCAGTCAGAAACATTGTTAAAACGGTGTGCAAAGGCATCATCGGTAAACAGGCTGAAGTTGGTGCATGTGGCAGTCAGAAACGTGGTTTTAAAATGACAGGCAAAGACATTGTCGGTAAACAGGCCAGGTTCAGTTAACATAGAAGGTAGAAACATGGTGGCAGGCAAATGATGCACACAGGTAATTGAAATGGGGAAATGGCAGTCTGTTACTAATAAGGGGAACTAATATCTGATGGATGTGTGATAATTTTTGAAACAATCACCGATACACAGGCCAAGTTGGGGGGGACATTGGGGACAATAATAACTTGTATCTCTTCTAGCTCCTCCACTTGAGCATACATGACATCTCTTTTGGCGTCTTCTTCCGGATTCTGTGGGGGGAATGTTATAGGGAAAATGTTTCTCATGAAGTCGACTCACACTGTCAGAGCGAATGCTTCCTGGGGCGGGTCCTTGCTGGTAAATAATCGCAGTGATAATGTTTTCAATATATTTGAGGTAGCTGATGGGTTGGTTTTGGGGTGATTTTTGATAGCAGACAAATGAATCGAACATGGCCATATGAAACAGATGAAATGTGACTTTTTTTTATACCAATAATTGGACTTGAGGGTTGGCAAATATGGTTGCAGCATCTGATCATTTAAATCCACCCCCCCCATATAAAGATTGTAATCATTGACACATTCAGGCTTAACTACGGGCCCACGTCTTCTCTGAACTTCCACCAAGGTGTCATTGTGAATGGTAGTCATCATGTGAACATCCTTCTTGTCCCGCCACTTCATGGCCAACACCTCCTCATTCCTCATGAATGCGGCTTCCCCCTTTTGTAGCCATTTTGATAATAAATTCTGTGGGAAGCCCTTCCTATTTTTTCAGAAGATACCGCAGGCCAGGGTTTTTTCATGATACAGGTGATGGAAAAGGGGCAAGCTGCTGTAGTAATTATCTATATATAAGTGGTAACCTTTTTTGAACAGGGGGTATGCAAGGTCCCACACAATTTTACCACTGGTTCCTATATATGTGGGTCTGGAGCTGGGAGTCTTTTCCCTCATAAATACGAAATGAGTACATGTATCCAGTGGCTCAGTCACATAATTTATTAAATTTCACACCGTACCTGGCTCTCTTACTTGGGATATACTGCTTCATATGCAGCCGGCCAGTAAAGTGGATAAGGGATTAGTCTAAACAAATATTTTGGTCGGGGATAAAGAAAATCATTTGGTAAAATAATTTATTAGGGGGCGAAGCTTATATAATTTGTCATAGTTGGGATGATCTTGGGGAGGGCACTGCGAATTGTCATTGAAGTGTAGGAAGCGCATAATCATATTGTACCGTGACCTGGACATAACAGAAGAATATATGGACATGTGGTGGATGGGGTGGGTGGACCAGTAGGCATGCACTTAGTTTTTCTTTGTAAGCCCCATATTAAAAGTAAGGCCCAAAAACAATTTGAATTTGTCTAGTGTTAGACGTCATCATTGGAACATACGGGCGTAGGACGAACTGGGGTTGGCAGCAATAAATTGCTCTGCATAGAGATTTGTTTGGTCCACCATGTACAAATCTTCGAGAAAAGAAATAGAAATAGTCCAAATGTGCAAAATTTGAAGTGTTGGGCTGCACACCTGGCTGTGCAGTGAAAGGGGGGTTTGTAGCGGATCCTGAGTTGGCAGGCAAACATAAAGGGTTTGCCAGGGCATCGAGAAGGTAGGACTGGGCCTGGATTCTTTGGGCTCGATGTGCAATTCCAGTACTTGTACTGGGGTCCTCTTCTTGGGTTCTGGCGCTGCTGGTGGTAGGCAGGTGTTCTGATCTTTGTCCTGATCTAGGTCCTGATTGCCTTACTCTTTTAGGAGGGGCGGTTTCCTCTGCTGACTCAGACTCCGATCCACTACCCTCCACTGGCTCGTATTTCGAACCAGAATTGGATAATGAGAGCTCCCCGCTGCTCTCATCATCCGACATGGTGAGGATGTTATATACCTCCTCAGCTGTGTAAACTCTTCGGGACATGATGGTGGTACTTTTGGCGGGCTTGTGTGACAGAACTGGTGGTGGTACTGACAGCTCACTGATGGCGGGCCTGTGTGATGGTACTGACAGGTTACTGATGGCCTGTGTGATGGTACTTATGGTGGGACTGTGAAGCGATAGTGATGTCGGGCCTGTGTGACAGATGGGCTGTCAGATCCAGATGGTTCTGATGGCGGCACTGATAGCGGTACTTTTAGTGGTACAGATGGTGGCCTGTATGACAGATAGGCTGTCAGATCGAGATGGTACTGATGGCGGTACCGATGGCGGGCTTTGTGACAGATGGGCTGTCAGATTCAGATGGTACTGATGGTGTTGCTGATGGTGGTGGCGGTACTGATGGCGGGGCTTATGGCGGTGGCTGTGCTGATGGCAGTACCGATGGCGGTACTGATGGTGGTGGCTGTGCTGATGGTGGTACCGATCACCGGGGGGCATGCAATGGCATTGCATCCTGCAGGGCATCATATGACGTGATGTCAGGATTATCAAACCACTTTGCAGCTGTCTTTTTGTAATAGGGCATGCAGCAAGTGGTTAAAGTAAATCTAGGACAAACGAAAGGTATCATTTTGGATAGAGCTGGGAATAGCTAAATCCTGTTAGGTTTCTGTTGCTATCACAAAACTCCAGCTCAATAGCAGTGTTTTAATTTCCATAAGTACAGAACACAAAATGAAAATTCTTTACTGTACCATACTAAACAATGATGTATAGTGCGTCATTCGGATGGGGAGAGCAGGTCGTAAGTAGTGATGGCCGAACGGTTCGCCCGGCGGTCGTTTCGCGGCGAATTTCCGACTTTCGCCGTCCGCGGGTTCGAACGCCTTTTTCCGTCGTTCGCCCCGGCGGACTTACGTGTTTAATGTATACAAGAACTTTAACCTTTCGTGACACGTTTATCATGTGTTACAGGACAACCAATTGAGACATGACAGCTCATGGACACTTGGACATTCCCCCTAACCTATAAATACACCCGATCCGGTGGCCATTTTACATTCTTTCTTCTGTCACTGTAGGGAAAGGATCCTGTGTGGAGTAGGGACAGAGAAAACGCTAGCTATTTGGTACACAAAAGTTCTTTTCAGGACTGGTATAGGTGTTAGGTCAGCAGCCTGAGTTTCTTTTGTCAGTTTAGATAAAGGGACAGAGCGCTGTATGCTGCTATTTTAGGGACAGCTCAGCCAGATTAGTCTTTCTTCATCATCATCATCATCATCATCATTAGCTGTTACTATCAGGTCCACAAAAGAGCTGTTCCAGCTAATCGTTCCAGCCTACTCTTTTTTGCCAATTTGTATAGGGACAGGCAGGAAGCAGTGTGTCAGGCAGTGAGGATAATTTTAAAGACTTGCTGTTACTATTAGTTCCACAAAGGTTCTTTTCAGGACTGGTATCAGTGGTACGGTAATAGGCTTGTACACGTATAATATTCTTTCTTCCAAATATAGAAAGAATATTATACTTGACTGCTGCCCTTCTGCTGCAGTCTGCTAATCATTCACAACTCACTTGTTCCACAAAGCTCTTTATCAGGACTGGTAACTTGGTCTGTCTAGGGTGCTACGGTACATAGGCTTGGGTGCGGTACAGTCTGCTGTTCTGTAAGGACCGCTATCGGTCCACAATACATAGGGTTGCCGTGCACTACTGCTGACCGCTGCCCTATACTGCAGCAGTCCTTCATTGGTATAGGGACTGACGTACAGTCTGCTAATCACTAACACACAACCTGCTTGGTCCACAAAAGTTCTTATAAGGACTGGTAACTTGGTATAGGGTGCTACGGTACATAGGCCTGAGTGCGTTACAGTCTGCTGTTCTGTAAGGACCGCTATCGGTCCACAATACATAGGGTTGCCGTGCACTACTGCTGACCGCTGCCCTATACTGCAGCAGTCCTTCAGCGGTATAGGGACTGACGCACAGTCTGCTAAACACTAACACACAACCTGCTTGGTCCACAAAAGTTTTTATAAGGACTGGTAACTTGGTATAGGGTGCTACGGTACATAGGCCTGAGTGCAGTACAGTCTGCTGTTCTGTAAGGACCGCTATCGGTCCACAATACATAGGGTTGCCGTGCACTACTGCTGACCGCTGCCCTATACTGCAGCAGTCCTTCATTGGTATAGGGACTGACGTACAGTCTGCTAATCACTAACACACAACCTGCTTGGTCCACAAAAGTTCTTATAAGGACTGGTAACTTGGTATAGGGTGCTACGGTACATAGGCCTGAGTGCGTTACAGTCTGCTGTTCTGTAAGGACCGCTATCGGTCCACAATACATAGGGTTGCCGTGCACTACTGCTGACCGCTGCCCTATACTGCAGCAGTCCTTCATTGGTATAGGGACTGACGTACAGTCTGCTAATCACTAACACACAACCTGCTTGTTCCACAAAAGTTCTTATAAGGACTGGTAACTTGGTATAGGGTGCTACGGTACATAGGCTTGAGTGCGGTACAGTCTGCTGTTCTGTAAGGACCGCTATCGGTCCACAATAGATAGGGTTGACGTGCACCACTGCTGACCGCTGCCCTATACTGCAGCAGTCCTTCAGCGGTATAGGGACTGACGTACAGTCTGCTAAACACTAATACACAACCTGCTTGGTCCACAAAAGTTCTTATAAGGACTGGTAACTTGGTATAGGGTGCTACGGTACATAGGCTTGAGTGCGGTACAGTCTGCTGTTCTGTAAGGACCGCTATCGGTCCACAATAGATAGGGTTGACGTGCACCACTGCTGACCGCTGCCCTATACTGCAGCAGTCCTTCAGCGGTATAGGGACTGACGCACAGTCTGCTAAACACTAACACACAACCTGCTTGGTCCACAAAAGTTCTTATAAGGACTGGTAACTTGGTATAGGGTGCTACGGTACATAGGCCTGAGTGCAGTACAGTCTGCTGTTCTGTAAGGACCGCTATCGGTCCACAATACATAGGGTTGCCGTGCACTACTGCTGACCGCTGCCCTATACTGCAGCAGTCCTTCATTGGTATAGGGACTGACGTACAGTCTGCTAATCACTAACACACAACCTGCTTGTTCCACAAAAGTTCTTATAAGGACTGGTAACTTGGTATAGGGTGCTACGGTACATAGGCTTGAGTGCGGTACAGTCTGCTGTTCTGTAAGGACCGCTATCGGTCCACAATAGATAGGGTTGACGTGCACCACTGCTGACCGCTGCCCTATACTGCAGCAGTCCTTCAGCGGTATAGGGACTGACGTACAGTCTGCTAAACACTAATACACAACCTGCTTGGTCCACAAAAGTTCTTATAAGGACTGGTAACTTGGTATAGGGTGCTACGGTACATAGGCTTGAGTGCGGTACAGTCTGCTGTTCTGTAAGGACCGCTATCGGTCCACAATACATAGGGTTGCCGTGCACTACTGCTGACCGCTGCCCTATACTGCAGCAGTCCTTCAGCGGTATAGGGACTGACGCACAGTCTGCTAAACACTAACACACAACCTGCTTGGTCCACAAAAGTTCTTATAAGGACTGGTAACTTGGTATAGGGTGCTACGGTACATAGGCCTGAGTGCAGTACAGTCTGCTGTTCTGTAAGGACCGCTATCGGTCCACAATACATAGGGTTGCCGTGCACTACTGCTGACCGCTGCCCTATACTGCAGCAGTCCTTCATTGGTATAGGGACTGACGTACAGTCTGCTAATCACTAACACACAACCTGCTTGTTCCACAAAAGTTCTTATAAGGACTGGTAACTTGGTATAGGGTGCTACGGTACATAGGCTTGAGTGCGGTACAGTCTGCTGTTCTGTAAGGACCGCTATCGGTCCACAATAGATAGGGTTGACGTGCACCACTGCTGACCGCTGCCCTATACTGCAGCAGTCCTTCAGCGGTATAGGGACTGACGTACAGTCTGCTAAACACTAATACACAACCTGCTTGGTCCACAAAAGTTCTTATAAGGACTGGTAACTTGGTATAGGGTGCTACGGTACATAGGCCTGAGTGCGTTACAGTCTGCTGTTCTGTAAGGACCGCTATCGGTCCACAATACATAGGGTTGCCGTGCACTACTGCTGACCGCTGCCCTATACTGCAGCAGTCCTTCAGCGGTATAGGGACTGACGCACAGTCTGCTAAACACTAACACACAACCTGCTTGGTCCACAAAAGTTCTTATAAGGACTGGTAACTTGGTATAGGGTGCTACGGTACATAGGCCTGAGTGCGTTACAGTCTGCTGTTCTGTAAGGACCGCTATCGGTCCACAATACATAGGGTTGCCGTGCACTACTGCTGACCGCTGCCCTATACTGCAGCAGTCCTTCAGCGGTATAGGGACTGACGCACAGTCTGCTAAACACTAACACACAACCTGCTTGGTCCACAAAAGTTCTTATAAGGACTGGTAACTTGGTATAGGGTGCTACGGTACATAGGCTTGAGTGCGGTACAGTCTGCTGTTCTGTAAGGACCGCTATCGGTCCACAATAGATAGGGTTGACGTGCACCACTGCTGACCGCTGCCCTATACTGCAGCAGTCCTTCAGCGGTATAGGGACTGACGTACAGTCTGCTAAACACTAATACACAACCTGCTTGGTCCACAAAAGTTCTTATAAGGACTGGTAACTTGGTATAGGGTGCTACGGTACATAGGCTTGAGTGCGGTACAGTCTGCTGTTCTGTAAGGACCGCTATAGGTCCACAATAGATAGGGTTGACGTGCACCACTGCTGACCGCTCACCTATACTGCAGCAGTCCTTCAGCGGTATAGGGACTAAGAGTTTTGTCACAGGGTCATTTAAAAAATGACATGCAGAGGAAGAGGCAGGCCCTTCCGCAGGGGTGGTAGGGGTAGGGCAGGAGCAACAGGCTTGAGCCAAAGTGGGAAGTTGCAGAAGGTGCGTTCAATTACTTTAAAGGATGCACCAGACTTGGTTGAGTGGCTCGCTCAGCCTTACTCTTCTGCACCCTCCTCATCCTCTCGATCTGCACCCTCTTCTTCACTCTCTGCTATGTGCACCCCCAAAGACACTACCACCAACAACACGACCACCACCACCACCACCACATACCTTCCGCTTGAGTCACTGGAATTATTTTCCGATCCATATCAAGAGGACATTTCTGATGCGCAGCCACTCTTGGTATTGGATCAGGAAGAGGAGGTAGCAACAAGCGCTACTCAGCAGTCTGACGCCAGTACCCAGATCAGCCCAAGGAGGAGGTTGGTCCCCGGTGTTGCTGCCTACTCTACTTATAGCGGTGGGGAAGGTGACGTTGATGATGACGTGTCTAGTGATGTCACGTGGGTGCCCACAAGAGAGGAAGAGGAGGGGAGTTCAGAGGGAGATATGGACCAGCAGATAGGGAGGAGAAGCAGCAATGACTTACATTGCACAGCAGGGACAAAGCAGACTGCAAATGTATCAGGAGCGAGTCATCGACCATGTACGGTCACATCTGGCGCTCCCAGGACACCGGCACATGGCTCCGCAGTGTGGGCTTTTTTTAACGTGTCCGCTGCTGACAATAGCGTTGCCATCTGCAATCTTTGCAGTCAACGCGTTAGTCGCGGTAAGCCCAATACTCACCTAGGGACGACCGCCTTAAGAAGGCACATGAGCAGCCATCACCGAGCCCAGTGGGAGCAACGGAACACACAAAGCCACACTGCAGGCTCTCACCGTCCAGCCTCGTCTTCTACTTCTCCTTCTCCTCTCTCCTCACAATTGTCCTCCACTCCACCTTCCATCACGCCAAGCTCACATTTTTCTGCAAAAAGGCAGGCTTCCGTGGGCCTAATGTTTGAGCGTAAAAAAATGATGACGCCGGATAACCCTCTTGCCCAACGGTTGGCGGCTGGCTTGTCAGAACTCATAGCCCGCCAACTACTGCCATATAAACTGGTGGACTCGGAGGCCTTTCGCAAATTTGTGGCCATTGGAACACCACAATGGAAGGTCCCAGGAAGGAAGTATTTCTCAGAGAAGGGCATCCCAGAGCTATATGGCCATGTTCAGCGGCAAGTGAATGTATCTCTGGCACACAGTGTCGGTGCCAAGATACATCTGACCACAGACACGTGGTCTAGCAAACACGGGCAGGGAAGGTATATCAGTTTTACTGCCCACTGGGTGAACCTTCTGACGGCCGTCAAGCATGTAACCCGTGGCACCCGTGTAGATTTGGTTTTACCGCCACGGATTGCATGCAGGCCTGACTCTTCTTCTCCTCCTCCTACTCCATCCTCCTCCCTCTCCTCCTCAGCTGCCTCCTCCTTTTCCGCTGCTAGCGTCTCTTCCACTGCACCGCCCAAGCTCCCCAGAACCTATTCCACATGCCAGGTGAGACGTTGCCATGCCGTGCTGCGTCTGTTGTGCCTGGAAGCAAAGAGCCACACTGGCCCGGCACTCCTTTCAGCTTTGCGTTCACAGGCAGATGAGTGGCTAACACCGCTCAATTTGACAGTTGGTAAAGTGGTGTGTGACAACGGTGCCAATCTGCTTAGCGCATTGAAACAGGGCAAAATCACGCACGTGCCGTGCATGGCACACGTCTTAAACTTGGTCGTGCAGCGATTCCTTGTCAAATACCCTGGGGTCCAGGACATCTTGCGGCAGGCAAGGAAAATCTCGGCCCATTTCAGAAGATCTTACACGGCCATGGCTCGCCTTGCTGACATTCAGCGGCGACACCATCTGCCGGTCAGACGTCTTATTTGCGATTGCCCGACGCGATGGAACTCAACCTTCTATATGCTTGATAGGCTGCTCCAGCAGAAACGTGCAGTTAACGTCTACCTGTATGAACTCTGCGAAAGAAACGGTTCTGGGGAGCTGGGTTTTTTTTCACCGCGCCAGTGGCTGCTCATGCGCGACACATGCAGACTTCTGCGGCCATTTGAGGAGATCACCAAACTGGTCAGTCGCAGCCATGGCGCCATCAGTGACATGGTACCTTATGCCTTCTTTCTGGAGCGTGCATTGCGTCGTGTCATTGATCAGGCTGTGGAGGAGCAGGAGCGGGAAGATGAGGAAGTCGCAATGCTGGATGAATTCCCAGGGGGGGCTACTCTATCTGAGACAAGTCAACAACAGGAGTCTGATGAGGAGTCAGAGGAGGATGGTGCCGGGGCGGATGAGCAGGAGCAAGAAGAGCATGCTTTAAACCTTTCTGGGATCCCTGTTGTGCGAGGATGGGGAGAGGAGAATGAAGAGGACGACATTATCCTGGATGATGAGCAGGAGCCAGGCCACCACACCGCTTCCACTTTAGTGCAAATGGGGGCCTTCATGCTCCAGTGTTTTAATAGGGACCCCCGTATAAAAAGCATGAGGGTCAAGGACCAGTACTGGGTGGCAACGTACTTAGACCCCCGGTACAAACACAAAATGGCGGAAATGTTACCGCCGTCGCAGAGGGCTGTCAGAATGCAGCACTTCCAGGCCTTGCTTCGAGAAATGCTGCATTCTGCTTTTGCGTGCGCTGGCAGAGGAGCAATTCCCACTCCCAGAGAAGGATTTGCGGGTACCAATCCAACAGCGCCTGCAAGAAGAGGCCGGTTTGAAGATGTGTTGGTGACTTCGGATATGAGGTCATTCTTTCAGCCGACCCATCGACAGGTGTCATCCGGATCCAGCATCAGGGAACGCCTAGACCGTCAGGTGTCCGACTACATTGGGTTAACGGCCGATGTGGACGCTCTGAGGAGTGATGAACCCCTAGACTACTGGGTGGGCAGGCTTGACCTCTGGCCAGAGCTTGCCCAATTTGCAATCGAACTGTTGGCTTGCCCCTCATCCAGTGTCCTGTCCGAAAGGACGTTCAGCGCAGCAGGGGGGATTGTGACCGATAAGCGTACTCGCCTAGCTCACCACAGTGTTAACTACCTCACATTTCTAAAAATGAATGAGGCATGGATCTCGGAGGAATTCAACACATGTGATCAGTAGACCATGTATATGTCTATAAACAATTTTTGGAATCAAGCACACAGACCTTCTTAATTCATTTGGCTCACTTCCCTGACCCAAAAAAGCACACCGTACTATATGCCCCTACCCTCCTCTTTGAAGAGGTTGAGCGGTGTCATATTTCTACTGGGGCTGCTTATTATGAGGGGTTCCCACCATCCCTGTGCTGTGCTGACTTCCTCCTGGGTGTTCTTATTATGAGGGGCTCCCACCATCCCTGTGCTGTGCTGACTTCCTCCTGGGGGTTCTTATTATGAGGGGATCACACCATCCCTGTGCTGTGCTGACTTCCTCCTGGGGCTGCTTACGGTGCTGCTGTCAGCGCTGTATGTCACGGAGCTGCTGTCAGCGCTGTATGTCACGGAGCTGCTGTCAGCGCTGTATGTCACGGAGCTGCTGTCAGCGCTGTATGTCACGGAGCTGCTGTCAGCGCTGTATGTCACGGAGCTGCTGTCAGCGCTGTATGTCACGGAGCTGCTGTCAGCGCTGTATGTCACGGAGCTGCTGTCAGCGCTGTATGTCACGGAGCTGCTGTCAGCGCTGTATGTCACGGAGCTGCTGTCAGCGCTGTATGTCACGGAGCTGCTGTCAGCGCTGTATGTCACGGTGCTGCTGTCAGCGCTGTATGTCACGGAGCTGCTGTCAGCGCTGTATGTCACGGAGCTGCTGTCAGTGCTGTATGTCACGGAGCTGCTGTCAGCGCTGTATGTCACGGAGCTGCTGTCAGCGCTGTATGTCACGGAGCTGCTGTCAGCGCTGTATGTCACGGTGCTGCTGTCAGCGCTGTATGTCACGGAGCTGCTGTCAGCGCTGTATGTCACGGAGCTGCTGTCAGCGCTGTATGTCACGGAGCTGCTGTCAGCGCTGTATGTCACGGAGCTGCTGTCAGCGCTGTATGTCACGGAGCTGCTGTCAGCGCTGTATGTCACGGTGCTGATGTCAGTGCTCTGTATTACGGTGCTGCTGTCAGTGCTCTGTATCTCCTGCACCCTCTTGTTTGCCTACCCTGGTCCCTGACCTTCCCTCTCCTCCATTGCCTTCATTAGCTCCATAGTCCTGAATTGTCAGAACAATTTCCCAAATAAAAAAAAAATGCTTGTAGTTATCGATCCCAAATTCACCTCATACATGTATTATGCTATTGTCCAGGTGGTGGGACTACGTGCTACCCCCTAATAATTACCCCGTGGCCGCAAATTCGACCTAAAGGTTTGCGAAATTCGCCTCCCATTGAAGTCAATGGAGCCCGCGGCGAACGGTCGTTTTCGCGAACGTTTGTGTCCGTTCGCGTTTCGCGTTCGCGAAACGTCCCGTCGGAAGTTCGTCCATCACTAGTCGTAAGTCCGAGTGGTTGTTAAACCGGTAAGTATGAGGAGTATCTGTATATCAAAAGGAACACCTTAGGAACACCTTATCTAAAAGAAAAATGTTACATTATCCACTTAAGGACCGCCGTATTGCCATTATACGTCATCAGAATGGCACAGAATGGCACAGGCAGGCACAAGCACGTAGATGTACGTGCCTGCCTTCCAGCAGGTGGGGGGTCCGATCGGACCCCCTCCCACTGGATACGGCGGTCCGTTTCCCTCCAGCAGCGATCCGTGATGAGGGGATGACCGTTGGTTTCTGGCCACCCCCTCTGGATCGCTCCTGGCCAATGACGAACTTCCTCCCACTGTGTATTGTTTACACAGGAAGGAGGAAGTGATGTCATTCTCCTCGGGGCGGTCTTTTTGACCGGACTACGAGGAGAAGACTAATAGTAAGTGTGCACCAACACTACACTGACATGTAGGTACACACAGGTACACAAACCCCCCCCGATCCCCCCCCCCCCGATCGCCCCCCGCCCCCCCCCCCCAGTCACAGTGTCACTGATTGCATTGATCATTTCAGTTGTAAAAGTAAAAACTGTCAGGGCAGTTAGTGTTAGGTCCAGGGTTTAACCCCCTAATTGCCCCTAGAGTTAACCCTTTCACCCCCTTTTGCCAGTGTCACTAAGCGATAATTTTTCTGATCGCTGCTTTAGTGTCGCTACTGTCGCTAGGTAGCTAGTTATTTTTTTAGGTTCACCGCCAGGTTTTTATATCGCTAGGTACCCCAATATACTACCCAATAATGGTTTTAACATCCTGATTGCCCCTAGTTAACCCTTTCACCCCCTTTTGCCAGTGTCACTAAGCGATCATTTTTCTGATCGCTGCATCAGTGTCGCTACTGTCGCTAGGTAGCTAGTTATGTTTTTAGGTTCACCGCCAGGTTTTTATAGCGCTAGGTACCCCGATATACTACCCAATAATGGTTTTAACATCCTGATTGCCCCTAGTTAACCCTTTCACCCCCTTTTGCCAGTGTCACTAAGCGATCATTTTTCTGATCGCTGCATCAGTGTCGCTACTGTCGCTAGGTAGCTAGTTATTTTTTTAGGTTCACCGCCAGGTTTTTATATCGCTAGGTACCCCGATATACTACCCAATAATGGTTTTAACATCCTGATTGCCCCTAGTTAACCCTTTCACCCCCTTTTGCCAGTGTCACTAAGCGATAATTTTTCTGATCGCTGCATCAGTGTCGCTACTGTCGCTAGGTAGCTAGTTATTTTTTTAGGTTCACCACCAGGTTTTTATAGCGCTAGGTACCCCGATATACTACCCAATAATGGTTTTAACCCCCTGATTGCCCCTAGTTAACCCTTTCACCAGCGATCACAGTATAAGTGTCACTGGTGACGCTGGTTAGCCAGTTAGTTATTTAGGTTCCCCGTCAGGTTTTTATATAGCGCCAGGGATCCCCATATACTACCTAATAAAAATTTGAACCCCCCTGATTGCCCCTAGTTAACCCTTTCACCACTGATCACCGTATAAGTGTTACGGGTGACTCTGGTTAGTTTGCTTTTTATAGCATCAGGGCACCCACCATTTATTACCCAATAAAGGTTTAACCCCTTGATCACCCGGCGGGTGATATCAATTAGGTTTTAGGGTCAGGGTCTGCGTCGCCCCAGGCAGCGCTAGGTTAGTGCCAGTACCGCTAACACCCACGCGCAAAGCATACACCTCCCGTAGTGGTATAGAATCTGAACAGATCAATATCTGATCTGATCAGATCTATACTAGCGTCCCCAGCAGTTCAGGGTTCCAAAAAAAAACGCATTGTTAGCGGGATCAGCCCAGATACCTGCTAGCACCTGCATTTTGCCCCTCTGCCCAGCCCACCCAAGTGCAGTATCGATCGATCACTGTCACTTACAAAACACTAAACACATAACTGCAGCGATCGCAGAGTCAGGCCTGATCCCTGCGATCGCTAACAGTTTTTTTGGTAGCATTTTATATTTAAATCCGGAAGGCAGTGCTTGGTTTTCGGGGTCCCGTACGTGGCTAGGCTCCCAAAAAGTCCCCCACATGTGGTATCCCCGTACTCGGGAGAAGCAGCAGAATTTATTTTGGGGTGTAATTTGACTTCTGCCCATAGCATGTGTGAGCAATATATCATTTAGTGACAACTTTGTGCAAAAAAAAAAAGTTTGTAATATTCCCGCAACTTTTGGCAAAATATAAAATATTCCATGGACTCAACATGCCTCTCAGTAAATAGCTTGGGGTGTCTACATTTCCAAAATGGGGTCATTTTGGGGGGTTTTGTGCTATTTTGGCATTTTATGGCCTTCGAAACTGTGATAGGTAGTGAGGAGTTAAATCAAAAATTTGCACCCTTAGAAATCCTGAAGGTGGTGATTGGTTTTCGAGGTGCCGTGCGTGACTAGACTCCCAAAAAGTCCCACACATGTGGTATCTCCATACTCGGGAGAAGTAGCGGAATATATTTTGGGGTGCAATTCCACATATAACCATGGCATGTGTGAGCAATATATCATTTAGTGACAACTTTTTGTAATTTTTATTTTTTTTTTGTCATTATTCAATCCCTTGGGACAAAAAAAAAAAATTCAATGGTCTCAACATGGCCCTCAGCAAATAGCTTGGGGTGTCTACTTTCCAAAATGGGGTCATTTGGGGGGGTTTTGTGCCATCTTGGCATTTTATGGCCTTCAACACTGTGATAGGTAGTGATAGGTAGTGAGGAGTAAAATAAAAAATGTATGCCCTTAGAAATCCTGAAGGCGGTGCTTGGATTTCGGGGTCCCGTACGCGGCTAGGCTCCCAAAAAGTCCCACACATGTGGTATCCCCGTACTCAGGAGAAGCAGCAGAATGTATTTTGGGGTGTCATTTCACATATGCCCATAGCATGTGTGAGCAATATATCATTTAGTGACAACTTTGTGCAAAAAAAAAAAGTTTGTAATATTCCCACAACTTGTGGCAAAATATAAAATATTCCATGGACTCAACATGCCTCTCAGTAAATAGCTTGGGGTGTCTTCTTTCCAAAATGGGGTCATTTTGGGGGGTTTTGTGCTATTTTGGCATTTTATGGCCTTCGAAACTGTGATAGGTAGTGAGGAGTTAAATCAAAAATTTGCACCCTTAGAAATCCTGAAGGTGGTGATTGGTTTTCGGGGTGCCGTGCGCGACTAGACTCCCAAAAAGTCCCACACATGTGGTATCCCCATACTCGGGAGAAGTAGAGGAATATATTTTGGGGTGCAATTCCACATATAACCATGGCATGTGTGAGCAATATATCATTTAGTGACAACTTTTTGTAAATTTTATTTTTTTTTTTTGTCATTATTCAATCCCTTAGGACAAAAAAAAAATATTCAATGGGCTCAACATACCCATCAGCAATTTCCTTGGGGTGTCTACTTTCCAAAATGGGGTCATTTGGGGGGGGGTTTGTACTGCCCTGCCATTTTAGCACCTCAAGAAATGAGATAGGCAGTCATAAATTAAAAGCTGTGTAAATTCCAGAAAATGTACTCTAGTTTGTAGACGCTATAACTTTTGCTCAAACCAAAAAATATATGCTTATTGACATTTTTTTTACTAAAGACATGTGGCTGAATAAATTTTGCCCTCAATGTATGACTAAAATTTAGTTTATTCGATTTTTCTTATAACAAAAAGAAGAAAATATCTTTTTTTTTCAAAATTTTCGCTCTTTTTCCATTTATATCGCAAAAAAAAAAAATCGCAGAGGCAATCAAATACCATCAAAAGAAAGCTCTATTTGTGGGAAGAAAAGGACGCAAATTCAGTTTGGGTGCAATATTGCATGACCGCGCAATTACCAGTTAAAGCAGCGCAGTGCGAAATTGGAAAAAGACCTCTGGTCCTTAAGGTGTTTATTGGCCCGGAGCTGAAGTGGTTATATTAAAATATTATTATCATTCACAGCTATCCGTCTTCCGATAAAACATCCTTAAAGTAGACTTCAAGTTCCACAGCTTTAAATTTCTGTGTACGATACAAAAAATTAGATTTTTGTACTCAATACTTTTCTTGGAGTCCATTGAGGGACACCAAAAAGTCTTAAACCTTCGGGTTACACTGTGACCTACAGTTGAATCGAATTGTGCCTAACAAAAAAAAAAAATTAGCCCAGCTCAGGATTATCCCTCCTACTACCAGCATGCCTCAGTATTGAGGCACTCAGTAACAAACCTGTACTGAGAGCATGATCACAAACACAGAGGGATGGAACATCAATGGAGTCCAAGAAGAGGATTTTCCTATTTTTTTTCTCCTCTATTGAGGGACAGAGGGAGTCTTAAAGCTTTGGGTCATCGAAAGGCAGTTCCACTGAGAGGTGGGCAACACAGAAAAAAACACTAAAAGGCCCAAGAAAATCCAACAGAACCAGGGACTGCCTGCTTAAAGAGCTGCCTAATAGACCTTACACCCTGAAGCCTGGTATAAGGTAAGGACCAAATGTCCACCTTGTAAAACTTAGAAAATGTGAGCAGAAGACCAGAAGAAAAATCATAAATGATGCAAACTTTCACTATATAATTTAATTAAAATGATCTGCATGCCTTAGATTTTATATACTGTATATTACATAACTCCTGTTTGGATACCTTTAAAAGTTTTTATAAAATTTGAGCTATATTTCTTAAAATTTGATTTAGAAGAAACACTAACCTAGAATGTCTTTAACTATCCTACAACTTCCTAAAGACCTAGGTGGTCTCTCAGCCCTGAGTCCTTCTTATGGGTAAAGTTTATACTCAACTGTAAATCAAATGGGTAAAGTTTGGATTGATTGCAAGCAATTCAGGGTTATTATAGATCTCACAAAAAACGTACTTCCATTTGGGATAATAAGGCCCTTCTTGAACTTACTAAACGTCGGGACTTTCAAAAATAGAAGTCGGTAGGTATGCATACTGAACAGTAGCTGTATGAGGCTGACCATTTTAAACCATTCAGCAATTAAAAGGTGATTATAAGTTAAACTACTACTAGATAAGTTGATTGGGTCAGAGGGTATCATTTCTGCCCTGTATACTTACATGCTATATAAATCATTTGAGAGACATTCACTATGCTGTAAAGAGAAATGGGAGGAAGATCTGGGAACGCTATTAGAAGAAATCTGGGCCAAGATTTTCCACAACATGTCAGCAGTCTCTTTACTTTGTCTCGTTACATAGATTAACACCATTTTTTATTCTTCATAGCGCATACCAAAGCCCCACTTTCCTTTTTAAAATAGGATTAACTGAATCTCCAAGTTGCAATAAATGTGGGGACGCTCCAGGGAATTTGGTGGGAATGGAGGTGCTCAACATACTCGAACTCGGAATAAAAAATAACTTTGGTACTTTCTTGCTCTTGTCATTTGAGCTTCTTCAGTTCTTGGCTTGGCTATTTCATTGACAGGTACAAGGGCCCTGTTTTCAGACCACAGAATAATTATGATGAAGGGAGTCTCTAGTGTAACCTCGTCAATAGAAGCCTGTTTTAAAGAACTAAAATTGGTTGTAAACCCATAAAAAAAAACAACTAGCTTATTATGAAATACTTACCTTAGATCGAAGCTGTTGCAGCAGTCCCCTTACACCTGACATGTCTCCCGGAGTTATTTTCGGGTTTGGGTCTCCGGCACTGTGATTGACCAGAGCTGCGCTAATGTCACTCCTGCGCATGCATGCGGGAGCTGCTGGTCACGGCACAAGCCCTTTAGATATGGCACAATCGAGTGTCTCTTCAGTGCGCGTGCGCTGATGACATCCGCGCGAGAATCTATGGTAAATATTAGGGGTGCAATGGATCGTCACCGATCCGTGATCCGAACGGGTCAACCCACTCGGATTGGCACATGCCACGATCCGCGGAGCGCTCCGCGGAGCGCTCCGCGGAGCGCTCCGCGGTCTCGGCCTTAGGAAAGGCCGCAGCTTCGGCTTAGCGCCATCTTTCTACACCCAGGCTGTTTACACTGATCGCTCCGACGTTCTCTGTACTAACCTGTACAGTGGAGGGGAGAGATCCTGAGATGGAAGCAGCCATCCCTCCATACCCTGCAGTACCCAGCAATACCCTGCCAATACTCTGCAGTACCCCAATACTCTGCAATACCCTAATACTCTAGCAATACTCTGCAATACCCCAATACTTTGCAATACCCCAATACTCTGGCAATTCTCTGCAATACCCCAATACTCTGCAATACCCCAATACTCTAGCAATACTCTAGCAATACCCCAATACTCTAGCAATACCCCAATACTCTAGCAATACTCTGCGATACCCTGCCAATACTCTGCAATACCCTGCCAATACCCTGCCAATACTCGGGGATACCCTGCCAATACTCTTGCGATACCCTGCCAATACTCTAGCGATACTCTGCGATACCCTGCCAATACTCTGTGATACTCAGCAATACCCTGCCTGCCAATACTCAGCAATATCCTGCCTGCCAATACTCTGCGATACCCAGCCATACTCTGCGATACCCAGCCGTGCCCAGCCATACTCAGCCGTACCCAGCCATACTCAGCCAATATTACAGTGGGGGAGATTGTGGATATTACAGTGGGGACTATATGGTGGTGGAATTTCCACAGGTTTTTGCAAATTAAATTATTATTTGCTGATCCGAAAAATGATCCGATCCGTGACTCTGATCCGAGGAACGATCCGTGAGTTTTTTGATCCATTGCACCCCTAGTAAATATCTCCTAAACCGTGCAGGTTTAGGAGATATTTACAGTACTTAATGATAAGCCTTATTATATTGTAGGTACAAGTGGTGTAAAAGGATTTACAACCACTTTAACCACTTGCTTACTGGGCACTTAAACCCCCCTCCTGCCCAGACCAATTTTCAGCTTTCAGCGCTGATGCACTTTGAATGACAATTGCGCGGCCATATAACTGTACCCAAATGAAATTTTTATAATTTTTTTCCCACAAATAGAGCTTTCTTTTGGTGGTATTTAATTACAGCTGGGAGTTTTATTTTTTGCTAAACAAACAAAAAAAGATGCAAAAAAAAAAAAAATCATGTTTAATAGTTTATTGTAAAATTTAGTAAACAGGTCATTTTTCTCCTTCATTGAAATGAGGCGGCACTGGTGGGCACTGATAGGCACAGTTAAGGCGGCACTAATAGGCACAGATAAGGTGGCACCGATAGGCACAGATAAGGCAGTACTGATGGGCACAGATAAGGCGGCACTGATGGGCAAAGATGGGCACAGATAAGATGGCACTGATGGGTGGAACTGATGGGTGGCACGGATTTGTGGCACTAAGGGGCACTGATAGGTACCACTGATAGATGGGACTGATGGGCACTGATAGGTGGCTCTGATAGGTGGCACTGCTGGGCACTGCTGGGCACTGGTAGATGACACTGTGGGCACTGATAGGTGGCACTGTGGGTACTGATGGGTGGCACTGTGGGCACTGTTTTATTATTTGGGTGGCACTGGCAGGAGACAGGTGGGCACTGATAAGTTGGCCGTGATCGGGACTGATGTCCCGATCACGGCCGCCGGTGATTGGCTTTTTTGACAGCGCGAGGAGGAAAAATAGCCTATTACCGGCTCTGTTGTGTCACATGATCAGCTGTCATTGGCTGACAGCTGATCACGTGGTAAGGGGTTGGGAATTGACCTCTTGCTCCGATCCATGATTAAGCGAGTCTCATAGACTCGCTGATCACAGAGTGCGCCGCACGCGCCCCTCAGGGGGCGTGCAGGCTGCTCCTGCACGGGACAACGGCTTTTTTGACAGCGCGAGGAGGAAAAATAGCCTATTACCGGCTCTGTTGTGTCACATGATCAGCTGTCATTGGCTGACAGCTGATCACGTGGTAAGGGGTTGGGAATCGACCCCTTTGCTTCGATCCATGATCAGGCGAGTCTCATAGACTCGCTGATCACAGAGTGCGCCGCCACAGGCTACAGCGCGGACCTGCTTTGCCGGGACTACTATTGACGTTGTCCCGGCAAAGCAGGTCCACGCTGTAGCCGTCATTCGGCTATAGCGTGGATCTCAATCGGTTAATAAATTAGTATTAGAGATTCTATACTTCAGTAGGTTGACATGGGTCATAACAGTAGTATTAGGTAAATGTCTCAAAAGTACTGTTCTTTGTATTGCAGATATTTTATTTGTCTCTTTATTTTATACCCATGAATTCTCTTAGTATGTGACCATCAAACAGCTACCAGATGTCTGTGGTATATCGAAATGCTAAGAATTTGTTATGATTGTGCTGTATGTATGTTTGATGGTTTAAAATAACATGGAATACTATTTTTTCAATAAATAAAATCTGATTTAACCACTTGAACCATTTGACTTCCAGAAGGTTTTACCTCCTTTATTGACCAGGACATTTTTCGCTATTTAGTACTGTGCTAACCTAAGTGGCCATTGCGTGGTCATGCAACACGGTACACAAATTCATTTATATAATTTTTTTTCACACAAATAGAGCTTTTAGTGGTATTTGATCACCACTAATTTTTTTTTATTTTATTTTAATATATGATAAAAAAACACGTAAATTAAAAAAATATATATTTTCTCTGTACACTCCGCACTGTGCATTCCCTATTTAACATTACCACATTATGCAAGTCATCTCAGACTATTAAACCACACCCTCTTTAACCCATGCCAAATATTTCGTGCAATTTAAGCCACACCCAGAATTCACCACCCCATACTGCACGCACCGCATTTTTACTATCAATGCTTAGGGCCCACCTTTTATCTTGCACGCAGGCCCACTCATTTCCATTAAGGGGACAGATGCAATTTGACCTAATTGATATAGGTCAAAGCATAAGGGGAGCTGCTAGTGGTGGTGTGTGCATTACAAGGTGTTTTATATTCTCGGAAGAGGAGCACAGATTTAAAACTCTTGAATTTTATGCTAACAAGCATAGTACACTGTATTTGAACTTTATTTGGTTCCCATTCATTTATTGAATTTTTAATTTGATATTTTATTTATCACCATTTATCTGTTGTCCTGTTGTCTATGGATTGATAGCTTGCAACTCTGAATCATTTTGGGTAATCATTGTTCCCAAATAAATTTTATATCTTTTTTATTTTTTTAAGAGATAGGACCTTCTTTTGGTGGTATTTTTTAATTAAGTTTTTTTCTATATAAAAGGAAAAAAATTAAAATAAAAAGTTTTTTTCTTAGGCCGCGTACACACGCAGGGACTGTTCGCTGAAACTTTGTTCGTCAAACAGTTGCCGCAACAGTCCGCTCAAAATTTGCATGAGCGGACTTGCCCACACACGAGCGGACTGTTTCAGCGAACTGTTTGCCAAACAGTTCGCTCAACTTTTGAAATGAACGGACTCGCCCACGTAAGGCGGAGGCAAGTCCGCCCATTTCGCGCGCGTGTACAGGTAGGCGGGGCCCGCGAAGGAGACGTCGCGGGCACCGCCGCCTGGAATGGACTTAAAGGGACACCCAACGCCGAAAAAAATCGGCGTGGGGGTTCCCCCAAAGTCCACAACAGACCCTTGTCCGAGCACGCTACCCGGCCGGCCAGGAAAGGGGGGGCGAGCGAGCGCGCCCCCCCTCCTGAGCCGTACCAGGCCGCGTGCCCTCAACATGGGGGGCCTGGTACTTATATAGTGCCAATGGGGCGGTGTCACATGGTATATGTCACATGGGTTGGTCACATGGGTTGATGTCACATGGGGACTATGACATCGTAAGGGGGCGGGGTCACCATGTGACATCAACCCATGTGACCAACCCATGTGACATATACCATGTGACACCGCCCCATTGGCACTATATAAGTGGCAGCGCAGGGCGGCTCTGGCATTCCGGCCGGAGAGAGCGTCGTGTCAACATCTCCTGGAGAAGAAGAAGAAGAACAAGAAGAAGAAGAACGGAAGGCGGCGACGGCGACAGCGGCGACAGAAGACCGGGCCACCGCCTGCAAAAGAGCTATAAGAAGGCGCGGTGGCCCGGCAGAAGAACGGAAGGCGGCGGCGACAGAAGACCGGGCCACCGCCTGTAAAAGAGCTATAAGAAGGCGCGGTGGCCCGGCAGAAGAACCGAAGAGGGGGACAAGACCCCCGAAGTCGGGAGAAGAGGCCGGCGGCGGGGAGGAAGAAAGCCGGACTCCTCCGCTAGCAAAAGAGCTACACGAAGATAGCGGAGGAGTCCGGCGAGAAGACCCCCGAAGACGGAAGACCCCCGGAGCTGTGCAATAAAATATTTTTATTCCCCCCTTCCCCAAGGCACCCCCCATGTTGAGGGCACGCGGCCTGGTACGGCTCAGGAGGGGGGGCGCGCTCGCTCGCCCCCCTTTCCTGGCCGGCCGGGTAGCGTGCTCGGACAAGGGTCTGTTGTGGACTTTGGGGGGACCCCCACGCCGATTTTTTTCGGCGTTGGGGTTCCCCTTTAAGTCCATTCCAGGCGGCGGAGCCCGCGACGTCTCCGTCGCGGGCCCCGCCTACCTTCACACGCGCTCGAAATGAGCAGACTTTCCTCCGAGCGGGAACAGTTTGCTCATTTCGAAAGTAGCCTACACACGGGCGGACTGTTCGCTCAAACAAAGTTTCAGCGGACAGTTTTTCGGAATTTCCGAAAGACTTTGTCCGTCAAACTGTCCGCTGAAACTGTCCGCTGAAAGCCCACACACGAGCGGACTGTCCGCTGAAACACTGTTCAGCGGACAAAGTTGGGCGAACAGTCCGCCCGTGTGTACGTGGCCTTAGTTTCTGTTATAACATTTTGCAAATAAATAATATTTCCTCATAAATTTAGACCAAAATATATTTTGCTACATTTCTTTGATGAACAAAATAGGTGTATATTATTTTGTCTGGGTTAACGTTATACAGTCTACAAACTATAGTATATATATTTGAAAATATATATATTTGATCAATCCTGATGTACTGACTGCCTATCTCATTTTAGTACCTAAAATGCCAGGACAGTACAAATACTCCCAAAATGACACCTTGGAAAGTAGAGAGCTGAAGTAAAGGTAGACAGACAAATTAGGAAATGAAAGTGTTTGTTAACGAAAAAAAAAGTATCCTGACTCCCTCTTCATTGGTTGACGTCATCGGGAGTGCTTGGCCCTGCCTACTGGAGCTGTCAGCCGGGCAGAGGAGAGAACCAAGGAGTCATGTGAGTGCTGGGAGATACTCTGATATAAGTACAGATCGGCATATTTTTTATAAAGCACAGGCACAGGAAAACATAACATTATGTGACAGAGGGGATGGGAGATTTTTATACTAGTGGTTTAACAACCACAAAAAAATTTCACAAAGCTGACATTTTATTAAAATTTTTATGTATTGGGGGCCCGTATGGACACCCAAGGGCCCTGATTTATGTGTTCCTTTTCTTCTTTTTTTGTGGGGGCTCATGAGCCCTTTCAGGACCCGCTGTGGATTTCCCTTTAAGGGTCATCTTTCTCCGGAGCTCTCTGGGCCATTTCTAACTGTGTCCAGGAAGTGTCAGCAGAGGTAGTCTTTCTCCCTTTCTGCTTACACCTAGCTGCACCGGAAGTCATGTTCATTTCCGATTCCTGTGGCAGTTTGATGACCCGAGAAGTCCTCCCATTGTGTCCGCTTGGCGCCATGACGATGTGACGTCACATGTCACGTTTTGGCTCCATAGAGAGGGCTATTTAAACCTGGCCTGCCATATGATAGGCTGGGAGTTCCATCCTGCATGGTGTTGTCAGGTAAAAAGGCAGTTCTGTGGTTACTTTGTATAAGTATTTGCAGAGCATACCTGTTTGTGTGCCTTTAGGGGCCATACTTTATATAATTCTGTCTATTTTTTACATTGCAAGGTGGATAGGATCTGGTCCAGTTTTGACGCTGTGGGTCTGCTGTGTTTGGGAGCGGGGGTGCTAATCCTCTGCTCCCCTTCCTCCTTTCCCTTTGTTTGTTGTCCTAAATTGTGAGCCAGTGGTTCAATCTGAATGTTTATAGCCCAAAACCTTGAAGAGGTGAGAGACTTCTATACTTTGAAGTTCATGATGTGTCTTTATGCGTTTTTTTGCGTTTTCCCCTTTTTTTCAAAATGTAGTTTATTTCATGGTCTATGCAGCTATAGTAGCACAATAATCCTGAGGGGATTATATATTTGCTATTTCTTTCCTATTAGATCCGGTGGATATTAACCCTTTGAGGATCTTTTGCTCTTTTCCTGAGCTCCCTGATATACAGCCACTCTATGTAACTGATTCATAAGGTGGGCAGGTGTGTTTCCTTTAATGATGACCTGGGTGGGACCCTCACCTGCTTGCATACTTATGTCTTAATGATCTGGAAAGTAGCTTTATTTCACAGTTCACTCAGGCACTATTTTATGTATATTTTTCAGAGACAATTGTAATTAATTATTACCCTCTCTGCGGGTCTCCCTGGCCATATATGAGGGCAGACCGGCATTGTCTGCGATGTGTATCAATGGAAAACATTGTGTGAGGAAGATCAATCCCATTTGGTGTAGATGTTTTTTTTTGGAGGTAAGGGGAGGTTTTAATATCTGGGCCTTGGGAGGGATGGGGTTTTGCTCCTTTTTTTTTTTTTTTCTTCTCTCTCCCCCACTTCATGCACTTGCAATTTTTGATACTATATCATTGTTTTTCATGGTTGTTGTTTTGTTATTTAATAATAATTTGTAACTTTGATGTGTTTTTCTTGTGCATTGATTCTTCTTTTTTCTTTTTATGTATAGTTTAAAGAGTAACATACTTGCTGTTCTGTGATATGAATATCTCTACTCCCTTGTTCCTGAAGAAGCCGATCATGGCGAAACATGTTGAACATACTGGGATGGAACCTCTTTTGGTCTTTAAAGAGAATGTCACCTGCGTTTAGGCAATAGGTGTCAATTATAGACCATAGGGAATTGTATTAAATGTTTGACTATTTTTTATATTTTGTGTAATGTATATGAAATAAATTTGTGTGTATATATATATATATATATTAGAACACCTTTTCTTATTTTTCTTCTAATATTTGGTGCCGCAAAAGTCCCTTACCTCCAAACTTTTTGTGTTGACATTTTATGTTCTTTTTCACACAGAGCATAGGCATACTTAGAAATACTCCCCAAAACACATTCTTTCACTCTTCATGAGTATAACAGTACCACATGTGTGAGACTTTTTCACAGCCTTGATTCATAGGGGGGCCAAAATCCATGGAGCAACTTCAGGCTTTCAAGGAGCATAAATTACGTAACACTGTGATTGCTTACTACTGTCATCATGACTGTTGTAATCAATAAATTCCCTAACACTGTTGAATCTGTACTATGTGGTCGCTGTGACAATCAAGAATGCAGCTTATGTTTACCACTACTACTAGTGTGAATGGCCACAGAGATCACATGGTACAAAGCCAATTTCATGTCCCAGAGACACAGCGGTCACCCTAGACAGCATGCAAGATTGGCAGATGTCGGAGGACACTTCCACCTGCATCGACGCCACTCTCACCTGGCCATTTATGTACATGGGCCAAACAGGAAGCGGTTAAAGTGGTATTAAACCAGAAACCAAATATGTTATATATTGCAGAGTACCAATCATTCGATGTGATGTCTGCATTCATTTTATTTTTTATGGCTTTAATCCTTTTGTTTTTACCTGGTGAACCAGCCAGTAACACACCTCCTGTATTAGGGTGCCTACACTCTGGATGATGGAGCAACAGAGACATCTTCGGATGGCAGCATTGTCAGCCCCGGGGGAGGGTGGTGTTAGACTAGCATTGGCCTTCACTGGTTTGCATGATACAGAACTAATACCATGCAATGCGGTTGCCGTAAGTTTCCAAAAGCAGTGCATGTACTACTTTTGGTGCAGTGCAGTGAAATTTCAGTTGAAATCAGACCGCACAGAACTGCATGTGAATTACACAGGAATACACAGCATATTTCTGTGCGATTCCAGGTGTGAAGCGGACTTTTTAGAATAATTTTGTGTGCGGTTTGGGGAATATTTCATTCAGTTCTGGTACACAGTAGAACAGTGCATACAAGCATAGTAAGACAGATTATTTGTAATATTTACCATAGATCGCAGCTTGATTTATGAATCCGGTTCTGTCCTCAATACATGTTGCCTTGTGTGAAGTTTGGTGCAGCTAAACCTTCCTATCCGCCAATAAACTAGGTAAACAGTTTCTGAGGCCTTATTGAAATTAACAGAGTAGGGGGAATATAAAGAAACATACAATAAGAATCCATTAAATATAACAATACACTGTAGTGTCTTTCGTTACTGAAGTTTGGAACAGATACTAGTAGATCCAGTTTTTACCAGCGATGCTAGTTTTGCAGCGTTTTTCTTCGCATGAACTCTTGAAAATGGAGCTTAAAAGTGTTAGCAAATGTATTTATGGTTTCTTTTTTGTTTTTTTCTTTTTTTTGGAACCTGCACGGTAAACCCATAATGTGCTAGTATGTATTGCATACTAGCACATTATGTGAAACTTATATTAGAAGGAAACCCTTCCAGTGGAGAGCTGTCAACGCTGAAAAGGCTTCCATCTTCACCCGGTTTTCCTTCAGGGTTCGCGGACTTCGGCTATGTAAGTGGCCGGAACCACAATGATGTCACTCCATTTAAGGCACAGCGCATGTGCCGGTGATGTAACCGGTTGCATGTACAGTAAATATCTTCTAAATGGTGCATGTTTAATACATATTTACAGTACCTATAGGTACAAATTATGCATGGGAGTTTACCCCCACTTTAAGCTTCCCCAGAATGCTTATTATAGTGAGGAATGGTGGGAGAACGGAAACCGTACAGGTTTAAACACTAATAAACAAGTTCTATTAATTACTGTAGGAATGCACATTTTGACCTCTAGGTGAAGCCCAAGACAAATTTAAGAGATAAACAGCAAACATTATGAACTGTATGCTGGAGGCCTCAATGACAGCACTGCATCAATATAAAAATAACCCTGACCACTTTAAGACCCATTTCACACTGGGGCCACGATCCCATCAGTGCTAAAGGGCTGCTCATTTTAACAGCGATTTAGCGCTGTTTAAGCAGTGCTTTGCGGCCTGCTAGCAGGGCGCTTTTAACCCCAAGGGGTTAAAAGCGCCCGTATTGCGGTGCTTCCGAATCGCTTTTTGGGCACTTTGGAAGCACTGCCCATTCATTTCAATGGGCAGGGAGTTTCGGGAGCACTAAATACAGCACTCTCAAACCGCCCACAGATGCTGCTTGCAGGACGTTTCCTACCTTCCCGCAAGTTCACTGCCCCAGTGTGAAAAGTCACACTGAAATTAATGGGAGGTGGGTTTTCAGGTGCTTTACAGGTGCTATTTCTAGCTCTAAAAAGCCTGAAAACCGCCTCCGCGTGAAAGGGGTCTTATGCATTTTTGACTTGAAAACTGTTTAAAGCTCAGTGGTAATCATGTTTCAGATCTTTGAAAAACTATCAATTGGCTACTAGGACTGCAGGGATCAAAAACCCCCTTGATAAGTAAGGTTTTGAATTCTGTTGAACATACATTTTCTTATTGTTGTGACGTGTGATTACTGTAACTTTTTTTTTTTGACTGGCCAAACTAAAAAAAAAAAAAAAAAAAAAATCTTGAGATGAATTAGGCAAGTATAACATACTTGTAGAGTAGTTCCGTGTTCATCCAAAACATTGCTCAACTGCACCAGTTTTCCCTGCTTCTTTTTTTTTCTGTTAAACCTGAATCACACTTGCTTCTGATGATGGAACATCCTTCTTACTGCCTCCTGCACACTGAAAGTCTATTGTAAAAAGTAGACAATAAAATTCAAAACTGCCTTGGAAGTTTGAATTTAGTGACATAGGAACCAGATGGAGAGAAATTTACACA
Source organism: Lithobates pipiens (assembly GCF_037356315.1). Taxonomy (NCBI): domain Eukaryota; kingdom Metazoa; phylum Chordata; class Amphibia; order Anura; family Ranidae; genus Lithobates; species Lithobates pipiens. The sequence continues at coordinate 306,481,110 of NW_027507748.1, read as the reverse complement.
GTACGGGTTTTATACTCTTCTTTGCTTCCTCGTATTTATGTATAGGGATTAGGGATGAACCGAACACCCCCCCCGGTTCGGTTCGCACCAGAACCTGCGAACGGACCGAAAATTTGCGGGAACTTTAGAACCCCGTTAAAGTCAATGGGACTCGAATGTTTTAAATCAAAAGTGCTAATTTTAAAGGATAATATGCAAGTTATTCTCTTAAAAAGGGTTTTGGGGCCTGGGTCCTGCCCCAGGAGACATGCAATGCAAAAACTGAAAATTGTATACTCACCTTTCCATAATTTTCCTTTCCTGACGCATCCCCATGGCAGCATACACACTGGGTTGTGACTCCGCCCCCACAACCTGACAGGATTGGTTAGCTATAAATTTGAAGGAGAGGCACCCCACTTCATTCTCTGTAACCATCATCGTAAAGAAGGGGTGGGATGTTGTGTGCTGCCAGGGGTGGGATGCATCAGGAAAGGAAAATTATGGAAAGGTGAGTATAAAATTTTCAGTTTTCCTGAAGCATCATGGCAGCACACACTGGTAAATAGATCGTCAGTCGGGTGGGTCAAGTTAAAGTAGTAGTGTTTATTATATAGCTGAAGAATTGGCTTGAACAATGGCTCTTCCAAAATCTACCTTTGAGGACTGAGCCGAATCCACTCTATAGTGGGACATGAAAGTATGACTGGAGGACCAGGTAGCTGCCCTGCAAATTGTCTCTGGAGACACTCTGCAATACACTGCCCAGGAAACTGCCACTGCCCTTGTTGAATGAGCCCTGATGCCTCCGGGTACTGGCAGATTCTGAATTTCATAAGCTTTCTTGATTGTCTTGACCAACCAAGATGCGATGGTGTGGGATGATGTCATCTGGCCTCTTCTCCCCCCCCCCCATAGGGAATTGCTAATAGACTTTCGGTCTTCCTGAAAGAGACTGCCGCTGATAGATAATTTCTAATAGTAGTCTTAACATCCAAAGCGTGTGGTTGACCTTGATTATCTTTAAATGATGGAAGATTGATTTATTGATGGTAATGGAAGGATGATGACACCTTTTGGATTGAATTGGTCTGAGGATTTCAGTACCACCCTGTCTGGGTAAAAGACCATGTATGGTTCTGAAATCATTAACGCTTGTATTTCCAAAACTCTTTTAGCAGAAGTGATAGCTATAAGAAATGCTAGTTTTAAAGTTAAGATCCATAGTGTGATTGAACCAGCTGGATGGAAAGGAGACTCTGATAGGGTTTTCAGGACTATCGATAAACCCCTTGCTGGGAAAGTCTGTCTTCTTGGAGGCCTGATCTTGACACACGCTCTTAGAATTTGTATAAGAAGAGGGTGATTGGCCCACTTGACACCCGTCTTAGCTGAAAAAGCTGAAACCTGTACTTTGAGTGTACTTGAATTGAGCCCTCTGGATAAACCTGCTTGAAGGAATTCCAAAACTTGCAGCACTTCTTGGAGATAAAGGGTCCCAACCATTCTGCTGGGCCATAGACGTGAATTTGTCCCATATTCTGTCATAAGTGACATTAGTCATGTATTTCCTAGCCTGGAGTAATGTTGAAACTACCTCCTGTGAGCAACCTTGCTCTAGGACCCTAATCCTCTCAACATCCAGGCCATCAGATGGCGCTTCTCTGGGGCTGGATGGAGGAACTGACCTTGGTGAAGAAGATCTTGTGATGATGGAAGAGGTAGTGGATCCCCCAGACTGAGCTGTAGCAGAGTCGTAAACCAAGGCCTCCTGGGCCAAAAAGGAATGATCGCTATCACTGATGCTGAAGAGCTCCTGAGATTTGATAGGAACCTCGCAATCAAAGGCATTGGTGGAAATATGTACCCCAATTGGAAGTTAAACTGATGGAGAAGTCAGTCCACTCCCTCCGCAAATGGGTATGCCGCTATCGAGAGGGACCTGTGACACTTTGTGTGTTGAGGGTGTTGCTGCCAGATCAATCAATTTCCATTGTTGTCCATCCGGACTAGAACACTTTTCCCCTTCAAAGATGGGCCAAAGGCTAGGAGAGCCTGGAAGGCTGCTCTGAGCTCTAGGACATTTGATACCAGTTCCCTTGCTTGGAATTGCCATTGTCCTTGAGCTGCCTGGTTCCGATAATGGGCTCCCCAACCTCACTGGCTGGCATCCGAGGTGATCACCTCGGGTTCTAGGTTGACTTTCAGTCCGTGTCTCCTTAGATTGTCTGTATGCATCCACCACCAAATTGACTGCATGGTTTGTGTTGAATAAATGATGATCAACTGGAGCACTGATGTTCCCCTCCACTGGGTAAGGTATGAGTACTGCAATGTCCTCATGTGCCATTGTGCCCATTGGATCATCAGTAGAGTGGCCGACATTGACCCTAGAATGCTCAGACAGATTCTTGCTGGAAGATATCTTTCCGCCATTAGCCTCCTTATCCTCTGTAATAAGAGCCCTATCTTTTCCTGAGGTAGACCGACTCTGTTTAATAACGTGTCTAGTTCCGCCCCAAAGAAAGTCATATTTTGAGTGGGCTGAAGACTGCTCTTCTTCCAATTGATCAACCACCCGAAACTTTGAAGCGTGTTGATCAGTATCGAATTAAATAGTGGGCTATGGCGCTAAAACCCAATATATGTGCAAACTGTGCATAAAGGTATATGTAAATTTGATTTGTATAACAGTGCTACCAAAATTCTTTTAATATATCTAGTATGTTTCCTGACTGTCCGCTAAGAACAGGAGATCGTCGAAATAATGATGGCACCGCAGGCCTTTCTCTCTTAGGAACGCAATGACAGGAAGAAGAGTCTTGGTAAATGTCCTGGGAGCGGAGGAGATACCAAACGGGAGACACTGAAACTGGAAATGTTGATGGTTGACCGAGAATCGCAGATACTTTTGAAAAGCGGGATGTATGGGCACGTGAAGATAAGCATCCAATCTCTTAAGTTTACAGCTAACAAAATTGAAAGCTTCTACTTGAATGCTTCTGTTGAGTCCCTTTAGGTCAGGGGTGCTCATCCTTTTGAAGACTAAAGACTTAAGCGACTTGGTAATTGGTCGCGGGCCACAATGAGTGGCGGTAGAAGGATGACCGTTTCATGTCCACTCTGCCTATGCAGAGCGGACACGGATACAACCCACTCTACTCATTGGGCCCTTGAATCCCATGTGCCCAGATAGAAGGGGACGAATCAGATTGGAGGTAGGTGGGGTGTAAATGGCCAGAAGTATGTTTACATCTGCGGCTCATTAGAGGTGAACGGAGGGTCAGACCGATGGTGTCAATAGGGCCTAAGGGCTGTTTTCACACTGATGGGCTGTGGTTTATCCACACAGAGGGTGCAGACAAGTGCACATGTGGCTTTACTGCAGGTTAGCTGTACTTTGCCATAGACTTGTATTATATCCTGCAGCTGTGGTGCACTTTCTGAAAGCGCACTAAACTTGCAAATAATAACAGAAGTCTACGGCTCAGTGCAGGTAACCCGCAGGTGTTCTGTGCTGCACCTGCGGATCAGTTTGAATGCAACCCAGTAACCACCACAGAACAGATATGCCCATATATACACTTTGATTTAAGTAATAAACTTAACTTTAATAAACCGTTTTCCATCCAGGTATCGCTGGCTGTTGTCCCAGGCAGATCGCTTTTGGTATCACTCCACCTGTGATAGGAGTTGGCGCTATACAGGAAGCATTGGCTTATGCAGCTCTGCAGCCACTTGCTTCCTCTACCAGTGGCTTTTTTTTTTTTAACAGAAGCTCTATCAGTGGATTTATTCATAACACTGATGCTCTGGGATGGCGAATTTGCAACCCACAATCTGGGCTTGGCAACCCGCCATCCCAGAGCAGGAGGTCACGGGTCATACCAGAGTGCTCCGCAGGCCACATGTGACCCCGGGCCACTGGTTGGGCACCCCTGCTTTAGGTCCATAACAAGCCATAAGTCGCCTGTCTTTTTTCTTACCAGGAATAGAGGGGAGTAATACCCCCTTCCTCTTTGGGAAATTGGAACTTCCAATATTGCCCCCTTCATTATTAGCTCTGCCACATACTTGAGCAGTAATCTCCTCTTGATTGGAGATGATGGCAGTCTGGTTGACTGAATTTTTTTTTTTCGTGTTTCTTCTATAAACTTCCATCTGTGACCATACTTTGCTGTGTCCACGCGTCCTTTATGTGTTCCATCCATACCTGTTAGAATTTTGAGTCTGGCTCCCACTCTCCCAGGTAGGATGGGCGCACCCTCAAAAAGACTTCTGTTTTTTCCCTGACAAGGTAGTCTTATGCTGCGTACACACGATCAGACTCCGGCTGACTTTTTTTCCCCAAAACTCTGGCAGACTTATGCCCCATACACACTATCAGTTTTTCTGCTGAGTTTTTCCATCAGGTTTACCAAAACCATATAGTATAAGGGCCTGTCTGATTGCATACAAATGGAAACTCCTAAGGTTTGACCTCATATTATATGGTTTTGGTAAATCTGAAGGAAAAACTCAGCAGAAAAACTGATAGTGTGTAGGGGGCTTTAGAAAGTAGTTTTGACTCAAAAATTGTCTGCCGGACTGCGAGTCCGGCGGACAATCCGGCCGTCTGTGTGCTAGTCTGCCGGACTTTTGAAATTAACGGACTTTCCCACACACAGAGAAAAGTCTGTTCATTTTGAACGTGGCTCCAGGTAGCCGGCACTAGCGAAGGAAGTCAATGTTGCCGCCTTTGGCAGCTGGATTGACACGCAGCTGGCCCCATCGCCTGGTATGGATTTAAAGGGGAAGCCCTACGCTGAAAAAACGGCGTGAGTGTCCCCCCAAGGTCCATATAAGATCCTTATTCGAGCATGCAACCCGGTCAGGAAAGGGGGTGGGGACGAGCAAGCACCCCCCCTCCTGAGCCGTACCAGGCCGCGTGCCCTTAATATGGGGGGTGCTTTGGGGAAGGGGGGCCCTGCAGCCCCTCCACCCCAAAGCACCTTGTCCCCATGTTGATGAGGACAAGGACCCTGGCCGTTGGTTGTCGGGGTCTGTGGGCAGGGAGCTTATTGGAATCCGGGAGCCCCCTTTCATAAGGGGGCCCTCAGATACCGGCCCCACCCTATGTGAATGAGTATGGGGTACAATGTACCCCTACCCATGCACCTGGTGAAAAAAATGTAAATAAAACACAACACAAGGTTTCAAAATCATTTATTGTACAGCTCCAGGGGTCCTCTTCCGTCTTGGGGGGGGGGGGGTCTTCTTGCCGGACTCCTCTATCTTCTGCTAGCTCTTTTACTAACTGAGGAGCCCAGCTTTCTTCTTCGTCGCCTCCTGGGGGTCTTCTTCCGACTTCGGGGGTCTTGTCCCCCTCTTCGGTTCTTCTTGGTGGGCCTCCGCTCTTTTACTAGTGGTGGCCTGGTCTTCTGTCACCGCCGCCTCTTCTTCCGACCTCGGGGGGTCTTGTCCCCCTCTTCGGTTCTTCTTGGTGGGCCTCCGCTCCTTCTTACAGCTCTTTTACTAGCGGTGGCCCGGTCTTCTGTCGTCGCCTTCTCTTTTCTTCTTCTTCCTTGAGATGTCGACTCGACGCTCTCTCTGGCCGCAATGACAGGGACGCGTTGCGCAGTGACTTATATAGGGACAATGGGCGGGGTCACCGGGTGATATCCCCACCCCTTATGATGCCACAGGCCCTGAGGTCACAGGTCAACGCGTCCCTGTCATTGCGGACAGAGAGAGTGTCGAGTCAACATCTCAAGGAAGAAGAGGAAGAAGAAGAAAAGAGAAAAGAGAAGGCGACGACAGAAGACCAGGCCACCGCTAGTAAAAGAGCTGGAAGAAGGAGCGGAGGCCCACCAAGAAGAACCGAAGAGGGGGACAAGACCCCCCGAAGTCGGAAGAAGAGGCGGCGGTGACAGAAGACCGTTTTTTCAGAGTAGGGCTTCCCCTTTAAGTCCATACCAGGTGACGGGGCCAGCGACGCGTCAATATCACCACCGAAGGTGGCAACCTTGACTTCCTTCGCTAGTCTTGGCTACCTGGAGCTGCGTTCAAAATGAACGGACTTTTCTCCGTGTGTGGGCAAGTCTGTTCATTTCAAAAGTACGGCAGACTCCCGCCATAGTCCGGCGGACCTAGTCCGCAGGAAAAGTCCAGTTGTGTGAGGGCAGGTCTGCTCGTTCGGAAAGTCCGGCGGACCTCCACTTCAAAGTCCGGCGGTTTGTCCAGCGGGGTAAGTCCGCCGGACAGTCTGATCGTGTGTACGCGCCATTAGACTTCTGAAGTCTCAAAAAGGATGATTGTGGATTCTTCCAATTCCTTTTGAATTCTCTACCTGGTCTATATGTCTTTGCCTCCCTGTATCTCTCCGGGAGATTGCGTTTGAAGGTAGGACCCTTCTGTGGTTTGGGACGCCGGTCAGAAGGAATCAGGCCAACTTTCCACCTGTTACTTTGGAGATTGACAAATCTAACTTTGATCCAAAGAGGTTAACTCCATCATAAAGGATCTTGCACCAGTTAGACTTTGATGCAGCATCCGCCACCCATGGCTTGAGTCATAGAGCTCTTCTGGCCGTAACTGATGCCAGCATAGCCCTGGCAGAGGAACAAATTACATCCACTGCAGCTTCTGCCACAAAATCACCTGCCAGTTTCAATTCTTGAATAGAACTGATTATCTTCTCCTGGTCATCCCCCTCATGAACAGATTTTTCTATATTGGCAGACCAACCAGAAATCTATTTTCCTACTGCGGCTGATACTATCACAGGTTTACATGCGCCACCTGCTGTGCAATATGCTTTTTTCATGTCTTTATCAATTTTTCAATCCAACACGTCCCGGAAAGTTACTGCATCCTCTATGAGTAAAGTAACATGCCTTGCAAGTCGCATCAAGGAAGCATCGACCACCAGTGGTTGGGATAGCAAATTCACCTTTTTGTTCTTTCAAAGGATACAGTTTAGTAAATCTATTATTCAGATTAGCTCTCTTGTACATTCTCTCCCACTCATCCTTGATGAGATCTTCCAGTTCTTTGATAAAGTGAAAGGACTCTGGTTCCCTCTTTAGATTAGGGAAGTACTTCCGAACCTTGCAAGGGGTCTCTTTCGCCTCCTCCCATCCTGTGGCTTCCTTCACTGACTTTATGAAGGGCTCCACTAGAGTAAAGTCAAATACAGTAGTGGTCTCTGCATCAATATTGTCGGAATCTGAATCCGAATCTATGATTCTGAGATACAGAAGATGTGCTCGGGCTGGCCTTGTCTTGTTCAGGAAGTGATGTCTCCAAGAAAGTCTCCCCTACAGACTCTCTGATGAGGTCAGTCACCTCTCTTACATCAGATTCCTTTTCTCTGGTTGCCTCATTGAAGCATGGCTGGCAGGCCAATTTGTCTGGCAAAGATGGAGCTCCGCAGACCCAGCAAGCGTTTGCTGCAGGGCGGGTGTGATAGCTCCTTTCGTGACGGGGAGAAGGTGACCTTCTATATGAGCGACTCTGGTTTGAGTGACTATGAGAGTAGCGAGATGAAGATTTTGAGCGACTTCTTTTAGATCTCCCATGACTCGAAGTATGACTGGAGCATCCGTGATGCTTGGAATTGGTAGATTTAGACCTGGAAGGGCTACCAGAAATCACATGATTATCGAATATGCAGTTTTTTTCTCTCCTTCATACCTACCATGAATGCTGGCACCTCTTACCTCATATGATGAGGATGGTCTGCTTGGGCAGTGGCTTCCATGCAAACAGTGCACCAGAAGACAGTATCTAGAAAGCATACAGTATAGGATTGAGCAAGTAGTCACAGACCTAAAAAGATCACTTATTAACACAAGCAAAAGAGATGTGGACTTACCTGAGTCTGAAGGCAGAAAACCCGCCAAGGAAAATCCTTTTGTAATATGCCTGTATAACCATCAGCAAACACTGACAGATTGCAAAGCCTTTTAAATTCCCCTCCTCTGTCGTGCTGGAAATTACATCATCGCACATGTGCAGTAGTGCTGTGTAGTCCCGGGCGCCATCTTGGAGAAGGGAAAAAGTTCCAGTAGTATAACCTCACTTCCCCCAGCACCTGTGCAGAGAGCTGATGGGGACACTGCAGCCATCTTGGAGACTCCCCTTGCCTGTGGAACTATAGAGACCAGCAGAACTTTAAAACACACAAAAATGAAAAGAAATGACACACTTACAGGAGTGGAGACCGGTAGAAAGCCACTGCGATGTGTTTTTTTTTAAGCTTCTTTAAAGGGGCTCTCTCCATAAAGACTCCTTTAGAGGCTGAACAGGAGAGACTTGCAGCCAGGAGAGGCTAACCTCGTGGGGCAAATACGGTAAGGGTGCAGAGTATTGTCTTTCCAATCTTGTCGGATGAGGGAAAAAAGAGAATTAAGTGGGGTGCCTCTCCTTCAAATTTATAGCTAACCAATCCTGTCAGGTTGTGGGGGTATTCACAACCCAGTGTGTGCTGCCATGATGCGTCAGGAAAAAAAGTTTTAAAAACTACAGTTTTTTTAGGAGCACTGATTTTAATTACGCTTAAAGTGAAATATTCCTTTAAATATCTCAAAATGTATAGCTAACCAATCCTGTCAGGTTGTTGGAGTGGAGTCACAACCCAGTGTGTGTGCTGCCATGATGCTTTGGAAAAAAGTTTTTTTAAAACTGATGTTTTTTCAGGAGCACTGATTTTCATGTCACTTAAAGTGAAAAAAGTGAAATATTCCTTTAAATATCTTGCCTGGGGGGTGCCTATAGTATGCTTGTGAAGTGGCACATCATTTAAAACTGCTTGCGGTTTTAATGTAATGTCTGGTCCCGGCAATATGGATGAAAATCATTGAGAAAAATGGCATGGCCCCCCCCCCCCCTGCCCATTACCAGCCCCTTTGGGTCTTGTATGGATATTAAGGGGAACCCTGTACCCAAATTAAAAAAAGGCCCTATGTACTCAGAACAGCAGTATACAGGCGGTGCAAACAAGACAGGGACTGTGTAGATTTGTTGTTAAGTACAATCTGTTTGTAATTTTTAACTGGTACATTTTTAAAGTGTAGCCCCAGTCAAAAAATCTATTTTTAAGCTTTTTGGAAAATATAGGGAAGGGTTATCACCCCTTTAACATTTTTTTTTTGCTGTCTGTGCACCTCTTCAGAAGATTTCACCTCACTTTCTCTCCCAATGACAAATGTTTTTGGAAAATGTGTTTTTTTTTGTAAAACAAGGATTGGGATAAAACATCAGTGGAGAGGAGGCACGTTTTTCCCATAGCAACTCTTACAGGAGAGAATTTCCCTTCCTAGGGTTAGATTTCATCTCACTTCCTGTTGTCTCCTTCCGTTTGCAAGTAGGAGACGTTTGTAAGTTTGATGTTTGAAAGTAGGGGCCTGCCCTATATGCTCTGCAAAAATTTAGGCCTAAGGTGCTGGTATTGCCACAACACTGTAAGACCTCACAGTTACTCTTGGTGGGTGCTGGAACGGGCCCTGCTGTGAAATATTATATCAAGAATTGTAATTACATCCCCCTGTTAAACAGGGGCTGGAAATTGGACCCTAGGCACTGGTGCCACAACACTGCAACCCCTCACAGATACTCTAATTGGAGCGCAGGAATGAGCCCTGCTGCAAAGTATTGCATCAAAAATTGTAATTGCACGCCCCTGTTAAAAAGGGGCTGAAAAATTGGGCCTTAGCCACTGGTGGCGGCGCCCAGAACCAAAAAAATTTCTTACAAGCTATCAGCATGATCATTTAGGAGGAAGAGGATAGTCACTCAGCATAACAGGATAGTCACTCAGCATCAGCATAGGCAGTCTTGAAGGGATCTGACATTTAAAAAAAAAATTATTCAGTTACATCAGCATCAGGTGCTTGGTAGCTGGTGGTGATCCAAGACTGATTTATTTTTATGAAGGTCAGTCAATCAACCGAGTCGATGGACAGACGCACCCTGTGATCGGTTAAAAAGCCTCCAGCAGCACTGAATGTGCATTCTGAAATAACGCTGGATGCAGGACAGGCCAGTAGCTCAATTGCATATTGTGCAAGCTCTGGCCAGTGATCCATCCTCAAGACCCAGTAACCCAGAAGATTTTCGGTGGGAAAGGTGTCCAAGCCTGATCTTGCCCCTAGGTATTCCTGCATCATGTAAATCAGATGCTGGCGATGGTTGCTGGAACTGATCATACCTTGGGGCTTGTACAGGACGCCGTGGCTGGGTCCTGGAAGGACGCTATATTTCCCCTCTGTTTGGGTTGTGGGCTCTTTAAGGGAATAAAAATTGATTAACCCACCTGTTAAGGAAGTGTCTTTAAAAAAACAAGACAGGAAGTGGTAGATGTGTGTGGAGAAGACATGGTGGATGGTGTTTATTTTGGATTGCAGCAACTGAAGTGGACAGCAGTGTCCTGTTTGGAAGGCTCCTGGCAGGGGAAACTACCTGCCATCAAGATCAAGCTCTGTTTTGATAAAGACAGCTATTCTGGACTTTGCAAGTCGGTGAGACTACAGACCTTTTTCCTTTTGTTTTTTGACTTTTTTTGACTTTTTGGGTTCTTTCAGATGATTGATTGCATTCATTAGGCATTCGAAAGCTGTGCACATTGGTCTTTGGTTTTGACCTTTCCAAAGTTATAATTGAGAGATCTGAGGAGCTTTTCATTATCAAACATCTGTCCGTTTTATGATTGGTGTTTTTTATGTGTTTGAGATCCTGCAGGGATCAGATGTCTGTGTTCATTTTTTACATTTAATAAATGACATTTTAAAGTCTTTTTCACATCAATCTACTAGTCCCTTTGATGCGCTGTTTTTGATCGTTTTTTCTGCTGCATCCATTTTTTGCCAAGTCCATAATGGGTTAACAGCCGCACATTGAGACCATCTACAGGACATTTATTTAAATAAACAAACATCCCACGAGATAGTCAAACGCTCTTAAAGAGACCCTTCATTTGTGCGCCAACTTTATATTGTTTTGTTTTACGTTGTATGTTTTGGACTCTGGTTGGCTGCCAATGAATAGACTGATCGACGGCTTGATTATGTCCTACAAGTTGATATAAGGAAATAAATCACAGACTCTATGATTAAGCTTGTGTAATATTCCATTTCACAACAAAGACAGTCACCAATCTTATGGACTTTACATGATCGTTTTTTTGTTTTTTATGATAATTGTCATGTGGAAGCTCTGATGTTTTTATGTGTATATACATATAATTAATAGTATTACTTATAGTATTGGTTTTTTTTTAAACAGATTCATGTTCCATTCCACACCATTTTTATTCTCAGTTGTTTCCTTTTTCTTTTTTCCCCCTTTTTTTCCCACCCCCCTCCTTGTGCCCCCTCCCCCTTTTTTTTTTTTTTCAATGGATCGCATTAATCGTTTACAATCTATATTTAACAAATTAGAAGAGACAAGGGCAGACAGTACTATTGACGTGACATCTAAGTCCAGTTCCCCGAATAAGGACCTTCCACATACTGAAGCATTTGAAATACAAATGCGTAAGGCCTTTCTAAAACTCCAAGATGCCAAACAATACGAAAACGCACAATGGTGGGATTTAGCGTTTTTACAGAAATACCTGGAACTAGGTATTACCCCTAGGGGTCTCCGGATAAAAAAACAATGTCGTTTTTTAGACGAAGACCTCTCTAAGGAATGGCAAATGATTTCGGAATTTTGCACCACCAAATGGATTAGAATATTAGTGCAACAACGAGAACGTAAACTTAGAAAGGCAGAGGAATCAGTTAAAGCCAAAACTCAGGCTATTCAGGAGTTTAGTACATCCTGTCTCTTTTTGAAATGGATGGAAGTCCAGGACAAAAACATCAGGAAAGATGAGGATGCAATGATTCACACAAAAACCAGTAAATTAGAGAGAGACATTGGCGATTATAGATCAGGCCACATCTTTGAGTGGAAGAAGAGAAACCCCACTCCCACTATGAACCGCATTCAACCACAGACAGGAATGGACCATGTATATACACCTCATAACACCATGGTCCTACACAATAATACTAGGACCAAATCTAAAAACCATAAGACAAGTAAGCCTCACAAAATTAAAAATTCCTCTAATAACACGGGAACCAATAGGACCAGTAGGCCCTATCATTCTAAATTTGAGCACCACAAGGTGGCACGTGGTGCTCCTGACCCCCCCCGAGGCCTAAGCGATTACACAATCACCCATAAGAAGGATGGCGCAGACTGCAACCCCAATATAACAGCCAAACCCCTATTGGTTAGCACTTCGCCTACTGTTGCCCCATCCCCCTCTGGCCTATCTGATCAACCGGATGTTACTGAAAATAGACTACCCATTTTTTCGGTAGTCACATCCAATAAGTATAGCCCTCTGGTGAAAGATTTGGACAAGTACATTAAGGAAGGAGCTCGCCCTAGATCTAGTAACAAGACATGTGCACCCAATGAAAGTAAGGTAAAAGACAGTACTTCAGTGACACCTCCCAATTTTGAGGAAGGTTTTTTAGCCCTGTCTCCAAAGGGAGTCATGTTTACAAAAGAAAAGAGAAAACTAGAAGAGGTTGCAGAGGAGGACGTAAGCTTAAGGCAAAACAAAAAAGAAAGGGTGGAGACATAGTGGAAGAGAGTACCATAAAAATCTTCAACCTTTCCTCACACACCCTCAATCCATATGAATTAGCATTATTGAAGAAAGGTCTAAGCTTTTCGCCATCCACTGGACCAAATAAATTTGGCCTCTTCAAAGATTTAAATAAATTTATTCGATCTCTTACCCTGAAAAGACATTTTGCAAAAACAATTATTAATAACAACAAAAAAGGAGATTCAACACCTGCAATCGATAATATTGATATGAATGTCACCCCTCAGGATGACATTTTGAGAATTCTTGAAGACTTGTGGAGCGAGTGTCATATCTCAAGCCAAACACAATATCCCTTTACAGAACCAGCGATAATTCATACTCATCTGAAACCGGCGTCCACCTTTAACCCAACCCATTCTAAGGGCCCCTTTATTGAGACTTTTTACCAAGTGGTTTATAAAGAATTTATTGAGTTATGCAATACAACCAATAACAAAAAACAAGCTAATCTAAATAAATTTGAACAACAGGCTCTTCAAAACCTTACCACCAACAAGAACATTGTGGTCAAACAAGCCGATAAAGGAGGGAGTCTAGTCGTACAGGACATGGGCGACTACCTTGGCGAAGCCAATCGCCTGTTATCTGATACGACTACATATCAAAAACTTCAAACCGACCCCCTTCCAATTTACCAGCGTGATTTAATTACGTTGGTAGACAAAGCTCAAAAAGATGGGGTGTTAAATCCCCAAGAAAAACGATTCCTCCTCCCCAAAGTCTGCAGCACCCCTTACTTTTATCATCTCCCCAAGGTTCACAAGTCCCTTACTAACCCTCCGGGTAGACCAATAGTGGCCAGTACTAATAGTTTCACTAGCGGCCTTTCGGCCTATATAGATCACATCTTACAGCCATTGGTGGTGCAACTTCCTTCCTATATTAAGGACTCCAGTCAGATGATTGAGGTTATGGAAAACTACAGATGGTCTGACGAATATATGTGGGCCTCTTTAGACGTCAACTCGCTTTATACTTCTATACCCCACGAAGTGGGACTGAATGCAATACAACACTTTTTGAGCATTGATGAAAGCATGAACTCCAAACAGTCTGAATTTTTATTATTGAGCATAGAGTTCTGCTTGAAACATAACTACTTCACCTTTTTAGACCAATTTTTCCTCCAGCGCCAAGGTACAGCCATGGGAGCCAGTTTTGCCCCGGTATATGCGAACCTCACCATGGGCTTTTGGGAGGAACAAAAAATCTGGAGAAACAATCCTTTTGCTGAGTTTATCGTATTTTATGGTCGTTATATAGATGACATTTTGCTCATATGGAGTGGCGGAGTTGAGACTTTTTCCTCCTTCGTCACTTATTGTAACAACAATTCTATGGGTCTATCTTTCACATCGGTCATTGACCAAAACCATCTGGTCTTTTTGGACCTTGTACTTTCTCATAATGAGCATAGTGTCACCACTAGCAACCATATTAAACCCACAGCAGGCAACTCTTACCTTCATTATAAGAGTTGCCATCACCCTGCTTGGAAGAAAAATATTCCTAGCGGTCAGTTCCAAAGGTTACGCAGAAACTGTACCTCAACTGAGGACTATACACAACAAGGCCAGCAGATGGCAAAAAAATTCTTAGAAAAAGAATACCCAGATGATTTAGTTACACAGGCCTTTATGGAACACGCAACCAAGCATTCACCTACGAAAAAACGTCCCAAAAATTCCACTAATGACTATACTACAATTAGGTTTATTTCTACCTTTAACACACAATATAAACATATGTCTAAAATAATTCTTAAACATTACGATATCCTAAAGCTGGATCCGATTTTAGCACCACTCTTTCCGGTCAGACCCCAAATCACTTTTAGACGCTCTCGTACAATCAAAAATATTATTGCTCCCAATAAACTTATAAAATCCAATAGAAAGGATAATAATATATTCCCTGATATTAGGATGTACTTTGATAATAGATGTGGGATTTTTAAATGTCGTAAAAGAGGTTGTTATACTTGTCAGTCCATCCCCAACGGCCAATCCACCATCACTACACCCAAAGGAAAAACCTTTGAGATTAAACAATTCATCACGTGTTCTACTGAATACGTAATATATGTTTTACGTTGTCCCTGTGGCCTCCTTTATGTAGGCCGCACTATGCGGGCCCTACGAGTCAGGGTGGGCGAACATCGCTGCCTGATTAAAGAGGGCTGCATTCAACACAGCGTGCCACGCCATTTTCGCCATTGTCATGATAAAAACTTTAAAGAAATGGAGGTCCTTGCAATTGAGGCTATCCCCAAGGGTACCCTAACGGCCAACGAAAGATTCTCCCACCTTTGTCGCAGGGAGACCTTCTGGATATATCTTATGGGGTCTCTCTCGCCTGATGGCCTCAATGAAGACATTGACATCCTCAGCATAACCTCTTGATATAGGTTACTCAGATATAATCGCTACTCATCGTTCATGACCGCCACCCTACATTTTTTATAGAAAATATCTTTTCATTTTCTTTTTCTTTTTTTTTCTTTTTTTTTTTCTTTTCTTTTTTTTATAAATAAATTTTTTTTTTTTTTTTTTTTTTTTTCATTTCTATTTTATTTTTATTTTCATTTCTTTATTGTATCAATTTTTTTTTTTTTTTTTTCTTCATATTATTATTTTTATGAACGAAGAGTAGCTAATATATTTATTCTAACTATCCTATAGGAAAGGACTTAATAACATATCTAAAATATATCTTTTAAATAATTTGTTTTTTGCCCTTGGTCTCCGCAATTTTTCCCCCCCTTGAGTTTTTTTAACTTACAGTGTCCTTTTATCCATAGCATTCTTCTCCCTTCTGTATATCCTTTAATATCCCCATGGAAACCCACACAGGCACAGGGAGAACATACAAGCTCCAGGCGGGTGGTGGCGTGGTTGGGAATCGAACCAGCGTCCTGCTTGCTGCTGGGTGAGAGTGCTAACCACTACACCACTGTGTCAACCATATGTTTCAATCCACATTTCCTATTAGATGTTTTCTAACAGTTCTTTCACTGACACAGACCCCTGTCTAATAAGGTTTTAACTGCAGGAGGCTTAGTGACACATTAGGGGTTAACCTAAAAGACTTCGACAGTCCCCGCCCCTACACACTACCCGATGCCTTTATCTTTCTGGTTGCTGTATGCCGCTCCAGCTTTGACAAAGCGCAGGAGCGCGAAACATGTAAGCAGGAGAGTCGGCATAGCAACCTTCCCCTTCACAGCCTTCCACGTGACAAGCCTCTCATGTGATCCACAGCCGCTCGGACAAGCGGCACTGCAAGCAGTGCAGCGTTCTCCAAGCTGCCTATGTGTACAGCTGATATCATCTGGTGACTAAGCTTGATCCTTACCACCTAGCGTGCAGCATTACACCTCTGCCTCCAAGCCGAACGCTTCAGATGGAGCTGAAATAAACACCTCCCCCTCGGTCATCAGACTGGACTCATCAGCTCTGCAGCCCATTGAACACCTATGAAGTGAGTGTCCCTAGGAACGTTGTTCCATTCGTTTACACTGACTTTTTGGGTTCTTTCAGATGATTGATTGCATTCATTAGGCATTCGAAAGCTGTGCACATTGGTCTTTGGTTTTGACCTTTCCAAAGTTATAATTGAGAGATCTGAGGAGCTTTTCATTATCAAACATCTGTCCGTTTTATGATTGGTGTTTTTTATGTGTTTGAGATCCTGCAGGGATCAGATGTCTGTGTTCATTTTTTACATTTAATAAATGACATTTTAAAGTCTTTTTCACATCAATCTACTAGTCCCTTTGATGCGCTGTTTTTGATCGTTTTTTTTCCTTTTGTTTTTGGCTGCTGTAAAGCTATTTAAGTTTAATAAACCCTTTGCTGTGTGAAAAGCCTGTGTCCTGCGATCTACCTGGTCCCCCGAACATTACAAGTGGTGCTCGAATGCGGGCAGGACAAAGTAACAGGCGTTTTCTTGCTATTTTTTATTTTTTTTGCATTGGATTTGAACTGACATTTAAAGGGACAGTACAGTGAATTTATGTCCTGGGTTAAAGCTGCACAAATGTTGAAAGCTGAAACAATGGAGGAGCTAACAGCTGTCCTTAGCTAATATACAAGCGCAGACTCGCCATGAGGAAGCTAATCAGCGCTTAGCAACCCAGCTGGAGGTACAAAAAACGCACCACAATGAGTTGGTGGCCCAGTTAGCAGCCCAGCTAGCGACCCAACAAGGGGTTATGCAGGCTCAGATGGCGGCCTTAAAAGAAGCAGTGCAGCAGCTTTCTCAGGGCCGTGAACAAGTGGCCGTTGCCCCTGGCAACCAGGTGACCGTAAGGGCAAGCCATTTTCTGCAGAAATTGTCCCTGAGTGATGATGTAGAGGCGTTTCTGGCTACATTTGAGAGGACGGCAGAGAGAGAAGGGTGGCCCCAGGACCAGTGGGCCGGCTTAATTGCTCCTTTCCTAACCGGAGATCCTCAAAAAGCCTATTTTGACCTTCCACCAGAAGACGCTAAAGATTATCAGAAATTAAAGGCAGAAATACTGGCTCGGTTGGGGGTGACTACGGCTGTCCGGGCCCAACGAGTGCACCAATGGAAGTATCGTCCAGATCGGCCACCGCGGTCTCAAATGCATGACCTGGTGCAACTAGTAAAAAAATGGCTGCAGCCCGAAGTGTTGTCTGGTCCCCAAATTGTGGAGCGGGTCGTGCTGGATCGATACTTAAGGTCACTGCCAGATGACCTTCAACGGTGGGTCAGCCATGGAGACCCCAAAACCGTGAACCGCCTTGTCGAGATGGTAGAACGATATACAGTGGTGGAGGATCTGCTTGGCCCCACCAAGCGTCAAGGGCCCGGTCTGCCACGGCCTTTCCGACCAACTGCCACTCTTCGAAAGGATGTCCCCAGGAGCCCTGGAACCAACACCCCAGAAGGCCAAGAGTCACACCCGTTACCCCCTCAGCGACCTGTTCCTGATCGGAGAGGAGGGGATGTACAATGTTGGCGATGTCATGCCTGGGGCCATACCCGGGCCCACTGCCCATTGCAGGAAGAACCCATGGAATGCGGGGTTCTTCGGAGGGGGTCTTTTTATGCCCATAAAGCGTGTACAACACATCTTGACCTTGGAGAGGGGAAGTTTGAGTGTGAAGTCCAAGTGAACCACCACCCTGCACAGGCTTTGCTGGACTCTGGAAGCATGGTAACCCTGGTTCACCCTAGAGTAATTGGGAAGATCGGTCCGGTAAGCAAAATTTTGCGGGTTGTGTGCATTCATGGGGACACTAGAGAGTACCCTCTCATCTCGGTGTCCATCTCCACAGCATGTGGCACTGATACTCAAGAGGTGGGGGTGGTAAAGAACTTGGTACATGACGTTATCACAGGACGTGACTGTCCGTTATTTGCAAAACTTTGGAGACAAGGAGAACTATCTGAAAGGTCCAGAGACTGGGAAGAAACTAGTCCCTCTGTTCCTGTTGTTGAGTGTAATAACCCTGAGATGCCACATATTCGTAATATGGACCCAGTTGATAAAAACGCCAAGACTTTGGTTAATAATGATGAAAATAGTGCTGATACTGTTAAAGATGTCAATATGTGGGGTTCTCAGACCTACCTGAACACTGAGGGGGGGGGGGGAACCTTCCCCGCTTCAGGTAATGCTGGGGGAAGAGGATGAGGAAATGGCCTCTACCCCTGACTTGCCAGATTTGGGTGTTCCCCAGGGGGCATTTGGTACTGCCCAGATGCAGGACCCCACTTTGGCCAGGGCACGGGAACAGGTTGTAGTAATAAATGGGGAGCCCCAAGAGCCAGGTGCTAATGAGCGGTGGCCACATTTTTCAATATGTAATGAATTGCTTTATCGGGTTACTAAAGTGAGAGAAAATGTGGTAAAACAATTATTGGTACCCCAACAGTATAGACGCAAGGTCCTGGACCTGGCCCATGATGATGTTTTAGGGGGACACCTGGGAGTTGAAAAGACGGAGGCACGGATCGCAGACCGGTTTTACTGGCCAGGCTTGAAAGCAGAGGTAAGGAGATACTGTACCTCTTGTCCCACCTGTCAGTTGACCGCTCCGGCGACCCATTTCCGGAGCCCGTTGGTCCCTCTGCCCATAATTGAGGTCCCATTCGAGAGGATAGCCATGGATATAGTGGGTCCCTTGGTAAAGTCGGCTCGAGGTCATTCTTACATACTGGTGATCCTCGACTATGCCACTCGATTATCCTGAGGCGCTACCCCTGCGGAATACCTCCTCTAAGGCTATTGCATGGGAGTTATTCCAGTTGTTTACACGGACAGGTTTTCCCAAGGAAATTCTCACAAACCAGGGCACCCCGTTTATGTCGAAGGTTATGGCTGATGTATGCAAACTGTTCCGGATTAAACAGCTGCGCACATCGGTCTACCATCCCCAAACAGATGGATTGGTAGAACGTTTTAATAAGACCCTTAAGTCTATGCTCAAGAGAGTGGTACAAATGGATGGGAAAGACTGGGACTGCCTGTTACCAGCTCTCCTGTTTGCTATCCGGGAAGTGCCCCAGGCCTCCACTGGGTTTTTTCGCCCTTTGAATTGGTATATGGGCGGAGACCTCGTGGATTACTGGACTTTGTTAAAGAAGAATGGGAAAGTGAACCAATTCAGCATAAAAGTGTTCTTGAATATGTCTCT
Source organism: Lithobates pipiens (assembly GCF_037356315.1). NCBI lineage: Eukaryota > Metazoa > Chordata > Amphibia > Anura > Ranidae > Lithobates > Lithobates pipiens. The sequence goes on along the minus strand of NW_027507748.1, from coordinate 306,461,814 downwards.
CAAATGCAGGAGAGGATCCGAACTGTGATGCCGCTAGTTAAGGAACATTTACAAAAAGCCCAGGAGGCTCAACGACGGGTCTATAATAGGGCAGCCAAAATTAGGAACTTCCAAGTGGGGGATCGAGTAGCAGTGTTGATTCCCACTGTGGAAAGTAAGTTCTTGGCCAGATGGCAAGGCCCTTTCGAGGTTGTAGAAAAAGTGGGAGAGGTAAATTATAGAGTCCACCAGCCAGGCAAGAGGAAACCTTTCCAGATATATCATGTAAACTTGTTAAAGCCCTGGACAGACAAGGAACCAGTGACCTCCCTGGCTAGTACAAAACTTGAGCCTCGGGTTGGGGTGGAGAGTGTCCAAGTAGCAAACACCCTGTCTAAAACCCAAAGTCAGCAGGCAAAGGAGTTCTTGCAGAGAAATAAAGAGAATTTTTCAGACTTGTCAGGGCTCACTAGTGTCATAGAGCATGATATTGCCACAGAACCAGGAGTCAAAGTTTTTGTCCGGCCCTACCGCATCCCAGAGGCTCAAAGGAAGGCCGTTTCAGAGGAAGTAAAAAAGATGTTAGACCTAGGGATTATTGAGGAATCGCAGAGTGAGTGGTCGAGCCCGATTGTGTTGGTACCGAAGCCCAACGGGACTCTGCGATTTTGCAATGATTTCCGGAAACTTAATGAAGTTTCCCGGTTTGATGCCTACCCCATGCCCCGGGTAGATGAGCTTATCGAGAGACTAGGTCCAGCCAGGTATATCACTACGTTAGACCTTACCAAGGGGTATTGGCAAATACCGTTGACTAAGGCTGCTAGAGAGAAAACTGCTTTTTCTACCCCAGAGGGGAGTTTTCAGTACAAAAGGATGCCTTTTGGATTGCAAACTGCTCCAGCCACGTTCCAGAGAGCAATGGATAGGATTTTACGACCTCACCGGAAGTATGCCTCAGTATACTTGGACGATATAGTCATTTTTAGCAAAGACTGGGAATCACATTTGCCCAAAGTGCAGGCAGTGCTGGACTCTCTTTGGAAGGAGGGGTTTACAATAAACCCTGAAAAATGTTCTTTGGGAATGGAGGAGGTGAAATACCTGGGTTATATCGTGGGTAGAGGGGTAGTGAAACCGCAGGTCAACAAGATAAAGGCTATACAGAATTGGCCCCGCCCCCTCACAAAAAAGCAGGTACGTGCATTCCTGGGCATGGTGGGATACTACAGGAGGTTTGTACCCAACTTTGCCACGTTGGCGGCTCCGTTGACCGATCTGACTAAGGGTCGGAAATCGGTCATGGTGGAGTGGAATGCAGACGCTGAGAAGGCTTTTTTGGAGCTCAAGTCGGCGCTGTGCCAACACCCTGTCCTGGTAGCACCTAATTTTTCAAAAGAGTTTCTTGTCCAGACTGATGCTTCCGATGTAGGATTGGGAGCGGTGTTGTCACAGGTTATTCATGGAGAGGAACACCAATAGTCTTCCTCAGCAGGAAGTTAACACCAGCGGAGAAAAACTATGCCATAATTGAACGAGAGTGTCTGGCCATTAAGTGGGCTCTGGAATCCCTCAGATATTACCTTTTGGGGAGGAAGTTTAGGTTGATTTCTGACCATGCCCCTTTAACATGGCTGAGACAGGGAAAAGGGACTAATGCCAGGGTTACCCGGTGGTTCCTGGCACTCCAGGAATTTAAATTTGTAGTGGAGCATAGGCCCGGGAGACTGCATCAAAATGCAGATGCCCTCTCCCGAGTCCATTGTTTGAGCTCCACTGTTGCCTCCACCTCCTTGGCGTTGGGGCACAGGGGGGGGATATGTACAGGACGCCGTGGCTGGGTCCTGGAAGGATGCTATATTTCCCCTCTGTTTGGGTTGTGGGCTCTTTAAGGGAATAAAAATGGATTAACCCACCTGTTAAGGAAGTGTCTTTAAAAAAAACAAGACAGGAAGTGGTAGATGTGTGTGGAGGAGTGGAGAAGACATGGTGGATGGTGGATGGTGTTTATTTTGGATTGCAGCAACTGAAGTGGACAGCAGTGTCCTGTTTGGAAGGCTCCTGGCAGGGGAAGCTACCTGCCATCAAGATCAAGCTCTGTTTTGATAAAGACAGCTATTCTGGACTTTGCAAGTTGGTGAGACTACAGACCTTTTTCCTTTTGTTTTTGGCTGCTGTAAAGCTATTTAAGTTTAATAAACCCTTTGCTGTGTGAAAAGCCTGTGTCCTGCGATCTACCTGGTCCCCCGAACATTACAGGCTGCAGACATAAAAATTGTCTGAACGCATTGGTCAGACAGACACCTTCTGTGACTGACCGAAGCCTCAGCAACACATTGTCCAGGACCAGGAATTTGTAACCTCCCAGTCTCTGGGAACGCGTTGCACAGACCTTTCTGCAAGGCCTCACGAAGATGTTTCATCCTCTGCTCCCTCTGTGACAGCAAGATAAAGTCCGCAACCTTACCCTTGTAACGTGGATCAAGGAGGGTTGCTAGCCAGTAATGATCCCTCTCCTTGATCCGATGAATACGAGGATCCAGCTTTGCAGGATCAGGAGGCCATGCAGTGCAGGTTAGCTGAGGCATTTGGTCTGGAGTCCTCTGGGTCACTAAGGACGACATGATCCACAGCCACCTCCTCCCAGCCATGTACAAGTCCATGGGTTTCTTGAGACTCTAAATGATCCCTAAAAGACTGCTGCTGATGCTGAGTGCCAGGCACTACCTCTTTGCTGACACAATCCTCCTCCTCCTCCTCCTTGTCCCCTTCCTGTGTGATCGGCGGGCCAGCAGGAACACTGTCTGGATAAAGGGGGCCTTGGGAAGCAAGGAAATCCTCCTCTTCCTGCCTCTGTTCTGTTTCCAGTGCCCTGTTCATTATTTCACGCAGCATGTGCTCCAACAGGTGGACAAGAAAGACAGTGTCACTAATGTATGCACTGTCACTGCTCGCCAGCCTCATGGTCTCCCCAAATTTTGACAGGACAGTGCATGCATCCCTGATCATGGCCCACTGGCGTGGGGAAAAACAAAATAGATGCCCTGACCCTGTCCTGGTGCCGTAGGTCAGCCAGCTGAGGACTGGCATTATATGACCGGTAGAAATGCACACAGACTTTCTTGGCCTGCCTCAGGACATCCTGTAAACCCGCGTACCTGCCCAAAAACCGCTGAAACCACCAAGTTAAGGACGTGAGCCACACAGGGCACATGGGTCAGTTGTCCCTGTCGGAGGGCGGAGAGGAGGTTGGTGCCAGTGTCGAAAACCACCATTCCTGGCTTAAGCTGGTGTGGCATCAACCACCTCTCAGCCTGCCCCTGCAGAGCTGACAGAATATCTGCCCCAGTGTGGCATCTTTTTGCCTGCGTACTTGCGTAGCCCCTTGATCGCCTACGGAGCACCGCTGGTTCTGAAGAGAAAGCACAGGAAGAGGCCATGGAACAACCTCCAACACTACTACACCTTGTCCTGCATCCTTTCCAGCTGCCAAAAGAGTAACCCAATGCGCTGTGAAAGATAGGTAACATCCCTGTCCATGCCTGCTGGACCATGAGTCAGCGGTAATATGTACCTTATCACTGACCGCCCTGTCCAGCGAGGCCAAGACATTGCCTTCCACATGTTGGTAGAGAGCCGGAATAGCCTTCCGTGAGAAAAAGTGGCATTTGGGAACCTGCCACTGAGGAACCGCACATTCCACAAACTCACGGAAGGGGGCAGAGTCTACCAACTGAAAAGGCAGCAGTTGAAGTGCTAGCAATTTAGCAAAGCTAGCATTCAACCACTGGGCATGTGGATGGCTGTGAGTGAACTTCTTTCGACGGTGCAGCAGCTGGGGCAGGGAAATTTGCCTGCTATAATCGGACGTCGGTGTACCGCTAGCAATACCAGCTAGCAAATACTTGGCTGAAGGTATAGTGGGGTTGGAGATCCCAGATGATGAGGAGCAAGGAGAGGGCCACTTTGTTCTTTGGTGTGGGACTTTTAGGTATGCTTGCCAAAGAACTGCATGGCAGGTCGACATATGTCTGGTCAAGCATGTGGTGCCCAAGCGGCTGATGTTTTGGCCATGCGAGACACGCTTGAGACATATGTTGCAAAGCAGCGGTGCAAACTTATGCACTCATCTCAAAAAAGGCCCACACCAAAAACTTTTGGAATAACGTGCAGAGACAGCGCCCTGCACATGTGGAGCTCTGCGGTGTGATGCACTTAAGCTAGGCCCCTGGAGGGCATCCTGCCTCGTAGGAGATGTGCCTCCTCCTCTCTCCTATGAGGCACCCACGTGGAGTCAGTGACCTCATCATCTCCTCCCTCCTCATCACTGGAGCAAACCTGGCAGTATGCTGCAGCTGGGGGAATATGACTGTCCTTCTTGGGCATCCCCTCTCTCTGGGCTCAGGTTACTGCCTTCCTCTAGCTGAGTATCATCAGAGCCTTCAAAACGCTGGGCATCCTCATGGAGCATGTACCCAACATTGTGCTCAAACAGTTCGGGGTACTCCTCAGGAGGACATGGTGGGGCTAGGGAAGGAGTGACTGATGCCATTGAGCCGAGGGAAGAGGCCGCATTGGCAGCTGCTTTGCCAGTACCTTGAGCCTGGGTGAGAGAGGATGAGGAGGTTTAGGATGGCTTGGTCATCCACTCTTCTAAGTCTTCGGCATGTTGCAGCTCAACACGTTCAGCTGCCGAAAATAAGGACAAGCGTGTCCCATGGCCATGCGCTGATGAGAATGCACCGTGTCCACGACCAGCACTGTCGTCTCTAGACACAGAGCCTGCTTGCCCTTTTATTTCTGTCTCTCCTTGTTGGCCTTCCAGACATACTAAAGGCCTGCAGAGAGATGTAGCTGCAAAAAGCTGGGACGTATATAATGATATACTGCAGCTAGCAGAATCAACTGCCTGCCTGTAGTATTATTAGTATGAGAACACCAGCAATTGGGGTAGCTTTATGTGCACACTGTGCAGAGGACACAGTACACCAACTGTAATTACTGCAGCTGCCTGCGGTATAGGATCAGCAAAACACCAGCAATTGGGGTAGCTTTAGGCGCACACTGTACAGATGACATAATACACCAACTGTAATTACTGCAGCTGCCTGCCTGTGGTATAGGATAAGCAGAACACCAGCAATTAGGGTAGCTTTATGTGCACACTGTGCAGATGACACAATATACAGACTGTAATTGCTACAGCTGCCTGAGGTATAGGATCAGCAGAACACCAGCAATTGGGATAGCTTTAGGTGTACACTGTGCAGGTGGCACAATATACCGACTGTAATTGCTGCAGCTGCCTGCCTGTGGTATAGGATCAGCAGAATACCAGCAATTGGGGTAGCTTTAAGTGCACACTGTGCAGACGATACAGTACACCGACTGTAATTTCTGCAGGTGCCTGCGGTATAGGATCAGAAGAACACCTGCAATTGGGTTGCTTTAAGTGCACACTGTGCAGATGGCACAATACACTGACTGTAATTGCAACAGCTGCCTGCAGATAGGATCAGCAGAACACCCGCAATTGGGGTAGCTTTAGGTGCACACTGTGCAGATTACACAATACACAGACTGTATTTGCAACAGCTTCAAATTAAATTAAATCACACTGTTTCTCCTTCTATATCTCTCCGCCGCAGCAACACACTACACAAGGCCGCTGCGCAGGCAGCCTTATATAGTGTGGCTCGTGTACTAAACCCCTTGAGCTATAATTGGCCAAAGCCACCTTGGTTTTGCCCAATTACAGCTCGCTAGATAGACAGTGCTGTGATTGGCCAAGCATGCGGGTCATAGTGCATGCTTGGCCAATCATCAGCCAGCTCATCCCTAGTATCCATACATTCGGATCAATCCAAACATCTGAATAGCTGAAAGAACCAAAATATGAAAATTACAAATAAGCAAAATAATGAACACGCAAAGATACGAACAGACAAATTTAAAAATACAAAACTCTGAAAAAATAAAAGAAAATTATATCTATAACAAATGATTTACATTTCGTATTTTCAATCCTTTGTCTGTTCATAATTTTGTATGTTTATATTTTCATTCGCGTGTAAGTAATTTTATTTCTTCGTCTGTTCATAATTTTGTTTGCTCGTGTTATCGAACCGTTCTTTTGAATAGACAGCGTAAGTGTATCTTAATATGTATGTTTGTAATTTCATATGTTCATGATTTCGTGTTCTCGAATCGTTCTTTCGAATGGGCAGTGTATTAGTGAGTGATGTATCTTACTATACTTAATATCTTTAGCCAATCAGCTTATCCTTATATGTCTGAGTCACACTGCATTTCTGAATCTTTTTAGATTCAGTTGAAGAGGAGACAGAGTCAGGTCTCGTGACTGAGGGAGTGGACTGGAGAAAGTACAGGACTTATTAGAAAAGCAAGCATAGGATTATTATTTTTTTTTTTTTTTTTTTTTGTCTTTCAAAGTATTTTATTGTATTTTCAATAACAAGATACAGAGACATTGAATCGACCAGAACGACAAGCAATAATTAACTAAATACAAACATATGGTAGCAGTCGTGTAAGTAACAGATCAACCTTCTGAACAATCGCATAAAGAAAGGGAGTCATAGCCAATCAAGCACGAAAACACAAATATCGTTCCAAAAGTATCAGGCCTGGATCTCCTCTGCAATAGGGGGGGGGGGAGAGACCAGGAGGGTCCGCTTGGTTCAGGACATATAAACTAATCGTGACAGCTGAGGAACCAAGGTTCTCCTGTTGGGCTTAGCCCAAGCCGTTTCCACGAGGAACCCCCAGCCCTGTGCCCCTCACGGGAGCACGCTGCACAGGGGGAGGATCACTCTGGCATAAAAAGGGGCCTTCCCAGCTACCCCCCCTTTTCGAGCAAGGTCAGACGTGCGAGAATAATGGAAAGGTCGACCAATATCCCTGGGGGAATGGTAGGCGAGCCTACCAAAGAGTTAGAAAGAAGAGAGAAAAGGAAAGGAAAGGGTAGAGTGAGAGGATTATTATTTTTTATTTCATGCAAAAGTACGAATCAAAGGAAAAGGCAATATCACAAAAGTAACAATTACTAAATCATGAGTAGTGTACCGAATAAACGAAAATCATTATCCAAAATTACGAATTTCGAATCAAAGAAAATTAGAACTCGAAAATACGAACACGTCAAAATATGAAACCTCACATCTTACGAAATTACGAATTGCTAGACTAATGGAATTACGAATCATTTCGTATCAACGATAATATATATGTTATGAAAATATGAATGAGTCCGAATATGAAAACTCGTGTCTTACGAAATTATGAATTGTTATGAATCAACAGAAATGTAAAGAAACGAAACTAAATTTTTTGTTGTGCACATGTCTACTCTATACACATTTTTATAAAATAATTTATGCAAGTAGCAATAGCATCTTGCAAATACATTTGGATAGAATCAACATGTTTATACTGTAGTTTGGGAACCACATATGAATGTTTTGAAAGCAACTGTTATTTTGTATCACTAGAGGAACTGTGCTGGATGGAAAAATCCTAGGCTTGCCTGCATGGCTCATATGAATCTCATAAAGTTGCCAAGAGTTCCTTTATATGCAACTACATAAGAACTGTTGTTGTAAGTCTTTTAAATACTTGTCTCATATCCCATTGTATTGAGTCTCAGTGATCTGCATATACTTGCAGAATGCTTTGTACAGGTTAGCTATTCAACAGAAATAGACTTATTGTTTCATTTGACAGCAAAGCCTAACTATTTCTGAAGATCATTTTGCATAAAATGGGGGAGGAAAATAATTAAGGTGATTAGTGAAGCTTTACTGGGTAAACGCAGCTATAAGGGAGACAATTCTAATAGAAAGAAAATATTATTTCGTCTTGGGTTTCACATTCTGTATATACACTTCAGTGATAAAAGTAAAAACCTCAGATCAGCCTTTTTCAATATATATTTTTTTTACATCAGAGGAACTTTTGAAATAATTTTCAGTTCCTGAGTAGCCCCTGTAAAATTAATAAAGCTACAGCATACATTACATTAGCATGATCAGTTAGTTGTTGATATAAAATAATGTGGTCTACATGACCTATTTTACACCCAGAGTGGATCATAGCTTAGCACATCCCCACACCCTTCCCCACAAAATAAAATCATTTTTAGTATTAACCTGAAATTAAACAATTAAGAAGAATGACCAGAGCAGAAACATTAGGGTTGATTTACTAAAGAAGTAGGGCATTCTTACTTAGGACACATGCACAGCACAGTGCTGTGTTAGCGTACGTGTGCTAATACACATTGTGCCTCTTGTTAACATTGGTTAACATTTGAATGTGCCACCTAATGAATCAAAATGCATTATTATTATAATACAGGATTTGTATAGCGCTAACAGTTTGCGCAGCACTTTACAATATAATGGGTGACAGTACAGTTACACCACAGTTTAATCCAGAAGGAATAGGAGGGCCCTGCTTGTGGAGCTTACAGTCTAAAGGGAGGGGGATGATCTGATGGAGGTGACTCAAGTACAATTTTTTAGGTGGGGGTGGGATAGGCTTCTCTGAATAAATGAGTGTTTAAGGATTGCCTGAATGGGGACAGGGTTAGAGCTAAGCAGACATAAAGAGGTAAGGGGTTCCAGAGGATGGGGTTCCAGAGGATGGGGGAGGTTCTGGAAAAGTCCTGGAGGCAAGCATAGGAGGTGGTAACAAGGAAATAGAGAGCAAGATGTCTTGGGAGAATCGGAGAAGATGAATTGGGGGATATCTGCAGATGAGGTTGGTGATGTAGCTGGAGGCAGTCAGCGGGTGGCTTTGTATGTTGTGGTTAATATTTGACTTTTATACAGTGCGTTGGACTAGTGGAAGCCAGTGAAGGGATTGGCAGAGATGGGCAGAAGTCACAGATTTGTTAGTAAGGTGTATAAATCTAGCGGCAGCATTCGTAATAGACTGAAGGAGGATAGCCTGTATAAATGTAGGCCAGTGGGGAAGGAGTTACAGTAGTTAAGGCGAGATATAACCAAGAAGTGAATAAGTAAGTTTTGAAGTGTCCTTAGTCGAGGGTGAATTCTAGAAATATTGTGGAGTTTAAGATGGCAAGATTTAGCCAGTGATTGGATGTGGGGCTCGAGAGGTCAGAGTCTAGGCTTACACCTAGCACCCTGGCATGTGTGGAAGGACCAATGGTTGTGCTGTTGCTCTCAATGGTAACTGATTTTTCACTCAGTAAATTTGTGATATGTGAGGAGACTGAGGAAGTGAGCTGGGGAGTAGAAGGATAGATCTGGGTATCGTCTGTATTAGAGGCCGTATTGGCAGCCATAGGAGGTTATCAACGGGCACAGGGATGAGGTTTAGAGAGAGAATATAAGTGGCCCAAGGACAGAGCTTTGGGGTACCCCAACAGAAAGAAGGGGAGTGGAGCAGCGGGTGTTGTATGTGACACTGAAAGTGCACTAAGATGGGTAAGAAGAGAAGCAGGAAAGAGAAGAGTTGTAAAACCCAAGGGAGTGGAGTTTATTAAGGAGGAGTAGGTGGTCAACTGTGTCAAAGGCAGCTGAGAGGTCTAAGAGTATGAGTATAGAGTAATAGCTGTTGGTTTGAGCAGTTAGGTCTTTAGTGAGTTTTAAGAAAAAACTGTGCAGCACTAAGGCTTGTAATAGCCATGTGAAAAAATTAAATATAAGTCACAAAGTGAACAGTACTGTGCAATGTGCAAGTTAAAGACTACCTTCGGCCGTGAACCTATCCCCGTCATCATACCTAAAGACAACTATCCAGCACCTTGGTATCATATCCAAAGACAACCATTCATGCGCATTTGACCCATTGCCATATGGTACGTGTGTCCACCTCTGCTGGTAAGAGTACCTCATTGAGTGTTTTTGAGCATTGATGTTCTCCGTGTCACAAACATCACTTCCTTATGCAGTCATCATCTCCGAGACACCACGGTTGATCCACATTTGGATTTAATTTCTCACATTACTCATATTTTCCAGTTTTATATTGGTCATTGGACTTCAACCTGCACATTGCACAGTACTTTTCACTTTGTGACTTATATTCATTTTTTCACATGGCTATTACAAGCCTTAGTGCTACACAGTTTTTGCTTATTTTTGTATGACTTTGTTTGTTTGAGTGTTAGCAGCTATAGAAATTCATTTTTCTTTCTTTTTTTGTGTATATCACCCCCATTTTTCTAGGTTTAGCGCAGTGTAATCTCTTTTTTTTTAATGAGTTTTAGTAGGGCAGTTTCAGTGGAATGTTGTGGGTGGAAGCCAGACTCTAGAGGATCGAGAAGGTTATTGTCAGTGAGATAGAAACTCGTACAGTTGTGTACAAGGCATTTAAGAAGCTTGGAGGCAAATGGGAACAGGGAGATGAGTCAAAAGTTATTCAAACAAGTGAGGTCCAGTGAGGGTTAAGTATGGGGGTAATCAGTGAATGTTTGAGCAGGGAGGGAAAGGTACTGGTGGAGAGGAAGAGGCTGAAGATGTGGCTTAGAGAGTTTAAGATGGAGCAGGAAGGGGGTTGTAGTAATTGTGAGGAGACCTGGTGCAGAGGGCAGGTTTTGAAGTGAGCCTCAGAAAGGAGTTTGGCAACTTCCTCTGTGGTAACAGGGTCGATGGAGAAACATATGGAGCGTGGTGTTGGACATGGTAAATTAGTTGGAGGAAAAAGTTTGGGCACTGGATATCTCATCATGAATTGTGTTGATCTTGTTCTTGAAATGACTGGCAATCTCCTGGGCTGTAAGTAAGTTGGTGAGTGGAGGCAGTGGGGGGTGAAGTAAGGAGTTAAGGGTAGAGAAGAGTTATCAAGGACTGGATGAGAAGGTTTTGATGAGAGCAGTGTAGAGGAGGCAGGAGTTGTATTTGAAACGGGCAGATTTGTAGTGTTGCGGGAATTTAGTTTGGCATCATGCTTTCTCAACAGCATGGCTGTATCTCTGTAGTTATCTGGTTTTATCTGTTTGCAAAGGTTGAGGTTACAGGGAGAGGAGCGAGCATGTCCAGGAAGGATGACAGTAAGTTGTTGTTTCTACAGGTACCTGTATGAAGGTTGGAGGCATGGGATATAGGAGACAGGGAGAGTGTGAAACTGATAAGGTTATAAGTAGAGAGAGTAAAATGGGTGTTAGAAAGGTTACAGGGAGAGCAGACGTGAGAGAATACAAGCTCATGGGTGCTGCCAGTGGAGTGAGTGGTGGTTTGGTTTGTGTCCATTGTGTTAAAAGAGGAGGTTAAGTTGAGTAGTTGACAAGTGGCTGAGGTGTTAACATTGACAGGAATATTAGTCGACAAGGATGATGGTGGGTACTTCAGAGGAGAGAAAGTAGAATAGCCATGCAAAGTCATCGAGCAAGTATTACATTGCGCCAGGAGGCAAGTAAACAACTGCAATTCTAAGACAAACTAGAGAAAAAATGCAAATACAGTGCACTTCAAAAGAGCAGAGGGACAGGGAGGGAGGTGTAGGAAGAATATATACAGAAGTCACTCCACTGCGCTCAAATTGTGAACTGAGAGGTGTACAGTGTAGGAATTCTTCCTTAGTGCCAGTGGCCTTGCTGCCCCTTATGGACTGCAAAGCAATAACAAGAGAAGGGAAGGTGCTTTGTTGGAAAGGAGAAGTCCAACTCTACCTCCTTTCCATCTGCTGGGTCTAGGGGAGCGAGTCCAGAGGATACCACCATGGCAGAGGGCAGCTGGATAGGCAGAGCCAGATACCTAGAGCCAGGTTTCAGTAAATGCAAGTATATTGAGAGAGCTGGAGAGGAATTGTCATTGACAGAGGCAAATTTGTTAGAGACTGAGCGAGCATTTCAGAGGACTCATATTGAGGGGGTGGCTGCTTAGTGGAAGCAGGGGAATTTAAATAGAAATTTAAATAAGGAAGTGAGGGGGTTGTGACTGCTGTCAGAGATCAGAGAAGGAAGACGGGGGGGGGGGGGGGGGGTGAGAGTTTGGAGGACGAGGGTTTCGGGCGAAATCCCTAGAAGTTAGGGGTAGTAGGAGGGTGAGGGTGGGGAGGTGGGGCTGGGATTGGCAAATGCTGCAGTGAATTGAAAGTGGTGACATTATGTGGGCTCAAAGTGCAGGAGATAAGTGCAGTATTATAGAGGTCAGAAGTGAGGGTAATATGTACGAGTTGTGGGGTGGAGAGGAGGGGTAAAGAAATTAGAGTTTGATGAGAGAGGGCATTATTGCAAAGAAGAAGGTTAGTAAGAGCATGTTGGAGGGTGAAGAGGGGCAAAAAGGAGGCTGTTCGAAAGAGAGAATAGATGAAAGATAACTTGCAGACAACTTAAAGTGGAGCACTAATGTTTGTTAGTTAAAGTGCTGTGTAAAAAGTGTCATGCACTTTGCGTAAGAAATTGCCTGCCTGCCCTTCGCCAGCCATCCCAAGAGTTGTACTAAATTTATACTCGGATGGAGTATAGACAATTCACTAAATAAGAGCTCTTGGCCGAGGCACCATAAAATGTAAGTGTAATTCAATACAGATGAGTAGAAACAGCAGTTATAAAAGTCCTAGTGGGGCAGCTGTTGATTTCAGTCATGCAAAGTAGCCCAGTCTTTCAGAGAAGTGTGCAGTAAGTTGCCAATATCGTCAGCAAGGTAGATGTGGATTGCAAACATGCAAAGTGGCTTAGTGTTGCAGGGATGAATCAAGTCAGTTACCTTTAAAGGGATAGTTCACCTTTAGCACAAACTGTATACCTGATTAGAATACTCCCAGCAACACTTGCAGCAACGCTCACGGTACTTGCAGCAACACTCGCAGCAATGTGTGAATAAGGCCTTATCAAAGTAAATTTTAATTTAGCTTAATGACTAATGTGATGCTGTGCTTAATTCAACCATCCAATTATGGACAAGAAAAAAATCCTGTTTTTAACTTGCCTTGCAATTCATTAAGTATTATTATTATTTTTTTTTTGTAAGTGTATTTTTAATTTTTCACATTTCAGCTTTACTTCATTCATAAGCTAAGTAAAATGTGAAATAACACTTTGCTCTACTCTTTTAGTAAATCAACCCCATAGTGTCCCTTTACATTGGTGGTTAATGCAGAAATGTCCCCTTACTTTGGTAGACAGAGGGTCCCCTCACATTGGTTGTTGTTGTGGTTCCCCCTTACACTTGTGGTTATTGTAGTTTCTGCTAACATATTTAGTGTAGTGTCCTCCTACACTTGCGACTAGTGCAGTTCCTCCTTACATTGATGGTTAGCGAGTTTCCCCCTGAGATTGGAAGTCAGTTGCTAGTGATCACCTACATTAATGTCCAAACAATATTGGTGTAAAAGTGGTAGTATCTAGTAAGCATGGTCAAAACAAATCCACTGTCATCCTATTATGCATTTACAAATGACATTTCTTTTTGCCCAGTGCAACAGCAATTCTCCTTAGATATGATATATTACATCCATGCAATAATCCCTCCACATCAAACCAATCACTAGACATATAGGGGCCCTTAAAAAGTAAAAGAAAAATCATATTTGCCTTAATTTGCTGTCCAAACTTCTGTTGCTAGCCCCACTGTTGTGTGGGTAGGTAAATATTTATTCCATATACCACATAAAGCCATAAAAACTACCAAAAGTATAGCAGGTAACCAAATATTAAAATGAGTATACAATAAATGGATACATTTTGTATTTATGGACATCTCTGCATGACCAAAGGGTATTGTTCTCATTTATTATAATATTGTCAGGAAAAAAAAAAGACCACACACACCCACACGCTTATACACTCCCTGAACGAATTCTAAGCTGGCTGATAATTGACCATTCCCCATCTTTTTGGACTTTGATGCTGAAACTAGATGAATATACTTATAATTCTTTGGACATCTTCCCCTTTTTAAACAGTAGTAAGATACAGAATTTACAGATATTAATGAGCCTTTTTCTCCCAAAATTGTAGGAATTGTATGTTACCGTTTTATATTTTTAACCTCATCAATTACAGTGTGCAGGACAGTTTATTAATCCATAATTTTCCCACTTTATTTAGCTAAACTGTGTGTTGCAACTGTTTCTGGATGAAATTAAGTATAAATTTGCAACAAATCTGGCTATTGTGGTCCCAGGGAAATTGTGTATTGTCCAACCCAAAATGGTAGGCCCTGTTAAGTTAGGACTTCTTTAAAATTAATAATATCTATCTTTTGGCTCCCCAAGATATATTTTCGGCCTTTCTTCCGACCGGAGAAAGTCAGAAGATTGTCTTACGAGCGGCAAAAGACATGTTTTTGAATTTAAGGCATGGTTAACCACTCCCTTTTAATATAGTCGGTTGGGGCTGTACCAGGGTTATTTTTCAACTATTAAGAAAAAAATGATTTTATTGTTATGTTGATGTCTTTGATTAGGTGTATGAAATATTAATCACCTGAAATTCCAGTTTTCTATGCGGTTGTATAATTATACTGGTATATTAATAAAATGTATTTACTTATTAATTTCATTGGGAGATATATATACATTGGTAAGAATTCCCCATAGCTTAACGAACTCAAGAAATGATCGTGGTATACTACTGATTGTCTAAACAAAATTCATATTTTTTTAAGTTATTGCCATAATTGGCTGGAGGCACTGCAATCTACTATACATATATTCAGACATTACCCTTTTGCTTAATTGTATTTATTTAAAATTCCCCACATTTTGTTATCATTAAAATTACATACCACACATACACCCCCTACCTAGAGTGGTTGCAGAGGAGCCTAAGAGGCAATGCCACCCTTGGTGGTAAATGAGTGAGTGTAGGGGCGTGTCCAGGATGCCAATGGGAGCAGACATGTCTGTCTGAGCTCCTCAGGACCGGCTTGCGAAATCCTGATTTATTGGGTGCAGATCCTTAGTACAGATCCCCCCCTACACCTCTTCTCCCCGGGGTGACCACTCCGCAGCGTCTGGGGGAGAAAATCGGCAGCTGAAACCTCGGGAAGAGCGGCCAGACTGGCGCCACGGACTAGGCCGAAGCCAGGGACTCGCCTGGAGAGCCTGCACGCGACCTCATAAGGCTGGTGCGGGCGCCCAGGAAAAAAGACAGTGCAGTCCCAAAAAAGATCCTACTGCATCTTTTCTAGCAGGGGGATCAATTCGGAGTATCTGGGGGGAGAATTGCCTGGGAAAAACTTCGGGACAGAGAGGCGGAACCGCACATTGCGGACTAGGCCAGTCGGGGACTCGCCTGGGAATCCTGCCCGCAGTCTCACAGGGCTGAGGTGGTACCTGCTCGGACGTTGCAAAAAAGCCTTGGTGGGTTCTCCCTGTCCTCCTTCGCTCCTGATACCCTCTTCAGGGTATGCAAAGGAGAAAAAACCAGCCCAGATCCCGGAAAAAGGCAGCGAAGCCTGACACTACAGAAAGAGCCGCGGCCTCGCCTAAGAATCCTGCCCGGATGGAGAACCAGGCAGAAGATCCCGACAAGCTGCCTGCCACGGCGGCCAATTTCAGGGCAGTCCTGCAGGCTATAACCGCCCTGACCGGTAAGGTAGATCATATTCAAGCCAATGTGGAGTTTATTAGGAAAGACTTCGATACATTTCGTGGTAGAATGACTGAGGTGGAACAAAGGGTCTCTCAGGCTGAGGATACAGCGCGTGACCATGGGGCAGACATCCACGCATTAAAGCCAGAGTAAAGACGCTTGAATCCCATGCAGAAGATTCAGAGAATTCACAATAGGAGAAATAATTTGTGTATTCCGGGACTGAAGGAGCGGAGGGTACAAATCCTATGGCCTTCGTTAAAAGATTACTGCAACAACTACTCCCTTCAGCGTGCTTTTCTCAATTTTTTTTACTGTGGAAAGGGCTCATCGTATACCCACCAATAGGGGACCCCAGGGAGCGCCGCCCCGAACCTTCATCTTTAAACTTCTCCATTTTCGAGATAGAGATATTGTGATGAGAGAAGCTAGGGCCCAAGGTGAACTCTGCTTTGAAAACGCCAAGCTCCTAATCTTACTGGATTATTTGCTGGAAACCCAGAAGCAAATCCTTAAATGCTGTGAGAGTGAGGCTCCGCTCTCACCATATCAAGTACAGCATGCTTTTCCCAGCCAGGTTGAGGGTGGAGGATGGAGAGTCGGTTCGGTTCTTCACATCCCAGAGGAGGCTTCCGGATGGATCAATACACTCCCGCCCAGATAAGTGACCTAATTTAATCACCCGATTGAGCGGACCGCTGCCATCCAATGTTTTTCCTTGATGTGCCTTTCTTTACTCATCGGCCTGGGTCTTTTCACTGGGTTCCACGACCTTACAGGTGCTACGGTCCCCTGCTTATGAACCCCCGACAACCGGGAGGCTGAGTATTGGAGCGCTCTTCAGGACCTTACTGCTGGATAGTCGGCTCCAGATACGTATCCTGCGCCTTCCCTCCTTCCCCCCTCTGTCTTCCTACCTATCCTGTGTCCTCCCTCCAATGATGACAGCATGTACTCAACCACTACTAGCCCTGGGGCAAGGAATTCAGCTCACCATACCAAACCCATAAGTGGCCCTAAGGACGTGCCTTTCTTATAAATTGAATGAATGAATGAAATACTTGTATAGCACACAATGCGAACTGAATCCCCTCTAGGCGCTGTATTGGCCCGAGTAGGGCCTCTCGACCCAGATCATCTCTGAGTACCATTGCATGCACACCCTTGCAGGTGACTGGGGGACGGGATATGATGTCCCTCGACCCTCCCCTGGGGCTGATTGAGGTGACTCAGGCGGAAACATGTTAGATGGATGAATCCTCTCTCCCCCCCCCCCCCCCTTTTCTTTGCTGCCCTGTTTTTTTTTCTCCTTGGCAACGACCGAAATAACTGGATTAACTTTGCAATGTTAACGTTTAAGCTTGTACTCCTAGCAGCCGCTGGGAGCCTGCACCCGCCTTTTTCTGATCCGGTCTCCAGCAGGAGACTCGATGTGATGTCTGACTGCTGAACTGCGGATGCTGTTTTGTGCACGTTCCCCCATTACAGGCGTGTTCACCTTGGTTCTAAGTTGGGATCCTGAGCCTCCCCAAAGTTAGGGCTGTGGCTAGTGGGGTGGGCGGTGGGGGAGTTGGTTGGGTATTTTTTGTTACAGCTGTTTTCTCTACTATTTTTTCACAATCAATGTAAACAGGTATGTCACTAGATATTTGGGATGCCACGTCCTGACCCATATAGGGGTCCGGACTTTGCATCTAATTTAGAGTGAATGTCCATTGCATAAAAATGTACCATTAGACGATTATGGCTGACTGTACTATTGTTTCATGGAATACTAGGGGTTTGAACTCCTCCGTGAAGAGGTCGTTAGTCTTTCAGTTTCTCAAAACATATCATCCCCAAATATGTATACTGCAGGAGACCCACTTGACGGGCAGTAAGCTTCTGAGCCTTAGACGGCCCTGGGTGGGGCATCAGTACTACTCCACGTACACAAACTACTCTAGAGGGGTCAGCATCCTTGTTCATAAATCTCTACCGTTTAGACTGTTGGCCCTCAAGCTAGACCCAGAGGGTCGATTTGTCATACTCCATGCCATGGTAGACAGATTGGAGCTGGTGGTGGTGGGACTGTATCTGATCACCCCCCCCCCCCCCCCGGCATCCACAAGATTACTTAACCAGCTTATCTCTAAAATTGCCACCTATGCTACAGATAATGAGGTGATTCTGGGGGAATTCAACCATGGGCCCGGATCCTGGGGTAGACAGACTTTCACCCGGAGTGGGCTCATCTTCTGAGCTGCTCTCCTGGGCGGAAGCTTCTAATCTGACCAATGTGTGGAGATGGCGTAACCCCTCTCGGAGGGCCTATACATGCCACTCAGGCTCACACAAAACCTTTTCATGTATACACCTTGCCTATGCGGGGGGGGCTCTGTCCTTCCCAGGATCAGGGACATCACCATTCTCCCCCGCGGTATATCCGATCATGCCCCACTAGCCTTGACGCTGTGCATGTCCTGCACGCCGGGGGAGAGTCTGTGGAGGCTGTCCAGGTTTTGGCTGTCTGATTCCAGAATATCAGAGCCGTATAGGTCTGAGGCGATGCAGTATTGGCGGGAATTAGATCAATCAGTATCTCTGATCACGTCTTGGGATGCATTCAAGGCCTTCACAAGGGGTAGCCTGCAGTCACATATCCACAAGATTCGTAAGGATCTGAGGGAGGAGACTCAAAAGGCAGAGGAGAGAGTGGCAGCACTTGAGGAGGAATACTCAATTGGGGACCCTGAGGGCATACTTTAACTTTCAGGCAGCTATGAGAGATTCTCAACCACCAAAACTGCATTTTTACATCAGTCCCAAAGAATCTTCAAGCACGGGGAGAAGACTGTCAGTATGCTGGCATGGCTAGCGAGGGAAAGCTCCTCCTCGGTGACTATCTTGAACATATGTGATTCAGATGGGATGACTTTAACAGATACCCTCTTCCATTAATAACAGATTCGCATCATTCTATCGGGAACTCTATGGTTCCCAAATGGAGTGCACGGACGAAGAACTGCAGACATACCTCGACGGGGTGGACCTCCCTTGCCTGACATCCACATTTAGAGAATCCACATCCACATTTAGAGAAGCTTTAGACGGCCCTATTCTATTGGAGTTGCAGAGGGCAGTAGCCTCCTTGCAAAATAGCAAAACGCCAGGCCCGGACAGGATACCTGCCGAATTCTTTAAAACGTATGCAGAGGAAATACTGCCACCGTTCAAACTAGTGATGCAAAAAGCCATGAAAGGGAATTCATTACCTCCGACAATGGCTGAGGCATCATAATGGTCATCCTTAAACCTGGTAAGTGCTCCTCATACCGCCCGATCTCCCTCATTAATGTGGATGCCAAGTTGTTGGCCAAGGTGTTGGCTGGTTGATAGAACACTGTGATTACGGAGTTGGTGCACGCGGACCAATCTGGATTTATGCCGGGTAGGGGAACCAACACATAAACATTCAACGCCTCCTTACACATCTCTCTAGGGCGAGTGGGGACAGTCCGGAGGTAGTTGCCTCCTTAGCCATGGAAAAGGCCTTTTACTCGGTCGAGTGCCGCTACCTCTGGGCAGTCCTTCGCAAGTTCTGGTTTGACCCTCATTTTATCAGTTGGATCCAGATGCTATACCACAATCCCACGGCCCGCATACGCACAAATAATTCACTGTCCTAGCTATATCCCCTGTCTAGGGGCACCAAACAGGCTGCCCACTATCTCCTGGACTGGAGCCCATGGCAGCTCGTATTAGATCCACCCCTTCAGTACAGGGAATCCAAGTCGGTGTAATAACTGATAAAATATCCTTATATGCTGATGATACCCTCCTCTTCCTTAGACATCTCCTCCCCCCACCAGCGCTTCAAATAATAGATGAATTGGCTCATTTTCGGGCATCAAGGTTAATTGGGGAAAATCACTTTCTTCACTGAATGCATCGGATCACCACCCACCAACAGGTATCCCCCTAAACTGGACATCTGAATTTAAATACCTAGGGGTCAAGGTGGGGACTCCATTGTCCTCATACTACGAGCTCAACCTTCAACCATTACTTAAAAATTTCTCGCAGAAATTTATGACCTGGAGGACCCTCCCCCAATCACCAGTGGGTAGGGTAAACCTAGTTAAGATGGCCTATCTCCCCAAATTCCTCTACCTTTTTCAAAATGCCCCTTTGATCCCTCCAGCCTTATTCTTCGCCAAGATAAAAAGTATATCTTCCTTTGTTTGGAATGGAAGACGTCCGCGGATAGCCATTACCACCCTTCAGCTCCCCGTCACCTAGGGAGGCCTATCCCTACCAGATTTTCAGATCTACTTCTGGGTGGCTGTCCTGGTGACGGTCAGATGGTGGTTCTCCCAGTTACAAGACAACCCAGCAGTGACCTTGGAGGCAGCCATAATAGGCTCGTACTCCTCCCTCAGTAACATAGTGTTCAGGGGGACGAGATCTCACCCTGGCATTATGCAGCTGATGAGTACAACCATCAATATATGGAATAAAGCCAGGACCCATTTTAGCTCCCCTGGGACGTTCTCTCCCCACATTCCTCTCTGGATCAATCCCAACCTACCACACATGAATACTGTTCCAGACCCCCGAGTCTGTGCAAGGAAGGGTATAGTCAAATTGAAGCATATAGTTACGGGAGGTAAATTGAGATCCTTCTCTGATCTCAAAAATGCTTACTCATTACCGTGGTGGATGCTGTTTCGATACTACCAGCTTAGACATGCCTATAGGAAACAGTTCCCAATGCAACTCATACTGAAATCGGACTCTGTGGAGGGACTACTTGCTGCCAAGATCATAGATAAACCCCTCTCCTCCCTCTATTTCCACTTGTCCATAGCCCTCTTGAAGAAACTTGAAAAAACCCTAGATAAGTGGAAATTGGACATCCCAGATCTGTCAGAGGGGGAATGGGAGGCATGTATCTCTTCCTTTGTCACTAACATGATCTCGGCCAGAGATCGATTTATGCAGGCCAAGTTCCTCCATAAGGCCTACTACACTCCGAAGCGGTTAACAATTATGAATCCTAACACCCCGGTGGCCTGCCCTAGATATGATCAGAGATCCGCCGCCTCCTTCCATATGACATGGTCTCGTCCCCGTCTTGGAGATTATTGGTCAGAGATAACTGACACCCTTGCCCGGGATACTTCCTTAGAGCTGGGAACAGACCCCAAAATGTTACTGCTAAATGTTTTTAACTCTAGGGTAAGGGGCAAATATACTAGACTATTCCTGAATTATGCTACTTTCTATGCTCGCAGAGAGATATTCCTCCATTGGAAGGACGCTGCGCCTCCTAGGGTGTCCTCATGGCACCTAACACTGAACTCGGTGTTGCCATTGTATAAGCTTACCTATACCAACCGAAACTGCCCTGGCAAATTTGATAAGATATAGTCAGGGTGGATAGATGCCTGGGGCACAGAAGTGGAGGATGACCGCTGAGCTCTGTGAACTTGGGAAAATAGAGCTGAGGCCCCTCCCTTGCTCCCCCCGCTCTTCCCCTCTGGGACCCCTGGACCCCCCCACAATATATATCTTGTGTATCCTGCTCTCCCTGGAACCAGAGCCCCCCCCCCCCCCCCTGGGATCTCCTTAAACAGTATTGCTGGAATATACTACTTCTGAACTCATATCCTAATGTAATGTGACCTAACAGTTCTGCACATTTTTCTCCTGTCTAAATCTGCAGCCCACTTGCACTGTGACAATACATGTAACAATATTATGTGAACAACTGTGAATGTACATCGCTTGTACTGTAACTATCGAATAAACATTTAACTTTCTTGTAAAAAAAAAAAAAAAAAATTGCATACCACCCATTCAGAACACCCATTCACTATATGCAATATCTACAATAAAGGTAACAGGGATGCAAGGAAGGGAAACACGACTGGGTACAAGAGCAGGAACAAGGCAGAGGGGTGCAGGATGGCTCAGGATACAGGCAGCACAATGGTTTTGGTGGCAAGGGTGCAATCGACAGGATAGGGACACCCTGGGGGAAGGGAGGAGCAACTTAATCATCCACCTGGCAGCTGGAGCCAGGTGTGGCTGATCAGAACATACTGGCTTCTGGGAGACACCTGCTGGTGGACACTGGTTCTCTGGGCCAATGGCTGCAGTTCCACAGTACCACCAGCAGGTGAACTCAACCCTGACAACTTTCCTTCTGGAGTGGATGGAAAGGTGGATATCTTGGTGGCGGCACCCAGGCAGGGTGCCAGGTTGTCCGTCACAGATACATGGGGGAAAAAAGAATCCCAATAAGTGCTGTCGGCTTGCCACGTTGGGGAAATCCTACAATCTTTCACTAGGCTGCTCTCCACATGTATGGACACATACAGCTGTTTTAAGTCGGCTGAATATATTTTTGCAGCTGCTTTGTCCATTGGGGACATTTACAGACTACATTGATCGTTGGGATATTTTGAGGCATATATCTAATTGATAACATCCATTAGGTTGGGGTGGACCATTTGGCAGGTTGGGGTGGACCATTTGTGTGACCCCTGTTGGGGTTCATTGGCGTTCAGGGCCATAGGAATACCAGCTTGTTTGGGTCTCAAATCATCACATGTTACGTGGAATATCAGACAGATTCAAATTTTATTGTGGGCTCTGTATAAGGTCTAGAAATCCCTCAAGAAGGGCAGGATCTGCCTGAAACGATTGTCGGGTTGGACGTGTGCTTGAGCCATTTTATGTATCATATTGTGCGGTTTGTGATGATGCATTTTTTTAAATGCTTTATATGCATATTTAAAGATTTTTTTTTAATTTAATAAAATATTGTAATAATATCCGTTACTTGTGTTTTCAGTCACTTATAAAGTCCCGTTTTATTGGGGGTTTTTCTCCTTCTTTCTGAACAGTCAGAGATACATAGGACAGCATGTGGTATTAGGGCATGTCTAAAGACAAAACTAACTAAAGCTAGGGAACCAAAGTTAAGAGATCTTATAAACAACTGTCACTGCAACAAGTGCCCCTTCTGTTCATGTTCCAGTGACAGCTAAAAATGTAGAATTTTGTCACTCACTCACACTCCTGATAAAAATGGTCACCAGAACAAATAGGTAGGATGGATCTCTATGAGCAGGGACACAGATAACAATGATGCTTAGCAAAGGCCCCACTTTTATCTTTAGATACACTTCAATATAGCCTTGTTCATTACTTACATTTGTTTTGTTCATGAACTTCTGTGCTAATAAAACACATTTGTGTCAGTTTTCTGTCATTAAAAGAACAATAGGAATAGCATTATCCCTGAATTCATATAGGCACAGTTACAGCTGGTTTATACACTTTGTTGTTGTTACCACTGTTGTAAAGAATACTAATAATGGGAAAATAACAGCACATTATAGGATCATATACAATTTGAAGAAAGATTACAGGAAGATAAACAGCAGTAGAAGGAAACGACTTTGAAATATTGCTCAACAAAACCAATCACTTGTATTCTATAGGGATTGCTATCAAGAAAACAAATAGCTTGATGTCCGCCTACATGATAAGGGAACAGAACTTGTCTCTGGGACCCAAGCATTTGACAGCCGGTTGAAAAATGTGTCAGAAGAAAAGTTCCTGATTGCGTAGCTATCCAAATTGATTACATAACCGAGAGTAGACAGAAATCCTATCATTGCCTGTAGGATACTAAAATGTTTTCATGTAAACAAAATATGTGCTATAACAGACATGCGTGTACTTTTTTCAACACGTGGGATTTTCTATTTTGATGAATCATGGTATCTCCAGCCAAGAACCAAAGGTTCCTGGAACCACTAGACTACTGAAGTTAAATGTAAAATGGATTTGTCTTTTTATATGTCATTATCTGAGCTGTTTTCAAAATTGTTTCTCTTTCTGTGAAAAATACTATAAGTGGAACCATTGGCAAGCGTAAAATGTCCATATTTTAATCCAGTTTGCATACTATTTTAAAGTGATTTTAAACTCATTTTTTTTTCTTATTTTAAATAACAAACATGTTTATACTTAATTGCTCTGTGCAATAGAATTGCACAGAGTGGCCCTGATCCCTTTCTTCTTTGGTGCCCCGCTGATGCTCCTGCTCCAACTGCGGGCTTGATCCCAAACCACTATGATTGTGTCCATAGACACAGAGCTTGTCCAAGCTCTGCAGGGATCATGACAATGTTGGGATTTGCATTCAGCCTCAAAGATTTCCAATGACACTAGTTCTGCTGAACAAGGAGGGGAGGTAGAATTGCGCTATGGGTAATTAGTGAATATTTGATAAAAGGTAAGAGCTGCCTCTACCATATATTTCCAGCCAAAATGGATGGAATAGAGTAATGAGAAAAATGTGGGTAGACCTGGTGCTATACCTCAGTTAATATAGAAAAAAGGAAATGTAAAACCTAGGAGAGCCTCTCCTTAAATTTACCTGAAATATATCTGCTTGTATTGAACTTAAAAGAAACCTTAAAAGGAAGGATGGTACTATGGTGTTGGACCCCCTGGTGTGTTTATTTATTTAAGGGTTAATCCCAAAAATATTTTTAGATGGTAATCTAAAGGCCAACTGTATTAAAATCTGTGCAGTGCCTTAAAGAGTTAATACCAAAGGGATAATATATAATAGTGGAAATATGGTATGTACTTGTTAAATGATAATTCAAAATATAAATATGTGCAAAAAATGTGAAATAAAGTGAATCAATACCTTAATAACTGAATATAGTGTTAAATGATCAAATAGATGAATGAATATATGAAATAAAATGAAAAAATTGATTAAAAAAACACTTGAGTGTTAGACTCTCTATGTATTATAATCAAACCAGTATACAGCAATAAATATATAAAATTATCAATAGTCCAAAAACATGATAAAAAGTGACTTGTGCACAGCAATAAATATATAAAATTATTTAAAATAAATAGTCCAAAAACGTGATACAAATGACTTATGCACAGTTGGTTACTTCTTAGTATCTGGAAAGAAATACCTGGTACGTTTCTTTGTGCAGGTGATGGTTTTGCACTCACCAGATACCCTGCCCCTGCAGGGGTAAAAACGCCTTCACAGTGTAAGCCAATGTGTCGCTTTGTGGTGTCTTTCAGGGTACTTCGTTTTTCTCAGCGTAAATGAGTCATTCAGATGTAAAATGAGAGAGAAGGATATCCATAGTATAGTATATTTAAAACATCCAGTTTATTGAATTAAACTACTCACAATCTTTGATCTTTGTAAATCGCAAAAAGCATGCCACCAATTGCTACAGCCTTGGGAGAGAGAGTGTGTGCGTCCTATGGCCTCACCCTACACGTTTCGCCATCAGATGTCATCCGGAGCGGCCATATTGGTACACCTCTCACCTTTATATAGGGTGTAGTGTCCATATCACACCTGCGCAGACTTAAAGACGCCATTTTGGTTAAGGGAAAACAAAGATTTTACCTTACAGCCCTTTCTTTATTCTTAAAAGCCTCAAACATATGCCAAAAATAGCAGAATACTGTGGGACAAAGCCGTCATAGTAATTATTGCAGGGGATGGGACACTGCAGCCTATAAACCAATTACACATAAATCTACATTATGGCAGCAACTCTTCCAATCCTATTTATCTATTGCACTGTCCCAGAGTTAACAATATGCATGGCATTCAATGGGGATGTAATACCGACTGTATATATTTATTTTTATATTTGTGTGTGTATGTATATGTGTGTATATATATATATAGATGTATTAGCCTATGAGTTGGCTGAGTGACTTTGTCATGGCAACCCATCGGATGATGCTGGCAACTAGATGGTTGTACACCTTCATTTTTTATTATATATATTTTTATTCTCTTGTTTTAAAAAAATATTTTTTGAACTTTATTACTACTACACCATGAGAGCCACCTTTTATCTCTTTTGAGGACTCCATTCGAACATACCTTTTATATATATATTTAAACATCAAAAAGGAAAAAGGGGGGACCCTTTGGTAAGGAAAAGATCCTTGGAGGTGTTCGGAGTGGAGATAGCAGCAGCAGCAGCAGCAGCAGCAGCAGCAGCAGCTGAGCAGGTCCAGCTGGAAACAGTGGAATTACATGCCCATTACCCCTGCAGGGGTGCGAGGATCCGGTGAGTGGGGACCCTTGAGGGGGAACACTGAAGTCACTGGAAATTTATCCTAGGCACTAAAGTCACCTTTGTCTATGACCTCTGGACTCTTTTCTGTACATTAACTTTTTTGCACATTAATTTGAATGTACGGACATTTTATTTAAGTACACAGCTTACATATAGTCACAATTTTGTTGTTTGTTATTAAGGAGTCACAGACACAATTTTTTTGTATTATTAATATTATTATTACATTTATCTACTTGGATATTTTCATATATACACGGCCTAGGGCTGGATGCACAGGTATGCATTGTCATGTGGAGCACAATTTGACATAGGGATGTGATTTACCTATGTGGGCATTTAGGAGCCTGTTTGTTTAAATACTCCATTGCCCAATTTTTATTTTATTTTAGTTTTTGGCTTTACTCACTTTACCATTACCACCATTATAGTTGTCCTTAGCGCGGCTTTGTGCAGTATATAAAAATGTTTGGTATTCAAACCTAGACCCTCAGGGATGCTAAGCAGAAGTTCTAACCTCTAAGCCATGGAGCTGCCACGTGTGGAATCCTCCTGCACATAAATACACATATACTGCATTTCTTTGGACATATATGTGGTGGAATTACATTACTCAAGAGTTATTCTTCTTGATTTATTCTGTGATATTTGGTGGTTCTTGGTGGGTGAGTGTAGAATAGTGATGTTAGCTTCTGATTTTTGGGAATTACATTTTGATTTCTGATGTTGGTACACATCACATTTTTTGGCTCAAATTATGAATATTTGGAAATAAAAAAACACACAAAATTGAGACTCATTTTAAATTTGCATCAGCAATGGTATTGTTTTTGGTTTGTAAAGACAGCTGTGTGAGTTTGGGTAAAGATTTTTGTGCGTTGGACAGCAACAAGTGAAAGTGACAGAAAAAATATATTTTAACAAAACATGAAAACATTACTCATTCTAGCATTCTTAACAACAAAAGAGGTGAAAAAGAAGCAACATTGTTGCAAATGCAATTTATTTGAGAGAAAGATACATTTTATCTAACCATGAAAAGGATTTATTTGGGGAAGTTACAATTGCACCATTAGAATCAATGGCTGAAACTTGCATTGGGCTACATAACTCTAATTTTCACTTAGATTGATGCTTGTGGGCCCTGATGCAAAAGTTGACCTGTCCCCCCCCCCCCCCCACTACCACCCTCCTCTTCCACCGTGCATACAGACACACCAACTGGACGCCAAGATCCTCAAAGTGTCTTAAGCGTTTTGAGTCTCCAAAGTTCCTCCTTGCATCAGAAGACAGGGATCAACACTGGAGAATCAAAGAACAGGGATCACCCCTGGCAGGTCACTTGGCAGAGCTCCTTTCCCATCCCAGCAGTGTATACAGCTCCTCCCCCCACACTACACAGGGCTTAAAACACATTCCTTTACACAGTCTGTCAGCCTTCACAGGGTGTATCTGGCTTTTATGTTGCTGTTCTGACCTGTGAAATTCTCTGGTCAGAACAACAGTGTAGTTGCAGTAGGCAGATACACCCTGCTCAGATCGTGGCTGACTGGCTGTGTTGTAAAGAAATGTGATTTCAGCCCTGCAGAGGAGGAGCACTATGATGTAGGGTGACCAGACGTCCCCGTTTTCCGGGGAAAGACTCCGGATTATACACATTGCAGGGACGGCACTCAGGGACATGTCTGAGGCAAGGATGGGCAGCATTTTTTCATGGGGGTGGTGCTGCCCCCAGCCTGGTTGCATGTTTATCCAGAGAGCGAAGCACAGTGACAGGCAGTAGGGCCGGGACTAGAGGGAGCATAAAGAGCAGAAACTCCTTTTTGAAGCAAAGTGTTGTGTGCAGGCAGAGCTGGGGCTAAGGTCTCCCGGCTGAAGATGGACAAACAAAAGCAGAGCTGCAGTGGGGTGCCGAGTGCTCTCCTGCATCTAAACTACCATACACAGATTACATTCTCTGTCAGGCAGAGATCACTCTGCCTGACAGGTGACTTCAGCCTCTGACGTGACGTCATTCAGAGGCCGGGACAGGAAGGGAAAATGGTGCCAGGGTGGAGAAACTGAAGTAATTAGCAAACCTTGTAGCAGCAGATCCTGATGTTGCTATAGTGCGGTATGTGGAAAATGTAGTGCAGGGGGAGCTGAGTGTACTAGGGGAGAGGGGAGGTGAGAGAAGAAGGGAGCGCTGTGTCCTGAGGGGAGGGAGGGCTCTGTTTACTAGAGGTGGAGAGGCTTTATTCTGGGGATGGGCTGTGACCTAGGGTTGGGAGTACAGAGAGAGCTCTATTTACTGGGGGCAGGGGTGGCTGGAGCTCTGTAGTGGGGGGGCTAGTGGATGGGGAAGCTCTGAGTACTGGGGGGAGAATGAAGGGTGGGGCTTGTAGTGAGGAAAGAGGGAGGGTCAGAGTTGAGGGAAGAGCATTGTACTTGGAGGGTGGGCTCTGTGTACTGGGGGGACATGGGGGTGAGGGGAGCTCAGTACTGGGGGGAGAATGAGGGGCAGTGGTGTACCTAGGGAGTGCAGTGGTTGCTGCTCACACCGGGTACCACAGCTCTAAGGTTGCCAATGCAGATCAAGTCTAATGTTATACACAGTTGTCTGATTACTCAGTGGTGCTAAACCACTCCGTTCCTCCTGCCTACCCTGTAGAAAAGCATTCTTAGTGACACTGCAACTACTGTTGCTTGGCTATTTAGCAACAATAGCTGCAGTGTCACTATTGCCGCGTACACACGGTCGACTGTATGACATACTTAGTCCGTCATACAATCCGACGGACAATCCGGCGTACTTTCCACTGAACGGACTTGACCACACACGGATACACAAACAGTCCGACGAAAGCTTGCGCGATGACATACAGCACGTACGACGGGACTAGAAATAGGAAGTCCAAGACACAGCAAAGCCCTGTAAATCCTTTCTGGGCATGCGCCATTCTTAGTCCGTCGGACTAGCATACTGACGACCATATTGTCCGCTGAAACCAAAGTACGACGGAAAGATTTTTGGAAAAACCGAAATTCTTAGTACTCCGGACTGCACGCTGAAAAAGACCGCTGAAGCCCACACACGAGCGGATTGTCCGCTGAAATGTGTTTCAATGGACTAAGTACGTCATATAGTTCGACCGTGTGTACGCGGCATAAGAATGCTTTTTTATAGGTTGGGCAGGAGGAGTGGAGTGATTTAGCACTAGTGTGCTGTGAGGTAACACTCCTGCTGCAGAGGTCCTGCCCAAATAGCATCATGCTAATGTACACATTCTCTAGCAGAAAAAGTACAGCATCTCAGCCACAGCACAAATTTAAAGGGGAAAACCTACCTGACACTGTAAGTCCTACTATATATTAAAGTGAAATTTTGGTCTTGAGTTTTAAAATGGGCGAACAGGAAGGAATTTGAATGCAGAAGAGACATGCTTTGTCTCTTCTGCATTAAAGTTACTTACCTGCCTGTCCATTGCTGTACATTGCACCGTGCATGCCCTCTGCAGAACCCACTCTGCTCTATGGGCAATCGGATGTAAACAAACTCTGCGGTTCGTTTACACCTGACTGTGATCTGATCCGATCAACCCAGATGGAGGGGAACAGATCCCTTTCTGTTTGTATTTAGTGGACTGGATTGGAGATTACACCTGCTGCTCCACAGAAAAGAGTGGAGGTTCCAATTGGGTCAGCCTGAAAAATATACAGGTAGATCCAATTGTACTGCTCACGTAAGAGGAAGTGGTGAGACAAATTTAGATGGGCACTAGTCAGACTGCATAGATGGGCACTGGTGGGGCTGCATAGATGGGCACTGGTGGGACTACATAGATGGGCACTGGTCAGACTGTATAGATGGGCACTGGTCAGACTGTATAGATGGGCACTGGTCAGACTGTATAGATGGGCACTTGTGAGGCTGCATTGATGGGCACTAGTCAGACTGTATAGATGGGCATTTGTGAGGCTGCATTGATGGGCACTGGTGAGGCTGCATAGATGGGCACTGCTATTCTTTATGTAAAAAACTGCTGAGCCCTTCATTCTTTATGTAGTGCACACCTGAGCCCTTCATTCTTTATGTAGTGCGCTCCTTAGCCCTGCATTCCTTATGTAGCGCACTCCTGAAGTCTGCACTTTTTTTCTTATCTTCTTAACATTTGGTAGTCATATCTCAAAATATTCTCATTTAATATATAAATATGAGGGATACGTATGCTTAAAATATGCTTATAAAATAGTTTACCATTTGCCAATAAAAAAACAAATGTCCCCAGATTTCTTTTTAAAAATCTGGTCACCTTAGTATAGAGTGTTGTAATGGAAAAGGAGCTCAGCAGCCGGGCATAGCATCCAGGGCAGAGGGGGTGCTCAGGAGACTTTGGGGGGAGGGGACGCAACTTAGATCTGGGGGTAGGCAAAGCCATGTGACACAAAATCTGGAGCCTGCAGCCCCTCAGGTGGTATTTGGGGATTTGTTTTAGCAATTTCTGAATGTGTCTGTCAGTGTTGGCAGGTGGGGGAAGGTCACCTCCCGTAGGTGTGTGTCTTTTCCCCAGTTGTCAAGGAAGTGGGTGGGGTGTACAGAGAATCCCAGCTGGTGACTAGGAGACACTGAGTGGTGTCTTACCTTTACCAGTGACAGCGGTCCCATCGTGGCTACAGGACGGCACTCTCCGCCTCTTGCGTTCTAGAAGTCGGTTACCATTCCATGTTGCCAGCACACAGCACAAACACTTCCCCATCCTGGGCTGTTCTCACCTCGTGCTCCTCTCCATTCAGGAAATGGCTCTCACTGGCCAATGAGAACGAAGGGGTGTGAACTGTGGAAGGCAAAGTGGAAGCCCAGTACTGGAACGTAGTTGTGGTGCCCTAGCGCAGATAAGTGCTGGATTTTGTGGAGGATATAATATGACAGAGAGGTTGCACAGCCCCCTGGAGCTAGGTGCGGTGTTGCAATTGTGACCCCTGAGACCCCTTATGCTATGCCCATGCACATATTTCAGTACCATTTAGGCAATTATATCATGCTCTAAACATTATTTCCATGTGCAATAGTCATCGTCTTAACAAGAGTCATGTTTGGGCACTATTGGTTTTTAGGGAACTATAGTAAATTCGTCTTTGAGAGTATTTATGGCACTAGCGCTAAAGTGAATACTGTTTTAGTGCTAATTAGCACAATTGTCGCTAATTCGCTGTAATTAGCACTAAGTTACTTCCATAGAGTCAAATATGCATGTAAAAGATATAAACCACTTACATTATAGGCTACTCAAGCTGTACTTATTTATTTTTATCTGGCATCTTCACTTTAGGAGTTGTGAAAGCAATGGATCAATATAGTCAATAATATTGCTACAGGGTAAAATACTATTTATGTAGACTAAAGAAACAAAAAATATTATTGCATTTTCAAGTAAAGGTAATAAATCATTATCCAAACTGGTTCTACTTTTCTGGCTTCATTGGAAACAATAAACCCAAAAGAATCAATTCAAAATAATTCGCTATTCAAAGACCTCCTGTTTAGGTATATATATATATATATATATATATATATATATATATATATATATATATATATATATATATACACAGGTATACTCTGCATTATATATAGAGTATCACTTTCATGTTCATAGGCCTAAATTGGACTTATTCTGTTACTGTAGCTGTTAGCTGTTTCTGAAGTTGTTAGCTGTTTCATTGAAGCCCATCTCTGGGCAAATTTACCATTACCCCAGAGATAAGTAGGTGAGAGGTGTTTGTACATACTAACTTACAAGAATGTGCACAAAATTTAGGACACCAAAATGTCATTTTTCATCAGTTACTCACTGTTTCTTTTACAGGAATCCAATGTCTCTTTTGCGTAACCCAGGCTTGTCAAACTCAATTTCATTGCATCAGCATCCCCATTATGGTTCCCCTTGAAAGGGCAGGTTGTGTCTGAAAGACTATATATAAATGTCCCTGCTCTTTATCATAGTAAATGATTGCCTCTGTAATTGACTGTTACTGGTTTTAATAGTAACTGGAATTTAGTAAAAAAAAACTCCAGCTGTTGCTATACTCTACATAGTTTGCTCGGGCCAAGTGTATTTTGTCTATGTCCTTCACGAACATGTGAGGCTGCTGTATGCCTGGTATAAACTGTATGAAGCTGAGGCTAGTGGTGTATTTTGGTTTTGTGCTGCCCTAGGCAAGACTGAAATTGGGTGCCCCATCTAAATTTGTCCCACCCCTTCCTTCTCAGGTGGCTATTCAGGGTCTCTGTTGGCTATGTGGGGTCTCTGGTTGCTATTCAGGGTCCCTGGTGGGCTGTGGGGTAGTATCACCCCCACCCCACTAGCCTGCCACAGTGCAACCCCCTACTAGCCTGCTTTCATGCCCTGTCTGCTTACCTCTAGTTGTGTATCAGCCTTAGGGCCTGTTTCTGTGTTATGGATTCAAGCCTAGACTTCTTGTATCACACATTAGAGTCTATCCAATCAATGCTTAGCCAATCAGAGAAAGTAAGGTATTCTAGAAATTAATACAACGATTCCTCTGATTGGCTGAGTCAGAGAGCCAGGCTGATGATGTCACAACCTCTGATTGGCCAATCAGAGGAAGCTTTGTATTCATTGCTAGAATACATTGCTTTCATATATATTCATATATATCATATATTCATATATTACATATTACATATCACATATATATATTCATATATATCATAATAATTATAGACAGATGTCCAGAGCACCCCATCCCTCTTACATCAGATGTCAAGAGTACCTAACCCTCCCTTGCATCACAGTGCACCCCCCTTACCTTGCACTGCTGCTGTTGAGAAAAACCTGGGGGCAGAGCTAGGAAGCAGAAAGTGTTGGGTCTAGAGGACCATAGGAAAGTCTGTTAAATGAGCTGAGCTCAGGGGAGGTGGAAATTTGTGTAAATTTTTATTAATGTATGTTGTCAGATGTCCCTAAGTTTTGCTGTAATATGATCATGCAAGCATATTCGCATATACAGACGTTGGTGGAAGACTGTTGGCTGTGGAAACCTTCCCATGGACACGGCAAATCTGTTTGCTCTTTTAGGGATGTTTGTTTATGTCTCACCAAGAGACTGGCCACCTCATGGCGATTGTATTAACACTCCTAGCAAATGGATCTGTGAGCATAGGAACCATAGCATAACCATACAAAAATTATGGCCCACTGACCCATGATAGAGTATGGCTCGCGTCATTGGAAGCGGTGGGAATGTGCACACGATCGTGTTCAGAGCCCTGTAAGTATTGTTCAAATTGTGTCTCTCAAGAAGCTGGCCACATGGCTCTGAACACGACTGTCTGCACAGGTCAATACTGGAATTCTATTTGAATATATATATATATATATATATATATATATATATATATATATTTATATTTATATGTATATGATTGGTTCTTTTGAAAGAATACAAGTGTCTGTCTGGCTGTTTCTGAAGCCACCACCTTCCTTTGTTATTCATGTTTACATTATTCATGTTTACAGTATAGACAAAAGCAGCAGATCATGCTAGAGAGGATTTTGCTAAGCTCAACGTGATACCAGCGTCTGTCTGTGTTACTTGGAGATATACAAGTGTGTTTTCCTGGCATTATAGAAGAAAGCTATGACTGTGCTTATTAGCGCACAGAATAATTTGCTTATAAAGAGAAGCTTATAAAAGTTCCACAACAGGGGCACAGCTGCAGAAGAGTTGCAAGGGCAGTGGTGGCCCGTCCATAGGGGGCGCTCAGGTGTGCCCCCGGGCTATGGGAAGCTTCCCAGCCTGCAATCAGCATTGCAGGCTGGAAAGCTGATTTGCCCATGTTTAGGGCGTGTGCAGGGTGCAAGCTCTATGCCCGCACACACTCTCACTCTACTGGGATTCATTGGCATGTCTATAGTAGTGGGTACAATTGGTGGGGACCGGAGCAGATGATAGTAGTGGGTGGTACTACTTGCATGCATCACTGTGTAAGGATGTAGTCGACTGGGACAGGACACCGGAGGTGATCGCCTGGCTGGGTCTGGTGGCTTCAGAAAAGACGAGCGGCGCAATTGAAGGTAAGTGGCCATAGCGCTGCTGTCTGACTCCACAGGGAGAAAGAGGCGAGCTGCTGTTGGTGGCGTTGCAGGGGGGGCAGTCTGGTGAGGGGTGACATCACTGCACCTGACCAACCATCCCCTTCTCTCATGGCCACAGGCTGTCTGAGCGGTCCCGGGCCAGATGTCACACAGGCACAGCGAGCAGAGTGAAGCCGCCTCCCCCTCCAGTGTTTATGTGTACACAGGGAGAGGGGACCTGCTGTGCCATGCTGATCTGAGGTGGTACTGAATGAGATGGGGGGTCCGTCTGTGCTAAAGGGGTCCATCTGTGCTGGGGGGGTCTGTGCTGGGTCTGTGCTGAATGGGGGGGTCTGTGCTGAATGGGGGTGTCTGTGCTAATGGGGGGGTGCCTGTGCTGAATGGGGGGGTGTCTGTGCTGAAACGGGGTATGTGCTGAAAGGGGGATCCATCTGTGCTGAATGGGGGGGTCTGTGCTGGGGTTTGCTGTGTAATGTAAACAGGTCCAGTGATGTAGGGTGCTGTGTAATGTAAAGGGGTCCAGTGATGCAGGGTGCTGTGTAATGTAAAGGGGTCCAGTGATGCAGGGTGCTGTGTAATGTAAAGGGGTCCAGTGATGCCGGGTGCTGTGTAATGCAAAGGGGTCCAGTGATGCCGGGTGCTGTGTAATGTAAAGGTCTCCAGTGATGCAGGGTGCTGTGTAATGTAAAGGTCTCCAGTGATGCAGTAATTGGGCTGAAAGGGGATGGTAATTGTGCAGACGGGGGGTGGTAATCATGCAGACCCCCCGTCTGCACAATTACCCCCCCGGGTAATTGTGTGCAGACGGGGGTGGTAATTGTGCAGACGGGGGGTGGTAATTGTGCAGATGGTGGGTGGTAATTGTGCTATATGCCAGGCTTTGTGAGAAATGCCATATACCAGGCTTTGTGAGAACTGCCATATGCCAGGCTTTGTGAGAACTGCCATATGCCAGGCTTTGTGAGAAATGCCATATGCCAGGATTTGTGAGAAATGCCATATGCCAGGCTTTGCGAGAAATGTCATATGCCAGGCTCTGCGAGAAATGCTATAGAAATGTTTATACACCAGGCTTGTGAGAAATGATATATACCAGGCTTTGTAAGAAATGCTATATGTCAGGCTTTGTAAGACATGCTTTATGCCAGGCTTTGTGAGACATGCTATATACCATGATCTGTGAGGCTGAGCTGTATACTCCCGACACTGTGAGTGGAAACAAGTGGAATACAGGGGATGGAGTAGGTGGATTCTATTAAGGGTTGGGCTAATGATAAGTGGGGGGGCAAACGGGAAGGGGCCGGGTCTGGCACCCCCCCATCCTAAAACTTCACTAACCTCCACTGTGCAAGGGCCACATTAAATTGACTTGGCGAGCTGCATTCGGCCCGTGGGCCTTGTGTTTGACACATGTAGAATAACCTCTGTTCACCATTCTCTCTGCATGATCCAAGCTAAGTTCTTCTGTCTTGCTGCTTACTTAGAGTCCCTTCTCCATAGCCCTGAATAAAACACCCAGGTTGCCCCCCCCCCCCCCCCCCCCCCCAGAGCACTCAAAGGGACCAAGTGCAAAAAGCCATATAAACCCTTTACATTAAATAAAATGGTATGTTCTGAAACATAATTATTTTCTTAATAATGTTGCAAAAAGGCAACGTAACACATTTAAAATAATAAAAGAAAATCAATCATAATACACCAGATATGAGCTGAATTGCTTTTTTAGAACAAAAATATAAATTCAAAAGTGATGAACTGTGACCAGTTAAAGAAATTCAGTTATTATACAGAAACTCGAGGCAAGCAATAAACCCAGAACAAATAGCACAAAAGGTGTAAAAATGAGTCAAACGAGGGAGAGGGATAATGGAAGTTTAAAGATGTGCTAGGATTTGCTATAAATAACTCTCCCAGGAATCAGCAGTTGTGCTTTTTTAGGATAAAGGTTAGGAAATTCAGAGGCTTTTGTTTGGAAGCTCCTGTTGTTTCCCTTGACAAGAACTTCGGATGACAAACTAGGCAACCACAAGAACCTGATAGATCTGTGTGTATAAGAGATGTTGGTCAATATTCTATTTTTATTTCCCTGAGACAAAAGATTTGGCTTGTTGCTCAGTTTGTTTATTTCCGATATAGAGCAGGTAACTCCTACTTTTCCTTTTCCAAAATGAAATAGTGTGAATGGCTGTTTTTAACTGTTTTGTAACTACAAGTAACAGTCTGGCACCTCTGCAATCAGTGCTATACAAATGCACTGATTCCTGTGTAAATGACAATGGGGCAGTGTAGGGGTTAAGCATGTCCTGGGGAGTGATACTAACTGTAGGGGCGTGTGGCTACGTGTGACACGTCACTGATCTCTGCTCCTGATAACAGGGAACAGAGATCAGTGACACTGTCACTAGGCAGAACGGGGAGATGCTTGTTTACATTACCATCTTCCCATTCTTCCACTCCGTGAGGCGATTGTGGGTATCCCCACGTACCCGACTCACGGAGGTCCCAGATGGCACACGCACGTGATGGCACGACTGCAAATTTAAAGGGACGTACAGGTACGCCCATTTGCCCAGCCATACCATTCTGCCGATGTACACCGGTGTGCGCTGGTCGGGAACCAGGTTAAAAAAGATAGTTTAGTTCTGATTTATTATGTAGTGTTTCATATGTACCTCAAATATAGTCTTCCATAATAAATAAATAGTTCAATATCGAAAGCATGTTCAACAACTATTTTTAACAGTGTACTCAGTGGCATATTACACATAGGTATGCATCTCTTGAAGTAAAAATTAAGCCATAAGGTGAACTAGGAAAAAAAATATTTTCGTTCCCACACTTGGGCACTTCTTTTTAAATGCATTTTTGCATAGACAACACCCCTATGGACTTTATGTTAAAAGTTCTCCAACAAAATATCTTGCATTTTTTTTTTTTGTCACAATCCATGTATGTGTAGCACTAACCCCTGAAGGAGCTGCTGGTTTTATTTGGGCTTACCATTACCTCACCTGCTCGCCTCTTCGTCTTAGGGGTCCCGTGCAAAGTAGCCCAAATGATGATAAATCCGACACTTGGTCCTTTTTTGAAGATTTATTTAGGGATAACACCAAAGAAAGACAAGAAGACACAGTCCTTTAATAGAAGGTTAGAGGATAAAGGGGAGTTCAAGCACCTAGTAATTCTGGGTTAGAGGTATTAGTTGGATCCAGAGGACAAACAGCTCCACAGACTGGATCCAGCAGTCACCAGATAGGCCCCTTTCATTTGACCTAGCAGCCGATGAAATGCTAAACAAAGTCTCTGCCACAGACTTGGCAATTAAACTTAATGGTTTTGAGAGTTTTAGGAAGAACTATCATATAGTACCAGATTCTTTCAGCTGACCCGGTGATATTGTAAGGATATTGATCTGGGTGCATCCTTCAAATGAGTTTCCAGGCTCCTCCAGAGACACCAGCCTTGCGCTTGGTCCTCCACCTGAGAAGTCCTTCCTTGGATCCTCCAGTCCCTTGGCTTCTCCCCGCAGGCGAGACAGTACAGGACCATCCCTGGATCAGTAGGCCCCAAGACATTCCTGGGCCTACGCTCTCAGTTGCAAGGCCTCGGGCCAGCCGGCCCGAGGCGCAGATCCATGCAACACAGGCCCCAGGCCAGGAGGGCCATGGGGTCTGGATAGTGGACCCCAAGCCAGGGACCCAGGAACAGACAGACAGAACAGCCCAGAAAAATGGTGTCGGTACCTTAAATACCCTCTCCCAGAATGCACAGCAGGGAAACCACACCCACTGAACTATCTCCGAGCAAGAGGTGGCACTCAATGCATCCAGCCTGCTGCTGTTCCACACCCCCCGACGGTGACAGCAACACCTACGGTCAAGTGGGAATCAGTGCAACCCAGCTGGACTGGTACAGAAACCAGAACTTTTAGAGAAATTAGTCTGAGCCAAACTACAGCTTCAGACAATTACATTTGAAAAAGAACAATAGTGTCTGCCCATCAGGAGCTGGTTTTGCTTGTAACTTTACTTCTATTAATTTTAGCAACGCAAAAATATCTCTCAAACTGACACAAAGTTGTAGAAAATACGCTATAACTTCAAAGATTGCCAGCAAGCAAAATTAAACATACACATTGTATATGTATCAAAACTGAGATGTTGTATTCATCAGAATTTTCAGTAGGCACAATGTAATCAAAGAAAGTTAAAAAAAACAGCACACTTTGCCGCAAATTTGCTGAATTGACTCAAAATGCAACCCCACCCCCCTCAAAGCCAAATGATGCCAAAAATTAACAATTCTGTAAAAGATTCATTACAGCTCAAAAATCACCCTAAAATATGAAACAGTGTCTTCACTCATCAGTCTTACCCCTATCACTGTCAACAGAGCTTTCGTTCAATGTAGCTCTTTCCTCTTTTTCTTGGCAAACATTTGCACAATTTTTGCACCAACATAAATCAGTAAAAGACTGTCTTTCAGACATACAGGAACATCTTCCATTCTCATATTTGCCTTGCTTGCAACTGCAGTGGACTACCTGCAACACACTTTCAGGAGCAGGATTATTGATTCGGGTGACAGGTGCTTCTGCTGCCATTTCTGGTAAGGGAAACCAGCAGGGAAGCCTTCTGGCTTCACAGGTGGTTCCCTACTGCGCATGCACAAAGCACGCTGCGCTTTCGAATGGCCTGGCGGCTGAGGAAGCGGGAGGGGAGGCTGAACTTCTAAAGGGAAGGTGCTGCAGCGCTGTCTTTGGAAGTGGGGGAAAAAAAAATATACCCAAGGAGATGGATAAGCGGAAGTTCCACTTTTGGGTGGAACTCCACTTTGAAGCACACACTGCCACATCAGTATTGGGGGGTCTTGATGACTATAGTTTGATGCTTCTGTGAAGCATGTTTTACATGAAAAAACACTCTGGTGTCACATTCCTCGTGATTTCAAGTCAGATCTTCAACTTCAAGAGTTTTAAGAGCTTGTAAACCCTCCATTACATTTATAAGTGATACAATTTGTGATCAACCTGTTAAATGGGAACAGTTAGACCAAGACACAATGTTTTAGGTGTCTTTCTGGCCCTTAGATGTGAGATACACAATGTCTTGACAAATAGATCAGTATTGCCAGCCGCCCATAGATTTATGGGCAGCCCGTAAAAACAGGGCAATTTTCTCCTGCCCGTAAATGCCCGTCGTAGGAGAAAAGTGGCAGTAAAAAATTATGGTGACCCGCTTGGGTCAGAACTATGCATGCACAGTTCCAGAAATCACAGAGAAGATCCGATATTGAGCCAAGCCCCGAGTTGGACCACGAGTCCTGCCTCTGCCCACCATGCGATAATGTCAGCCCCACCGCTGGCACCACCAGACTTTAAAAAAGCATGAGCTTAGCAGATGGACGGAGGAGCCTTGTGGTGAAGTGGACAGAGCAGCCTGGTGTGTGGGTCTCGGACAGCGGCAGACAGCAGCGCGGACTTGTAAGAGAGTGCGGTGGAGTCAGACCCCTGCCCCTGAGTATGTAGGATGCTGGATGCTGGGACTGTGACATCACAATGGGCGGGGACATCATCTGGTGACCCCACCCATTGTCCCTATATAAGTTGCCGCGCAAGACACATCCCTGTCATTACGGCCAGAGACAGCGTCAAGTCAACATCTCAAGGAAGAAGAGACGAAGGCGAAGACAGCGGCGACAAAAGACCGGGCCACCGCCAGTAAAAGAGCTGGAAGAAGGAGCGGAGGCCCGGCAAGAAGAACCGAAGAGGGGGACAAGGCCCCCGAAGAGGGGGACAAGACCCCCAAAGTCAGAAGAAGACCCCGGACAGCGGCGGCGACTAAGAAGAAAGCCGAGCTCCTCCGCTAGTGAAAGAGCTAGTAAAAGAGCAGAAGATAGCGGAGGAGTGCCCCCAAGACAGAAGAAGACCACCGGAGCTGTGCAATAAATTTTAAACCCTTGTGTTGTGTTTTTTTTCATCAGGTGAATGGGTAGGGGTACATTGTACCCCATACTCATTCAAATAGGGTGGGGGGCCGGTATCTGGGGGCCCCCTTGTTAAAGGGGGCTCCCGGATTCCGATAAGCCCCCCACCCACGGACCCCGACAACCAACGGCCAGGGTTGTCGGGAAGAGACCCTTGTCCTCATCAACATGGGGACAAGGTGCTTTGGGGTGGGGGGGCCGCGTGGCTCCCCTTTCCCCAAAGCACCCCCCATGTTGAGGGCACACGGCCGGGTACAGCTCAGGAGAGGGGGTGCTCGCTTGTCCCCACCCCCTTTCCTGACCGTGTGTGGACAGGTCCGCTCGCTCAGAAAGTCCGGTGGACATTTTCCGGTGGTTTGTCCGCCAGACTAAGTCCGCCGGATAGTCTGATCATGTGTACGCGGCAAAAGGAGAAGTAAGACTGGTGCAAACCGTAGCCAAGATACGATCAGGAGGAATCACAGGAACCGGAACCGACTCAGACATGGAAGTGGAGGAAAATTGTTTTGACAAGGCATCAGCCCTTACATTCTTAGTACCGGGTAAGAATGAGACAATGTAATTAAAACGCGACAAGAAAAGAGCCCATGGCGTCCTTCTGGGAGAGAGGCGCTTAGCCTCAGACAAGAATGTGAGATTCTTATGGTCAGTAAGAATGAGAACCGGCATAGTGGTACCTTCAAGGAGATGTCTCCATTCTTTCAGGACTAAAATGATCGCCAACAGCTCTCTGTCACCAATCTCGTAATTGCACAGAAGCAGGTTACAATTTCTTGGAAAATTAGCCACACGGATGCATAGCGCTCTTAGAGTTAGGAAGTTGTGACAGAAGGGTGCCAACTTCAGTGTCAGAAGCATCAACTTCTAGGATAAAAGGCAACGTAGGACCAGGATGTGCCAACACAGGAGCAGAAACAAAGGCAGCCTTGAGAGTCTCAAAGGCCTTGATGGACTCCGGAGACCAACTCTGTGGGTTACCGTCCTTTCTGGTCATATCAGTCAGGGCCTTTACCAGAGACGAGAAGTTATGAATAAACTTCCGATAGTAGTTGGCAAAGCCCAGGAAACGCTGCAGAGGACATAAACCCACGAGTCAAGGCCATGTAGGACTGTCAAAAGTTTCTCTGGTACCATCGAATAACCAGCAGTGGAAATGACATAGCCCAGGAATATAACTTGTACATGATGGAACTCGCACTTCTCCAGTTTTTCAATAGAGATTGCTCTCTCTTAGTTTCTGAAGCACACGACAGACATCTGTGTGGTGGCTCTCCAGGGACTTGGAAAATATGAAGATATCATCGAGATACACCACCACACATAACTGCAACAAATCATGGAGGACATTGTTAATAAATTCCTGGAAAACTGCCAGGGCATTACAAAAGCCAAAGGGCATTACCAGGAACTCATAATGGCCTGTTCTGGTATTAAACACAGTTTTCCACTCGTTGCCCTCCTTAATCCGCATGACATTGTATGCCCCTCTCAAATCAAGCTTTGTGAAAACTGTTGCTCCCTTGAGGTCGTCAAATAACTCTGTAATCAACGAAATTGGGTAGGTATTCTTAATCGTGACACAATTGAGACCCCTATAATCAATACAAGGTCTCAGCACCAGCAGGAGATGAGGATTTGAGGATGAAACCTCGAGAAAGTGCGCCTGCAACATACTCCTCCATGGCCTTATCCTCCAAGACCGGCATAAAGAAGAGTGAAGAGTTGCACAGGACTTTTGATACCTTCAGGAAGCATGTCTCACTGCATTGTGGTGACCAGGAGAGAACCTCAGCACGGAGCCAATCAAAAGATCGGTTGTGCCTCTGTAACCAAGGATAACCAATAACCAGCGGAAACCTGGGTGAAATAACTTGGAATTGGATTATCTCATGGTGAAGAGCCCCTACGGACATGGACAATGGAACTGCCTCATGAGTCACATGGGCAGGCTGTAGAGGTCTCCCGCCAACAGCCTCAATGGCAAGCGGAGTGTCATGCAGCTGCAGTGGAATTGAGTGCTGTGATACACAGGCAGCATCATTCAACAGGCCTGCAGCCCCAGAGTCGATTAGAGCCTGTATGTCAATGGACGACTCAGCCCAAGAAAGGGTGACTGAAACCAGGGGCTTATCCTTCTGGATAAAGGCTCTCTCATCCGCAGAGAGACGCATGAAGCCCAAGTGCATGGGTTCATCTTCACTGACCAACTCAGTACCAGGAGGCATGGGAGGTGAGGGAGGCACGGGTGGGACTGCAAAGCTCGGAGTCAAACGTACAGGAGGCTCCCGCAAGTACTCTTTCATAGAAAGTTTTCTCTGAGTCTGGAGTCAATGAGGATGGCAAACAAGATCAAGCTCTCGTGTGGGTATATCTTGGGCTGCTTTCTCATCCTTGATGGAATCTGAGAGACCATGAGAAAAAGCATCTACAAGGGCCTCATTGTTCCAAGCAACCTCTGCTGCCAGGGTACGGAATTCAATGGCGTAGTCGGCAACAGTTCTCGTACTCTGTTTGATGGACACGAGGCACTTGGCATTTCTGATGGAGTGTGCGGGAATGTCAATACAAAGTCAGGGTAACTCAAGACAACAGGTTTTTTGCATCTCCCATAGAGGGTTTGCCCAGGCCAAGGATCTCTCAGAAAGCAAAGATTTTATGAAACCTACTTTGCTTCTGTCCGTGGAAAATGCCTGGGGCAGCATCTCAAAGTAAATCTCAACCTGGATAAGAAACTGTCTGCATTGAACTGGATCATCCCCAAATCGCTGGGGAAGCGGAGCGGAACCAGGCACTTACTTATAGAGGTAATACTCGAGGCGGGTGCCTACACAGAGATTGGAGCAGCAGCAGGGTTGGCCTGCAACTCAGGTTGTACCAGAGCAGCCACAATGGGGGGTTCCAGGTGACCCGTGCGACTCAGGAGCGTTTGTAACTCTATGGCAAACTGATCCATGCGGTGATCTTGCTCATCCAATCTGGAAAAAATATTACCAACATGTGGATTGGCTGTATTTCCTAAATTCATGGCCTTCGTCTACTGCCAGAAACCATGAACCAGACCGAGACAGAAGAACAATTAAATTACACTTGTTTATTAATAAAAAACAAAAAGGTAAATAGAGTAAGTGTAGTCAAGCATTGCCAGAGTCCAGTAACCGGACTGATTAGTCAGCCAGGCCAGAGTTCAGTAACCAAATTGGGTAATCAGCCAGGCCAGAAGTCAGGGATCCAAGTAGAGCAGGGGTGCCCAATCAGTGGCCCGAGGGCCACATGTGGCCCGCGGAGGCCTCTGATGTGACCCACGACCTCCTTCTGTAGGATGGCAGATTGGCAAGCCCAGATCATGTGTTGCAGACCCGCCATTCCAGAGCATCTGTGTTGTTAATGAAGCCGGCAAAGCAAGCAGCTGTGGAGTAGAGCTGTATAAGCTGATGATTCCTGTATAGTGCTGTCTCTTGCCACAGGCGGAGTGATACCAAATGCACTCTGCTGGGAACAGCAACAGCAGGTGATACCTGAATGGAAGACTGTTATTAAAGGTCAGTTTATTACTAAAATTGCAGTGTATATATGGGCATATCTGCGCAGTGGTTACTGGGCTGCTTTCAAACTGATCCGCAGGTGCAGTGCACCTTCAGGTTACCTGCACTGAGGCATAGACTTCTGTTATTACCTGTGGGTTTGGTGTGCTTTCAGAAAGTGCAATACACCTGCAGGATATAATAGAAGTCTAGGGCAAAGTGTAGCTAACCCACAGACAGACACAGGTGCACTGTGCTGCATTAGTGTGAAAAGCCCCTTTCACACAATCGGTCCGACTCAATCGAACCATATATTCACCTCTATGAAACAGCAGATGTAAACAGAGTTGTGTCCTTTTACACCTGCCTACCTCTAATCTGATTCGCTAAAAAAACAAACAAACAAACAAAAAAAAACAGAAGGGGATCAATCCCCTTCCCTCAGGGAGGATGGGATCTGAGGACCCGTAGAGTGGGCTGTGTCAGTGTCCGCTCTGCACGGACCTATCACCCGACTGCTCTGCTTTTTGTGGCCCGTGACCGCTTACCAAGTCGCTTAAGTGGCCCTCACTCTTCAAAAGGTTGGGCACCCCTGAAGTAAAGGAACAGCAAGCAGGATAAGGAGCCAGAAGGGATGCCAGCAAGCTAGTCTTTAAACAGGAACGCAGGAGATGGTTTCTTGTGATGTGTCCAAGGCGAAGGCAGAGATGAAATGAGCTGGACAGCTTTAAGTAGGCAGGTCAGACGAGCAGGATCAGGAACAGCTGGGTAACTGTGGAGAGAGATGAGAGCTAGCAATTAGCCGACAGCTGAGCAGCCAGGCCAGAAAAGGAAGAGCTAAGCCAGCCCTGACCCTTTCTCACACCTGTACACACTCAGCTGCCTCCCCCCTCACACCTGTACACACTCAGCTGCCCCCCTCACACATGTACACACTCAGGTGCCTCCCCCTTACACTTGTACACACTCAGCTGCCCCCCTCAAACCTGTACACACTCAGCTGCCTCCTCCCCCTCACACCTGTACACACTCAGCTGTCTCCTCCCACATCTGTACACACTCAGCTGCCTTTCTACCTCACGCCTGTACACACTCGGCTGTCTCCCCCCTCATGCCTGTAAACAATCAGCTGTCCCCTTCACACCTGTACACACTCAGCTGCCTCCCCCCACACCTGTACACACTCAGCTGCCCCCCACACCTGTACACACTCAGTTGCCTTCCCCCCTCAAACCCCTACACACTCAGCTGCCTTCCCCTCACACCTGTACACACTCAGCTGCCTCCCCCCTCACACCTGTACACACTCAGCTGCCTCCCCCCTCACACCTGTACACACTCAGCTGCCTCCCCCCTCACACCTGTACACACTCAGCT
Source organism: Lithobates pipiens (assembly GCF_037356315.1). Taxonomy (NCBI): domain Eukaryota; kingdom Metazoa; phylum Chordata; class Amphibia; order Anura; family Ranidae; genus Lithobates; species Lithobates pipiens. The sequence goes on along the minus strand of NW_027507748.1, from coordinate 306,417,185 downwards.
GCCTACCCCCTCACACCAGTACACACTCAGCTGCCTCCCCCTCACACCGGTACACACTCAGCTGCCCCCTTCAGACCTGTACACACTCAGCTGCCCTCCTCACACCTTTACACACTTAGCTGTCTCCCCCTCGCACCTGTACACACTCAGCTGCCCCCCACATCTGCACACACTCAGCTGCCCCCCGCCTCACACCTGTACACACTCAGCTGCCCCCTCACACCTGTACACATTTATCTGCACCCCTCAAACCTGTACACACTCAGCTGTCTCCCCCTCCCACCTGTACACATTCATCCGTACCCCTCAAACCTGTACACACTCAACTGCCTCCTCCCCCTCACACCTGTACACACTCAGCTGCGCCCCCACACCTGTCCACGCTCAGCTGCCTCCCCCTCACACCTGTACACACTCAGCTGCCCCCTCCACATCTGTACACACTCAGCTGCCTCTGTCAGAAACCATCAGACTGAGACAGAAGTACAATTAAATCACACTTGTTGTTTATTAATAAAAATAAAAAGGTAAATAGAAGAGGCCGGGATCCAAGAAGAGCAACAGCAAGCAGGATAAGGAGCCAGAAGGGATGTCAGCAAGCCAGTCTTTGCCTGGGGGTGTCTATAGTATGCCTGTAAAGTGGCATGTATTTCCCATGTTTAGAACTGCCCTTGCACAAAATGACATTTCTAAAGGAATAAAAGTAATTTAAAACTGCTTGCGGCTTTAATGTAATGTCTGGTCCCGGCAATATGGATGAAAATCATTGAGAAAAAAGGCATTGGTACCCTCCCCAGCCCATTACCAGCCCCTTTGGGTCTCGTATGGATATTAACCAATTGCCGACCGCTGTCGGCATATATACGTCGGCAGAATGGCACGGCACGGCAGGGCAAAGTAATGTACCATTACTTTGAAATTCCCGCCACAAGCTCTGTGACCGTGCCCGCGGTACCCGCGGACTCAATCACTGCGGGGATACCCGCGATCGTGTCTTGGAGCTTAAGAACGGGTAGATGCCGATGTAAACAGGATTTCCCAGTTCTGCCTAATGATAGGACACTGATCATCTGCTACCTGCCATCACTCCCCTCCCGCCCCCTACTGGTTAACCCCTTCACTGCCAGGGACATTTTTACAGAAATCAATGCAATTTTATAGCATTGATCACTGTATTAATGCCAATGGTCCAAAAAAATTGTCAAAATTGGCTGATGTGTCCGCCATAATGTTGCAGTCACGATAAAAATTGCTGATCGCCTCCATTACTAGTAAAAAAGATTAATAAAAATGCCATTAAACTATCCCCTATATTTTAGACGTTATAACTTTTGCGCAAACCAGTCAATAAACGCTTATTGCAATTTTTTTTTACCAAAAATTAAAAATGAATGTGTTTTTTTTCAAAACTGTTGCTCTTTTTTGTCTATAGCGCAAAAATAAAAACTGCAGGGGTGATCAAATACCACCAAAAGAACACTCTATTTGTGGGAAAAAAAGGACGTTGTTTGGGAGCCACTTCGCACAACCGCGCAAATGTCAGTTAAAGCGAAGCAGTGCCGAATCACAAAAAGTGCTCTGGTCAGGAAGGGGGTAAATCCTTCCAGGGCTGAAGTGGTTAAGGGGAACCCCGCACCCAAAATAAAAAAGGAAAGGCGTGGGGCCCCCAGGCCCTATACACTCTGAACAGCAGTATACAGGCGATCCAAACAAGACAGACTGTAGGTTTGTTCTTAAGTAGAATCTGTTTATAATTTTGAACTTGTACATTTTTGAAGGTTAGCTCCAGCCAAAAAAAAAATATTTTTAAGCTTTTTGGAAAACATAGGGAAGGGTTATCACCCCTGTCCCCTTTGTTTTGCTGTCTGTGCATCTGTTCAGAAGATTTCCCCTCACTTTCTGTCCCAATGACAATTGAATTTTGAAAGTTTGAAGCTTTCAGTGAAACAAGGAACTCTTACAGGAGAGAATTTCCCTTCCTAGGTATAGATTTCCACTCACTTCCTGTTGTCTCCTTCTGTTTGAAAGTAGGAGTCGTTTGTAAGTTGGATGTTTGAAAGTAGGGGCCTGCCCTATATACGCTGCAGAAATTTGGGCCTTAGGTGTTGGTGTTGCCACAACACTGTAAGCCCTCACATTTACTCTTGGTGGGCGCAGGAATGGGCCCTGCTGTGAAATATTAGACCATGAATTGTAATTACATGGGCAGAAACAGGGGCAGAAAAATTGGGCCTTAGGCACAGGTGTTGGTGCCACAACACTGCAACCCCTCACAGAAACTCTAGTTGGAGCGCATAAATGAGCCCTGCTGCAAATTATTGCAGCAAAAATTGTAATTACATGCCCTTGTTAAACAGGGGCAGAAAAATTGGGCCTTAGCCACTGGTGCCACAACTCTGCAACCCCTCACAGATACTATAGTTGGAGCGCAGGAATGAGCCCTGCTGCAAAGTATTGCATCAAAAAGTCCAATTATACGCCCCTGTTAAACAAGGGAGATCGACCAATTTGGTGGACAGGCGCACCCTGTCATCGGTTACAAAGCCTCCAGCAGCACTGAATGTGCGTTCTCCTGGATGCAGGACAGGCCAGTAGCTCAATTGCTTACTGTGCAAGCTCTGGCCACTGATCCATCCTCAAGACCCTGTAACCCAGAGGATTTTTTGGTGGGAAAGGTGTCCAAGTCTGATTTTGCCCCTAGGTATTCCTGCACCATGTAAATCAGACACTGGCGATGGTTGCTGGAACCGATCACACCTTAGGTCTGCGGACTAAAAAATTGTGTGAACGCATCAGTCAGACAGCCACCTTCTCCACCGCTCCTTCTGTGACTGACTGAAGCCTCAGCAACACGTTATCCAGGACCAGGAATTTGTAACCTCCCAGGCTCTGGAAACGTGCTGCACAAACCTTTCTGCAAGGCCTCCCGAAGATGTTTCATCCTCTGCTCCCTCTGCAATGGCAAGATAAGGTCCGCAACCTTACCTTTGTAACGTGGCTCAAGGAGGGTTGCCAGCCAGTAATGATCCCTCTCCTTGATACCACGAATATGAGGATCCTTCCGCAGGCTTTGCAGGATCAGGGAGGCCATGCAGCGTAGGTTTGCTAAGGCATTTGGTCTGGAGTCCTCTGGGTCACTAAGGATGACATGATCCGCAGCCACATCCTCCCAGCCACGTACAAGTCCATGGATTTCTTGGGACTGTAAATGATCACTTGAAGACTGCTGCTTATTCTAGGCTCCACCTCTATGCTGACACAATCCTCCTCCTCGTCTTTTTCCTGTGTGATCGGCGGGCCAGCAGGAGCACTGTCTGGATAAAGAGGGCCTTGAGAGGTAAGGAAGTCCTCCTCTTCCTGCCTCTGTTCTTCCTCAAGTGCCCTGTCCATTATTCCACGCAGCGTGTGCTCCAACAGGTGGTCAAAAGGGAAAGTGTCACTGATGCATGCACTGTCACTGCTCACCATCCTCGCAGCCTCCTTAAATGGTGACAGGACAGTGCATGCATCCCTGATCATGACCCACTGGCATGGGAAAAAAAATGACGCTCCCATGACCCTTTCCTGGTGCCATAGTCGCCCAGGTACTCATTGATAGCCCTCTGCTGCATGTGCAGCCACTGCAGCATGGCCAACGTTGAGTTCCACCTGGTGGGCATGTCACAGATTAGGCAGTTCTTGGGCAGATTAAATTGCTTTTGGAGGTCAGCCACTGGCATTATATGACTGGCAGAAATGCACACAGACATTCCTGGCCTGCCTCAGGAGATCTTGTAAGCCTGGGTACCTGCCCAAGAACTGCTGCACCACCAAGTTAAGGACGTGAGCCAAAAAGGGCACATGGGTCAGGTGTCCCTGTCTGAGGTCAGAGAGGAGGTTGATGCCATTGTCACAAACCACCATTCCTGGCTTAAGCTGGCATGGCATCAACCACCTCGTAGCCTGCCCCTGCAGAGCTGACAGAATCTCTGCCTCAGTGTGGCTCCTGTCCCCCAAGCACACCAGCTCAAGCACTGCATGCCATCTTTTTTGCCTACGTACTTGTGTAGCCCCTTGAATGCCTTTGGAGCACTCCTGGTTCTGAGGACAAATCAGCACAGGAAGAGGCCATGCAGGAAGAAGAAGTGGAGGGGGTGGAGGAGAGAGGTGTGTCAGAATCACCACTAGTAGCATTTTGTAGGCGTGGTGGAGGAACAATCTCCAACACTACTGCACCCTGTCCTGCATCCTTCCCAGCTGCCAGCAGAGTCACCCACTCTGCCATGAAAGATAGGGTAACGTCCCTGTCCATGCCTGCTGGACCATGAGTCAGCGGTAATATGCACCTTACTGTTGACCGCCCTGTCCAGTGAAGCCAAGACATTGCCTTTCCGGAATCGCCTTCCGTGAAAAAAGTGGTGTTTGGGAATCTGCCACTAAGGAACTGCACATTCCACAAACTCACGGAAGGGTGCAGAGTCTACCAACTTAAAAGGCAGAAGTTGAAGTGCTAGCAATTTAACCAAGCTAGCATTCAACCGCTGGGCATGTGGATGGCCGGGAGCGAACTTTTTTCAGTGGTTCAGCAGCTGGTGCAGGGAAATTTGCCCGGTACAATCAGATGTTGGTGTACCAATAGCAGATTACCCGCAAGTACTTGCCAATGACACATCTAATTCTACACCTTCATTTCTCTCAGTGCAGGTTTCTGAGAGGACTTAGGGTATAGTGGAGTTGGAGATCCCAGATGATGAGGAGCAAGGAGAGGTCCGTTTTTTTTTTTGGTGTGGGTCTTTTATGTATGCTTGCCAACGGACTGCATGGCAGATCGACATATGTCTGGTCAAGCATGTGGTGCCCAAGCGGCTGCTGTATTGGCCATGCGAGATACACTTGAGACATATGTTGCAAATAGCAATGGTGCCATCTGCTGCACGCATCTCAAAAAAGGCCCACACCAAATAACTTTTAGAAGACAGCAACGCCCTGCACATGCGGAGCTCTGCGGTGTGATGCAGTCGGTGTGCTGCCCTCAAGCTGGCCCCTGGAGGGCATCCTGCCTCATTTGAGATGTGCCTCCTCCTCCTCTCTCCTATCAGGCACCCATGTAGAGTCAGTGACCTCATCATCCCCTCCCTCCTCCTCACTGGAGTAAACCTGGCAGTATGCTGCAGCTGGGGGAACATGACTGCCAGTTTGCTGTCCTTCTTGAGCACCCCGTCTCTAGGCTCACCTTACTGCCTTCCTTAAGCTGGGTACCATCATCAGAGCCCTCGAAACGCTGTGCATCCTTCTGCAGCATGTACCCAGCACTGTGGTCAAACAGTTCGGGGGACTCCTCAGGACATGGAGGGGCTAGGGAAGGAGTGAATGATGCCATTGAGATGAGGGAAGAAACCGCTTTGGGAGCTGCTTTGGCAGACAAAGTACCCTGAGCCTGGGTGAGAGAGGATGAGGAGGATGAGGATGGCTTGGTCATCCACTCTACCAACTCTTCTGCATGTTGCGGCTCAACTCGGCCAGCTGCCGAAAAAAAAAAGACAAGCGTGCCCCACAGCCACGTGCTGTTGAGGATGTACCGTGTTCACGACCAGCAATGTTGCCTCTAGACACAGAGCCTGCTTGCCCTCTTTTATTGGCCTGTGTGTGTCTGCCTCTCCTTGTTGGCTTTCCAGACATACTGTCTTTGATATATTGGAATAGGTATACAAGGAATTGTCTGCAGTCAGCTGCACACTGTGCCCAGTATACACTGACTTAATAAACTGCAGCTTAGCTCAATCTACTGCTAGCCTGTATTATTAGGAGGAGAACAGGGATAGTCTGCAGTCAGCTTTACCTGCACACAGCTCCTGGGATTCATATATATATACTAAATACACTGACTGCAGCTACCTGAATTGTCTGCCTGCTCTATCTAACTGAAATGAAATGACACTCTGACTCTCTCTCTATCTCTCTCACATGCAGCATCACACTACACAAGGCCGACACGCAGGTGGACTTGCATAGTGTGGGGCGTGTACCTACTCCCCTGAGCCATGATTGCCCAAAGCATGCGGGTCATAGTGCATGCTTGGCCAATCATCAGCCAGCAATGCATTGCGACGCGGCAGTGAATTATGGGCCGTGACGCGCCACTCGAATTTGGCGCGAATGCCCCATAATGTTTGAAATTTGGCGAACGGCCAATGTTTGAGTCGAACATGAATTAAACTCGAACACGAAGCTCATCCCTACCCCCTCACACCTGTACACACTCAGCTGCCTCCCCCCTCACACCTGTACACACTCAGCTGCCTACCACCTCACCCCTGTGCACACTCAGCTGCCTCACCTCTCACACCTGTAAACACTCAGCTACCTCTCCCCTCACACCTGTACACACTTAGCTGCCTTCCCCCTCACACCTGTACACACTTAGCTGCCTCCCACCCACACATGTACACACTAAGTGGCCTCCTCCCCTCACACCTGTAGACACTCAGCTGCCTCCCCCCCCACACCTGTACACACTCAGCTGCCCCCCATAACACCTGTACATACTCAGCTACCTACCCCCTCACACCTGTACACAATCAGTAGGTAGCTGTGTACTGCGTAGGTATGCCACTGCATAGAACCATCTTTAAGGCTCCTTTTCACACCGAGGCGCTTTGCAGGCACTAAAGTGCTAAAAATAGCGCCTGAAAAGCTCCCTGAAAGAGCCGCTCAGTGCACTCCAATGTGAAAGCCCTGAGGGTTTTCACACTGGAGCGGTGCGCTTGCAGGACGGTCAAAAAAAGGGGATGCTTTGGGTGGGGACAGGAGAGGACTTGTGCTAGAAGGTGGGGTGGGGGTAGATATGTGCTTGAAGGGGTACTTTGGGAGGGGAGTGAACTTGTGTTGGGGGGTACCTTGGGAGGGGAGCGGACTGGTGCTGGGGGTTGCTTTGGGAAGGGAGAAGAGGTATGCTAGAATGTGGGGTGGGCGTGAATATGTGCTTTGGGGGGGGGCTTTGTGCTTTGGGGGCACTTTGGGAAAGGAGTGCTGGAGGGTCAGATGCATACTGGGGTGGCACAGAATTGTGCTGGGGGGGGGGGGCAGATATTGTATTGGATTGTATTGGAGGTGTGCTTTAGGAGGGGAGAGGATTTGTGCTAGAAGGTGGGGTGGAGGATTTCAAATACAATCCCACCTCCAGCACAAGTTCTCTCCTCTCCCAAAGCACCCCTCCAGAACGTATTATCTTACACCCTTGTTACTTGCCCCCCTCCACTTGCTTTCCCTGTCACTGTCAAAGGGGCATGGTTGAATAAAACAAAAACTTTCTTGTATCCTTAAAATATGCTTAGATTGATGCAACAGTGAGCTGAACAAGAAAAAAATAGGAGATTCCTCTAGCCACACAAATTAGGTGGATGGAGGAATCTCTCCCACCATCCACCCCAAACCCTTAGGCCTCATGCACAATGGACGCGTTTTGATGTTTTTGCAGCAGCTGTTTTTGGCTGTAGATGTTTTTTTCTACAGTCATTAAACTCTCCATCAGGTTATCCTATGTGTCCATGCACACATAGGCTGTTTATCAGCAGTTTTGGGCAGTGGCGTTTTTGAGCAGTAAAAAACCCCCCAAAACTAATGGGTTCTGGGAGACGTTTTTCAGCTGTAAAAACGCTCTATTGCTGATAAACACTGATAAACGTTGACATTCACCATCTTTTAACATTTTTGATCCATTGAAAAAAAACCCCGCTAAAAAACAATAACGCAGAAAAACGCTAAAAAATGCAAATAAATGCTAAAAACCGCTATCGCAAAAACATTGAAAAAAGTTGAAAGAAGTTGAAAAACTCACTGCAAAGCTACTGCCATTTTTATAACGTTATTCTAGTGTCCAGTTTGCACAAGACCTTACCTCTATACCATTGTGTAACCCAGTTCCGCTACCTCTATACCACTGTTCCACCAAGAACACTTACCGTATCACTATACCACTGTGCAACAATCATGCATCACTAGCATGCCTGTCCTCATTACATCCTTCCATGAGGTTAGTCTGTCCACCAGTAAAATTTGTCTATCACCCAGTGCAACCCCCTAGGCTAGTCAGTGCTCAGGACAATCCCCCCCCCCCCCAGATTAGTCTGTACCCTAGTATAATTATCCCCCTCCTAGGTTAGCCTGTGCCCTGTACAATCCTACAATCCCCCACTTCCCAGGTTAGTCTGGTTGACCTGGGGGAATAATGGGCAGACTAATCTTGGGACAGGGGGGAGTTGTACTCTGCCACAGTTACATCTGCAAAATCCACCCTCCCAATCCCCAAAATTCACAGACCTCAGATCAGAAAGACTGGCATGAGAGATCTCATTGCTCCTGGGCTCCAGATTACATTATCCACCCACTCCGAGCAGAGCTGCTGATCCCATCCCTACATCTGCCTGCAGCTCCAACAATAGAATCTGTATGTGGCTGGAAGTGGAGTCACACAGGATCCTCACTGAAAGGCAGTGGCAGGAGGCAGAGCCAAACAGGATCCTCTCTGAAAGGCAGTGGCAGGAGGCGGAGCCACACATCATCCTCTCTGAAAGGCAGTGGCAGGAGGTGGAGCCACACAGGATCCTTTCTAAAGGCAGTGGCAGGAGGCGGAGCCACACCGGATCCTCTCTGAAAGGCAGTGACAGGAGGTGAAACCACACATCCAGAAGTGACAGGAGGTTTAGCCAGACATACGACAGCGACAGGAGCCAACATAGTGGGCAGTGACAGGAGATGGAGCCACACAGCCAGCAATGACAGGATGCGGAGTCATACAGCTGACAATGGCAGGAGCCACACATCCAACAGTGACAGAAGTCATATAGCTGGTAGGTACAAGAGACAGAGCCCCACAGCGGGAAGTGACAGAAGCTGCACAGAGGGCAATGACAAGTCCTACTGCAGTCCATCAGATTTGTCTCAACCATGAGTGCAGTGCACCATACACATTGCAGCCATGAATGATACACCACTGGTGATACCACAAACCAGGATCTAGTCTTTGTATTGCAGCCAACATCTCCCTGCCAGCTGCCTGTCACAGAAAGTTTCTGTAACAGACAATGGGCAGGGCTGCAATACAGAGACTAGATCACAATGTTTGATACCCCATACACCCCACACAAGCTGTGGGGCAGAGGCAACCAGGGCCCATGCTAGAGCGCCCCCCGCTGGAAAAAGTAATACATCAAATCCCGGGATGGTCCCAGCGAATCCGGGACTATTGCAAGGTATGCATTAGTGCTCTGGCAACCTGTCACTAGATTTTCACTGCTCTGGCAGTAGACAGCACAGTAGGCCCACAATCACTGGACCTATTTTTCCTAACTTTTAAATACTTGTTTTTGCCCCATGACTTAGGGCCGGTTCACACAGCGGGCGATGCGAGGCGACACGACTCGCCTCGCCTCGCTCCCGCAAGTCGCCCCCGTTCTGTACAATGGAACCGTTCTGAGAGGAGCGACTCGAGTCGCTCCGACTCAGAAAAAAGGTTCCTGTACTACTTCTGGGCGACTTCGGGGGCGACTTGCATTGACTTCTATACAGAAGTCATCTGCAAGTCGCCGCTGAGGTCGCCGCAGGTTGCGGCGAGGCGTCTCCGACTTGCCTGCAGTGTGAAAAGGCCCTTAATCTGTACATCTCTGTGAAAATTAGGCTGTGGGTAGTCACCCCAGGACCCTTCTGTTTATGAAAAAGTAAGTGAATTGAGCAGTTGCCAACAAAGCTTCATAATTACAATTACCGGTACAACTGTTAATGTGGTGCTGCACTTGGATGAGAATGGGTTAGTTAAATGAATCCATTTATACAAATAGTAATAAAGTGATTTAATTATATACTAATTTCTGCCAAATTCAACAAAATTTTTATTTAGTTCTGAGATTGTCATGAGGAAAAGTCATCAACTTGTTTAGCTTCTCGTGGAAACAACAATGAACACTTTATAGCACACAGTAATAACTGCACATTGATATCTGTTTTCCATTAGATTGCAGCAGCTTTGACAGCATTCATCACATATTTTCAGATGCAAACTGAATGCATAATGCCAAAAAAACAAACACACATACAATCCAAGGAAAATGGGCAGGCTTTCCAGCAGAGTTGCAAAGACCGAATGCATTTCTTTTCTTATACCAGCTTGCTGCCATGTGCCTAATTGACAAATCCATCTGGCAACTGTTTTAAACAATGTGGTCTCTCATTATGTTTTTAATTCAGTAAAATGTAAAAATATAACATAACATTTTGCCAAACCAGCATGCCTAAGCTAAAGTATTTCATTATGATTTGCAGTTTGTTTGTCAGATTGAAACTACTTGGGCTTTATCATTTAACTCTTTCAAGGCCACGTTTATGCACACATTTTGAGTCTTAGGGGGCTGAGCATTTTTTTTTCAACATAGTTACATAGTTAAGTTAAAAAAAAAGGCCCTAGTCTATCTAGTTCAACCAATTAACTAGTTTGGCTCCAGAGCAATGTTTTTAATTTTTAGATTGGTCAAGGCTCCTTAAGCTACCCCAGGCAGCTCCACCGTTCATCCCCTCCTTCTTGCACTTTCTAGAAGGAAGAGGGAGGTGAGCCAGTCTAGGCTCTGCTGAAAGGGGTTCTCCTGAAACGCGTCAGCCATTTACGTGCACGTGCCAACCCTGGACTCTCGTTTGCGCAGGTGAACTGGGCTATAGGGGTTTTTGTCAATTTTTTTCTTCCATAAAGATTTTTATTGAGATTAAAAGAAGCAAATGGGGCTTAATTACGAAAAGGCAAATCCACTTTGCACTGCAAGTGCACTTTAAAGTGCACTGAAAGTACACTTGGAAGTGCAGTCGCTCTAAATCTAAGGGGTTGATCTGAAATGAGTGGAAGCTCTGCTGATTTTATCATCCAATCATGTGCAAGATAAAATGCTGTTTTTTATTTTCCTTGCATGTCCCCCTCGGATCTACAGCGACTGTACTTCCAAGTGTATTTCCAGTGGACTTTCAAGTGTACTTGCAGTACACAGTCAGTACACCTTCATCACAACCTTCACGTTGATTTAAAAAATAGTAAAATCAGGAGTTTACTTTCTCCCACTGATGGATACGGTTTTACACTTTGGGAAACCCATACCCATCTTACAATTATTTCTAAGATGGGCCTAAACTTTTAGTGTAAAACATTTTTAGGAAGTCAGCTCTGTAATTAAAAAAATAACAGCATCTGTTCTACCAAGGAGGAGATGTGATTACATCATATCCTCTCCTCTCTCTTTACAGGAAGAGGAACTACATTTCCCATGAGACTTTGTAAATTGCAGTGAATGTGGGAGGATACACTAGGCCTGTACATGTTACATTTAACCTTACCCACTTCAAAATAGATCACACCCCTCTTTCTCCAGCCACACTACTCAACACAACACAGACAGTGAGGTGAAATTCTAAGCCCCTGTACACACGGTCGGAGATTTCCACAACCAAATCCGTCGGATTTTGCCCGTCGGATCTTGTCCGAAACTGTTGCATACACACGGTCGGAAAAAGTTGGCGGAAAAATCAGATCTTTCAGAACTTGATGACGTAATTTCGTTACGATGGGACTACATTCAGGCTAGTAGCCAATAGCTTTGATGTAGGAATTTGATCTGAGCATGCGTGGCACTTGGTCCGATCAAAATTCTCTACACATGATCGGAGTATGTCCGATCGGCCCAGTTGGTCGGGAAATATTTCCAACATCTTGGAAAATTGGGTCAGACGGATATTCCGACGACGCGGTCCGATAGGACACATTCTGACGGATTCTCCGACCGTGTGTACAAGGGCTTAGAATTGTAAAGCATGCATTTGCAAAATATTTAGTTCATTCTATCTAGTCTACTTTCATTAAATATTGAATTCTCCCTCCTCTAGGTTTTCTGTTACTGGCTGTAGTTGCAATTTTCACATGCAATCTCTCCCCCCAACAGCCACAACAGCAGATAAACATGTTGCCCTTATAGGCTTTATTTAATCATTACTGAACGGTAGATACATGCCCATAATTATATACTCTACACATTATACTCTGCTGTAATTCAGTATTATGTTTTAAAAAAAAGTTAATGCCTTATTCTCCCTTTGATGTTTATTACATTTGAAATCACATATCATTGGAATTATTGCACTTTAACCACTTAAGGACCGTCGTATTGCCATTGTACGTCATCGCAATGGCACAGGCAGGCACAAGCACGTACATGTACGTGCCTGCCTTCCAGCGGGTGGGTGGTCCGATCGGACCCCCTCCCGCTGGATACGGTGGTCCGGTTCACTTCAGGAGGGATCCGAGATGAGGGGATGGCCGTTGGTTTCTGGCCACCCCCTCTCGATTGCTCCTGGCGAATGAGAAGCCTCCTCCCACTGTGTATTGTATACACAGGCCGGGAGGAAGTGATGTCATTCTCCTCGGGGCAGTCTTTTTGACCGGACTACGAGGAGAAGACAAAGTAAGTGGGCACCAACACTACACTGACATGTAGGCACACACAGGCACACAACCGCCCCCTCCCCGATCCCCCCGCCCCCCCCCCAGTCACAGTGTCACTGATTGCAGTGATCATTTATTTACTGATCACTGCATTCAGTGTCAGTTGTAACAGTAAAAACTGTCAGGGCAGTTAGTGTTAGGTCCAGGGTAGCCCCCTACCACCCCCCAATAAAGGTTTAACCCCCTGAGTTAACCCTTTCACCCCCTTTTGCCAGTGTCACTAAGCGATAATTTTTCTGATCGCTGCATTAGTGTCGCTAGTGTCGCTAGGTAGCTAGTTATTTTTTTAGGTTCATCGCCAGGTTTTTATATCGCTAGGTACCCCGATATACTACCCAATAATGGTTTTAACCCCCTGATTGCCCCTAGTTAACCCTTTCACCCCCTTTTGCCAGTGTCACTATTGCCGCGTACACACGAGCGGACTGTATGGCGTACTTAGTTCGTCATACAATCCGACGGACAGTCCGTCGTACTTTCCACTGAACGGACTTGACCACACACGGATGCACAAACAGTCCGTTGAAAGCTTGCGCGATGACGTGTACAGCACGTACGACGGGACTAGAAATAGGAAGTCCAAGACACAGCAAAGCACCCTTCCGCCGTGTAAATCCTTTCTGGGCATGCGCCATTCTTAGTCTGTCGAACTAGCATACTGACGAGCGGATTGTCCGCTGAAACCAAAGTACGACGGACAGAATTTAGAAAAATCCGAAATTCTTAGTACGCCGGACTGCACGCTGAAAAAGTCCGCTGAAGCCCACACACGAGCGGATTGTCCGCTGAAATGTGTTTCGATGGACTAAGTACGCCATACAGTCCGCTCGAGTGTACGCGGCATAAGCGATCATTTTTCTGATCACTGCATTAGTGTCGCTAGTGTCGCTAGGTAGCTAGTTATTTTTTTAGGTTCACCGCCAGGTTTTTATAGCGCTAGGTACCCCGATATACTACCCAATAGGGATGAGCTTCGTGTTCGAGTCGAACGTACGTTCGACTCGAACATTGGCTGTTCGTCCGTTCGGCGAAATCCGAACTCTTGGTCCGTTCGCATCAAAATTCGTGTGGCGCGCACGGCCCACAATGCACTGCGATGGCGCAGTGCATTGCTGGCTCATGATTGGCCAAGCATGCACTGTGACCCCGCATGCTTGGCCAATCGCAGCGCCAGCAGCGAGGAGAGCCATGATTGGGATGCCTGTGGCCAATCATAGCTCAGGCTGTGTAGTGCACGCCCCACACTATATAAGGCCGCCTTTGAGGCGGCCTCGTTTAGTGTGTTGGCATCTGAAGCAGTGGGTGTTCTGTGTACCTTCAACACAGTTACACACCAATCGTTTTTGGCTGATTTCCTATCTTGCTCTTGTGTAGTGGTTATTGTCTGTGCCCTGACCGCAGTATACACCACTATATTCACCTCACCTATATAGCTAGTGATCTAGCTTTAATAATAGAGCTTGCAGTCAGTAGTGTCAGGAGATAGTGCGTGCTGTCTGCGTGCTCTGTACCCAGTACATACCGCTATAATCCACCTACATAGCTGTTCTCTATTTGAGCCCAATTGCCATCTGCAGGAGTTATTGGAAGTTGTGTGTGCTTCCAGCACAGCACAGTATACATCTGTATATACCCCTTTATCTCTGCTGTTTTCTGGTTATTGTCTGCGTGCCCTGACCGCAGTATACACCGTGATATTCACCTCACCTATATAGCTAGTGGTCCATCTTTAATAATAGAGCTTGCAGTCAGTAGTGTCAGGAGATAGTGCGTGCTGTCTGCGTGCTCTGTACCCAGTACCTACCGCTATAATCCACCTACATAGCTGTTCTCTATTTGAGCCCAATTGCCATCTGCAGGAGTTATTGGAAGTTGTGTGTGCCTCCAGCACAGCACAGTATACATCTGTATATACCCCTTTATCTCTGCTGTTTTCTGGTTATTGTCTGCGTGCCCTGACCGCAGTATACACCATGATATTCATCTCACCTATATAGCTAGTGGTCCATCTTTAATAATAGAGCTTGCAGTCAGTAGTGTCAGGAGATAGTGCGTGCTGTCTGCGTGCTCTGTACCCAGTACATACCGCTATAATCCACCTACATAGCTGTTCTCTATTTGAGCCCAATTGCCATCTGCACGAGTTATTGGAAGTTGTGTGTGCCTCCAGCACAGCACAGTATACATCTGTATATACCCCTTTATCTCTGCTGTTTTCTGGTTATTGTCTGCGTGCCCTGACCGCAGTATACACCGTGATATTCACCTCACCTATATAGCTAGTGGTCCATCTTTAATAATAGAGCTTGCAGTCAGTAGTGTCAGGAGATAGTGCGTGCTGTCTGCGTGCTCTGTACCCAGTACCTACCGCTATAATCCACCTACATAGCTGTTCTCTATTTGAGCCCAATTGCCATCTGCAGGAGTTATTGGAAGTTGTGTGTGCCTCCAGCACAGCACAGTATACATCTGTATATACCCCTTTATCTCTGCTGTTTTCTGGTTATTGTCTGCGTGCCCTGACCGCAGTATACACCATGATATTCATCTCACCTATATAGCTAGTGGTCCATCTTTAATAATAGAGCTTGCAGTCAGTAGTGTCAGGAGATAGTGCGTGCTGTCTGCGTGCTCTGTACCCAGTACATACCGCTATAATCCACCTACATAGCTGTTCTCTATTTGAGCCCAATTGCCATCTGCAGGAGTTATTGGAAGTTGTGTGTGCTTCCAGCACAGCACAGTATACATCTGTATATACCCCTTTATCTCTGCTGTTTTCTGGTTATTGTCTGCGTGCCCTGACCGCAGTATACACCGTGATATTCACCTCACCTATATAGCTAGTGGTCCATCTTTAATAATAGAGCTTGCAGTCAGTAGTGTCAGGAGATAGTGCGTGCTGTCTGCGTGCTCTGTACCCAGTACATACCGCTATAATCCACCTACATAGCTGTTCTCTATTTGAGCCCAATTGCCATCTGCAGGAGTTATTGGAAGTTGTGTGTGCCTCCAGCACAGCACAGTATACATCTGTATATACCCCTTTATCTCTGCTGTTCTATAAAAAAGGCATCTGCAGGAGTTAGTGGGTGTTGTGTGCCTCCAGCACAATATAAACTACCCAACTACTGTTTTACCCAACTCCCTTCAGGCCATTACCATGTCTGGAAGGCCAGCAAGGAGAGGCAGACAGGCGCGAGCCGATAAAAGAGGGCAAGCAGGCTCTGTGTCTAGAGACAACAGTGCTGGTCGTGGACGCGGTGCATTGTCATCAGCACGTGGCCATGGGACATGCTTGTCCTTCTTTTCTGCAGCTGGACATGTTGAACCGCAACATGCCAACGACTTGGTAGAGTGGATAACCAAGCCCTCTTCATCCTCCTCATCCTCTCTCATCCAGTCTCAGGGTAGTAGCAAAGCAGCTGCCAACGCATCGTCTTCCCTCCTCTCAATGTCATCATCAGTGACTCCTTCCCTAGACCCACCACGTCCTCCTGAGGAGTCTCCTGAACTCTTTGAGCACAGTGTTGGGTACATGCTCCAGGAGGATGCCCAGTGTTTGGTGGGCTCTGATGATGACACTCAGCTAGAGGAAGGCAGTAGCGTGAGCGCAGAGAGAGGGGATGCTCAAGAAGGACAGCAATCTGGCAGTCATGTTCCACAAGCTGCAGCATACTGCCAGGTTTGCTACAGCGATGAAGAGTAGGGATGAGCTTCGTGTTCGAGTCGAACGTACGTTCGACTCGAACATTGGCTGTTCGTGCGTTTGGCGAATTCCGAACGTTTTGGCCGTTTGCGTCAAAATTCGAGTGACGCGCGCGCGGACCATAATGCACTGCGTTGGCGCAGTGCATTGCTGCCCGATGATTGGCCAAGCATGCACTGTGACCCCGCATGCTTGGCCAATCGCAGCGCCGGCAGCGAGGAGAGCCATGATTGGCCACAGGCATCCTGCCTGTGGCCAATCATAGCTCAGGCTGTGTAGTGCACGCCCCACACTATATAAGGCCGCCTTTGAGGCGGCCTCGTGTAGTGTGTTACTTAGCATCTGAAGCAGTGGGTGTTCTGTGTACCTTCAACACAGTACACACCAATCGTTTTTGGCTGATTTCCTATCTTGCTGCTGTGTAGTGGTTGTTGTCTGTGCCCTGACTGCAGTATACACCACTATATTCACCTCACCTATATAGCTAGTGATCTAGCTTTAACCACTTAACAACTGCCCATTGCCGATTAACGGCTTCAGGGGGGTTGTTTAACTCTGAGAGGCCGTTAATTAACGGCCTCCCAGAATTCTGCTCTCGCGTGCCCCGAGGTGTGCGCACTCGAGAGCATCCGTGACCGCCGGGTCGCATCACGGATCACGGTAAACGGCCGCTCATAGCGGCCGTTTACCATGTGATTACTCCGTCAAATGACGGAGTGATCACTTGGAAACAAACCGGCGTCATGTTATGACGCCTGTTCCTCCCTCCCCTCTCTGTACCGATCGGTACAGCGGAGGGGAAAGAGATCGGTGTCAGCAGCGATGTGGGCTGCATCTGCAGTGCCCACATCGCTGCTCACCCAATTTAACCCCTCAATTCCCTGCCAATACTCTGCAATACCAGTGCATACTCTGCAGTACCCTGCCATTACTCTGCAGTACCCCCCATTACTCTGCAGTAACCCCCATTACTCTGCAGTACCCCCCAATACTCTGCAGTACCCGCCATTACTCTGCAGTACCCGCCATTACTCTGCAGTACCCCCAATACTCTGCAGTACCCCCAATACTCTGCAGTACCCTGCCATTACTCTGCAGTGCAGTACCCTGCCATTACTCTGCAGTACCCCCCCATTACTCTGCAGTAACCCTCATTACTCTGCAGTACCCCCAATACTCTGCAGTACCCTGCCATTACTCTGTAGTACCCCCCAATACTCTGCAGTACCCTGCTATTACTCTGTAGTACCCCGCCAATACCCCGCCAATACTCTGTAATACCCTGCCATAAATTGCCATACCCAGCCATACTCAGAGATACCCAGCCATACTCGGTGATACCCTGAAATACCCAGCCATAGACGCCCCCCACCCCTCACCGCCCTCCGGTGCTTCTACCAACTCGCCAGTACGATCAAAGCCAGAATCTTTTTTTTATTTTTTATTTCAGGCTTCCCAGCCTAGAGGTGAGATGTGGGGTCATATTGACCCCCCAGATTTCACTGTAAAGAGGACCTGTCACCCCATATTCCTATTACAAGGGATGTTTACATTTCTTGTAATAGGAATAAAAGTGATCAAAAATATATTTTTGGGGGAAAAAATGTCAAACTAAAATAAATAAAGTAAAATGAACAATAAAAAAATAAAATAAAAATTAAAGCGCCCATGTCCCCATGTGCTCGCATGTGCCACACATGTGAGGTATCGCCGAGAATGTTAGAGCGAGAGCAATAATTCTAGTCCTAGACCTCCTCTGCAACTCAAAACATGTAACCAGTAAAAAAAAAAATGAAAGTGTCGCCTATGGGGATTTTTTAAGTAGCGACGTTTGGCGCCATTCCACGGGCATGTGCAATTTTGAAGAGTGACATGTTTGATATCTATTTACTCAGCATAACTTCATCTTTCACTTTATGCAAACATTGGGCTAACAAGTGGTTAATAATAGAGCTTGCAGTCAGTAGTGTTAGGAGATAGTGCGTGCTGTCTGCGTGCTCTGTACCCAGTACATACCGCTATAATATAGGGCAGGCCCCTACTTTCAAACATCCAACTTACAAACATCTCCTACTTGCAAACGCAAGGAGACAGCAGCAAGTGAGATGAAAAAAGATGGACGACAAAACAAATTATACAGGGGTGATAACCCTTCCCTATGTTTTCCAAAAAGCTTAAAGATAGTTTTTTTGACTGGAGCTACACTTTAAAAATGTACCGGTTGAAAATGACAAACAGATTCAACTTAACACAACAAACCTACACAGTCCCTGTCTTGTTTGCACCGCCTGTATACTGCTGTTCTGAGTATATAGGGCCTGGGGGCCACACGCATTTCCTTTTTTTAATATGGGTACGGGGTTCCCCTTAATATGCGTACAAGACCCAAATAGGCTGGTAATGGGCAGGGAGGGCTACCCATGCCATGTTTCTCAATGATTTTCAACCATATTGCAGGAACCAGATATAACATTAAAACCGCAAGCAGTTTTAAATGGTGTTATTTCCATTTAATGTCATTTTGTGCAGGGACTGTTCTAAACACGGGAAACACGTGGCACTTCACAGGCATACTACAGACACCCCACAGGCACCATATTTAAAGGAATATTTCACTTTTTTTTTTCACTTTAATCGTCATTAAAATCAGTGCTCCCGCCAAAACGGCCGTTTTTAAAACTTTTTTTTGCAGTGACCCATGTCCCCTGAGGCAGGAGGCAGGTCCCCAAACCCTTTTTAGGACACTATCTTGCATATTAGCCGTTAAAATTAGCACTTTCCAATTCGAACGTTCGAGTCCCATAGACTTCAATGGGGTTCTAACGTTCGTACCGAACGCGGGGGTCGTTCGCAAGTTCTGGTGCGAACCGAACCGGGGGGTGTTCGGCTCATCCCTAATGAAGAGGGAGGGGATGATGAGGGCACTGACTCCACGTGGGTGCCTGGAAGGAGGGAGGAGGAGGAGGAGGAGGAGGAGGCACATGTCCAACGAGGCAGGATGCCCTCCGGGGCCAGCTTAGGGGAAGCACACCGACTGAATCACACCGCAGAGCTCCGCCTGCGCAGATCGCTTCCTCTGCGCGTTATTCTAAAAGTTCTTTGGTGTGGGCCTTTTTTGAGACGAGTGCATCAGATCGCACCGCTGCTATTTGCAACATATGTCTCAAGCGTATCTCACGTGGCCAAAACATCAGCCGCTTGGGCACCACATGCTTGACCAGACATATGTTGACCTGCCATGCAGCTCGTTGGCAAGCGTACCTCAAAGACCCACACCAAAGAACAAAGCGGACCTCTTCTTGCTCCTCATCAGCTGGCATCTCCCACCCCACTAGACCTTCAGTCCTCTCTGAAACCTGCTCTGAGAGGAATGAAGGTGTAGAATTAGGTGTGTCACAGCCAAGTGCTTCCGGGAACTCTGCTAGTGGTACACCCACGTCCGATTATAGCAGGCAAATGTCCCTGCCCCAGCTGCTGGACCGGCGGAAGAAGTTTACTCCCAGCCATCCACATGCCCAGCGGTTGAATGCTAGCTTGGCTAAATTGCTAGCACTTCAACTGCTGCCTTTTCAGTTGGTAGACTCGGCCCCCTTCCGTGAGTTTGTACAATGTGCGGTTCCTCAGTGGCAGGTCCCCAAACGCCACTTTTTCTCACGGAAGGCGATTCCGGCTCTCTACCGGCATGTGGAAGGCAATGTCCTTGCCTCGCTGGACAGGGCGGTCAGCGGTAAGGTGCATATTACCGCTGACTCATGGTCCAGCAGGCATGGACAGGGACGTTACCTGTCTTTCACGGCCCATTGGGTCACTCTTCTGGCTGCTGGGAAGGATGCAGGACAAGGTGCAGTAGTGTTGGAGGTTGTTCCGCCACCACGCCTCCAAAATGCTACTATTGGTTGTGACACACCTCTCTCCTCCACCCCCTCCTCTTCTTCTTCCTCCATGGCCTCTTCCAGTGCTCTGTCCTCAGAACCAGCGGTGCTCCGTAGGCGTTCCAGGGGCTACGCAAGTACGCAGGCAAAACGATGCCATGCCGTGCTTGCGCTGGTTTGTTTGGGGGACAGGAGCCACACTGGGGCGGATGTTTTGTTAGCTCTGCAGGGGCAGGCCGAGAGGTGGTTGACGCCACGCCAGCTTAAGCCAGGAATGGTGGTTTGCGACAATGGCACCAACCTCCTCTCCGCCCTCCGACAGGGACAACTGACCCATGTGCCCTGTGTAGCTCACGTCCTTAACCTGGTGGTGCAGCGGTTCTTGGGCAGGTACCCCGGCTTACATGATGTCCTGAAGCAGGCCAGGAAAGTCTGTGTGCATTTCCGCCGATCATTTAATGCCTGTGCTCGGCTGGCTGAGCTCCAAAAGGAGTTGAACCTGCCCAAGAACCGCCTTATATGTGACATGCCCACCAGGTGGAACTCAACGTTGGCCATGCTGCAGTGGCTGCACACGCAGCAGAGGGCCATCAATGAGTACCTGTGCGACTACGGCACCAGGACAGGGTCAGGGGAGCTTGGTTTTTTTCTCACCACGCCAGTGGGGCATGATCAGGGATGCATGCACTGTCCTGTCACCGTTTGAGGAGGCCACAAGGATGGTGAGCAGTGACAGTGCATGCATCAGTGACACTGTACCTCTTGTCCACCTCTTGGAGCATACGCTGCGTGGAATAATGGACAGGGCACTTGAGGCAGAACAGAGGCAGGAAGAGGAGGACTTCCTTGCCTCTCAAGGCCCCCTTTATCCAGGCAGTGTTCCTGCTGTGCCACCCATCACACAGGAAGAGGGTGAGGGTGAGGAGGAGGAAGAGGAGGAGGAGGATGATTGTGTCAGCATGGAGGTGGAGGCTGGCACTCAGCATCAGCAGCAGCAGTCTTATAGGGATGATTTACAGTCCCAAGAAACACGTGGACTTGTACGTGGCTGGGAGGAGGTAGCTGCGGATCATGTTGTCCTTAGTGACCCAGAGGACTCCGGACCGAATGCCTCAGCTAACCTACGCTGCATGGCCTCCCTGATCCTGCAAAGCCTGCGGAAGGATCCTCGTATTCTTCGGATCAAGGAGGGGGACCATTACTGGCTGGCCACTCTCCTTGATCCACGGTACAAGGGTAAGGTTGCCGACCTTATCTTGCCATCGCAGAGGGAGCAGAGGATGAGACATCTCCGGGAGGCCTTGCAGAAAGCTCTGTGCAACGCGTTCCCAGACACTGGGAGGTTACAAACTCCTGGTCCTGGACAACGTGTTGCTGAGGCATCGGTCAGAAGTGGAGAAGGTGGCCGTCTGACTGATGTTTTCAGACAATTTTTTAGTCCGCAGCCCCAAGGTATGATTGGTTCCAGCACCCATCGCCAGCGTCTAATTTACATGGTGCAGGAATACCTAGGGGCAAGGTCAGACTTGGACACCTTTCCCACCGAAAATCCTCTGGCTTACTGGGTCTTGAGGATGGATCACTGGCCAGAGCTTGCACAGTATGCAATTGAGCTACTGGCCTGTCCTGCATCCAGCGTTCTTTCGGAACGCACCTTCAGTGCTGCTGGTGGCTTTGTTACCGATCACAGGGTGCGCCTGTCCACCGAATCAGTTGATCGACTGACCTTCATCAAGATGAATCAGTCTTGGATCACCCACAGCTACCAAGCACCTGAAGCTGATGTAACCGAATAATTTTTTTTGAAATACCACATCCCTTCAAGACTGCCTATGCTGATGCTGAGTGACTGTCCTGTTATGTTGATTGTCTATCCTCTTCCTCCTCCGCTGATATGTTGGAAGAACATTTTTGGTTCTGGGTGATGCCAGCAGCCCAATTTTTCTGCCCCTGTTTAACAGGGGCGTTTAATTACAATTTTTGATGCAATGCTTTGCAGCAGGGCTAATTCCTGCAATAAAACTAGAGTATATGGCAGAGGTTGGAGTGTGGTGGCACCAGCACCAGTGCCTAAGGCCCAATTTTTCTGCCCCTGTTTAACAGGGGCGTTTAAGTACAATTTTTGATGCAATGCTTTGCAGCAGGGCTAATTCCTGCAATAAAACTAGAGTATATGGCAGAGGTTGGAGTGTGGTGGCACCAGCACCAGTGTCTAAGGCCCAATTTTTCTGCCCCTGTTTAACAGGGGCGTTTAAGTACAATTTTTGATGCAATGCTTTGCAGCAGGGCTAATTCCTGCAATAAAACTAGAGTATATGGCAGAGGTTGCAGTGTGATGGCACCAGCACCAGTGCCTAAGGCCCAATTTTTCTGCCCCTGTTTAACAGGGGCGTTTAAGTACAATTTTTGATGCAATGCTTTGCAGCAGGGCTAATTCCAGCAAAAAAACTAGAGTATATGGAAGAGGTTGCAGTGTGGTGGCACCAGCAGCAGTGCCTAAGGCCAAATTTTTCTGCCCCTGTTTAACAGGGACATGTAATTACAATTCTTGATATAATATTTCACAGGAGGGCCCCTTCCTGTGCCCACCCAGAGTAACGGTGAGGACTTATAGTGTTGTGGCACCAGCACCACAACCACCAAAGTTCAATTTTTCTACCACTGTTCAACAATGGCATGTAATTACAATTCTTGATATAATCGTTCACAGCAGGGCGCTCCAGCGCCCACCAAGAGTCACTTTGAGGGCTTACAATGTTGTGGCAAAACCAACACCTTGTTCCGCCATTTCTGCAGAGCATATAGGGCAGGCCCCTACTTTCAAACATCCAACTTACAAACATCTCCTACTTGCAAACGCAAGGAGACAGCAGCAAGTGAGATGAAAAAAGATGGACGACAAAACAAATTATACAGGGGTGATAACCCTTCCCTATGTTTTCCAAAAAGCTTAAAAATAGTTTTTTTTGACTGGAGCTACACTTTAAAAATGTACCAGTTGAAAATTACAAACAGATTCAACTTAACACAACAAACCTACACAGTCCCTGTCTTGTTTGCACCGCCTGTATACTGCTGTTCTGAGTATATAGGGCCTGGGGGCTACACGCATTTCCTTTTTTTAATATGGGTACAGGGTTCCCCTTAATATGCGTACAAGACCCAAATAGGCTGGTAATGGGCCGGGAGGGCTACCCATGCCATTTTTCTCAATGATTTTCAACCATATTGCAGGAACCAGATATAACATTAAAACCGCAAGCAGTTTTAAATGGTGTTATTTCCGTTTAATGTCATTTTGTGCAGGGACTGTTCTAAACACGGGAAACAGGCACCATATTTAAAGGAATATTTCACTTTTTTTTTTTCACTTTAATTGTCATTAAAATCAGTGCTCCCACCAAAACGGCCGTTTTTAAAACTTTTTTTAGCATTGACCCATGTCCCCTGAGGCAGGAGTCAGGTCCCCAAACCCTTTTTAGGACAATATCTTGCATATTAGCCGTTAAAATTAGCACTTTCCATTTCGAACGTTCGAGTCCCATAGACTTCAATGGGGTTCTAACGTTCGTAACGAACGTGGGGTCCGTTCGAAAGTTCTGGTGCGAACCGAACCGGGGGGGTGTTCGGCTCATCCCTACTACCCAATAATGGTTTTAACCCCCTGATTGCCCCTAGTTAACCCTTTCACCCCCTTTTGCCAGTGTCACTAAGCGATCGTTTTTCTGATCGCTGCATTAGTGTCACTAGTATCGTTAGGTAGCTAGTTATTTTTTAGGTTCACGCCAGGTTTTTATAGCGTTAGGTACCCCCATATACTACCCAATAATGGTTTTAACCCCCTGATTGCCCCTAGTTAACCCTTTCACCAGCGATCACAGTATAAGTGTCACTGGTGACGCTGGTTAGCCAGTTAGTTATTTAGGTTCCCCTTCAGATTTTTATATAGCGCCAGGGACCCCCATATACTACCTAATAAAAATTTGAACCCCCTGATTGCCCCTAGTTAACCCTTTCACCAGTGATCACTGTATAAGTGTTACGGGTGACTCTGGTTAGTTTGCTTTTTATAGCATTAGGGCACCCACCATTTATTACCCAATAAAGGTTTAACCCCCTGATCACCTGGCAGGTGATATCAATTAGGTTTTAGGGTCAGGGTCTGCGTCGTCCCAGGCAGCGCTAGTTAGGTTAGTGCCAGTACCGCTAACACCCACACGCAAAGCATAAACCTCCCGTAGTGGTATAGAATCTGAACAGATCAATATCTGATCTGATCAGATCTATACTAGCGTCCCCAGCAGTTTAGGGTTCCAAAAAAACGCATTGTTAGCGGGATCAGCCCAGATACCTGCTAGCACCTGCGTTTTGCCCCTCTGCCCAGCCCACCCAAGTGCAGTATCGATCGATCACTGTCACTTACAAAACACTAAACACATAACTGCGGCGATCGCAGAGTCAGGCCTGATCCCTGCGATCGCTAACAGTTTTTTTGGTAGCATTTTATATTTAAATCCAGAAGGCAGTGCTTGGTTTTCAGTGTCCCGTACGTGGCTAGGCTCCCAAAAAGTCCCCCACATGTGGTATCCCCGTACTTGGGAGAAACAGCAGAATTTATTTTGGGGGGTGTAATTTGACTTATGCCCATAGCATGTGTGAGCAATATATCATTTAGTGACAACTTTGTGCAAAAAAAAAAAATAAAATTTAAATTCCTGCAACTTGTGGCAAAATATAAAATATTTCATGGACTCAACATGCCTCTCAGTAAATAGCTTGGGGTGTCTACTTTCCAAAATGGGGTCATTTGGGGGGATTTTGTGTTATTTTGGCATTTTATGGCCTTCGAAACTGTGATAGGTAGTGAGGAGTGAAATCAAAAATTTGCACCCTTAGAAATCCTGAAGGCAGTGATTGGTTTTCAGGGTACCGTACGCGGCTAGACTCCCAAAAAGTCCCACATATGTGGTATCCCCGTACTCAGGAGGAGCAGCAGAATATATTTTGGGATGCAAGTCCACATATAACTATGGCATGTGTGAGCAATATATCATTTAGTGACAACTTTTTGTAAACTTTTTTTTTTTTTGTGTCATTATTCAATTACTTGGGACAAAAAAAAATATTCAATGGGCTCAACATGCCTCTCCACAACTTCCTTGGGGTGTCTACTTTCCAAAATGGGGTCATTGGGGGGGGGGGGGTTTGTACTGCCCTGCCATTTTAGCACCTCAAGAAATGAGATAGGCAGTCGTAAATTAAAAGCTGTGTAAATTCCAGAAAATGTACTCTAGGTTGTAGACGCTATAACTTTTGCGCAAACCAATAAATATACGCTTATTGACATTTTTTTTACTAAAGACATGTGGCTGAATAAATTTTGCCCTGAATGTTTGACTAAAATTGAGTTTATTCGATTTTTCTTATAACAAAAATTAGAAAATATCATTTTTTCTCAAAATTTTTGGTCTTTTTCCATTTATATCGCAAAAAATAAAAATCGCAGAGGCAATCAAATACCATCAAAAGAAAGCTCTATTTGTGGGAAGAAAAGGACACAAATTTCGTTTGGGTACAACATTGCATGACCGCGCAATTACCAGTTAAAGCAGTGCAGTGCGAAATTGTAAAAAGACCTCTGGTCCTTAGGCTGTTTATTGGTCCGGGGCTGAAGTGGTTAAATTATTCTGTATGGCAAATATCTACTGTACAAAAGGGGTTTCCACCATCCCTGCTGAGTTTAATTTTTGTGTGTCTTCTTTTCAGTTTGATGTGTATTATATGTGAAGTTACATGTCACAGAGACCAGTATTGTGGTAATATTGAAGTTAATTGAGATTACCATACATTAGAGGGTTTCACCATTATTGTTAAGTTATTATTTAGTAAGTCAGCACTGCGCTTTTTTTATTTTTGCTTTTTGTGGTGTGGGAACACATAACAGTGCAAGCCCTTTTTACTGAAACTTTTTAATATTACTTCCAGTAGTTTATTGTAAATAGCAGCGCAGTGATTACCTATTATACTAAACATCTGCATGTGGTACAAGTAAAGATCGACATGTGAAAAAAAACGAAAATGTGCAGAGCTATCTTACTAATCAATAACTTAACAGTAATGGTGGAACCCCCTAATGTATGGAAATCTCAATAACATCCCTGCTTGCTGGATAAAACTACAAATGGGCTGCACCAAGATTGGTGGCTGAGGAAATCAGAGGAATAGCAGCCATTGGCCTTACAAACAGGAAACTGTTAGGTTGCTCGTCTTCTTAATAATACCAGTTACCCCTGGTTGCCTAGGCTAGGATGGAGGAGCGGAGATCCCGTTCACCGGTGGACAGACACCACACATACTCGATTTGTACGTGAATAATGGCTGCTAGGTTTATTAACTTACACATAGCCTTTTATGCAGTAGGAGAAAAAGACCCTGCCCCTTAGAAGTCATTACACATAAACATACGTCAGCATTATACTTCCTCAAACAATAGTCCTTGTTAAGAAATATAGACCAAAGGTTAGTTAGCTCGTTACGCTTTGCACATCAGTGTCTGCTGACTGACTCCAAATATGTCAAGAGTTCAGCAAAACCATTCTCAACCAGCATTACCTCACCATGCAGTTGGTATCACAAGTTGAAACAGACAATTGATGCTTGTATAGAAACTTGAGACTGACCTTCTGGTCAGACTTGAGTAATCATCTTCTTTTTGTCATGCTACTAATTATCACGTTATCAGTAGTTTGTTACGTACACATAGCTCAGACTTTGTTACTCATAAAATAAAAGTAAAGCATAAATAAAAAAAGGTACCTTATACCTTATAATCCTCCCTTTGGCCATTCTGTACTATACAGAATGGTCAAAACCTAATCAAGGTTCATGTTCCTGATTCTTATACCAAATATTTGAACTATTGGGAATGGCGGTTAACTTTAGGGTCTCCTGATTTGATACAGTCCCCTTAGCAGAACAAAGACATCCTACAATTCTATAGCAAGCGTATAAAAATAAAATAAAAAACAATATGATCACAATAGTCATGGCTGTGTTTTTTAACCAAGAGGTTATATTTCCAAGACTAAAATTGGCTAGAGGGTCCCATGTTATTGCAATATTCCTAGCCTCGTCTTGGAGTTTATTTACTTCTTTTCTGTGTTGTGCAATTATATTATAGTAATCAGGTATTTCAATGCTAGTATTATGAATCCAGGTACAGCACTCATAGTCTTCCGTAACTTCACAAAGCCCTGTGAGTGCTGCACTCATACTTTCTATGGCCAGTTCATGTAGTTCTAGCTGTTTCCTTATTGCCCTAGTTTCTATGTTTAATTTAGTGATATCGTCGGAATTCTTTTCCAAGATCTCATCAATAATTCCAGTATAATTATTCAGTCTCTTCATTAAATCTATTCCCCATCCTGTCCAGGATGGGAACCAGGCCCATGCCATATCTTTTTCTAGGAATACCTTTCTCTTATTACGATGTTTAAGGGGATATCTGGGATGAACACTGGCTTCAAGAAGGTGACTCCCTTCTTTATCCCCCAACACACCCATAATGGGGGCTAGTGCTGCGAGATAACACCATCCCTGGGGTTTTGTGGGGATCCAAGGGTGACAAAGCTTCCCACAACAGATATAAGTATTATTCCCCAAGGCTATGGGGCGCTTGAGGAACACTTTATACAATTTGTCGGAATAGCCAGAAAATGTAAGAGTTGATAAGAGTTGAGCCATAGGGGAAGTGGTGCTGGTATTTAAGAATTGGTATAATGTGGTGTTTAAGGTAGAGTCCTGAGTTCTATAAAAGGTCTCGTTTAATGTTGTCATTGAAATATTAAGCTTTGATTGCTTACAAATTTCGGCTCCCTTGGTAGTATTTCCCAACCTAAAACACCAATCTGGATAATGGCTTCTACCTATGATCTGAAAAGTGAGGGTTTTGTTAGAAGCTTTTCTTGTAACATCGGTAAGAACTATTGGGGGTGTGCCTTTAAGGAGAAGGGTGAAATTTAAAGGTATGGCCATCAAAGGAATCCTAGCAGTACTAGGGTGAAGCTTACTACATATCCAGCATTTATCAAAACCTGATTTTTGGGCATAACTGTATTTAAATTTTAATAACAACATTTTATCAGTGAACTCTTGGGGAGGTTCACTTCTTTTGTGTCTAACAGCGGGTGTGTTATTTGTCTTGGGGGAGGGAGTCCCACAAATCCCTTTTAATGGTCCCAATCTTCTGGGTGGTATATACAATTAGCTATCAACCAGGTTGGTAAAAACACTACTAGGGTAATACAGCATAAGAGGCACAAGGCCTTCCCTGACACTGATGGAGAAAGCATCTTTGTTTTTTAAAGTTCTGATTATTTGTTATCTAAGAGTTCTGTTCTTCTTCTTCGTTTCTCATCCCGGCAGTTGTTGGCTCTGTTTTGTCCTTTTGAGGGGGTGTGGGATCTTCCAGGGAAATTTGTTCTATGCCTCTCTGAACTTCTTGTAGATCTTGTTCTTGGGAGTTGCTGCTCTCTGTCACTGCCAGGGGCTCTGGAGTCGAAGGAAGCTGGGGACACTTCTTAAGACGGCTGGCGTGGATCCAGGTGTTTCCTAGGTCTGTTAACACTGCGGTCCTGGATACCTTTTCCACCTTCCATGGTCCTGAGAAAGCCGGTCCGATACTCTTTCTTTGTGCTAATTGTTTGATCAGCACTTTATCCCCAGGGATGAAGGGATGCGTTGGTTCTGTGGGAAGAGGGAAAAAAGGTGACAGAAACTTGTTCGTTTATTTCGTGGAGCATACTTACCAGATTTTTCACGTACACTTCCTGTTGGGAATAAATGTTAATGTCAGAGTTAGGGTCTAATGGGGGTAATAGTCAGAAGTTGGATTTGTTTATTCAAATTATTTGTACAAAAAGATTTATTATACAGGTTGGTTAAAGGGGCAGCTCCTATGTGTCCTGGGCCATGGAGGTATGAGAGTATGAGAATGCAACTTGCTTCAGGTATTCCCAGTACCTTCCCCTCTTTTGTCCAAAGACCCTCGGGGTCTTTGGTCAATCCTGCAGCGACCCAGAAACGAACGTCCTGGTCTGTGGCCATTGTTTGTATTTGTGCTACAATTGTTTTGAAGTTAGATGAAGTGAAATGCTCTTTAAAGAAAACTGTTGTGGGGGCAGGGGGGTTAGGGGAGGAGGCGGCAGCCTGCTTTGCAGTCCTATTGGCTAGGGCGTTACCCTTGGATATTTTACTGTTATCCGAGGAATGGGCTTTTACCTTGATAATAGCCACTTCCTTTGGGAGAAGGATGGCCTGGAGAAGAGCCATAATATGTGTTGAATTGGCAATTAGTCTATTGTCTGCGGTTTTGAAACCTCTATTAGCCCATATCACACCAAAGTCATGCACCAATCCGAAAGCATATCTACTGTCAGTGTAAATGTTCACCTTTTTATCAGTGAATAGAATGCAGGCTCTGGTGAGAGCTTCCAATTCTGCTACTTGGGCTGAAGAGGGAGGTAGCGGCTTGGCTTCTAGCACCTTGTCTGGTAATTGGACTATCGCATAACCTGTTAGGAAAGTGGAATCAGAGGGACGGGAGCAACTACCGTCCACAAAAACATCGTCTGCATTGGTAATCGGTACGTCGGTGAGGTCTGGTCTTGGTGATGTGATAGACTCCACTCGTGTTATACAGTCATGAAACTGGTCTGGGTCTTGTGGTAGGCGTAACATGGAGTGCAAGAGACGGACGGCAGGGTTGTTGGCGGGAACATATTTGAGAGACAGATTGTCTGTGTTCATGAGGGAAATCTCATATCCACTGAGTCTTTGTGAGGTCATGTGTTGGGTGTTCATGTTCTGTATGAGGTGGGTGACAGAATGTGTGGTGTAAAGCGTCATCGGGTGTCCCAAGACCATTTTGTTGGCATCTTGTACGGCCATAGCACAGGCGGCTAAATTCTGAAGGCATGATGGCATGCCTTGAACCTGAAGGGGGAGTTTTTTAGATAGGTAGGAGACAGGGCAGTAGCCTGTTCCATGCTGTTGTGTCAAGACCGCGGCAAAAGATTTCCCTGAAACTACACAGTACAGCTGAAAAGCTTTACCATAGTCTACCAATCCCAGGGCGGGTGCACATGACAGACTGTTTAATAGAGCTTGAAAAGCTTGTAGTCTGTCTTCAGTCCAATCTATTAATTTAGGGGCTGTCGAGCCAGTAGCCTCTCTTAGGATACTATCATAATGAGAACAGTCAGGAATCCATTGGCGGCAATATACCATTGCACCCAAAAATGAGAGTAGGGCGGCTTTGTCTTTTGGGGGACTGAGAGCTCGAAGGACTGCGGCACGTTTGAGGCTAGATGCCCGGCGTGAGCTAGGTGTTGTAACAGTGATGTTGAATCGACCGCACAATCTTCAGCAGTTCGACTGCACAGGAGCAAGTCGTCCACGTACTGTATTAGTACCGACCCACGCTCAGAAGTCCAAGACTTGACAGTCTCGTTGAGTACCATAGAGAAGGCGGCTGGACTGTCTACATACCCTTGCCAGGTTAGTTGGCCCCCGGCCCAGGAGAAAGCAAACATAGGTTGGGCTTCCTCTGCAATGGGAATGCTAAAGAAAGCATTCGCTAAATCAATTACTGTGTAGCATAGAGAGTCTGCCGGTATACATGAGAAAATAAAAGTGATGTCTGAGACTAGGGGTGGGAGGGGAATCACTTGTTTGTTTACTGCTCTGAGGTCTTGGACGAGTCTCCACTCGCCACTGGCCTTCTTTACAGGGTAAATGGGTGTGTTCCAGGGGCTAATGATTGGTTTTAAAATGCCTAAGGATATATATTCTTGGATTTGGGGGGCAATACCTTGAGTTTTTTCGGGAGGCAGGGGGTATTGTTTGTGATATTGAGCTTCTGCGTCTGGACGCATTTGGGGGGAGTAGGGTGTACAGTTGATGAAACCCACGCTCCCCTTATTTTCTGCCCAGATGGCATGTGTTTCAAGGGGGGCGGGTAAGATCATGAAGAAGCCTCTGTGTGTATGTCGTTTCGGGGCATGCAAGTCACAAAGTGGGGAGCTGGCTGTGAGGGAACCTTTCTTGTCAAATTTTATCGTAATGTTAAGTTTGGACAGTAGATCCCTGCCCATGAGAGACACGGGACAGGAGGGCAAGATTGCAAAACTCTGGGTGCATAGTTCTTGTCCTTCTGGAGTGGCTACAGTCAGTGGTGGAGTGATGGGATGGGTGACAGGTGTCCCATTAATACCAACAGAGTTTCCCTCGGTGCATTATTTGTGGCTGTGTAGGATATTGGGTAGTGGTTGACGAGGGTTCTGGTATGGCAGATAACGGGGATACTGTGGGCGGGTCTGGGGGTTAAATCCCCTGCCTCTGCCTCTTGCTCTAATCTGTCCAGTCCTATAAGGGCACTGGGATTTCCAATGTCCTTGCTGTCCACAATTGCCTATATTTTCCAAGGCATTTGTTCCATGCACAGAAACAATCCTTCATGTATTGTGGGTCAGCCCCTTTGCAGGGAGGATAAGAATGCTTATGTACCTGACAAATTTTACTGACTTCTTGCCAGTCTTCCTCTGAACAAGGACCTTGGGGTCCTGGGTCATGGATTCCCAATTGCTGACACCTTTCCCGGACTTGTGTCCAAAATGGTTCTACCTGGGGGCCAGGGATCATATTACTGACAAATTCATAGGGTGATGGGGTGGCCATGGCTTGGGTTGCTGCAGAATTCCCCATCTAGTAGTCTGGGCAGTGTGTGTCTAGTGGCAGGACACAGGTGATAACACCCGGTTTGTCCAACAATCCGGTCTCTGGTCTGGGAGTATGATCCCTGATCTTTTTTTTTTGGGCAGATGGACTTATATAAAACTATGAAGATTTACCCTTAATATACGATGAAGGGTAAATCTTTCCTGGTGGCGGGATATACCCCTCTTACACCAAGTCTGCAAGAGAACCCCCCTGGTCTGGTGGTCAGTAAAATCCACTTGTCATCTATTCTTAGGAAGAGTAGACCTAACGTGCAATGGGGGCAGGCGGATGCTATGTCACTACAAGAGGGCTCCTCATACTCTGCACTCATTTAAACAACAACAATTATTTTCCTTATACTCTATATTAAAACTTATACTCTATATACTTACACACGTACCTAGAGAGAAACAGACATATTCTTAATATACTTTAAGACATGAAATAACCGTATTGCAATACATTTATCAAATTATAGTGCACTTTTAAAAAAAAAAATTTTTTCAAATGGGCGTCCACTCCACCAATCCCTTTGTCACGGGCGTAATCTACTACTTCCCGTGTTAAAAATACTATCACCAATAGTTTTAAGTCAGACCAACCTAGTCGGACTCCCCTAAACCTATAAATTCCTTGCGAGCCCTTTTAACCTTCCGAGGGACCAGCCTAGTCCGCCGCGAAGGCACAGTTACTTCTTTTAAATTTAAACTAAGTTCGTAGCGGCCGCCCGGACAGAGTAAGTGTTTACACCATTCACCAATCAGGTAAAAAGAGTAAAGTGACCTACCTGTCGCAAGACGAACCCCTGGTTGCCTAGGCTAGGATGGAGGAGCGGAGATCCCGTTCACCGGTGGACAGACACCACACATACTCGATTTGTACGTGAATAATGGCTGCTAGGTTTATTAACTTACACATAGCCTTTTATGCAGTAGGAGAAAAAGACCCTGCCCCTTAGAAGTCATTACACATAAACATACGTCAGCATTATACTTCCTCAAACAATAGTCCTTGTTAAGAAATATAGACCAAAGGTTAGTTAGCTCGTTACGCTTTGCACATCAGTGTCTGCTGACTGACTCCAAATATGTCAAGAGTTCAGCAAAACCATTCTCAACCAGCATTACCTCACCATGCAGTTGGTATCACAAGTTGAAACAGACAATTGATGCTTGTATAGAAACTTGAGACTGACCTTCTGGTCAGACTTGAGTAATCATCTTCTTTTTGTCATGCTACTAATTATCACGTTATCAGTAGTTTGTTACGTACACATAGCTCAGACTTTGTTACTCATAAAATAAAAGTAAAGCATAAATAAAAAAAGGTACCTTATACCTTATAGAAACCACTGGGGATTAATGGTTTAATGTAAAGGAGTTGTAATGGCTAAGTAGAATTATAGGGGTCTGATAATGATATATATATATATATATATATATATATATATATATATATATATATATTATGTGTATGTATGTGTGTGTGTGTGTGTCAGTATCTCACAAAAGTGAGAGTACACCCCTCACATTTTTGTAAATATTTCATTATATCTTTTCATATGACAACACTGAAGAAATTACACTTTGTTACAATGTAAAGAAGTGAGTCTACAGCTTGTATAACAGTGTAAATTTGCTGTCCCCTCAAAATAGCCATTAATGCCTAAACCACTGGCAACAAAAGTGAGTACACCCCTAAGTGAAAATGTCCAAATTGGGTCCAATGAGCCATTTTCCCTCCCGGTGTGATGTGGCTTGCTAGTGTTACAAGGTCTCAGGTGTGAATGGAGAGCAGGTGTGTTAAATTTGGTGTTATCGCTCTCACTCTCTCATACTGGTCACTGGAAGTTCAACATGGCACCTTTTGGCAAAGAACTCTCTGAAGTTCTGAGAAAAAGAATTGTTGCTCTACATAAAGATGGCCTAGGCTATGAGAAGATTGTCAAGACTCTGAAACTGAGCTACAGCATGGTGGCCAAGACCATATAGTGGATTAACAGGACAGGTTCCACTCCATGGTCAACCAAAGAAGTTGAGTGCACTGCTCAGCGTCATATCCAGAGAATGGTATTTAAATGGAAGAGGTGTGTATCTATCACAGGGTGGTGTCTGTGGATACACTGATAAACAGAATGCCACGTCCTGGTTGTCACTTTGTAAATGTAAATATTAACAAGGAAAAGGGGGAATTGGGGAGAAAAATAAAAAATAAAAGTAAAAATAAAAGAACCTTCACATAAAAGACCTCAAAAGAAAAAATGTGGGTTCAGTTGGACTTTTTAGGCATAAAAGAAGTTGTAAACACAACCAATATGTTCAAAAGGGATTATTTCTATTTATTGTTAAAACAGAAAATAAAAACAGAAAATAAAGAATTCAATTTCCTTTTTACAAAAAAAAGAGAGATGTTTCCTCCTTATAACTACACATTTAAGACCTAATTGACATCCTATCAAAAGTAGTAAAATCCATTTCAAATTTCCAAAAAGGAAAAAACTAAGTACATAAATATATAAATATAGGATCAAGGATATCAACCATACAGTCAACAATTACATATATTTTTTTGGTGCTCTACATGTTTCGCGTCTGTGATGACGCTTCTTCAGGAGCTGATAACAGTGTTCTAAATTGTAAGGAGAAAATATAAATAAATAAAAAGGAAAAACATATGTATATATAAAATACTAAAAAACACATATATAAGCATACATATAAAATACATATATCCAAAAATACATAACATATTTCATTATACCACCCATCAGAGTGCTGAGGTGTTCCAAAAAGGGGAAAAAAAGGGGGGGGGGGGAAGGAGGGAGGGGAAGGGGGGAAAAAAGGGGAAGAGGGTTTTTTTTTATGGGACCATTAACAGGACAGGTTCCACTCCATGGTCAACCAAAGAAGTTGAGTGCACTGCTCAGCGTCATATCCAGAGAATGTCTTTGAGAAATAGACGTATGAGTGCTGCCAGCATTGCTGCAGAGGTTGAAGGGGTGGGGGCTCAGCCTATCATTGCTCAGACCATATGCTGCACACTGCATGAAATTGGTCTGCATGGCCATTATCCCAGAAGGAAGCCTCTTCTAAGGATGATGCACAAGAAAGCCTGCAAACTGTTTGCTGAAGACAAGTAGACTAAGGACGTGAATTACTGGAACTATGTCCTGTGGTCTGATGTGATGTGTGATGTGGTCTATTTGGTTCAGATGGTGTCAATCATGTGTGGCGGCAAGCAGGTGAGCAGTTCAAAGACAAGTGTGTCTTGCCTACAGTCAAGCATGGTGATGGGTGTGTCATGCTTTGGGGTAGTATAAGTTCTGCTGGCACTGGGGAGCTACCGTTCACTGAGGGAACCATGAATGCCAACATGTACTGTGACATACTGAAGTACAGCATGATTCTCTCCCTTTGGAGACTGGGCCACAGGGCAATGTTCAAACATGATAATGACCCCAAACACACCTCCAAGACGACCACTGCCTTGCGAAAGAAGCTGAGGGTAAAAGTGATGGACTGGCCAAGCATGTCTCCAGACCTAAACCCTATTGATCATTTGTGTGGCATCCTCAAATGGAAGGTGGAGGAGTGCAATGTCTCTAATAGGGATGAGCCGAACACCCCCCCGGTCGGTTCGCATCCAGAACATGCGAACAGGCAAAAACTTTGTTCAAACATGCGAACACCGTTAAAGTCTATGGGACATGAACATGAACAATCGAAAGTGCTAAATTTAAAGGCTTATATGCATGGCATTGTCATTGTCTCCCATTCCTCCATGATGACATCACAGAGCTGGTGGATGTTAGAGACTAGGGATGGGCTTTATGTTTGGGTCGAACAATGTCTGTGCGCCCATTCACAATTTGGGGTGTTTGCGGCAAATTCGAAAGCTGCGGAACACCCTTTATAAGTCTATGGGAGAAATCAAAAGTGCTAATTTTAAAGGCTTATATGCATGGTATTATCATAAAAAGTGTTTGGGGACCAGGGTCCTGCCCCAGGGGACAATGCATCAATGCAAAAAAAGTTTTAAAAACTGCAGTTTTTTCGGG
This sequence comes from Lithobates pipiens, assembly GCF_037356315.1. Classification (NCBI taxonomy): domain Eukaryota; kingdom Metazoa; phylum Chordata; class Amphibia; order Anura; family Ranidae; genus Lithobates; species Lithobates pipiens. The sequence continues at coordinate 306,381,258 of NW_027507748.1, read as the reverse complement.
AGCAGTGATTTTAATAATGCTTAAAGTGAAACAATAAAAGTGTAATAATCCTTTAAATTTTGTACCTGGGGGGTGTCTATAGTATGCCTGTAAAGTGGCACATGTTGCCCATGTTTGTAACGGTCTGAGAGCAAAATGACATTTCTAAAGGAAAAAAAGTAATTTAAAACTTCTCACGGCTATAATGAATTTTCGGTCCGCAATACACATAAAAGTTCATTGATAAAAACGGCATGGGATTTTCCCACAGGGGAACCCCGAACCAAAATTAAAAAAAAAAAATGTGTGAGGGTCCACCTAAATTCAATACAAGGCCCTTCAGGTCCTCATATGGATATTAAGGGGAACCCCACACCAAAATAAAAAAAATGGCGTGGGGTCCCCCTAAATTCTATACCAGGCCCTTCAGATCTGGGATGGATATTAAGAGGAACCCCTCGTCAAAATTTCTTAAAAAAATAGCGTGGGGTCCCCCTTAAAATCCATACCAGACCCTTATCCGAGCATGCAACCTGGCAGGCCGCAGGAAAAGAGGGGGACGAGAGAGCACCCCCCTGAACCGTACCAGGCCACATGCCCTCAACATGCCCCCCAAAGCACCTTCTCCCCATGTTTATGGGGAGAAGGGTCTCATCCCCACAACCCTTGACTGGTGGTTGTGGGGGTCTGTGGGCAGGGGGCTTATCGGAATCTGGAAGCCCCCTTTAACAAGGGGACCCCCAGATCCCGGCTGTCCCCGTGTGAATTGGTAATGGGGTATGTACAATGTACCCCTACCATTTCACAAAAAAAGGTTAAAAAAGACAGTTTTTGACAAGTCCCCGCTTCTTCTTCCATCTTCTTTCTTCTGGTCTTCCTTTGGTCTTCTTCTTCCTCCATCTTCTTCTTCACCATCTTCTTCTTCCTCGTCCATGTTGAGGGCATGTGGCCTAATATGGTTCGGGGGGGGGGGCGCTCTCTCGTCCCCCCTCTTTTCCTGCGGCCTGCCAGGTTGCATGCTCGGATAAGGGTCTGGTATGGATTTTTGGGGGACCCCACACCATTAAAAAAAAATTGGCACAGGGTTCCCCTTAATATCCATACCAGACCTGAAGGGCCTGGTATAGAATTTAGGGGGACCCCATGCAATTTTATTTTTTAAATTTTGGTTCGGGGAAATTCCATGCTGTTTTTATCAATGAACTTTTATGTGTATTGTGGGACCTACAATTCATAATAGCCGCGAGTACTTTTAAATTACTTTTTTCCTTTTAGAAATGTCATTTTGCTGTCAGACTGTTCTAAACATGGGAAACATGAACCACTTTACATGCATACTATAGACACCCCCCAGATACGAAATTTAAGGGAATATTACACTTTTATTGTTTCACATTAAGCATTATTAAAATCACTGCTCCCGAAAAAACACCAGTTTTTAAAACTTTTTTCTTTACATTGATACATGTCCCCTGGGGCAGGACTCAGGTCCCCAAACACTTTTTATGACAATAACTTGCATATAAGCCTTTAAAATTTGCATTTTTGTTTTCTCCCATAGACTTTTAAAGGGTATTCCGTGGCATTCTAATTTTCCGCATACACCCCAAATTGTTTGCTATTCGGCGAAGGGGCAAACAGCCAATGTTCGAGTCGAAATTATGTTCGACCCGAGCATAAAGCCCATCCCTAGTCTCTAACATCCACCATCTCCGTGATGTTGTCATGGAGGAGTGGAAGAGGACTCACAAAATATTGACACTTTGGTCCCAATTTGGACATTTTCACTTGGGTGTGTACTCACTTTTGTTGCCAGTGGTTAAGACATTAATGGCTGTGTGTTGAGTTATTTTGAGGGAACAGAAAATTTACACTGTTATACAAGCTGTACACTCACTACTTTACTCTACAAGGAGATATCTACAAATTGGAATTGACAGCCACAACATGTTTCATAAGCTGCTTGTCTCTGAAACTGTACCATGCAACCTATTAGGAGGAAACCTACTGAGTTACTTACAAGCCTGTGTACAGTATACACCCAATGGAGTAGAAGTACATGTTGGAGAATTAGATGAAGCAATTATATGTGGATTGACAGAAATTGAATTATAGGAAGAGATTGAAGGTAATATTCCACCTGAAATTGTTGCTCAAATACCTGATATTCTCTGGGCCTAGGGAAAATATGATGTAGGACTTCTACAAATCCCTCCAGTTAAAGTCAAAATAAAAGCAGGAGCTCAAATCCCATGCATACCACAGTATCCACTGTCACCAGATCAACACGCTGGTGTACGAGTACAAATAAAATTATTATTTGAAGCAAGTGTCATAAAGAAAACAGAGCAGAGCACAGATGCCATTGTTTCCTGTAAGGAAAAAGGTAAAGAAAAAGGGAGAAAAGACAGTATATCGAAAGGTACATGATTTAAGGGCCATCAATCAAATCATTGAGGAAGACACTCCTGTTGTCCCAAATCCCAGTATTTTGCTCAATGACATACCTACAGGAACACTGGTGTTGCCTTAGATCAGGGGTGTCCAAACTTTTTTCAAAGAGGGCCAGATTTGATGAAGTGAACATGCCTGAGGGCCAACCATTTTGCCTGACATTCTTTGAACCATTGAAAATTCGGTCTAGGTGTGTCCATCCGAGCACTAATACACGGCCCAACAAGAATTCTCTTGCCTTTGTCGCGCTTGTTCCCAACACACAGACGAATGCTCTGCACTTTAGGGGGCACCGTTAATTCTTAATGGTACCCCACACATTGGAAAATGTAGGGTGCTTTTGGTGCAGTGCAATAAAAAAAAAAAAGCCCGGGAACTTCTTTTCCTGCATTTTTGTGAGTAGGGATGTCCATTGAAATTAATGGGCTGCCCTACACACAGTACGCAGCCACACAGATGTTGCATTTACGGGCTTAAAACAGGTGGTGAGGAGGCAACATAATGCCTCTTTACCGCCATTCAAATGCCTCTGAAAAGAGATCTGTGCATGGATTGCTTTTCAGAGGAGCAGTAGTCCTGGCTAATATCACACCAAGCCCTACAAAAGCAGTTTTGATGGTATAAGAATGGGGGGGGGGGGTCAGGATTAAAAGTAACATACACACAGACGCAAGCACACACATGTAGACACACATACAGACAAATGCACGCCGCACACACATGCAGACATACATGCACACACATACAGACATACGAAATACATGTGCACACACACATACAGACACATACAGACACATGTGTGTACACGCACACATACATACAGACACACATACAGACACATGTGCACACACAGATACAGACATACATGCACACACATACAGACCTACAGACACGTGCACACACACACACATACATACAGACACACGCACATGCACACACACAGACACATGTGAACACACACATACATACAGACATACATACAGACACACGCACATGCACACAGACACATGTGCACGCACAAAGACATACATACAGACACATGTGCACACACAGACACAGACACATGTGCACACACACACACATACATACAGACACATGTGCACACACACACACATACATACAGACACATGTGCACACACACACACACACATACATACAGACACATGTGCACACACACACACATACATACAGACACATGTGCACACACACACATACATACACATGTGCACACACACACATACATACAGACACATGTGCACACACACACATACAGACACATGTGCACACACACACATACAGACACATGTGCACACACACACATGCAGACACATGTGCACACACACACATACAGACATACATGCACACACACACACACACACAGACATACATGCACACACACACACACACACATACAGACATACATGCACACACGAATAAAGCCCTTTTTAACACTAATTTAGCTTGTAGCACAGTACAGTACCTTTGCAGCTTCCTCATTCAGCCGGGTACTGCACTGTAGGGGGAAGCCGAGAGCACAGCACACTCCTCTGCACTTTACTTTCACTTTTGAAGCTCACGGAGCTTCTCACAGTGTCGGGGATCGGGCTCATCTGACAGCGCTGATCCCGCGGCACACTAAATTGAGAAAGACCAGGCGGGCCGTTCAAAACCGGACCGCGGGCCGCAATTGGCCCGCGGGCCGGACTTTGGACATGCCTGCCTTAGATGAAGAGAACCAAGAACTCTTTGATTTCCGGTTTGAAGGTGAAATGTATACCTGGACAAGGAAAAATAAATTGTTTAGAATTGAATGTTGTGTTGATGAAACTGCCAACATCCTCAATAACATTGTAGAAAACATGCACATTGGGGGACGCCCCCTTGGACTTTTTGAGTGGCAGGATAAAGAATATATATAAAGTCAAAATTAAGTAAAAGGCACAATAGTGCCAACTTTATTAATATATAAAGGTAGAAAAAGTGTGTATATCATACAAACATGCTCAACTAAGATAAATTGTAACAATCCATCAATGAATAAACAAAGACATCACAGAATAACTCAAACTTGTAATTCTAAAATGCCATCCAAACCAGATGAGGTCAGCAGATTAGATGTTCAACCATGTACCCGACATGTTTCGGAAATTATTGTTGTACGTTTTCCTTCCTCAGGGGTGGTTTATTATAAAACAAAATTGGGTTGTTATTTTCTTATCTGTAACATAAATATAAATATATAATGGTGGTGGCATTTTGATATATGAAACAACATCAAAAAATACAATCTATTGTAAAACAATTACAAAACCAAAAGTACTTACATATTAGATTCATTGAAATTTAGTGAATATAAAAACAATTCAGGAAAACAATACACGCAGGTCACATAACTCCTCACACCCACACGGTGTAGATGGTAACACGTATGTCCACAGCTAAAGTGTCAAAACACATCCACAAAAGGCACCTGGCAAATACCACAGCAACAAAATTTGCACTGTGGAAATAATTGTAAGGGGGAGAAAAGGAGTAAGTCCCTCTCATAACATAAGTGTACATGGGTATGGATATTTAATATAATATAATATAATATAATATAATATAATATAATATAATATATCAGCTGGGCCAGGCTGAGGACATGCCAAGCAGTCAGACAACCCCTGGTCCACTGTACACAATGTATATAGAAAATAGGCATGGTTACCTTTTAGCTCAGGGTGGTGTGAACGCCAGATCCACAGCCAGAAAACTGACAATCCCAGACCGGAGTCAGTAAGTATATACCTAGCTGCGTCTGGTGTGAACCAATCAGCTGAGCGGTAGTAGGAAATAGTGTTAGTCTCACTGATCAGCTGTAAGGAAACAGCTGATCGCGATGATCGCTAATCAGCTGTAGGGGAACAGCTGATCATGAAATACATAGCGTCTTCCTGACGCGGAGGTGCGTGGTGCAACAATGCCCAGGGGGCGTGGCGACATCACGCATCCCCGTGTCATTGGCGGGAAGGGGTTCCCCCGCTCACATCATCAAGTGCAGCGATGGGGACACACAATAGCTCCTCCCATTACAGATAGGCTGAGGCATGGACGGAGATACTCCATCACCTACCCAGCCAGCACTGGTGGAGCTTACCTGCCGGGTGTCTGCGTATAAACAGGAGCAAGAGGAGACATTATACGGAGCCACCTAGTGGATGAAAAGAATAGCAAGCAGTGTGCTTACATAAAATAACAAAACATACACAAATACAGCAACATTAATAGCAGGAAAATAAAAATAAAGCAAAAATTTAAATTTGGAATGGAATTGAAAAAAAAAAACACAGATGAGGTCATATATCAGTAGGAAGTCCTACAGATTTAGCTCGCAGACCCCCGATGTGAATCCAGGGAAGAAAGGGTCTAAAGTTGAATGCTTCGTTTAACCCAGGCGATTGAGTTGCCTGTAGGTTGAAAATCTATCTTAGTTTGCATTGGAGGGTGAAAATGCACCCAATCCAATGCCAAAAAGAGGACCTTTGGAAGTGAGTCTGGATGCACCATGGCCATATGACGGCCAATCGGCGCATCTGGGTCACGTTTACAAATTGAAAGAATATGTTGGTAAATTGTTCTCCAAAATGTGTTAATTGTCTTCCCGACGAAATAACAGCCACATTCACATGTAAGCATGTATACTACATCAGGAATTTTACAATTAACTTAATGTTTGGGACGGAAACGTTGTCCGTTGGGTAGATCGATTACTCTTCGCCTGTCCATATACTGACAATATGGGCCACCCCCATATGAAAAAGTACCTAGCGTTTTACATGCATTGCCTCTGTGGGGTTGATATTCACTAGTAATTATCTTATCACCCACAGAGGAAGCTCTCCTGAAGGTGACAGCCAGTTTATATGACACAAATTGGGATAATGATGAGTCCATGGTTAGTAAATACCAGTAACTATTTAGGATTCGCCTAAACTGTGTTTTACTGAATATGTGGTGATGATCCTAGTGGTGTCATCTACAGACGGTTGTTTTTGTACAGTGAGTAAATCACCAGGGGATAACTTGATAGTTTTTTGATATGCCTTTTTCAGGCATGTACGGGAGTAACCCCTTTCCAGGAGTCTTGTCCTGAGGGTATCCGCTTCATTTTTAAAGACAACATCATCCGAGCAGTTTCTGTGAACCCTAAGGTACTGGCTAAAGGGTATGGACATAAAAGGTTTTGGATGAAAACTGGTTGCGTGAAACAGTGAATTTCCTGCTGTGGGTTTAAGATATATTTGGCTTGACAAACTCCTGTCTAGTTGTTTCTTAACAGTTACATCTAAAAAGGTCATTTCAGTAGCACTGTGTGACATAGTAAATCTGAGGTTAAACTTAAACTGTTGTTAATTAAGGCTAAAAATTCATGTAGGAGCTCAATGGAACCATCCCATATGATGAATATATCATCTATATATCGTCTCCACATCAATACATGATGCATGTAAGTAGATAATCCTTTGTCGGTAAGCAGTAAGTTTTCCCACTCCCCCAGGTACAGATTGGCTTATGATGGGGCACAACATGTCCACATCGTAACGCCCTGTACCTGGAGGTAGTGGGAACCATCAAAGCAGAAGACATTATGGTAGGGTGTGAATTCAAGAGAATTCATGATGAATTCTGTGTAAGCAGGCTCACAGTCACTAAATTGCGACAACACACGACAAATAGTTGCAAGACCTTTTTCATGGGGGATTGTGCAATAAAGCAGCTCAACATCTATAGTAACTAGTTGTACTCCCTCCTCGATATGCAGATCCTGTAGGGTCCTGTAGGGTCTGCAGGAAATGAATTGTGTTGCGCACATAAGATGACAGGCAATTGACAAGGGGTTTAAGATGACTATCTACCACTCTACTTAGATTTTCAGTGAGATTGCCACAGCCCGATATAATTAGTCTGCCTGGAGGTTTTGTGTATTACATTGTTTATGTCGTTTTGGTAAAGCATAAAAAGTAGCCTCTTTGGGGTAGCTGGTTCTAATAAATTCCCACACCTATTTTTTAATCGTACCATGATGATATTCTGTATCCATCATTAGATAAAAATCCCCTGTAAATTTGTCCAAAAGGGACCGCTGAATGGGTCGATACCACTCAGGGTTACGAAGTATGTCCATACACATATCGGCATACTGAGCATTGTCCATGACTACGACATTGTCATCCTTACAATGTCGCAGTCACAGGCCTAATGCATCAAGTGCAGCTCGCTCAGCACAAGCAAAATTGGTCCGAGAGCCAGGAAAATTATGCATTTTCCTGATGCCTGCAGTTACAAACTTCAGGGAGGCAGCTGCATTTTGGTTGGAACTAGGTGAAGGATATATAGTAGATTTCTTTTTCAGGGACAGGTCCAGAATTTGTAATTTGGTTTGTATATTGGGGACATTGTCGGCTGCTATGAGGAGACCCTCCAAGTCGACAGAGTCAATGAGGTTCTCAGGTTCATTTTCCTCTAATAAACTAATTCGATTCGATTATTAGATTATTGAATGCTTGTATATCCTAATGGGTATGTCCATAATCATGGACCCAAAAAGAAGAACATAAGATTCACAACAGCTACAGGAAAAACAATTCAAAACTGGAAATATGTTCAAGAATTTGTTGAAGCAGTCTCCTTCCCAAAGGAAGTAGCCATTCTGACAATCAAGGCAAATACTGCCAGAAAGACCACTGAAACACCAATGGAAGCAATCATGACCTTAGTCACTGATTTTGCAAAACAAAAAGAAGCATGTCACAGAATGAAGAAAAAGAAGAGAACAAATACAGAAAGCAAAGGAACTGATTAAGAGATTGCAAGAATCTGCACCTGATGATAGGAATAAAAGAAATGGAGCAAAGAAGGATCAAGATGGACTCTTGTGCAAGGAAAATGTAATATGTGTCCTACCTCAAACAGAGAATATGGTCATGCAACTAGCCCATGGCCCGAGTCATGTAGGCCCTAAGGAAACTGAGAGAAATATAAGCAAGGCTGAATGGTTTATTCGATACTCCATAAATTCATGTCAAGACTTTGTTGAGGGATGCATAATCTGTGCTAAAAATAACCCAGGAAAACAGACCAGAGTAACACAAAGACATTTGGCCAAGCCACTTTTCCCTTTCCAAAGACTTCAGATTGATTATATCCAATTGCCCAAATCAGGCCAATATCAATATGTTTTGGTGTGCGAAGACATGTTTTCAAGGCTGAATGGACCTGCCTGGTGGCTAAAGTAAATGCCAAGACAACAGCAAAGAATCTCCTTTCCCAAGTAATATGCTGCTTTGGAGTCCCTGAAACCATAGAAAATGACAGAGGAACACTTTCCACTGGACAGATCATGCAAATTATATGCAAGGACTTGGGAACTGAGCAGGCCTTCCATGCCCCTATCATTTTCAGAGATCAGAGAAGGTAGAAAAAATATAATGGACAGGCTAGCTAGATTAATGCAGGAAAAGGGAAGACTGGTAGGTAAAGAAACAATGGCCAGAACTGTTGCCTCTGGTTCTTTACAGCATCAGGAGTACCCCTACTTATAGATCAGAGGACTTGAGCCATTATGAGATTTTGTTTGGTGGCCTACCTAAGACAGGATTGTATTTTCCACATTAGACTGCTGTAATGCATAATGATTTAGTTTTTATGTAATTGTCTAATACAAGCAACCATAGGCATCGTTAAGGTGGGACTATTGAGGTTGGAGCCCCAAATGTGGGACCAATAGCCCAGCGTGTCTAGGCGCCGGTGTTCTGTCGAGAACCGGGTGCCCGGTTATCAAATAGTGTCCGGTTGTAACTGCGCCGGTGCATGGAGCCTCAAAACAGCTGAGTTTATGCTCAGCTGTTGTCTCACATTGCCAAGGCACATTCAGATGGGTGACAGGAAGGTTAGAGCGGAAAGTGCCAGGGAGGTCGATCCTGGGCTGGAACATCATAAGTACGCTCCACTGAGTGGCATTGGTGAAACCAGTCAGGGACCAGCACTGCTGGAGCTGATGGACTCCTCTAGCTGCCAGGGGAAGAACTCCTCTAGTGAGAATGGGGGGAAAGTGAAGGGAAAGGAAAGATAGATTCTGGTGGTAGGGGACTCAATTCTTATGCTGTGTACACACAACAGGACTTTCCGGCAGACTAGGTCCGATGGAATCAGTCCGTCGGACAATCTGATCGTGTGTGGGCTAATCCGATTGCTTTTCATTAAAAAAATCTGACAGATCTAGAAATAGAACATGTTTCAAATCTGTCCGACGGACTAAATTCCTATCGGGAAAATCATTCGTCTGTATGCTGATTCGATGGACCAAATACGACGCAAGGGAAGCTATTGGCTACTGGCTATTGAACTTTTTTTTAGTCCCGTCTTACATCATCACGTTCAAAACAAACGGACTTTTGAACGGACTTAGTCCCTTCGTGTGTGGCCAAGTCTGTTCGTTCGGAATGTCTGTCAGAACTCTGCCGAAAGTCCGTTGAGAAGACCGTTGGACCTAGTCTGCTGGAAAGTCTGGTCATGTATACATGGCATTAGAAGGACGAAGAGGGCAATCTGTGACAAAGACCTGAAGCGCCGAACTGTATGCTGTCTACCGGGCGCTAGGGTTTGGCACATCATGGATCTGGTGGACAGATTACTAGGAGGAGCTGGGGAAGACCCGGCTGTCATGGTGCACGTTGGCACCAATGACAAAGTCAGAGGCAGATGGAGTGTCCTAAAGAACTGTTTTAGGGACTTAGGAGCTAAATTGAGGAAAAGGACCTCCAAAAAAATACTACCAGAAATACTACCGGTACCTTGAGCCATACCAGAAAGGCAGAGGGTGTCAGAAACCATGAATCAGACTGAGACAAAAGTACAAGTAAATCTCACTTGTTTACTAATAATAAAAAAGGTAACTAGTAGGTAATGTAGTCAAAACATAGCTAGAGTTCAGGAACCGGAACTGATAGTCAGACAAGCCAAAACATCAGGGAGCCAGAGATGAGCGTAGTAGAACAGCAAGCAGGATCTGGAGCCAGAAGGAATATCAGCCAAGCACGTCTTTAACAGGAACACAAGAGAGCGTCTCTAGAGACGTAACCAAGGTGAAGGCAGAGAGCATTTGGGCTGGACAGCTTAAGTAGGCCGGACTGACGAGCAGGGTATCATCAACAGGTGAGTCACTGTGGAGAGATAAGGGCTGGAAATTAGCCAACAGCTGAGCGGCCAGCTCAGAGAAGGAAGGGCTTAGCCCAGGCCTGACAGAGGGAGATTATGAAAGTAAACAAGTGGCTGAGGAGCTGGAGTAGTAAGGAGAGGTTTGGGTTCCTGGAGAACTGAGCCGACTTCTCAGTCGGTCACCAGTTCTATAGAAGGGACGGTCTGCACCTAAATGAGGAGGGTGCAGATCTGCTGGGAGTGAAGAGGGCCGAAAAATTTGAGGAACTTTTAAATTAGGCGACGGGGGGAGGGTCCAGAGGTAGAGATAGTAAGAGCGGAACATATTCCAGAGGGTAGTACTGGGGGCATTACTGGTAGGTTGACTAAAGCACATAAACCCAAGGTAAGTATATTAACAAGTCCTATTTGCAATCTCGGAACACTCAATAAGAGTACAGTATGCTACCGATCTAAGCTATGTGACATGTTCACCAATGCCAGAAACCCGGCGGACAAGATGGGAGAACTAGAGATACTGTTGTACGGGAAGGATTTCGATTTTGCGGGAATTTCAGAGACTTGGTTCAACAGCTCTCATGATTGGCTGACAACCATTCAAGGGTATTCCCTTTATTGCAGGGATCAAGAGGCTAAACAAAGGAGGGGAGTATGCCTGTATATCAAGAATAGTGCACAAGTTAATGTGAGAGATGACATCACTAAAGGAGCCAGGGAGGAGATGGAATCCTTATGGGTAGAGCTTAAAAGAGATGAAACTAAGGGGAAAATAATACTGGAAGTATGCTATAGGCCCCCTAACCTGAGGGAGGAGGGGGAGGCGAACATCCTATAACAATTTGGATTAGCAGCAAGGATGAGAATTGTCATCATAATGGGGGATTTGAATTATCCAGACATAGACTAAGTGGAATTCGTCTAAGGCTCGCTAGTTAATAAATGCTTCATTATAAATCACACAAATAGGAAACATAAGGGGAATACGAAGACACTGAATTTCAAAAGAGCCAACTTCCCTAAACTACGAACTTGGCTAGAAGATATAAATTGGGATAAATTCTTAGGAAAAAAAAGCACGGAGGAGAGATGGGTTTACTTTAAGAGCATATTAAATAAGGGAATTAGCCAGTGCATCCCATTGGGAAATACATTTTAAAAGAGCGAACAAAAGTCCTGGATGGCTTAACTCCAATGTAAAAATGCATATAAAAGCAAAGGAGAAGGCCTTCAAGAAATACAAGGCTGAGGGATCATCATCATCATTCAGACTTTACAAAGAATGCAACAACTAATGTAAGGATGCAATCAGGGTGGCTAAGAAAAAACACGAAGGACACATAGCAGAGAAGAGCAAAATAAAATCCCAAGAAATTCTTAAAAGTATATAAACAGTAAAAGAGGTAAGACAGACCTTATTGGCCCCATAAAGAATGACGAAGGGATTCTGGTTACTAAGGATATAGAGATGGTGAAGGTATTGAATTTAATCTTCTCCTCAGGCTTCACAAGGGAATCAGGGAGCTTCAGTAACCACAACTGCAGTGTTTATCCTCATGACACATCTCAGGAAGCACTCCCATGGCTAACAAAGGACAAAATTAGAAATAGACTTGGAAAACTTAACATTAATAAGTCACTAGGACCAGGTGGCTTGCACCTGAGAGTCCTTAGGGAACTCAGTCAAGTAATTTCCAGACGATTGTTCCTCATTTTTATTGACAGTCTACTGACTGGAATGGTACCAGCTGATTGGAGAAAAGCCAATGTAGCACCAATATTTAAAAAAAGGGGCAAAATACACCCCTGAGCTTTACCGGTTAGCCTAACATCAATAGTATGAAAGCTCTTGGAGGGGGTGATAAGGGACTATATACAACATTTTAGTAATAAAAAAGGTATAATTAGCAGTAATCAGCATGGATTCTTGAAGAATCGTTCTTGCCAAACAAATCTACTAACCTTCTATGAGGAGGTGAGATGCCAACTAGATAAAGGAAGGCCCATAGACGTGGAGTATCTGGATTTTGCAAAAGCGTTTGACACAGTGGCAAATATGGTATCCATGCTTTTTGGAGGATTGCTTCTGCTAAACATACACATTTTTTGTAAGTGCATGTGGATGACAATTTATATGCATATCTAAGCTGTTTTTTCAGAAGTGGTATTATTCCCTGTAGAAGATTTATAACAGTACATTTTTTAAATGCATTGGATATCCCCCTCTGCCATATTCCTTGTCACAATCAATGACCCAAGGGAATAGCAAGTAGATGGGAATTACCACTTCATGGCTAACAGTAAAAATGTGCAATGTTGATAACATCATTTATACAATATTTTCTATTATCAATATGAGACTTTTTTATACAATTTTTCTACAATAAATTACATTTTTCTATATGTGAAGTTTTATACAAGTTTTTTCAATTGCCCATAAAATCCAATTTTTGAGGGTTATTCTATGTATTACCAAGGCATGGTGGCAATTTACATGTATGGTCCAGTGAATCACTTAATTCTAGCGTTTGACACAGTTTCCAATTAACGTTTACTGTACAAAGTAAGGTCCGATGGCATGGATCATAGGGTGAGTACATGGATTGAAAACGGCTACAAAGGCAAGTTCAGAGGGTGGTGATAAATGGTTAGGGGTGGAAAGTGGGGTCCCCCAGGGTTCTGTGCTGGGATCAATCTTATTTAATTTGTTCATAAACTACCCGGAGGATGGGGTAAACAGTTCAATCTGTATTTGTGGACAATACTAAGCTAAGCAGGGCAATAACTTCTCCACAGGATATGGAAACCTTGCAAGAAGATCTGAACAAATTAATGGGGTAGGCAACTACATGGCAAATGAAGTTTAATGTGTAAATATGTAAAATAATGCATTTGGGTGGCAAAAATCTACTCACTGGGGGGAGAACAACTCATTTATGTCAACGCTGTGTCTATTGCGGATGCTATGGATAGGCATGCACCAGCGGTTAAAAATCTGCTATAAGACTGTACAGTTCCATTGTAAAAGCAAAAGTCATCCTCATTGGGAACTTTAATATGATTACACAGCGGCATGTTTTTTGACTTTTACTATCAGTATCCCAATAGTCATATAAGCCTCATATGCAATTGGCTGCCATACATTGACTGATGATATAATCAGTATTACATACGGAAATCAATGTGGATATAAGATTATGCCAGATGCATTAGGGGAGTCTTTGTTGATATTTTGGAGTATATTGTAATATTGAATATTTTCCTGGCCAGCTTCTGTCTAATACTTATCTTTCTTTTCGTCGGCTCGAGCCACCAGGGGGGATTCGTATTAATGTCCCCCCTAGGCTAGTGCTTGCCAGGATCGGAGAGACTTTTCAAATCCTAGATGCCTACTCTACATAGGTTCTCTTCAAGGTTGCCCTTCCACATACTATGTCTTACATGTCTTAGTGATACATTCATGAATTTTCATTATTAATGTTAGTAAATATTTTCATATAAAATACATTTTTGAAATGGTTATGTATTAGTGGTTATTGTTCCTCAGTGATCCTCAGTTTTCTCTGGGGGTCACCCGTCTGTGGGGACCCATACAATCTTTTTATTAAGACTCTAGTCCAGCCTTACCTGGAGTATGTTGTCCAGTTCTGGGCACCAGTCCTCATGAAGGATGTACTGGAAACGGAGCGAGTACAGAGAAGGGCAACAAAGCTAATAAAGGGACTGGACGATATTAGTTATGAAGAAAGGTTACAAGCATAGAACGTATTCTCTCTGGAGAAGAGACATTTGAGAGGGGATATGATTTCAATTTACAAATACCATATTGGTGACCCCACAATTGGTGACCCCACAATATTCAACTTTTTAGCAGAAAGGAGTTTAACCACTTCAGCCCTGGAAGATTTTATCCCCTTCCTGACCAGAGCACTTTTTGCAATTCGGCACTGCAACACTTTAACTGACAATTGCGCAGTCATGTGACATTGCACCCAAACAAAATTGATGTTCTTTTTTTCCCACAAATAGAGCTTCCTTTTGGTGGTATTTGATTACCTCTGCGGTTTTTATTTTTGTGCTATAAACAAAAAAAGAGCGACAATTTTGAAAAAAACACTTTTTTTTCTTTTTGTTATAATAAATATCCCCCAAAAATATATAAAAAAACGTTTTTTTTCCTCAGTTTAGGCTGATATGTATTCTTCTACATATTTTTGGTAAGAAAAATGCAATAAACACATATTGATTGGTTTGCACAAAAGTTATAGCGTCTACAAAATAGGGGATAGTTTTATGGCTTTTTTTTTTTACTAGTAATGGAGGTGATCTTTTTATCGGGACTGCAACATTATAAACACGTTGGACAATTTTGACACATTTTTGGGACCATTGGCATTTATACAGCGATCAGTGCTATAAAAATGCATTGATTATTGTAAAAATGTCACTGGCAGGGAAAGGATTAATACTAGGGGCAATCAAGGGGTTAATTGTGTTCCCTAGTGTTCTAACTGAAGGGGGGAGGGGACTGTGCAGGGAGATGACTCTGTATGAACAGACAATCTGTCTCTTCTCCCCTCAGAGAACCGGAAACTGTGTGTTTACACACACAGATCCCGGTTCTCGGTGTGCCCCGAGCGATCACGGACACGCGCCCCCTAGTGGCCAAAATTGGAAGCGGCGTAACATGATGGTGATTCACGCAGCCGAGCCATGTTGCCACAGTACAACTGTGGTGGCTGAATGGCAAGCGGTTAATAAGACACGTGGCCACTCATTAAAATTAGAAGAAAAGAGGTTTAACCTTAAACTGCGTAGAGGGTTCTTTAATGTAAGAGCAGCAAGGATGTGGAATTCCCTTCCACAGGTGGTGGTTTCAGCGGGTGGCATCGTTAGTTTCAAAAAACTATTAGATAAGCACTTGATTGACCACAACATACAGGAATATACAATGTAATACTGAAATATAATCACACACACATAGGTTGGACTTGATGGACTTGTGTCTTTTTTAAACTTCACCTATTATGTAACTATGTAACTATGTGACTGGCATATTCAAGGCTTTGGATATCTTTTTATATCCTTTTCCATCTTTGTAAAGTTTCATTACCTTGTTAAGCACGTCTTTTAACTGTTCTTTTCTACCTTCTCATGGCTCAGTGTGTAGCCTGCTTAGTGCATGTGAGAGCTAACAAACTCATTTACTATTTATACACAGACACTAATTGTGATTTAAAAAGCCACAAATGTGAGAAATGATCCTTTACTTGCCATTTTAACCTGTGTGTGCCACCTTCTGTGTTTTTACCAAGGCCAAACATTCTAGGGTATGTAAACTTTTTTTATCAGGGCCATTTGGGTGATTTTTGTTATTATGATTTAAAAGGGATCAAAAAACCTATGCGATAATAAATGGCTTCGTGTGATTGCTATCCTTAAATAAAAGACCGAACAAAGAAAGTACTTTAAACATCTTAAGAAAGAAGGTTATAACTTCCTACTGTTACCGGAGCTCAAGGATGTTATCACAGATGAATGGAGCAAGACGGAGAAGAAAATGTCCATGCAGAGCAGGCTAGCAAAACTTTATTCATGTAAAGCGGAGGATGCCCAGAACCTCAACTCAGCTCCCCTGGTAGATGTGACCCTCATAAGGTTGGCCAAACATGTCACCTTGCCACTAGAAGGCACCGTCTGGTTTAGGGATGGCCTAGACAGACGGATCGATACAGATCTGAAGAGGATCTACATGATGGCTGGGTTGGCCTTTAAACTGGTAAATACTTCATTCAATAATGTCTCAGAGGGTGCAGCCAAGTCCTCAGCTGTTCAAGAGCTGAAGTTGGTGACTGTGTTCCTGGGTAAGGCCTTGATTAATATCATCCGGGCTGTGGCTCAGGCTATGCTCTGGTCCTTGATAGACAAACGTGCCTTGTGGTTATGTCCTTGGCTGGTGGATCCTGCCTCTAAGAAGCTATGGTGCAAGATTCCCTTTGAGGGATCTTCGCTCTTCGGTAATAAGCTCAACAGTGCTATAGCCCGGGCCACATGGGTAAGTTGGGGTTCTTGAGACAGGACTGTTGATTTATTAACCAGAGAAGATCTCAGTCCAGGAGGCAGAGTTCAGATCGCTCGAGAGAGACATGTTCTTACAGGCTCGGGCAAGAATTTAGGAACAACTGGAGGAAAGGCCAGTCGTCCTTTCAAAGGTTAACCAAGAGAGAAACTTACTCCATATGCAGGGCTTCTGCCATGTTTGGGCAACCTTGATGTCAGATGCCTGGACCATCAGGAAGGTCTCCACAGGGTTAAGATTTGTTTCTACAGAGCTTCCATAGTCCAACAAAAAGAAGAAAGCGCCCCTGTCCTTTGTCGAGTACCTAGTGGAGCAAGGTGCCTCTGTTCCAATTCCGATGCCTGAGAGATTCCAGGGCATGTATTCTCGCCTATTCCTGGTCAAGAAGTCTGGGTCTTAGAGACCAATCATCAAGCTCACACATCTAGTCAGATTCATCAAAAAATAAAAATTCAAGTTGGAAACAATATTCTTAATCCAGCAGGCAGTTCACCCAGGTGACTGGCTCATTTCTATAGATTTAAAGGATGCCTATTTTCACGTACTTTTCGCAGACACCTTCCAGAGATTTCTCCAGTTTGCAGTGGGTCAGCAGCACCTTTAGTTTACATGCCTGCCAATCGGGCCTCTCCACATCGCCTCAGGTTTTCTCAAAAGTCTTGCTGGCCATAGTGACCATGATCAGGAAGAGGGGCATACATCTGCCCCACTACCAGGATTACCTCATCCTGCAGGGGACTACTGGTAGAGCATAGTCCTCAATGTCTCAAGGATTTTGGCTGGCTGGTAAATCAAGAAAAGAGCCATCTGAGTCCTACACAGTCTCTCGTCTACCTCACGGCCCAATTTGACACGGCCTGAAGCACTATCACCCTGCTGATAAAGAAAATTCCAGTGATTTAGAGCAGAATCTCTTTGACTCTGCCATCCTCCCCTAGTGCCTGATGATTATTGTCACTATGGTTTCCACTGCTTCAATAGCCAAGTGGGCTCTACAGAGGATGCGTTCCTTTCAGAAGGGGTTCCTTCAGCAGTGAAGATTGAGAAGCAAAGATCAAATTATCCACATCTTACCGTCAATGAAGAGGAGCCTTCTGTGGTGACTACTGAGGAAAAACCTGCTCACTTGTCATTCAATTGCTCCCATCTATTGGATTACGATCACAGCCAATGGCAGCTGCAAGGGCTGGGAAGCACATTGTCTCTCAGAAGTCGCTCAGGGCCACCGGAGCTTCCCTTATTGGGGAGTTGTGTGAAATGTCCTGGAGCTTCATATGGCCTTCTGAACCCTGCTTGCCTTCCATCAACTGGTGAGATGTGGCCAATCATAGCTCAGGCTGTGTAGTACACGCCCCACACTATATAAGGCCGCCAGCGTGGCGGCCTTGTGTAGTGTGTTGGCTTCTGAAGCAGTTAGTGGGTGTTCTGTGTACCTTCAACACAGTATACACCGATCGTTATCGGCCGATTTTCGATCTTGCTCTTCTGTAGTGGTTGTTGTCTGTGTGCCCTGACCGCAGTATACACCGCTATATTCACCTCACCTATATAGCTAGTGATCTATCTTTTATAATAGAGCTTGCAGTCAGAAGTGTTAGGAGCATGTACGTGCTGTCTGCGTGCTCTGTACCCAGTACACACCGCTATATCCACCTACATAGCTCTTCCCTATTTGAGCCATCTGCCATCTGCAGGAGTTATTGGAAGTTGTGTGTGCCTCCAGCACAGCACAGTATACATCTGCATATACCCCTTTATCTGTGGTGTTCTATAATAAAGGCATCTGCAGGAGTTAGTGGGTGTTTTGTGCCTCCAGCACAATATACACCTGTATCTACCCTTTATTGCTGTTCTCTATTAGAGCCATCTGCAGGGCTTAGTGGGTGTTGTGTGCCTCCATTACAGTATACCCCTTTATCTCTGATGTTCTATAATAAAGGCATCTGCAGGAGTTAGTGGGTGTTGTGTGCCTCCAGCACAATATACACCTGTATCTACCCTTTATTGCTGTTCTCTAATAGAGCCATCTGCAGGGCTTAGTGGGTGTTGTGTGCCTCCAGTACAGTATACCCCTTTATCTCTGGTGTTCTATAATAAAGGCATCTGCAGGAGTTAGTGGGTGTTGTGTGCCTCCAGCACAATATACACCTGAATCTACCCTTTATTGCTGTTCTCTAATAGAGCCATCTGCAGGGCTTAGTGGGTGTTGTGTGCCTCCAGTACAGTATACCCCTTTATCTCTGGTGTTCTATAATAAAGGCATCTGCAGGAGTTAGTGGGTGTTGTGTGCCTCCAGCACAATATACACTACCCAACTGCTGTTTTACCCAACTCCCTTCAGGCCATTACCATGTCTGGAAGGCCAGCAAGGAGAGGCAGATAGGCGCCAGCCGATAAAAGAGGGCAAGCATGCTCTGTGTCTAGAGACAACAGTGCTGGTCGTGGACGCGGTGCATTGTCATCAGCGTGTGGCCATGGGACACGCTTGTCCTTCTTTTAGGCAGCTGGACATGTTGAATCGCAATATGCCAACGTCTTGGTAGAGTGGATGACCAAGCCCTCTTCATCCTCCTCATCCTCTCTCACCCAGTCTCAGGGTACTAGCAAAGCAGCTGCCAACGCATCGTCTTCCCTCGTCTCAATGTCATCATCAGTGACTCCTTCCCTAGACCCACCACGTCCTCCTGAGGAGTCTCCTGAACTCTTTGAGCACAGTGTTGGGTACATGCTCCAGGAGGATGCCCAGTGTTTTGTGGGCTCTGATGATGACACTCAGCTAGAGGAAGGCAGTAGCGTGAGCGCAGAGAGAGGGGATGCTCAAGAAGGTCAGCAATCTGGCAGTCATGTTCCACAAGCTGCAGCATACTGCCAGGTTTGCTACAGCGATGAAGAGGGAGAGGATGATGAGGGCACTGACTCCACGTGGGTGCCTGGAAGGAGAGAGGAGGAGGAGGAGGAGGAGGCACATGTACAACGAGGCAGGATGCCCTCCGGGGGCCAGCTTAGGGGCAGCACACCGACTGAATCACACCGCAGAGCTCCGCCTGTGCAGGGTGCTGCCTCTGCGCGTTATTCTAAAAGTTCTTTGGTGTGGGCCTTTTTTGAGACGAGTGCATCAGATCGCACCGCTGCTATTAGCAAACATATGTCTCAAGCGTGGCCAAAACATCAGCCGCTTGGGCACCACATGCTTGACCAGATATATGTTGACCTGCCATGCAGCTCGTTGGCAAGCGTACCTCAAAGACCCACACCAAAGAACAAAGCGGACCTCTCCTTGCTCCTCATCAGCTGGCATCTCCAACCCCACTAGACCTTCAGTCCTCTCTGAAACCTGCTCTGAGAGGAATGAAGGTGTAGAATTAGGTGTGTCACAGCCAAGTGCTTCCGGGCACTCTGCTAGCAGTACACCCACATCCGATTATAGCAGGCAAATGTCCCTGCCCCAGCTGCTGGACCGGCGAAAGAAGTTCACTCCCAGCCATCCACATGCCCAGCGGTTGAATGCTAGCTTGGCTAAATTGCTAGCACTTCAACTGCTGCCTTTTCAGTTGGTAGACTCGGCCCCCTTCCGTGAGTTTGTACAATGTGCGGTTCCTCAGTGGCAGGTCCCCAAACGCCACTTTTTCTCACGGAAGGCGATTCCGGCTTTCTACCGGCATGTGGAAGGCAATGTCCTTGCCTCGCTGGACAGGGCGGTCAGCGGTAAGGTGCATATAACCGCTGACTCATGGTCCAGCAGGCATGGACAGGGACGTTACCTGTCTTTCACGGCCCATTGGGTCACTCTTCTGGCTGCTGGGAAGGATGCAGGACAAGGTGCAGTAGTGTGGGAGGTTGTTCCGCCACCACGCCTCCAAAATGCTACTATTGGTTGTGACACACCTCTCTCCTCCACCCCCTCCTCTTCTTCTTCCTCCATGGCCTCTTCCAGTGCTCTGTCCTCAGAACCAGCGGTGCTCCGTAGGCGTTCCAGGGGCTACGCAAGTACGCAGGCAAAACGATGCCATGCCATGCTTGCGCTGGTTTGTTTGGGGGACAGGAGCCACACTGGGGCAGATGTTTTGTCAGCTCTGCAGGGGCAGGCCGAGAGGTGGTTGACGCCACGCTAGCTTAAGCCAGGAATGGTGGTTTGCGACAATGGCACCAACCTCCTCTCCGCCCTCCGACAGGGACAACTGACCCATGTGCCCTGTGTAGCTCACGTCCTTAACCTGGTGGTGCAGCGGTTCTTGGGCAGGTACCCGGGCTTACAGGATGTCCTGAAGCAGGCCAGGAAAGTCTGTGTGCATTTCTGCCGATCATTTAATGCCTGTGCTCGGCTGGCTGAGCTCCAAAAGGAGTTGAACCTGCCCAAGAACCGCCTTATATGTGACATGCCCACCAGGTGGAACTCAACGTTGTCCATGCTGCAGCGGCTGCACACACAGCAGAGGGCCATCAATGAGTACCTGTGCGACTACGGCACAAGGACAGGGTCAGGGGAGCTCGGTTTCTCACCACGCCAGTGGGGCATGATCAGGGATGCATGCACTGTCCTGTCACCATTTGAGGAGGCCACAAGGATGGTGAGCAGTGACAGTGCATGCATCAGTGACACTGTACCTCTTGTCCACCTCTTGGAGCATACGCTGCGTGGAATAATGGACAGGGCACTTGAGGCAGAACAGAGGCAGGAAGAGGAGGACTTCCTTGCCTCTCAAGTCCCCCTTTATCCAGACAGTGTTCCTGCTGTGCCACCCATCACACAGGAAGAGGACGAGGAGGAGGAAGAGGAGGAGGAGGATGATTGTGTCAGCATGGAGGTGGAGGCTGGCACTCAGCATCAGCAGCAGCAGTCTTGTAGGGATGATTTACAGTCCCAAGAAACACGTGGACTTGTACGTGGCTGGGAGGAGGTAGCTGCGGATCATGTTGTCCTTAGTGACCCAGAGGACTCAGGATCAAATGCCTCAGCTAACCTACGCTGCATGGCCTCCCTGATCCTGCAAAGCCTGCGGAAAGATCCTTGTATTCTTCGGATCAAGGAGAGGGACCATTACTGGCTGGCCACTCTCCTTGATCCACGGTACAAGGGTAAGGTTGCCGACCTTATCTTGCCATCGCAGAGGGAGCAGAGGATGAGACATCTCCGGGAGGCCTTGCAGAAAGGTCTGTGCAACGTGTTCCCAGAGACTGGGAGGTTACAAACTCCTGGTCCTGGACAACGTGTTGCTGAGGCATCGGTCAGAAGGAGCGGTGGAGAAGGTGGCCGTCTGACTGATGCTTTCAGACAATTTTTTAGTCCGCAGCCCCAAGGTATGATCGGTTCCAGAAACCATCGCCAGCGTCTGATTTACATGGTGCAGGAATACCTAGGGGCAAGGTCAGACTTGGACACCTTTCCCACCGAAAATCCTCTGGCTTACTGGGTCTTGAGGATGGATCACTGGCCAGAGCTTGCACAGTATGCAATTGAGCTACTGGCCTGTCCTGCATCCAGCATTCTTTCGGAACGCACCTTCAGTGCTGCTGGTGGCTTTGTTACCGATCACATGGTGCACCTGTCCACCGAATCAGTTGATCGTCTGACCTTCATCAAGATGAATCAGTCTTGGATCACCCACAGCTACCAAGCACCTGAAGCTGATGTAACCGAATAATTTTTTTTGAAATATCACATCCCTTCAAGACTGCCTATGCTGATGCTGAGTGACTGTCCTGTTATGTTGATTGTCTATCCTCTTCCTCCTCCGCTGATTTGTTGGAAGAACATTTCTGGTTCTGGGTGATGCCATCAGCCCAATTTTACTGCCCCTGTTTAACAGGGGCGTTTAATTACAATTTTTGATGCAATGCTTTGCAGCAGGGCTAATTCCTGCAATAAAAATAGAGTATATGGGAGAGGTTGCAGTGTCGTGGCACCAGCACCAGTGCCTAAGGCCCAATTTGTCTGCCCCTGTTTAACAGGGGCGTTTAATTACAATTTTTGATGCAATGCTTTGCAACAGGGCTAATTCCTGCAATAAAACAAGAGTATATGGGAGAGGTTGCAGTGTGGTGGCACCAGCACCAGTGCCTAAGGCCCAATTTTTCTGCCCCTGTTTAACAGGGGCGTTTAATTAAAAAATGTTATGCAATGCTTTGCAGCAGGGCTAATTCCTGCAATAAAACTAGAGTATATGGGAGAGGTTGCAGTGTCGTGGCACCAGCACCAGTGCCTAAGGCCCAATTTTTCTGCCCCTGTTTAACAGGGGCGTTTAATTACAATTTTTGATGCAATGCTTTGCAGCAGGGCTAATTCCTGCAATAAAACAAGAGTATATGGGAAAGGTTGCAGTGTGGTGGCACCAGCACCAGTGCCTAAGGCCCAATTTTTCTGCCCCTGTTTAACAGGGGCGTTTAATTACAATTTTTGATGCAATGCTTTGCAGCAGGGCTAATTCCTGCAATAAAACTAAAGTATATGGGAGAGGTTGCAGTGTCATGGCACCAGCACCAGTGCCTAAGGCCCAATTTTTCTGCCCCTGTTTAACAGGGACATGTAATTACAATTCTTGATATAATATTTCACAGGAGGGCCCCTTCCTGTGCCCACCTAGAGTAACTGTGAGGACTTATAGTGTTGTGGCACCAGCACCACAACCACCAAAGGTCAATTTTTCTACCACTGTTCAACAATGGCATGTAATTACAATTCTTGATATAATCGTTGACAGCAGGGCGCTCCAGCGCCCACCAAGAGTCACTTTGAGGGCTTACAATGTTGTGGCAAAACCAACACCTTGTTCCACCATTTCTGCAGAGCATATAGGGCAGGTCCCTACTTTCAAACATCCAACTTACAAACATCTCCTACTTGCAAACGGAAGGAGACAACAGCAAGTGAGATGAAAAAAGATGGACGACAAAACAAATTATACAGGGGTGATAACCCTTCCCTATGTTTTCCAAAAAGCTTAAAAATAGTTTTTTTGACTGGAGCTACACTTTAAAAATGTACCAGTTGAAAATTACAAACAGATTCAACTTAACACAACAAACCTACACAGTCCCTGTCTTGTTTGCACCGCCTGTATACTGCTGTTCTGAGTATATAGGGCCTGGGTGCCACACGCATTTCTTTTTTTTAATATGGGTACTGGGTTCCCATTAATATGCGTATAAGACCCAAAGGGGCTGGTAATGGGCAGGGAGGGCTACCCATGCCATTTTTCTCAATGATTTTCAACCATATTGCAGGAACCAGATATAACATTAAAACTGCAAGCAGTTTTAAATGATGCTATTTCCGTTTAATGTCATTTTGTGCAGGGACTGTTCTAAACACGGGAAACACGTGGCACTTCACAGGCATACTACAGACACCCCCCAGGCACCATATTTAAAGGAATATTTCACTTTTTTTTTCACTTTAATTGTCATTAAAATCAGTGCTCCCGCCAAAACGGCCATTTTTAAAAACATTTTAGGCATTGACCCATGTCCCCTGGGGCAGGAGCCAGGTCCCCAAACCCTTTTTAGGACAGTATCTTGCATATTAGCACTTTTAATTTTGAACGTTTGAGTCCCATAGACTTCAATGGGGTTCTAAAGTTCGTACGAATTTGGGGTCCGTTCGAAAGTTCTGGTGTACGAACCGAACCGGGGGGGGGGGGGGGTTTGGCTCATCCCTACTAGTGACACTAGGCTGTTCCTTTGGAGTTGTTTAAACCTTGAATGCTAGAAGATCCAGTACTAATAGGGTCCACAACAGAATCTGGACAAGGTTTACATAATTTGCATCGGCTTCAGGCAGATTATACATCAAGCCTGAGGTTCATGACACCCTGGATTTTTTTTCAATCCAGTCTGGATCTTGGTCTTAGCGTCAGTTTCCTCAGAGTTCTAACTTCGGCCCTCTCAGCCTTCACCAGCATTTTGTGGGCAAATCATCCACTGGTGTCCTAGTTCTTCAAAAGGGCAGTACGACTAAGGTTTCCCAAGTAGGACTTTCCTCTCATATTTACCTTCCTTTCAGACCCTGCCTTAAAAACCGTGCCAGTTGGTTTCTATTAAGGACTCATCCGCTAAGTCGATGTTCCTCGTGGCCATTACATCGGTGAAGAGAGTGTCCGAAATTGCATCTCTGGGTTGCAAGGAACCTTTTCTGACCTTCTTTCTTGACCGGTTGGTCTTAATTTCAAAGCTAGATTCAAATCCAAAGGTGACATCAGTATTTCCCGAAAATCAGGAAATTATCCTTCCCACCTTTAAGGCAGTGGAGAATGACAATCACACCCATTGGATGTGGGAGAGATGCTAAAAGCCTATCTATGGGCTAAAATTTTCTTTCAGACTCTCTGGCCACCTGTTAGTGCTCTTCTCTGGGAAGAACAGAGGGACATGAGTTTCCTCCAGAACCATCACTGCCTGGATTGTGCTAGCCAGTCATGAAGCATATAGGAGTAAGGGCTTGGCTCCCCCAGAGACGAGGCCTGTGCATTCAACCAGAATGGTTTCTACATCCTGGATGGCTTCTTGTCATGTGGCTTACAAAGTGATATGCAGGGCTTCTTGGTCATCCATTCAATATTTATTACTCACTATTGCATTGAGCCCGCCTCTTTATCTTTCGTTAATTTTTGCCTTAAAGTGCTGCCTGTTAATGGTTGAAATTAAACCTTATTTTGTTCAGCACTCCCACCTGTGTTTGTGTGGCTAGTTGCTGCCATGGAGTCTGTCAAGAAATACCATCATTTTCCTTTACTGATGGACTCCCTCCCCTTGTCATGAGTAGGCTAATTACAGAACGCCTCGTCTGGCTGAGCCTGAAAATATATGGGAATGGGGTCCTATGGGGTAGGAGTGAGGGCAGAGCTACCCAAACATATGCTTCCATGGAATCCATCAAAAAAGGAAAATTAAGATGAGCATTTGACAGGAAATTTTCCGTTTTTTTTTACTTTTTGATCCTATTAGTAAATCAATTATTTTGCCACTTGCTTTAACAGGGGGAGAACATTCTCTGTTCTGCTTTAGAATTATGCAATGGTGTGCCCTTGTGGACAAGGTAGTCTTTAAAAGAACTTTAAATGAATGACATACACTTTAAAGCCTTATAAAGTAACACTTTTTCACAAAAACAGAATACAATATTTTTTGCCATAGTACTATTGGTACCAACCCTGACATGCACTACAGCTGCACAGTCCCAAGTTCTCTGTTCTGAAACAGAAAAACATAGATGATCTTGTATGTTTTTAAAAAAATGAGTACTCTTAAATCATATCATAACTCCATTTCAAATAAGCCTCTTTACTTCCACACTTTAATATCAAATCAATACTTTTAGCTGTAAATTATGATCCTATTGTAAAAAGTATTTGTGAAAACTGTAGCCTAATTCTGTTTTGACAATAGCACTCTTTCAAATTGTATACAACTTCAACACTGAAAATCTCAACCTTAACTTAATCAGAAAACGTGTTCTTTTTGTGTTTGTGCTTACTCTGCAGAATGTTCTTTAGAGAAAATCCAATTTTTCTTTTAATTTGCTGACTACAAATGTATTCTCATGTTTACTTGTGTGCTCTATCCCCTTCCATGCATACCAATTCCAAAGCACTCATCGACAAAAACAAATCAGATCCCCAGAAGCACTTTTCTTTCATCTTAACTTCTTAAAATTAAAGGCTCAGATTCCCCTCCCTGCCCCCCACAAGCTCTATTCAAAGGGCCTGTCAACTAATTTGTTTGCCTACATTAAGCTAAGTCTCTTTTATTTAAAAGGTCACTTCACCTCTACCAAAAAACTGCCTATGCAGATAAGGGACATTTGCAGAAAGAAACAAACTGAGAAGTTCTGACTAAAGTCAAAAAATGCCCTTGCTACAGGTGTAGGCCATTTACATACCTCCCAAAGACTGGAATACTCCTAAAGCCACGTACACACGACCGGACTTTCCGGCAGAAAAGGTCAGACGGTCTTCCCAACGGAGTTCCGACAGACATCCGAATGAACGGACTTGCCCACACATGACCAGACCAAAGTGATGACGTACGATGGAACTAGAAAAGGAAGTTCAATAGCCAGTAGCTAATAGTTGCCCTTGCGTCGTATTTGGTCCATCGGACCAGCATACAGACAAACCTTTTTCCCGATAGAAATTGATTCCGCTGGACAGATCTAGGTCCGTCTGAATTTTTGAAGAAAAAAGTCAGATGAAGCCCACACACGATCGTAATATCCGACGGAATGATTCTGTCGGAAAGTTTGGTCGTGTGTACACAGCATAGGACGTTGCTAGGATGTTGCTAAGTGAGGCATATGCATTACTGCCCACCTTCACCATCTTAGGAGTGAGCTTTTTCCTTGATTCAAACCTCCTCACATGCTCTTTCTTTCCACTGATGCAGTAACTCTGAGTTCAGAGTTAGAAAGCTCACTCCTGTGATGGTGAAAGTGACCAGCTTCACTTACTATCATCCTAGCAACACTCTGGGTATATTCCAGTCAGGCTCCATGAGATACGTAAATGGCCTACAATTATAGCAAATGCATTATTCAACTTTAGTCGGAGTTCCACAGTTTGCTTTTTTTCCTGCAGACACCAGGTTTTTGGTAAAGGAGAACTAACCCTTTAAAGAGAACAAGTCACCATTGGCATTTGTAAGTGCCTACCTCTCCACTGTTAAATTGTTGTAGTAGTGCAACTTTACTTTTTGGGGATAACATGTTTTTCTTTTGTGTTTTTCTTATATTAGCTCCCTATCAATGTAATGGTGTCAAAATGTCACACTGTAAGATCTTCCTATTGACTGCCTAAGCTGATATTTGATTTTGCACTTTTAGTAAATCAGCCCCACTGTCACTTATAAAGAAACTGCCAGGATTTAATGAAAGAAAGCTAAAGGCTTAGTTAGTTGACAGATTTAGTGATATTCAGCATCCAAGACAGGGCTAGTCATCAGCTCCCAGTTCAGGCAATATACAGATCAACCTCCAGCTGAGGCCCTACATCCACATATTGAGCTGCCTTTTCTGCTCTGACAATAACAGAAACCAAGATAATAATTCTTAATTGATTGACCATTGTTATAAATGCCCATTCCTGTGACTAATTCTCTTTAAAGTGGATGTAAACCTGATTCTTGACATTTGAGCTAGGCACATACTGTATACCTGTAGTGTTTTCTTACCTCTCTTCAAAGCCCTTGCTCCGTTCTTCTATTATCAGCATCATGACTTCTGACAAGTTCTCCAACAACTGTGATAAAACCAGCCTGAATTTTGTGTCAGGGTGGGTGCTATAAATAGATTAGCAGAGAGCTGGTCTATTCACAGCACAGCTCTGCAAGTCTCTAGCTATGTGGAGGGGACGTGTGCCTTTCCACCAATCAGCTGTCACACACAGTGTATGGCAAGAATCCACACCCACAGGTGAATCAGGAAGAGAAAATTCTAACAGGACATGCACTTTCTAAACAGTATGTAAAGCTGAAGACAGCAGATATACAGTATCTCACAAAAGTGAGTACACCCTCACATTTTTGTAAATATTTTATTATATCTTTTCATGTGACAACACTGAAGAAATTGCACTTTGCTACAATGTAAAGTAGTAAGTGTACAGCTTGTATAACAGTGTAAATTTCTTGTCTCCTCAAAATAATTCAACACGCAGCCATTAATGTCAAAACTGCTGGCAAAAAAAGTGAGTACACCTCTAAGTGAAAATGTCCAAATTGGGCCCAATTATCCATTTTCCCTCCCCGGTGTCATGTGAATCGTTAGTGTTATAAGGTCTCAGGTGTGAATTGTAGAGCAGGTGTGTTAAATTTGGTGTTATCGCTCTCACTCTCTCATACTGGTCACTGGAAGTTCAACATGGCACCTCATGGCAAAGAACTCTCTGAGGATCTGAAAAAAAGAATTGTTGCTCTACATAAAGCTGGCCTAGACTATAAAAAGATTGCCAAGACCCTGAAACTGAGCTGCAGCACGGTGGCCAAGACCATGCAGCGGTTTAACAGGACAGGTTCCACTCAGGACAGGCCCCGCCATGGTTGAACAAAGAAGTTGAGTGCACATGCTCATATCCAGAGGTTGTCTTTGGGAAATAGACAAATGAGTGCTGCCAGCATTGTTGAAGGGGTGGGAAGTCAACCTGTCAGTGCTCAGACCATACGCCGCACACGCCGCACACTGCATCAAATTGGTCTGCATGGCTTTCATCCCAGAAGGAAGCCTCTTTTAAAGATGATGCACAAGAAAGCCCGCAAACAGATTGCTGAAGATAAGCAGACTAAGGACATGGATTACTGGAACCATGTCCTGTGGTCTGATGAGACCAAGATAAACTTATTTGATTCAGATGGTGTCAAGTATGTGTGGCAGCGTATGTGAGGAGTACAAAGACAAGTGTGTCTTGCCTACAGTCAAGCATGGTGGTGGGAGTGTCATGGTCTGGGGCTGCATGAGTGCTGCTGGCACTGGGGAGCTACAGTACATTAAGGGAACCATGAATTCCAACATGTACTGTGACGTACTGAAGCAGAGTATGATCCCCTCCCTTCAGAGACTGGGCCACAGGGCAGTATTCCAACATGATAACGATCCCAAGCACACCTCCAAGACGACCACTACCTTGCTAAAGAAGCTGAGGGTAAAGGAGGTGATGGATTGGCCAAGTATGTCTCCAGACCTAAACCCTATTGAGCATCTGTGGGACATCCTCAAACAGTAGGGGGAGGATCGCAAGGTCTCTAACATCCACCAGTTCCGTGATGTCATCATGGAGGAGTGGAAGAGGGCAACCTGAATATATATCTTAACAGCGCTCATGGAAAAAGTATTAAATGTGAATATACAATAAAGTGCAAAGTGCAATAAACAAATGCTGAATGGTAAGTAATAATATAAACATATATATATATATATATATATATATATATATATATATATATATATATATATATATATATAATGACCACTGCCTTGCTAAAGAAGCTGAGAGTAAAGGTGATGGACTGGTCAAGCATGTCTCCAGACCTAAATCCTATTAATCATCTGTGTGGTATTCTCAAACGGAAGATGGAGGAGTGCAAGGTCTCTATCATCCACCAGCTCTGTGAAGTCGCTATGGAGTAGTGGAAGAGGTCTTCAGTGGCAACCTGTGAAGCTCTCGAGAACTCCATGCCCAAGAGGGTTAAGGCAGTGCTGGAAAATAATGGTGGCCACACAAAATATTGACACGTTAGGCCCAATTTGGATATTTTCCCTTAAGGGTGTACTCACTTGTTGTTGCCAACGGTTTAGACGTTAATGGCTGTGTGTTGAGTTATTTTGAGGGGACAGCAAATTTACACTGTTATACAAGCTGTACACTCAATACTTTACATTGTAGCAAAGTGTCATTTCTTTAGTGTTGTCACATGAAAAGATATAATAAAATATTTACAAAAATGAAAGGGGTGTACTCACTATTAGGGATGGCCGAACGGTTCGCCCGGTGGTCGCTTCGCGGCGAATTTCGGCTGTTCGCTGTTCGCCCGGTGGACTTCCGTGTTTACTGTGTAAAAGAACTTTGACCTATGATGACACATCCATCATGTGGTACAGGACAGCCAATTGAGACATTACAGCACATGGACACTTGGACATTCCCCCTAACTTATAAATAGACCCGATACGGCGGCCATTTTACATTCTTTCTACTGTCACTATAGGGAGAGGTTGCTGTGTGGAGCAGGGAGAGACTGCAGTGACCCAAATCGCTAGCTATTAGGTCCACAAAAGTTCTTTTAAGGACTGGTATGGTATAGGTGTTAGGTGTAGTTCAGGATATAGGTTTGAGGCACTGCTATTCAAGTAATTGTTGCAGCAGCCTGTCTTTTGTCAGTGTAGAGAGAGGGGCAGGACGCTGTGTGCAGCAGGGACAGTCAGTTTAATCATTAGCTGTTACTATTAGGTCCACAAAAGTCCTTTTCAGGACTGGTATGGTAAAGTAGTACAGGATATAGTTTTGAGTGCTATTCAAGTTATTGTTGCAGCAGCCTGTGTTTTGTCAGTTTAAATAGGGACAGGCAGGAAGCTGTGTGTGGCGGTGAGGGAGAGTCAGTTTAATCAGTAGCTGTTACTATAAGGTCCACAAAGGTTCTTTTCAGGACTGGTATGGTAATAGGCTTGTACACGTATAATATTCTTTCTTCCAAATATAGAAAGAATATTATACTTGACTGCTGCCCTTCTGCTGCAGTAGTCCTTTATGAGTATAGGGACTGAGGTACAACCTACTAGTTCCACAAAGGTCCTTATAAGGACTGGTAAGGTATAGTGTACTACAGTACATAGGGTTGAGTGAGGTACAGTCTGCTATTCCTTAAGGACTGGTATAGGTCCACAATATACAGGGTTGAGGTGCACTACTGCTGACTGCTGCCCTATTCTGCAGCAGTCCTTTATCAGTATAGGGACTGAGGTACAGTCTGCTAATCACAACCTACTAGTTCCACAAAGGTCCTTATAAGGACTGGTAAAGGTATAGTGTACTACAGTATATAGGGTTGAGTGAGGTACAGTCTGCTAATCACAACCTACTAGTTCCACAAAGGTCCTTCTAAGGACTGGTAAGGTATAGCATACTAGAGTATATAGGGTTGAGTGAGGTACAGTCTGCTAATCCTTAAGGACTGGTATAGGTCCACAATATATAGGGTTGAGGTGCACTACTGCTGACTGCTGCCCTATTCTGCAGCAGTCCTTTATCAGTATAGGGACTGAGGTACAGTCTGCTAATCACAACCTACTAGTTCCACAAAGGTCCTTATAAGTCCTGGTAAGGTATAGTGTACTACAGTACATAGGGTTGAGTGAGGTACAGTCTGCTATTCCTTAAGGACTGGTATAGGTCCACAATATATAGGGTTGAGGTGCACTACTGCTGACTGCTGTCCTATTCTGCAGCAGTCCTTTATCAGTATAGGGACTGAGGTACAGTCTGCTAATCACAACCTACTAGTTCCACAAAGGTCCTTATAAGGACTGGTAAGGTATAGTGTACTACAGTACATAGGGTTGAGTGAGGTACAGTCTGCTATTCCTTAAGGACTGGTATAGGTCCACAATATATAGGGTTGAGGCGCACTACTGCTGACTGCTGCCCTATTCTGCAACAGTCCTTTATCAGTATAGGGACTGAGGTACAGTCTGCTAATCACAACCTACTAGTTCCACAAAGGTCCTTATAAGGACTGGTAAGGTATAGTGTACTACAGTACATAGGGTTGAGTGAGGTACAGTCTGCTATTCCTTAAGGACTGGTATAGGTCCACAATATACAGGGTTGAGGTGCACTACTGCTGACTGCTGCCCTATTCTGCAGCAGTCCTTTATCAGTATAGGGACTGAGGTACAGTCTGCTAATCACAACCTACTAGTTCCACAAAGGTCCTTATAAGGACTGGTAAAGGTATAGTGTACTACAGTATATAGGGTTGAGTGAGGTACAGTCTGCTAATCACAACCTACTAGTTCCACAAAGGTCCTTCTAAGGACTGGTAAGGTATAGCATACTAGAGTATATAGGGTTGAGTGAGGTACAGTCTGCTATTCCTTAAGGACTGGTATAGGTCCACAATATACAGGGTTGAGGTGCACTACTGCTGACTGCTGCCCTATTCTGCAGCAGTCCTTTATCAGTATAGGGACTGAGGTACAGTCTGCTAATCACAACCTACTAGTTCCACAAAGGTCCTTATAAGGCCTGGTAAGGTATAGTGTACTACAGTACATAGGGTTGAGTGAGGTACAGTCTGCTATTCCTTAAGGACTGGTATAGGTCCACAATATATAGGGTTGAGGTGCACTACTGCTGACTGCTGTCCTATTCTGCAGCAGTCCTTTATCAGTATAGGGACTGAGGTACAGTCTGCTAATCACAACCTACTAGTTCCACAAAGGTCCTTATAAGGACTGGTAAGGTATAGTGTACTACAGTACATAGGGTTGAGTGAGGTACAGTCTGCTATTCCTTAAGGACTGGTATAGGTCCACAATATATAGGGTTGAGGCGCACTACTGCTGACTGCTGCCCTATTCTGCAACAGTCCTTTATCAGTATAGGGACTGAGGTACAGTCTGCTAATCACAACCTACTAGTTCCACAAAGGTCCTTATAAGGACTGGTAAGGTATAGTGTACTACAGTACATAGGGTTGAGTGAGGTACAGTCTGCTAATCCTTAAGGACTGGTATAGGTCCACAATATATAGGGTTGAGGTGCACTACTGCTGACTGCTGCCCTATTCTGCAGCAGTCCTTTATCAGTATGGGGACTGAGGTACAGTCTGCTAATCACAACCTACTAGTTCCACAAAGGTCCTTATAAGGACTGGTAAGGTATATTGTACTACAGTATATAGGGTTGAGTGAGGTACAGTCTGCTAATCACAACCTACTAGTTCCACAAAGGTCCTTATAAGGACTGGTAAGGTATAGTGTACTACAATATATAGGGTTGAGTGAGGTACAGTCTGCTAATCACAACTTACTAGTTCCACAAAGGTCCTTAAGGACTGGTATAGGTGTACTATTTGGTGTGCAGTATATAGTTGTGTAATACACGTACAAAATACTTGCACATACTTGACTTCCTCCTGGGGCTGCTTATTATGAGGGGCTCCCACCATCCCTGTGCTTTGCTGACTTCCTCCTGGGGCTGCTTATTATGAGGGGCTCCCACCATCCCTGTGCTGTGCTCATTATGAGGGGCTCCCATCATCCCTGTGCTGTGCTGACTTCCTCCTGGGGCTGCTTATTATGAGGGGCTCCCACCATCCCTGTGCTATGCTGACATCCTCCTGGGGCTGCTTATTATGAGGGGCTCCCACCATCCCTGTGCTGTGATGACTTCCTCCTGGGGCTGTACCTCTGCTGTGCATATTATGAGGGGCTCCTACCATCCCTGTGCTATGCTCATTATGAGGGGCTCCCACCATCCCTGTGCTGTGCTGACTTCCTCCTGGGGCTGCTTATTATGAGGGGCTCCCACCATCCCTGTGCTATGCTGACATCCTCCTGGGGCTGCCTATTATGAGGGGCTCCCACCATCCCTGTGCTATGCTCATTATGAGGGGCTCCCACCATCCCTGTGCTGTGCTGACTTCCTCCTGGGGCTGCTTATTATGAGGGGCTCCCACCATCCCTGTGCTATGCTGACATCCTCCTGGGGCTGCTTATTATGAGGGGCTCCCACCATCCCTGTGCTATGCTGACACCCTCCTGGGGCTGCTTATTATGAGGGGCTCCCACTATCCCTGTGCTGTGCTGACTTCCTCCTGGGGCTGTACCTCTGCTTTGCATATTATGAGGGGCTCCCACCATCCCTGCGCTATGCTCATTATGAGGGGCTCCCACCATCCCTGTGCTATGCTGACTTTCTCCTGGGGCTGCTTACGGTGCAGGTGTCAGTGCTGTATATCACGGTGCTGGTGTCAGTGCTGTATATCACGGTGCTGGTGTCAGTGCTTTATGTCACGCTGCTGATGTCAGTGCTCTCTATCACGGTGCTGGTGTGAGATCACTCTATCACGGTTCAGGTGTCATTGCTGTATGTCACGCTGCTGATGTCAGTGCTCTCTATCACAGTTCTGGTGTTAGTGCTGTATATCACGGTGCTGATGTCAGTGCTCTCTATCACGGTGCTGGTGTGAGATCACTTTATCACGGTGCAGGTGTCATTGCTGTATGTCATGCTGCTGATGTCAGTGCTCTCTATCACGGTGCTGGTGTCAGATCACTCTATCACGGTGCAGGTGTCATTGCTGTATGTCACGCTGCTGATGTCAGTGCTCTCTATCACGGTGCTGGTGTCAGATCACTCTATCACGGTGCAGGTGTCATTGCTGTATGTCACGCTGCTGGTGATCATCTACTGCACCCTCTTCTTTGCCTACCCTGACCTTCCCTCTCCTCCATTGCCTTCATGCGCTCCACGGTCCTGAGTTGTCACAATTATACATATAAAAAAAGAATGCTTGTAGTTGTCGATCCCAGATTCACCTCATACATGTGTTATGTCATTGGCCATGTGGTGGGACTATGTTTGCACAGCTAGTCATTATTTTGTGGCTGCAAATTTGACCTGTAGGTTTGCAAAGTTCGCCTCCCATTGAAGTCAATGGGGCCCGCCGCGAACGTTACGGTTCGCAAACTATCGGCCGCATTCGCGGTCTGCGTTCGTGAAACTTCCTGTCAGAAGTTCGTCCATCACTACTCACTATTGTGAGATACTGTATTTGTAAAACATATGTTATATATAGGAGAATTTGTTCCATCTCTGTGTATCATCTGAGGCTGTTCACTTCACTTAGTATATGTGAGGGTTTACATTCACTTTAAAGTCAGTAAAATACATTTCTTTTTCAAACAGTCAGTGTAAACTTTTTGTGAGCATAACCTTATTTAGTAAATCAATTTCCCACTTTGCAGTTTTGTACTTCTGTCCATACACTTTTTGCATGTCCAAGTAACCATGTTGTGACCCTACTGTGTAAGCACACATTACAGGTTAAGGCTAAATCATCAGTAAGTACATGTAAGAAAATAGGAAAGGATCACCTTATTCACTTCTAAGGAGATACACCCATTGGTGAGGAGCTATACTATACGTTGAATGGTGAATTGAAAATTTGGGCTGGTTATGATATATCCTGTGCCCATTGCCCAGCACTAAGGTGGTCCACCTCTTGTGAACATTTCATACCCATTTAACCAACTAGACTATGCATGTGGCTACCCAAGAAATTGAATGGGCGATATGTAACATGACCCTATTCTTCTTAGCACTGTAGTAGGATGGAAATGAGAGAGTTTTACATATTTTATTTTATTTTAAGTCAGAAGTAGGTAGACATGAAATAACAATATGCTCTAGCTAGTAGAAGTTAGTTGCATTCAAATGCAATTGTTCTGTGAGGTTGAAGATGCGTCACTACTCATCTAAATGACTTTCTAAGTTAAGTGGTAGTGGTGTGAAAGTGTGCAATAAACACATTAGGTAGGTTGGGACTCCACAATCTTCCTGCACTTTAAGGGGAGGGACTTTTCTTTGAGGACAGTCGAGTGCACATTTTGGACACAAAGAAGAAACTGGAACAACCATATACTGTATGAACATTGGTGGGGCCCTTTCTTGTGCACCCACTCTAGTGAGATAACATTGAACTAAGTAGTGTGCACATCAGCTACTAGATGTCGATGACCATCGCAACTGTACATCATGCATACTGTACATAGGTTGCACCAATTTTTTATTTTTTTTCAAACTGATAGCTGAAAAAAGATGAGCTTTTAAGAGACAAACTATATTGTGAACCCAATGTCTATGTCTTATGTACTTTAAGTTGTTATTGAGTACATGACATTAACCACCTCAATATCAGGCACTTACACCCCCTTCACACAAGTAGAGCTTTCTTTTGGTGGTATTTCTCCTTCACTGATGGACACTGATGAGGCAGCACTGATGGGCACTGATAGGCTGCACTGATGAGGTAGCACGTATGGGCACTGGTTAGGAGGCACTTATGGGCATATTCATATAGGTGGCACTGATATGTGGCACTAATGAGCACTGGTAGGCACTGGGCACAAATAGGCGGCAATGTTGGGCACAGATAGGCAGCACTGATGGACAGATAGGTGGCACTGATGGGCGGCACTGATGGGCAGCAGTGAGGGGCATTGATGTGCAGCACTGATAGCCGGCACTGACTGGCATCACTAATGGCCACTGGTTGCTGGGACTTGTGGGCCCTTATTGCTAGCACTTGTGGACACAGATGGGTGGCAATTGTGGGCACTGGTTGGCACTGATTACTGGCAGTGGTGGGCAATCATTGCTGGCACTGGTGGGCACTACTTGTAATCAGGGTACTGATGATCAGTGCCCTGATTACATACCTAACTGTCCCCTGTGAGGCAATGCCACTAATCGGCTATCCTCTCCTCACACTCTGTGTGAGGCGAGGAGCGCCGATTACCGGCTTCTCCGTGTTTACATGTGACCGGCTGTGATTGGACACAGCTGATCACATGGTTTAAGAGCCATGGCTCTTTACACAGAGCAGGGTCGTGCCATGTCCTAGCAAAGCGGTGCGGCCTCCATCAACATGCTGCGTGCCCCCGGGGGAAGGCGAGAGCAGTCATCCGGGGAGGTCACATATGACGTCCACCCAGAACGAGAGCCACACTGCCCAGCCATCATTTGATATAGTATTTTCTCTATAGAGTCTTCAATGTAAAGTTTTCTTTTCTCTTGATAATATAACTACTAATGCTTTTAGCCATATAATTTAAAACCCATGGTAGAGTATTAGAATTTCTTAAAAAAGGTGGCAAAATTCCATATAACAAACTAGTCTTTTCTTATACTGTATATTATTGTAAAAAATTATAGTGTCAGTTTTTGGTAACGCCTTTGAACTTAAAATTGACCTGGTCATGAAATGATCCACTGTATCTCTTTGCTGGACTTTTGACTATGAATGTTGACTTAGCAAAGAAAAACAATCACACCACTCTTCTTCTGGCTTTTCCTACTGCTGGATGGGTGCTTAAAGGATACGTTCACTTTTTGTAACATGTTACATGTTACACTCAAATTCAGGGTGTAACATGCAGCATGTTACAATTGCACCGGGCCCCACCCCCGGAGGCCCTTTTTTTACAGCTAGCAGGGGACCTTCTCCCCCTGCTCGCTGGAACAATCTTAAGAAAACACTGCCGTGCTTGGCTCCGCGTGCCCATTGAAAGTGTTCTGTGACTTGGAAAACTACAAGTCCTTACAGCCTTTGCAGTTTCTCAATGAACTACCACGGAGCTGTTGAGCGCGCTTGTAGTTTATTCTCTCTTCCTGTCAGTTTGTATCTGACTGGCCGTACGGCTATGAGGAGACAGATACACTGACAAGTCTGCAGGAGTCCTGCGTGGCAATGCTTCCCAGGTGCAAATAGCAAAAAAATAATAATTGCACTTTTTTTTTTCCTACAAAAAGATGTACATTTTTTTTTTTTTTTAAAGGCGAATTTATCCTCTAAAGGAAAACTAAACCGGCCAATGTAACTGTTTTCCAAAACAGTTACATTTTAAGACATGTCTAGTTACTAGTGTGTTTATGTTTGTTTATGTTAGCTCTCAACTGAACTGTCAAGCCATCAAATGGCTGGTTTCATGTTGATTATATTTGCAGCACCACAGAAACTGTAGATCAAACAGAAGCAAATATGGCAACTTCCTTGACTGTAAAAGATAGGTGAGCCTAGTTCTGTATCAAGCTTTCAGTGAATCCAGCAAGTAAAATATTTTTTCAGGAAGCAATGTATTCATTTCTCACCTCCTATCAACACTGCCCACTGCCACCTCTGATGTGTCTTACCCATGATTGGCTTAAAGTGAAACTAAACCCACCTATCCTTTTCAGCCAACAAAGCTGCCATCTTAGCCTCTGTTTGATCTGCAACCGCCTTGGTGCTGCACATGTGATCAATTATGACACCAGCCATTTATTTGATGGTTTGACAGTTTGGTTGAGAGCACAAGCAAATGTGACAGTTAGCATTCTTGGCATGCTTAGAATGTAACTGTTTTTGAAACCAATGAATGGGTTTAAACTTCAGCAAAAGCCATGAAAAAATTAAGTTTTATTTTAGAATCAGAGAAACATCATTACCTTGTGTAACCAGCAGACTCTCAAAGCATGTATAGATTTATTTTAAAGACTCTTTTTAGCTAGTGGAAGATAGGTCATCATTGGGATTAGTCAAAATTCAGCAGGGGTTTCCTACACAATGAAATTGCAGCTTTTGGTTGCTAAGCAACATATGCTGCAAGTCTTTGCTGGCACAGGTAATACAATCTCTTAGAGCATTATCACATCACAAAGTCAACTTCTGAAACAAATAATCAGATATGTAACATTAACAAATAAATAAATATATATAGCGTATTGAAAAAATGAACAACATCATTTAAAATGCCACACTTATCCTCAAGTTTGATGGTGGGTTTTGCAATGTGGACTTTGACTACAGGCAGCTTATGACAAAACACAGAAACATAAATGTGAATGAATTCTTATATAAGCCTTCATTTATT
Source organism: Lithobates pipiens (assembly GCF_037356315.1). NCBI lineage: Eukaryota > Metazoa > Chordata > Amphibia > Anura > Ranidae > Lithobates > Lithobates pipiens. The sequence goes on along the minus strand of NW_027507748.1, from coordinate 306,342,433 downwards.
TCAGGGACTCCACATACACACTAAAGCAGGTCACTTTTTTTGCATCTGTGACAGCTTTGATGCCCTGAACCTAGGGATGACCCGAACACCCCACGGTTCGGTTCAAATCCAGAACTAGGGATGAGCCGAACACCCCCCGGTTCGGTTCGCACCAGAACTTTCGAATGGACCCCAAATTCGTACGAACTTTAGAACCCCATTGAAGTCTATGGGACTCAAACGTTCAAAATTAAAAGTGCTAATTTTAACGGCTAATATGCAAGATACTGTCCTAAAAAGGGTTTGGGGACCTGGCTCCTGCCCCAGGGGACATGGGTCAATGCCTAAAATGTTTTTAAAAATAGCCGTTTTGGCAGGAGCACTGATTTTAATGACGATTAAAGTGAAAAAAAAAAGTGAAACATTCCTTTAAATATGGTGCCTGGGGGGTGTCTGTAGTATGCCTGTGAAGTACCACGTGTTTCCCGTGTTTAGAACAGTCCCTGCACAAAATGACATTAAACGGAAATAACATCATTTAAAACTGCTTGCGGTTTTAATGTTATATCTGGTTCCTGCAATATGGTTGAAAATCATTGAGAAAAATGGCATGGGTAGCCTTCCCTGCCCATTACCAGCCCCTTTGGGTCTTGTACGCATATTAAGGGGAACCCAGTACCCATATTAAAAAAAGGAAATGCGTGTGGCCCCCAGGCCCTATATACTCAGAACAGCAGTATACAGGCGGTGCAAACAAGACAGGGACTGTGTAGGTTTGTTGTGTTAAGTTGAATCTGTTTGTAATTTTCAACTGGTACATTTTTAAAGTGTAGCTCCAGTCAAAAAAACAATTTTTAAGCTTTTTGGAAAACATAGGGAAGGGTTATCACCCCTGTATAATTTGTTTTGTCGTCCATCTTTTTTCATCTCACTTGCTGTTGTCTCCTTCCGTTTGCAAGTAGGAGATGTTTGTAAGTTGGATGTTTGAAAGTAGGGGCCTGCCCTATATGCTCTGCAGAAATGGTGGAACAAGGTGTTGGTTTTGCCACAACATTGTAAGCCCTCAAAGTGACTCTTGGTGGGCGCTGGAGCGCCCTGCTGTGAACGATTATATCAAGAATTGTAATTACATGCCATTGTTGAACAGTGGTAGAAAAATTGACCTTTGGTGGTTGTGGTGCTGGTGCCACAACACTATAAGTCCTCACAGTTACTCTGGGTGGGCACAGGAATGGGCCCTCCTGTGAAATATTATATCAAAAATTGTAATTAAATGCCCCTGTTAAACAGGGGCAGAAAAATTGGGCCTTAGGCACTGGTGCTGGTGCCACGACACTGCAACCTCTCCCATATACTCTAGTTTTATTGCAGGAATTAGCCCTGCTGCAAAGCATTGCATCAAAAATTGTTATTAAATGCCCCTGTTAAACAGGGGCAGAAAAATTGGGCCTTAGGCACTGGTGCTGGTGCCACGACACTGCAACCTCTCCCATATACTCTAGTTTTATTGCAGGAATTAGCCCTGCTGCAAAGCATTGCATCAAAAATTGTAATTGCATGCCCCTGTTAAACAGGGGCAGACAAATTGGGCCTTAGGCACTGGTGCTGGTGCAACGACGCTGCAACCTCTCCCATATACTCTAGTTTTATTGCAGGAATTAGCCCTGCTGCAAAGCATTGCATCAAAAATTGTAATTAAACGCCCCTGTTAAACAGAGGCAGAAAAATTGGGCTGATGGCATCACCCAGAACCAGAAATGTTCTTCCAACATATCAGCGGAGGAGGAAGAGGATAGACAATCAACATATCAGGACAGTCACTCAGCATCAGCATAGGCAGTCTTGAAGGGATGTGATATTTCAAAAAAAAATATTCGGTTACATCAGCTTCAGGTGCTTGGTAGCTGTGGGTTATCCAAGACTGATTCATCTTGATGAAGGTCAGTCGATCAACTGATTCGGTGGACAGGCGCACACTGTGATCGGTAACAAAGTCACCAGCAGCACTGAAGGTGCATTCCGAAAGAACGCTGGATGCAGGACAGGCCAGTAGCTCAATTGCATACTGTGCAAGGTCTGGTCAGTGATCCATCCTCAAGACCAAGTAAGCCAGAGGATTTTCGGTGGGAAAGGTGTCCAAGTCTGACCTTGCCCCTAGGTATTCCTGCACCATGTAAATCAGACGCTGGCGATGGTTGTTGGAACCGATCATACCTTGGGGCTGCGGACTAAAAAATTGTCTGAAAGCATCAGTCAGACGGCCACCTTCTCCACCGCTCCTTCTGACCGATGCCTCAGCAACACGTTGTCCAGGACCAGGAGTCTGTAACCTCCCAGTCTCTGGGAACGCGTTGCACAGACCTTTCTGCAAGGCCTCCCGGAGATGTCTCATCCTCTGCTCCCTCTGCGATGGCAAGATAAGGTCGGCAACCTTACCCTTGTACCGTGGATCAAGGAGAGTGGCCAGCCAGTAATGGTCCCTCTCCTTGATCCGAAGAATACGAGGATCCTTCCTCAGGCTTTGCAGGATCAGGTAGGCCATGCAGCGTAGGTTAGCTGAGGCATTCTGTCCGGAGTCCTCTGGGTCACTAAGGACCACATGATCCGCAGCTACCTCCTCCCAGCCACGTACAAGTCCACGTGTTTCTTGGGACTGTAAATCATCCCTACAAGACTGCTGCTGCTGCTGATGCTGAGTGCCAGCCTCCACCTCCATGCTGACACAATCACCCTCTTCCTCCTCTTTCTCCTCCTCATCCTCTTCCTGTGTGATGGGTGGCACAGCAGGAACACTGTCTGGATAAAGGGGGCCTTGAGAGGCAAGGAAGTCCTCCTCTTTCTGCCTCTGTTCTGCCTCAAGTGCCCTGTCCATTATTCCACGCTGCGTATGCTCCAAGAGGTGGACAAGAGGTACAGTGTCACTGATGCATGCACTGTCACTGCTCACCATCCTTGTGGCCTCCTCAAACGGTGACAGGACAGTGCATGCATCCCTGATCATGCCCCACTGGCGTGGTGAGAAAAAACCAAGCTCCCCTGACCCTGTCCTGGTGCCGTAGTCGCACAGGTACTCATTGATGGCCCTCTGCTGTGCATGCAGCCGCTGCAGCATGGCCAACGTTGAGTTCCACCTGGTGGGCATGTCACATATAAGGCGGTTCTTGGGCAGGTTCAACTCCTTTTGGAGCTCAGCCAGCCGAGCACGGGCATTAAACGATCGGCGGAAATGCACACAGACTTTCTTGGCCTGCTTCAGGACATCCTGTAAGCCCGGGTACCTGCCCAAGAACCACCGCACCACCAGGTTAAGGACGTGAGCTACACAGGGCACATGGGTCAGTTGTCCCTGTCGGAGGGCGGAGAGGAGGTTGGTGCCATTGTCGCAAACCACCATTCCTGGCTTAAGCTGGCGTGGCGTCAACCACTTCTCGGCCTGCCCCTGCAGAGCTGACAAAACATCCGCCCCAGTGTGGCTTCTGTCCCCCAAACAAACCAGCGCAAGCACGGCATGGCATCATTTTGCCTGTGTACTTGCGTAGCCACTGGAACGCCTACGGAGCACCGCTGGTTCTGAGGACAGAGCACTGGAAGAGGCCATGGAGGAAGAAGAAGAGGAGGGGGTGGAGGAGAGAGGTGTGTCACAACCAATAGTAGCATTTTGGAGGCATGGTGGCAGAACAACCTCCAACACTACTGCACCTTGTCCTGCATCCTTCCCAGCTGCCAGAAGAGTGACCCAATGGGCCGTGAAAGACAGGTAACGTCCCTGTCCATGCCTGCTGGACCATGAGTCAGCAGTAATATGCACCTTACCGCTGACCGCCCTGTCCAGCGAGGCAAGGACATTGCCTTCCACATGCCGGTAGAAAGCCGGAATTGCCTTCCATGAGAAAAAGTGGCGTTTGGGGACCTGCCACTGAGGAACCGCACATTGTACAAACTCACGGAAGGGGGCCGAGTCTACCAACTGAAAAGGCAGCAGTTGAAGTGCTAGCAATTTAGCCAAGCTAGCATTCAACCGCTGGGCATGTGGATGGCTGGGAGTGAACTTCTTTCGCCGGTCCAGCAGCTGGGGCAGGGACATTTGCCTGCTATAATCGGACGTGGGTGTACTGCTAGCAGAGTGCCCGGAAGCACTTGGCTGTGACACACCTAATTCTACACCTTCATTCCTCTCAGAGCAGGTTTCAGAGAGGACTGAAGGTCTAGTGGGGTTGGAGATGCCAGCTGATGAGGAGCAAGGAGAGGTCCGCTTTGTTCTTTGGTGTGGGTCTTTGAGGTACGCTTGCCAACGAGCTGCATGGCAGGTCAACATATATCTGGTCAAGCATGTGGTGCCCAAGCGGCTGATGTTTTGGCCACGCGAGATACGCTTGAGACATATGTTGCAAATAGCAGCGGTGCGATCTGATGCACTCGTCTCAAAAAAGGCCCACACCAAAGAACTTTTAGAATAACGCGCAGAGGCAGCGCCCTGCACAGGCGGAGCTCTTTGGTGTGATTCAGTCAGTGTGCTGCCCCTAAGCTGGCCCCCGGAGGTCATCCTGCCTCGTTGGACATGTGCCTCCTCCTCTTCCTCCTCATCCTCCTCCTCTCTCCTACCAGGCACCCACGTGGAGTCAGTGCCCTCATCATACCCTCCCTCTTCATCGCTGTAGCAAACCTGGCAGTATGCTGCAGCTTGTAGAACATGACTGCCAGATTGCTGACCTTCTTGAGCATCCCCTCTCTCTGCATTCACGCTACTGCCTTCCTCTAGCTGAGTGTCATCATCAGAGCCTACAAAACACTGGGCATCCTCCTGGAGCATGTACCCAACACTGTGCTCAAAGAGTTCAGGAGACTCCTCAGGAGGACGTGGTGGCTCTAGGGAAGGAGTCACTGATGATGACATTGAGACGAGGGAAGATGAAGCGTTGGCAGCTGCTTTGCTAGTACTCTGAGACTGGGTGAGAGAGGATGAGGAGGATGAAGAGGGCTTGGTCATCCACTCTACCAAGTTGTTGGCATGTTGCGGCTCAACATGTCCAGCTGCCGAAAAGAAGGACAAGCGTGTCCCATGGCCACGTGCTGATGACGATGCACCGTGTCCACGACCAGCACTGTTGTCTCTAGACACAGAGCCTGCTTGCCCTCTTTTATCGGCTCGCGCCTGTCTGCCTCTCCTTGCTGGCCTTCCAGACATGGTAATGGCCTGAAGGGAGTTGGGTAAAACAGCAATTGGGTAGTGTATATTGTGCTGGAGGCACACAACACCCACTAACTCCTGCAGATGCCTTTATTATAGAACACCAGCAATAAACGGTAGATAAAGGAGTATACTGTACTGGAGGCACACAACACTCACTAAGCCTCGCAGATGGCTCTATTAGAAAACAGCAATAAAGGGTAGATACAGGTGTATATTGTGCTGGAGGCACACAACACCCACTAACTCCTGCAGATGCCTTTATTATAGAACACCAGCAATAAAGGGTAGATAAAGGGGTATACTGTACTGGAGGCACACAACACCCACTAAGTCCTGCAGATGGCTCTATTAGAGAACAGCAATAAAGGGTAGATACAGGTGTATATTGTGCTGGAGGCACACAACACCCACTAACTCCTGCAGATGCCTTTATTATAAAACACCAGCAATAAAGGGTAAATACAGATGTATACTGTGCTGTGCTGGAGGCACACACAACTTCCAATAACTCCTGCAAATGGCAGATGGCTCAAATAGAGAAGAGCTATGTAGGTGGATATAGCGGTGTTTACTGGGTACAGAGCACGCAGACAGCACGCACAAGCTCCTAACACTGACTGCAAGCTCTATTATAAATGATAGATATATCGCTAGCTATATAGGTGAGGTGAATATAGCGGTGTATACTGCGGTCAGGGCACGCAGACAACAACCACTACAGAAGAGCAAGATCGAAAAATCGTCCGATAACGATCGGTGTATACTGTGTTGAAGGTACACAGAACACCCACTAACTGCTTCAGACGCCAACACACTACACAAGGCCGCCGCGCTGGCGGCCTTATATAGTGTGGGGCGTGTACTACACAGCCTGAGCTATGATTGGCCACAGGCATCCTGCCTGTGGCCAATCATGGCTCTCCTCGCTGCCGGCGCTGTGATTGGCCAAGCATGCGGGGTCACAGTGCATGCTTGGCCAATCATGAGCCAGCAATGCACTGCGATGACGCAGTGCATTGTGGGCCGTGAGCGCCACACGAATTTGGCGCGAACGGTTCATAACATTCGGAATTCGCCGAACGGGCGAACAGCCGATGTTCGAGTCGAACGTATGTTCAACTCGAACACGAAGCTCATCCCTATCCAGAACATACGAATGGACTGAAAGTTTGCGCGAACATTCGAACACCGTTAAAGTCTATGGGACTCGAATGTGAGAAATCAAAAGTGCAAATTTTATAGGCTAATATGTAAGTTATTGTCCTAAAAAGGATTTGGGGACGTGGGTGTCAATGCAAAACAAAGTTTTAAAAACAGACATTTTTCTGGGAGCAGTGATTTTAATGATGCTTAAAGTGGAAAAATCTAAGTGAAATATTCCTTTAACCACTTGCTTACTGGACACTTAAACCCCCCTCCTGCCCAGACCAATTTTCAGCTTTCAGCGCTGATGCACTTTGAATGACAATTGCGCGGCCATACAACACCATACCCAAATTAAATTTTTATCATTTTTTCCCACAAATAGAGCTTTCTTTTGGTGGTATTTAATTACAGTTGGGAGTTTTATTTTTTGCTAAACAAACAAAAAAGATGCAAAATAAAAAATAAAATAAAATCATGTTTAATAGTTTGTTATAAAATTTTGCAAACAGGTCAATTTTCTCCATTGAAATGTGCTGATGAGGCGGCACTGGTGGGCACTGATAGGCGGCACTGGTGGGCACTGATAGGCTGCACTGGTGGACACTGATAGGCACAGTTAAGGCGACACTAATAGGCACAGATAAGGTGGCACCGATAGGCACAGATAAGGCAGTACTGATGGGCACAGATAAGGTGGCACTGATGGGCAAAGATGAGCACTGATAGGTGGCACTGATGGGTGGCACTGATGGGTGGCACGGATGGGTGGCACTGATAGGTACCACTGATAGATGGGACTGATGGGCACTGATAGGTGGCACTGATAGGTGGCTCTGATAGGTGGCACTGCTGGGCACTGATGGGTGGCACTGATGGGCACTGGTAGATGACACTGATGGGCACAGATATGTGGCACTGAGGTGCAGCAATGTTGTTGAGGCAGATTGTGGGCACTGATAGGTGGCACTGTGGGTACTGATGTATGGCACTGTGGGCACTGATGTATGGCACTGCTGGGTGGCACTATGGGCACTGATGGTGGCACTGCTGGGTGGCACTTTTTTAATTATCTGGGGGTTACTGGCAGGGGGCAGGTGGGCACTGATACGCTGGCTGTGATTGGGACTGATGTCCCGATCATGGCCGCCGGTGATCGGCTTTTTTTTTCTCTCCTCGCGATGTCAGCGCGAGGAGGAAAAATAGACGATTACCGGCTTTGTTTTGTCACATGATTAGCTGTCATTGGCTGACAGCTGATCACGTGGTAAGGGGTCAGGATCGACCCCTTGCTCGGATCCGTGATCAGGCGAGTCTCATAGACTCGCCGATCACAGAGCGCACCGCGCGCGCCCCTCAGGGGGCACGCAGGCCGCTCGTGCACGGGACGACGTCAATAGACGTAGTCCCGGCAAAGCAGGTCTGCGCTGTAGCCGTCATTCGGCTATAGCGCGCATCTCAAGAGGTTAAATATCGTACCTGTTTCCCGTGTTTAGAACAGTTCCTGCACAAAATTACATTTCTAAAGTAATAAAAGTCATTAAAAACTGCTTGCTGCTGTAATGTAATGTTGGGTCCCAGCAATATGGATGAAAATTATTGAGAAAAAATGGCATGGGTAACCCCCCCAGCCCATTACCAGGTCCTTTGGGTCTTGTATGAATATTAAGAGGACCCTTTCACAAATTAAAAAAGAAAATGCATGGGGCTCTATATACTCTAAACAGCAGTTTACAGGCAGTCCCCAGGTTACAAACAAGATAGGGACTGTAGGTTTTTTCTTAAGTTGAATCTGTTTGTAATTTGGAACAGGTACATTTTTTAAGTGTAGCTTCAGCCAAAAAATCAATTTTTAAGCTTTTTGGATAACATTTTGAAAATTTGGGTTTTTTAGGGAAACAAGGATTGGTGATAAAGCATCAGTGGAGACACCTTTTTCCCATATTAACTCTTACAGGACAGAATTTCCCTTCCTAGGGGTAGATTTCCTCTCAATCCCTGTTGTCTCCCTCCGTTTGTAAGTAGGAGTCGTTTGTACTTTGGATGTTTGAAAGTAGGGGTCCACCTGTATATACTATACGGCCTGCTCTATATACTCTGCAGAAATTTGGGCCTTAGCTGTTGGTGGTACCAGAACACTGTAAGCCCTCACAGTTACTCTTGGTGGGTGCTGGAACGGGCCCTGCTGTGAAATATTATATCAAGAATTGTAATTACATGCCCTTGTTGAACAGGGTCAGAAAAATTGGGCCTTTGGTGGTGTGGTGGTGTTGCCACAACACTGTAAGCAATAACAATTACTCTTGGTGGGCGCAGGAACGGGCCCTGCTGTGAAATATTAGATCAAAAATGATAATTACAAGCCCCTGTTAAACAAGGGCAGAAAAATTGGGCCTTAGGCGGCGGTGCTGGTGTTGGTGGTGACACAACACTGTAAAGCCTCACCGATACTCTTGTTGAGCACAGGAACGGGCCCTGTTGCGAAATATTACAGCAAAAATTGTAATTACACGCCCGTGTTAAACAGCGGCATAAAAATTGTGCCTTAGGCACTGGTGCTGGTACCACAACACTACAACCCCTCACAGATACTCTAGTTAAGCGCAGGAACAAGCCCTGCTGCAAAATATTACAGCAAAAATTGTAATTACACTCCCCTGTTAAACAGGAGCAAAACAATTGGGCGTTAGGCACTGGTGCTGGTGCCCATAACCAAAAATGTTCTTAGAAGCTATCAACATGAACATTGAGAAGGAATAGGATAGTCACTTAGCATAATAGGATAGTCACTCAGCATCAGCATAGGCAGTCTTCAAGGTATCTCACATTCATAAAAAATGAATCGTTACATCAGCATCAGGAGCTTGGTAGCTGGTGATCCAAAACTGATTCATTTTTACGAGGGTGAGCCGATCAACCGAGTCTGTGGACAGGCGCACTCTGTGATCAGTTACAAAGCCTCCAGCAGCACTGAATGTGTGTTCAGATAGAACACTGGATGAAGGACAAGCCAGTAGCTCAAATGCATACTGTGCTCTGGCCAGTGATCCATTCTCAAGACCCAGTAACCCAGTGGATTTTTGGTTGTAAAGGTCTCCAAGTTTGATCTTGCCCCAAGGTATTCATGCACCATGTAAACTAGACGCTGGCGATGGTTGCTGGAACTGATCAGACCGTGGGGATGTAGACTAAAAAATTCTCTGAACGCATCGGTCAGGTGGCCACCTTCTCCGCGGGTCCTTCTGTGACTGACCGAAGCCTCAGCAACATGTTGTCCAGGAAGACCAGGAAATTGTAACCTCCCAGGCTCTGGAAATGCATTGTACAAACCTTTCTGCAAGGCCTCCCGAAGATGTTTCATCCTCTGCTCCCTCTGCGAAGGCTGGATAAATTCGGCAACCTTACCCTTGTAACGTGGATCAAGAAGGGTTGCCAGCCAGTACTGATCCATCTCCTTCATCCCACGAATCCGAGGGTCCTTTTGCAGGTTTTGCAGGATCAGGGGGCCATGCAGCATAAGTTTGCTGAGGCATTTCGGTCCGGAATCCTCTGGGTCACTAAGGATGACATGATCCGGAATCACCTCCTCCCAGCCACGTACAAGTCCATGGGTTTCTGGGGACTGAAAATGATCCCTTGAAGACTGCTGCTGAAGCTGAGTGCCAGGCTCCACCTCCATGCTAACACAGTCCTCCTCCTCTTTCTGTGTGATAGGCGGCCTGCAGGAATACTGTCTGGATAAAGGGGGTCTTGAGAGGTAAGGAAGTCTTCCTCTTCCTCCCTCTGTTCTGCCTCAAGTGCCCTGTCCATTATTCAATGCAGCAAATGCTCCAACAGAAAGACAAGAGGGACAGTATCACTGATGCATGCACTGTCACTGATCACCATCCTGGTGGCCTCCTCAAATGGTGACAGGACAGGGCATGCATCCTTGATCATTACCCACTGGTGTGGCGAAAAAAATTCAAGATCCCCTGACCCTGTCCTGGTGCCATACTAGCACAAGTACTCATTGATGGCCCTCTGCTGCGTGTGCAGCCACTGCAGCATTGCCAATGTTGAGTTCCACCTGGTGGGCATGTCACAGATGAGGCAGTTCTTGGACAGGTTGCATTCCCTTTGAAGGTAAAATAATAGTGTGTCCAATGACGTGACAAAAAAGATTCTCAATATATGGAATCAGATAAAATTCATGACAGTATAAAGTGCTCATGTGCTAATAAATAAAATACATGATAATATAAAGCATTAAATGTGCAGACACATAACCACACACAAGTTTGTGTAGGCAAAATGCTCACATACACAAATAAACGTGACTGTGATTTTCAATCAACTGTGAGTAAAAAATATAAATAAATAAATATAAGTTCAAAAATAAAAGAAATATATAAATAAAATCCAAAATTTATATTAAATAAATTAAATAGTTGGACACTATTCTGAGTCCTAAGTGCAGGGTGCAGATGAGGTGGATGTTCCAAAGGAACAGCGTGTGAAGGTTTCAATCTATCTGACACTGTGACACTGTGACTTTAAAACCGGTGATCCTTCGGTGTTAACAACACCCATAAGTGTACTAAATAATTACCTTACTGCTGTAAGGTAAACAGCATTTAGGATGTAAGGGGGATAGATCCTCAGGGTGGGTTGGCTCCGGCGTATTCCTCCTATTTATCTCAATTCAAATGGGGCTTTTTACAAAGGGGGTCACTTCCTTTCCTTCCCAGGGTGGATACCAGGGACCGATTGAATACTCAGTGTAACTGGGTAAGAGAGGAATATAGAGCCTTCTGTGGTGTAGTATTTTCCAACACAACTTGAGTTTATAAATAAAATGTATTTACTCCCATTTTATAAGAACAGATAGCACAATGTAAAAACTAGCAGAGAGCTCATGTCTGGACGTCATTTCCTTTGTCCGTATGCCTCTCTCCTACGCGTTACGTCACTGTCACATGACGTCCTGTCCCCTAAGCAGACCAACTCAAGCACTGCATGGCATCTTTTTGCCTGAGTGCTTGCGTAGCCCCTAGAATGCCTACGGAGCACCGCTGGATCCGAGGACAAATCTGCACAGGAAGAGGCCATAGAGGAAGAAGAAGAGGAGGGGGTGGAGGAGACAGGTGTGGCTGAATCACCACTACCAGCACTACAAGCTCCAACATTACTGCACCCTGTCCTGCATCCTTCCCAGCTGCCAGCGGGGTTACCCAGTGTGCCATGAAAGAAAGGTAAAGTCCCTGTCCATGTCTGCTGGTTCATGAGTCAGCAATAATATGCACCTTACCACTGACCGCCCTGTCCAATGAGGCCAAGACATTGCCTTCCACATGCCGGTATAGAGCCAGAATGGCCTTCCGATAATAAAAGGGCATTTACCTGCCACTGAGGTACCACACATTCCACAAAATCTCAAAAAGGGGCAGAGTCTACCAGCTGAAAAGGCAGCAGTTGGAGTGCTAGCAATTTAGTCAAACTAGCATTCAGCCGCTGAGCATGTGGATGGCAGGGACCGAATATCTTTTGCCGGTTTAGCAACTGGGGTAGGGAAATTTGCCTGCTACAATCGAATTCAGGTGTACCACTAGAAGATTGCCCGCAAATGCTTGGGACACCTAATTCTACACCTTCATTCCTCTCAATGCAGGTCTCTGAGGGGACTGAAGGTATTGTGGGGTTGGAGCTCCCAGCAGATGAGGAACAAGGAGAGGTCCACCTTGTTCTTTGGTGTGGGTCATTTAAGTACTGTTGCCAATGGACTGCATGGGAGCTTGACATATGTCAAGCATGTGGTGCCCAAGAGGCTGCTGTTTTGGCCATGTTTGATACGCTTCAGACATATGTTGCAAACAGCAATGGTGTGATCTGCTGCACACATCTCAAAAAAGGTCCACACCAAAGAACTTTTGAAAAAATGAGCGGAGTCAGCAGCGCCCTGCACATGCGGAGCTCTGCAGTGTGATGCAGTCGGTTGGCTGTCCTTAAGCTGGCCACTGGAGGGCATCCTGCCTCATTGGAGATGTGCCACCTCCTCCTCTCTTCTATCAGACACCCATGTAGAGTCAGTGACCTCATAATCCCCTCCCTCCTCGCCACTGGAGCAAACCTGGCAGTATGCCGCAGCTGGGGGAGCATGACTGCCAGTTTCTTGTCCTTCTTGGGCACCCCCTCTCTCTGGGCTCACATTACTGTCTTCATCCTCAACCTGGGTACCATCATCGGAGCCTTCAAAATGCTGCACATACTCCTGCAGCATGCACCCGACACTGGTCGAACAGTTCGGGGGACTACTCACGACATGATGGTGGGGCTAGGGAAGGAGTGACTGATGCCATTGAGCCAATGGAATAGGCCACTTTGGCAGCTGCATTGGCAGCCAAACTTCTCTTAGCCTGGGTGACAGAGGATGAGGAGGATGAGGACGGCTTTGTCATCCACTCTACCAACTCTTCTGCATGTTGTGGCTCAACACGGCCAGCTGCTGAAAGAAAGGACAAGCGTGCCCCATGGCCACGTGCTGAGGATGCACTGTATCCACGACCAGCACTGTTGGCTGTAGACACAGAGCCTGCTTGCCCTCTTTTAGTAGCCTTTGAGTGTCAGCCTTGCCTGGGTGGCCTTCCAGACATGCTGTAAAATTGGATTAGTAAAACACTGCCTGAATTTTACTAGAGAAATTACCCCAGGAATGACCTGTAGTCAGGTATAGGCTTGGCTAGACCTGAATGCAGTGGATATATATGTGTGAGACAGTGTGTATATATATTGTAGAGGGTCAGCCTGGGACAGGGTTAAGAGAGGGTTAATCAAAGAAGACAGGTACTTCCCCTTCAGACCTGCTTATTATCAGGTGTGCTGAAAGTGTCTGTGTGGAGCTGTTGAGTAGGAGAGAGACACAGCAGCACGCTGTGTGGAAATGTCCATTGCTGGATGGTGTACCTGCTGGGTGAGCTTAAACCACAAAAAGAGTCTAGCTCTGTTTGGAGCCATGAACTGTGAACCTCTAAGCCTGTGGGCTGATGAACTGTGAGCTGTACCTGTGTGCACATCCATGTGATAAGACAAGTCTGTCTGGTCTTATGTTTTTTTGCTGTTTTGCTGAATAAAAGACACTTTTATTTTACTGGACTGCCTTTGAGCCAGCTCTTCACCCCTCTGATCCCCTACAATTGGTGTAGCGTGCATCGGGCAGTTTGAGGGGTCCAGTCTAATCCCATGTCCTGGGTTAAAGCTGCACAGACAGTGAAATCTTCTGAACAAGCCATGGAGGATGTGGTTAAGCAGCTGGTACTGGCTAATACACAAGCGCAGGCGCCCATCAGGAGGCCCAGGCTTGGCAGGAGCAGATCCTGATGCAGACAGTCACTGTACAACAGGAAACAAATCGCTTATTGAGTAAACAGATAGTGGGATTACAAAAGATGGTGACCCAGCAGGCTGAAATGACGAAAGGTGACCCCGCTATAAAGAGTGACCCTCGGAAGGCAGTGCAGCGGGGCCCTTACCTAAGTCAGCTAGGGGACACCAATACATTTTAGTTGTCCTCGGCTATGCCACCAGGTATCCGGAAGTGGTCCCTTTAAGAAATTGCTCATCCAAGGTCATCGCACGGGAGTTGTTTCAGATGTTCATGAGAACAGAGCTCCCATCTGAGATCTTGACCAAGGTACCCCGTTCATGTCAAAAGTGATGAATGAACTCTGTAACCTGTTTAAGATTAAACACTTGCGGACTTCAGTGTTTCACCCACAAACTGATGGGTTAGTGGAGCGATTCAACAAAACCTTAAAGGAAATGCTAAAGAAAGCAGTTGAGGAGGATGGTCGGGATTGGGATTCCTTGTTGCCTCCCTTGTTGGTTGCCATAAGAGAGGTACCCCTGGCCTCCACGGGGTTCTCCCCCTTTGAGCTGGTTTATGGGAGACCCCCGTGGACTACTGCATATAATGAAAGCGACGTGGGAACAAGAAGCTTCCCCATATCGGAGTGTGGTAGAACACGTGTCTCAAATGCAGGATCGAATAACAAAAGTTATGCCCATAGTACGGAACATTTGCAGGCTGCGCAAAACGCCCAGAGTTCTTTATACAACTGATCTGCCAAGATTAGAGAGTTTAAACCTGAGTTTAAACCTGGGGATTGGGTGATGGTCTTAGTGCCTACCGTCAAGAGCAAGTTTTTCGCCAAATGGCAAGGACCCTTTGAGATAGTTGAGAGGGTGGGCAAGGTCAACAATAAAGTCCATCAGCCCACCAAACGTAAACCCTACCAGATTTACCACGTCAACTTGATCAAACCATGGAAAGATAGACAGGTTTTGACAGTCAGTCTGAAAGTCCCGGAAGACCCTGATGCTCAGATTAAGAAGGTAGGGATTGCAGAGGCTCTCTCCCCTTCTCAAAAACAGGAGTCCTGGGAGTTTTTGCAGGGGAATCAAGAAATTTTTTCAAACCTACCGGGCCTAACCTCGGTAATTGAACATAATGTCATTACAGACCCTGGCGTTCGAGTAAACCTCAAACCCTACCGCATAACCGAAGCTCGCCGGAATATTGTCTCGGCCGAGCTTAAGAGCATGTTGGACCTTGGGGTCATTGAGGAGTCTTCAAGTAGCTGGCCTAGCCCTATAGTCCTTGTACCCAAGCCGAATGGAACCTGGCAGTTCTGCAATGACTTTCGCAAGTTAAATGAAGTCTCCAAGCCAGACGCGTATCCCATGCCCCGGGTCGATGAATTAATCGAGAGATTAGGACTGGCCCGGTACATCACTACTCTTGACTTGACCAAGGGATACTGGCAGATCCCGCTTTCCCCAGAGGCTAAAGAAAAAACTGCATTTGCCACACCCGAGGGCTTATGGCAGTATGCCTGAATGCCATTCGGGTTACATGGGGCCCCAGCCACTTTCCAGAGGGCCATGGACTTCGTCCTGAGACCTCATAGGGAATTCTCAGGAGCCTATCTTGATGACATTTTCATCTTTAGTAAGGACAGGTAGAGCCACTTACCGAAGGTCCAGTTGGTCTTGGATGTCCTCCGAAGGGCAGGGTTCACAGTGAAGCCAGAAAAGAGCAAGGTTGGATTGGAGGAGGCCCGCTACATGGGGTATGTTGTAGGCAGGGGTGTGATTAAGCCCCAACTAAACAAGGTGGGGGCTATTCAGAAATGGCCCCGTCCACTCACAAAGAAACAAGTGCGTTCTTTCCTTGGCATTGTGGGCTATTATAAGAGGTTTGTCCCCAACTTTGCCAGTCTAGCAGCACTTCTAACTGATCTCACGAAGGGAAAGAACGCAACTGTTGTTCAGTGGAGTGCAGAAGCAGTGTTCTGCCGGTTGAAGCAAACTTTGTGCCAGGAACCAATGTTGGTAGCTCCCGACTTCCAAAAAGAGTTCCTGGTACAAATAGATGCCTCAAAATTGGGTCTGGGTGCAGTACTGTCCCAGATGATTGGGGGGATGAGCACCCTGTTGTGTACTTGAGCCGGAGCTCACACCAGCTCAGAGGAATTATTCCATTGTGGAAAGGGAG